>NC_134234.1:285653146-286297896 GCF_965152275.1 Natator depressus | reverse complement strand
GACTCTTCAGTGGTGAGGGTTTTGTCTAGTGGTGGTGGAGGAGCTAGACTGGAGGAGCAAACAAGTCCCAAAATAAACCCATTTTTCAGATTAAACAATTTAGGAAAGTGAGCATCAGCTCCACAAGTTTGAAATAATAGACAAAAATAGCATTTCTAGGACTAGAAGCTAAACAAATACAATATTATTGGTCTGTTAATAAACACCTTAGTTCTGAGGTTGGGCACAAGGCTGCATGCCAAGTATCTGCAACAATTTGTGTTAGCCTGCCAAGTTGTCTTAATGACTTTATAACAACGCTTGCTTCTTGAAAGTAGTGAAATTCATACAAAAGTCTGGGGTATTTTTTAAACATTTTATTCTGGAAGGAAATGGGGAGATAATAGAAAAGGGGGAGGGGGATTGGTGAGTGTGTATCATGGGGCATAAATTAAAGCTTTGGAAACTAGGAGCAAATGGAGGAGTTGAGCAGAACTGTTTCACATAAAGGGTAACAAGCATATGGAATATGTTGTCTGGAAAGGCTACTGATATAAAGAATAGAGATTAATTCCAGACAAATCTAGAGTTCTTTCTCCATGGGGTGGGGATTGAGGGATATAGTAAAAAGCAGGAAGGTGTGATGGTGATCAAACAAAAATGGGTAGGTATGTTGGGCTGGAGATGGTTTCTCCCCTCACCCCCAAACCACAACATTTCTTAGACTATGTCTATGCTACTGTGGTAAGTCGACCTAAGTTACGCAACTCCAGCTACGTGAATAACATAGCTGGAGTTAACGTGGCTTAGGTCGACTTACTGCAGTGTCTACACTGTGCTGGGTCAACAGGAGACACTCTCCCGTTGACTTACCTTACTCTTCTCGTTCCTGATGGAGTATCGGGGTTGACTGGAGAGCGCTCTGTCGTCAATTTAGCAGGTCTTCACTAGACCTGCTAAATCGACCCCTGGTGCATCGATCGCCAAAGCATCGATCCAGTGGTAATGTAGACATAGTCTTAGTCTGGTAGATTTGAGCAGTATCACTGTTTGGGGCCCAGAGAACATTTCTCTTTCACAGTTGCAGGAAGGTTCTGTAGTTTCATCTAAAGGGAAAGCTTGATTTGATGCTGTGGGATTTTGGGGGCACTCTTCTGACCTGAGATATGTGCACATACCTCAAGGTATACAAGTTTCTTAATGCCAAAACCTGGTCTACTGCACCACTTGTCCTCTTTTTCTAAACCAGCTATGAATGTTCCAACTCCTGCTTCTAATTGCTTGCATCACCGCATCTGGACAAACATATTTTTCCTCCTCTGTCAGGAAGGACTTGGCATTGAATCAATATTTGTGACATTCTTTATGCATTAAGCACAGAGTCATGAACAGATTATTTAGAAATCATTCAGAATTTACTTTTATCTTAATTGAGACCATTTTGCCTTCAGATCAAAATGTCACTGACTATAGCACAGGAAAAACATACAAACCAAGAGTTCCTCCCAGAGCTAATGAGAAATTTCAAAATACCTGGCTTTGAGAAGCCACTTATTTTCAAAATGGGTAAAAGTCATACTTTGAAAAATGCTCTGAAACAATGTTTCATTTACAGGGTTTACTCTTAATAGCAGTTTCTAAGGGAGTGCGGAAGTCCTGAATAATTGTACACATGAAAACAGGGAAACTTTATCTATTGCTGAATTAGGTAGTTACAAGCTGAGCAATATCATTTCAAAGGATGATGTACTGATGCTGAGACCGAATGCACCCCTGTATTCGTACCTTACACACTATTGTAATAATCTTTGTGCAAAATATGCCTTTTGAGGTATCATTTGAAAACTAATAACTCACTAGTCAATAATATCATGGTGGAATGTATGTAGTAACATTACATGTAAAGTTATGAATTCTCCTGTTTGATGGGGAATTATTAGTTAAATTGGATAAGATGGGGATCAATAGGAAAATTGAAAGGTGGATAAGGAATTGGTTAAAGGGGAGACTACAACGGGTCCTACTGAAAGGTGAACTGTCAGGCTGGAGGGAGGTTACCAGTGGAATTCCTCAAGGATCAGTTTTGGGACAAATCTTATTTAATCTTTTTATTACTGACCTTGGCACAAAAAGTGGGAGTGTGCTAATAAAGTTTGCGGATGATACAAAGCTGGGAGGTATTGCCAATTTAGAGAAGGACAGGGATACCCTACAAGAGGATCTGGATGACCTTGTAAACTGGAGTAATAGTAATAGGATGAAATTTAATAGTGAGAAGTGTAAGGTCATGCATTTAGGGATTAATAACAAGAATTTTAGTTATAAGCTAGGGACGCATCAATTAGAAGTAACGGAGGAGGAAAAGGACCTTGGAGTATTGGTTGATCATAGGATGACTATGAGCCGCCAATGTGATATGGCTGTGAAAAAAGCTAATGCGGTCTTGGGATGCATCAGGAGAGGTATTTCCAGGAGGGATAAGGAGGTTTTAGTACCGTTATACAAGGCACTGGTGAGACCTCACCTGGAATACTGTGTGCAGTTCTGGTCTCCCATGTTTAAGAAGGATGAATTCAAACTGGAACAGGTATAGAGAAGGGCTACTAGGATGATCCGAGGAATGGAAAACTTGTCTTATGAAAGGAGACTCAAGGAGCTTGGCTTGTTTAGCCTAACTAAAAGAAGGTTGAGGGGAGATATGATTGCTCTCTATAAATATATCAGAGGGATAAATACCAGAGAGGAAGAGGAATTATTTAAGCTCAGTACCAATGTGGACACAAGAACAAATGGATATAAACTGGCCACTAGGAAATTTAGACTAGAAATTAGATGAAGGTTTTTAACCATCAGAGGAGTGAAGTTTTGGAATAGCTTTCCAAGGGAAGCAGTGGGGGCAAAAGATCTATCTGGCTTTAAGATTAAACTCGATAAGTTTATGGAAGAGATGGTATGATGGGATAACATGGTTTTGGTAATTAAATATTCATGGTAAATAGGCCCAATGGCCTGTGATGGGCTATTAGATGGGGTGAGATCCGAGTTACCCAGGAAAGAATTTTCTGTAGTATCTGGCTGGTGAATCTTGCCCATATGCTCAGGGTTTAGCTGATTGCCATATTTGGGTTTGGGAAGGAATTTTCCTCCAGGGCAGATTGGAAGAGGCCCTGGAGGTTTTTCGCCTTCCTCTGTAGCATGGAGCACGGGTCACTTGCTGGAGGATGCTCTGCTCCTTAAAGTCTTTATGATTTGAGGACTTCAATAGCACAGATATAGGTGTGAGGTTTTTTTTTTTGTAGGAGTGGTGGGTGAAATTCTGTGGCCTGCGTTGTGCAGGAGGTCAGACTAGATGATCATAATGGTCCCTTCTGACCTAAATATCTATGAATCTATGTTGGTAGCACATGTTCAAACCCAGGCAGCCCTGACTAGGCAGACATTGTTAACAGGTCTATCGTAAACAAAGGAATGTATGTTTACCTTGGTTTACATGTAAATAGGAAACAGGGTCCTCAGGACAGCAAGGGGATGTAAACCAGTTTCTCAAAGACAAAGGACAAGCTAACGCCTCTAGCCAGGTATCATCAAAGTTGATTGGCAATACCCTGGAATGTGATGAACACTTTCTAGTAGCTAAATTTAATAGGCTAGACTTGGTTCAAGGTAAAATCCTCACCACACCTCACCTTCCCAGCAACACTGCTGACCAAATTATCAGATTAGGACCTTCCCCCCACCCCCGAAGTCAAAGGGCTGGTTCCTTTGTTGTCTTTGGTGAAAGAGAGTGTGAGGGGGAGGTAGAAAGAGAGACCCTGGGGTGTTTTTGCCCTCTACTTTTATAGTCCAGTCACCCTTTGAAATGCATTTTCCTGAGGGTTATACCTAGATCAGCAGTTTTCAACCTGTGGTCCACAGACCCCTGGGGGGGTCTGTGGATTGTGCGTAAGAGATCTGTGAAAGGTTGTCATTGCCATAGAACAATAGTTTTCACTCTGGAGTCCACAGACTATATCTAAGATTTACAAATGTGTCTGCATTCCCATTTTAATTTTTTTAGGGGTCTGCAAATGAATGAAAATTGAAAACCACTGCCCTAGATAAAGTTCCTTCCTGCTGTGAGAATGGAGACATGGAGTCTCGTGGTGAAAGAGGTTCCATGTGGTTGATTGCTAAAATGCAGATTTATTTGTTCCTGCCCCCCTTCGTTGCCAAAGAATGGCCACTTGACAGGTGATTGCCCATCAGCTTTGATGACACCTGACTAGAGGTGTCAGCTTGTCCTCTGTCTTTGAGACTGTGATACACCCACTCCCCAGACTTGTCTGGTAAACACATTGACTCATAATTTCAGCTTATGTTCATAACTCTTAACAGGCATTTTGTACATACATTTCACCATGAGATTGTTGACCAGCGAGTTTAGTTTTCAAATGATATCCCATGAGGCATATTTTGTACAAAGATTGTTACAATAGTGTGTAGGGTGTGAATAGAAGGCCGCACTCAATCACAGTGTTTTATCTTTTTATTTCTCTTGTAAACATTTCTGAGTTCAATGTTTTATACTTATACTCACTTAAAATCTATCTCTTTGTAGTTAAATAAACCTTTTATTTTTCAAGCTAAATTAATCCAATGTTGTATTTAAACCAAGCTGTTTGGTAACGCCATTCAAAGTAGCTGGCGGTTGGATATTGACCCCTTACAGGGGCAATGAACCTCTAATATCTGGACTGTTCAAGAGGGGGCTGCAGAGTGCAGAACACACGTTTTCAGGGAAAGTTGGAACTGGGACTGTGTTGGGGTCACCCTGCAGATAGTAACCAAGGCTGGTGGAAGCCAGAGTGTGGCTGGTGTATTGCTGACGGGCTGCTAGGGTCATTGTTGCTGGGCCAGGACTGCAGCTATGCACAGACTCTCAGGGTGTGACCTGCATGCTGTTTAGCTCTTTGTCAGCGGCCCAGGAGGGGAGCTACAACAGCAGAGCATTGTGACATGCTCAAGGTTGTAGGGCACATGGTGACACAACCTCTCAGTGGTCTGGATTGCACCCCAGAATGTGTCAGATGCTACCACACAATGTGTCTGCCCCAAATTCCATTTTTCAGAAAATGATTAAAAGTGAAAGAATTTTAAAGTTCAGTGCACTTGTCATTATGTTTTGTTTACTTGCATTTATCTCCACTTGGGCAACAAAATCAATAAAATCCATTTCACTTTTACTTATAGTCACCTTTATTTCCAATTTTAAGGGCTGCACTGTTTGGATATCAGACACTTAAGGGGATTATTGGTTTTACTAAAAACAAGTGTTTACTGGATTTTTTTTTAATTGCAGAAACATTTTTATTGCTCTGATAATGGACAGAATAATGCTAGCTTGCCAAATAACCTTTATTTCAAATTTTATATTGAAGTGCAGTACCATTTTCTCATATCTGCTATGCATGCCAAACTTACTTGCAGATCCAACATTACTATTAATAAGGACTTGAGTAGAGGATGTTCAGCAACTTACAGGAATTTCTCAATATCCTGCAGGATCAGGCACTTAGGGGTTGTTCCAAAACCCTTTGAAGTCAATGGAAAAATTTCCACTGATTTTAGTGGGCTTTGGATCAGGTCCTTAGTTACCGTCAAAGGTAACTTAATAGCTGCCAATTTGTCATCAGTCCACATTACAACCATATTCTTTTATCACCCTTGAGAAGCAGTTACCTTTCAAAGTAGAATTCCTACTAGTGTGACTCCTTGTCTGTTTTAAAAATCTATACTCTTTCAGCTCCTCTCTGGTCACTATGTAGTAGAACTCTACCAAACTTCACTTAATGTTAATGTTGAGAAGTTTTATGCTATGCTATGCTATAAGGTCAGAGTTTGTCTGGACTCTGATAAAACTTGTGTTGCCAAAGACCTTCCTGTTTGGCTATGGTTTTCATCGCTGAGGAAGTGTTGGGATTTCCTTTTCTGAGACTCGTGGGGGCAGATCCTCTGCTGGTGTAAACTGTCATAACTCCATTTATGTCAATGGGCCTGAGACAGTTTACACGAGCTGAGGATAGGGTTGCCAATTTTGGCTGGACGTATTCATGGAGGTTTCATCACATGACATAATATTTACTTAAACATTAATCTTTAATTCCCGGAGACTCTAGGACAATCCTGGAGGGTTGGCAACATTAGCTGAGGACCTACCCCATGGTGTTTCTAATGGGGTCAGCCCTTGTTTGTCACTTGAGCAGAGCAGTACAGGAAGAGCAGGGAAAACCTGATATGCACTTCCATCAACAGTAGTTGTAATTGGAATCCATTCTTCTTCTTAGAATATGCCCAACATGCCTCAGGTGGCACATGACCAGGATTCATCCACCACTGGTTAGATCATTAGCTTCCCCGGCCCGAGCCAGGTACTGATGGGGAGCACGACATGAATGCCGATCCATGCCCCCCTTTAGAATCCATTAATAATAAATAGGGGTAAAATCTTAGTCCCATTGAAGTCAATGGCAAAACTCGTACTGACTTGAGTGGAGGCAGAATTTCACCCATAGGGATTGAGAAACTGTAATTATCTAGGCAGGTGGAGAAAACACAAATTAAAGAGGAGCCCTGAAAACTAATTAACTATTCAGTGTCTTTCTCAGCCTCAATATAGATAATGAATTCAATGCTTTTACAAGCAAATTGCTGTCGTGGGTAACTTTCCATAAGTTTTGTTTTCCAATCTTTTACTATTGTGCCATTGGTTAAAATGCATTATCTATGTTCCATTGTATTTATTCTCCACTGCCTCTACAAACAACATCTGTAAGTCTGCTATAATTATTATTTGTATTACAAAAGCACCTAGAGCAGGGGTGGGCAAACTACGGCCCATGGGCCAGATACAGCCCGCAAGTCATTTTAAGCTGGCCCGTGAACCACACCACACAGCTCGGCTCTGGCCGGGGCGCTGGGTAGGGGGCTGGACCACCCGGCTCGGCCCTGCTCCGGCCGAGGTGCTGGGTTGGGGGCCGCAAAACGCAGCTCTCGGAAGCTGTGGCATGGCCCCACTCTGGCTCCTACATGCTCCAATGGGAGCTGCAGGGGCGTGCCTGCGGATGGGGCACCATGCAGAACTGCCTGGCCGCGCCTCCATGTGGGAGCTGGAGAAGGGACATGCCACTGTTTCCGGGAGCCACTTGAGTTAAGCGCCGCTCAGAGCCTGCACCTCTCAGCCTCTCCCCATGCCCTGACCCCCTTCCCCAGCCGTGATCCTCCTCGCGCTCTCCAATATCCTCGATCCCATCCCATCACCCTCCTGCACCCCAAACCTCTGATCCCCAACCCTACCCCAGAACCTGCACCCCCTCCTGCACCCCAACCCCAATTTTGTGAGTATTCATGGCCCGCCATACAATTTGTATTGTCCAATGTGGCCCTTGGGCCAAAAAATTTGCCCACCCCGACCTAGAGGCTCTTGCTAAGTGTGTGACCTGCCATATGTTTTGTTTGCTTTTTGTTTTAATGACAATTTTTTTAGTAATTTCTAATGTAAATCAGTGTTTGAGGTTTTCGTAAGTTGCTGGCAGTGAGTGGATTAGAAGTGATGCTAAATAAATACAGTAGTTGAAAGGATCTGACCTTGTATTAGGGCAAGTGAACAATCGTGTCAGAAACCACATTTTCATAAACTGTCTCTTTCAAAATATCCTATATACCCAGGAGGTATTTCTTTGAGATACACAAACCATTGTACAGGCATATGCTTATACACTAGCTCTCATGTTACCAGTTATGTATGTTTCCTCTTTGGACTATGTATTTTTCTAGTGAGACATTCTTTGTTTTTCCTAGAGGAAGTGTCGATTACATCATAAAATCAGACCTTTCACGTTTCCTTTTCTACATGTGAATGTGCAATGTTTAATCCTGCAACCCTATGAAATCTGTACAGTGCTGCAGTTTTTAGTGGGACCATTGTTAACAGCATAATTTTAAAAGGTGCTTTTTTTTCCTAGACTGTTTATTCCATGGCTCAGTTTCCTTTTCCACAACTGGCAGAATTAAGGGAGAAATATACATACAACATTACTCCATTCCCTGCAGCAGTAAAATCAACTTCAGTTTCAGGGTAAGTCTGAAATACATCCAGAAAAATCTTTTATTCCCTGTAGTCTAATAGAGCCACTATTAGTCTGTACAGCCGAGAGGCTAATACAGTTGCTTTTTCCATTGCACATCTAAAATAGATGAAGGCATTTAGTAATGATCAGTTCACTGATGTATCTAAGATCTGCTTTCTTTTCCATTTGTTTTCATTTGGCAGAAGGCTCAGCAGAACCAGAGATAGTGATGAGGAGAATGACCTGGATGATGAAGATTCGGTTGCCAATGCAGTTGGCTGCCTTGGACCATTCAGTGGGCTCTTGGCACCAGAGCTACAGAAGTACCAAAAACAAATCAAAGGTAAATGCAACTTCAGTTCATTATCCAGTCATATTTGTGTGAGCTTGATTCACCTGCAGGTTAATTGAAATTATGAAAGTTGTAGTTTGAATTGTATGCAGAGACCATTATGGATCTTCTGTAACTTGCTGTACAATCTTTGGATACTCTGCCTACTAAATTGAACGCTTGTGTATGTACAATACATGATGGTGTGGAATAAAGATTTTAGCCATGATTATTACCCAAAATATTCCAACAATCCTAAAACTAAGCTAAATAGGAGCTGTTAGGCGCTCAGCACTTTTGAGGATCCTAAAAATAATGAAATATGGCCTTAAGAGTCTAACTTTAAAAAAAACCTGTTTTTTTGTTACCACATGCTTATATAGCATCAGAATCCACGAGTGAGTGATGCAGGTCATCCCCACCCCACCCTCGTAAAACCTTTATACCATTCCACACCATCATGTATTCTGTAAATAACAAATTTTATAGAAAACTATTTTGATATGTTTCAGAGTGTTATACAGAAATTCATTGATCCTATTTTCATATCCCTCAATCTTTCACTCAATACCATGAGTCTTACTGTGCAAGCCTCATAAGGAGAGCAAAATTCTAATACATTTTAGAAACCTAAAATTTTACCTAAAATAGCTTTCCTATATGTGATATAATGGCTTTAGAGTCTGATTTTTGTGATCCCCACTGGAGGATTCTCTCTGAACATTTTCTCTCAAAGATATAACTTTCTCAGGTTTTATGTCATTTTCTTTCAATAGTTCTTGAGATGCACAGGAGTGGTTACAAGAAAAACCTTCTTGGTGTCCCTGATTGGCAGCCAATAACATTGTTAATTTTTATTATTATTCAGGTAACGCCAAAAATCTTCCTTGGATCTCCCAGGCCTTTGCCAAGAAGTGGAATGGTTACAGTTATGCTGTCTGCCTCTTTACCAGAAACTATTTCTGTTGGATTTAATTTCACCATTCCTTCTGCTTGTATTTGCCGAGATCTGTATGCTAGAATTCTCTGTTTGATGTTGTTTTGTTTTCTTTTCTTGGAGAGGACTGCAAGTCCCCAGCTGCTGCCTCAGACTGACACTTACTCAGAATGTTAAACCAGTCTTGCAAACTGGATGTAATCCAAACAAACATCCTATGAAATAAGTTATCCCTTTGACCCTGAATTGCCATTTTAGCAGTGCATCAGAGACAGCTGGGAAAATAACTTCCGCTGCTCCTGTTGCTCTGCCACTCTTTGATCATATAAACTCCCTCGCAGCCTGCCTCTTCCACTTCCCCCACACCTGCTGATTCTGCTGCTCCCTCCCTCCTTGCTGATCACTATCAGATAGTCAGTCTCATTTGACCAAATGACTAGTTTGACTGTAACAGAGTTACATATCAGTTCATGGAGTGATGGCCTCAACTTCTAATCACTTTGTAACTGAGAATCTTTGTTTACTACTTGGTCATGTGAAATGCCCACTTTAGTGACTGCGCTGTATGTTTTTTATGCAAACAAGAAATTCAGTTTATATGTTTAAGGTATATTGCAAGGTTTAACAAATTTATATTTAAGTTAAATATTTAGACATATTATAATACAGTTATAATAGCTGTTTTTATTACACAGTGTAGTTAAAATAACAGGAGTTGGGCATGTAATTTACTCGTGCATTTCCTTGGTTAATGATTAGGAGAGCACAGAAAATTCTGATGTATTCTTCCCCCTCACTTTTTCCTACTGTGTACAGATCAGAATGAAGAACAGAGTTTGGGCTCTAGTAACATTGCGGAACTAAGTCCAGGGGCAATAGACTCCTGTAGAAGTGAATACCATGCTGCTTTTAACAGTATGATGATGGAGCGTATGACCACTGACATTAATGCATTGAAAAGGCAGTATTCCCGAATAAAGAAGAAGCAGCAGCAGCAGGTTCACCAGGTGTATATCAGAGCAGGTAATATATCAGAACATGCTCTTCCCCTTTATTCTTTACAAGCCAACTTCAGTATCTGAAAAGAGAGGCAAAAATGTTTTGTGTCTTTAAATTATTCATATGTAGAGAGAGGACAAAAGAGAATGAATGAACCTGCAATGCAATGCAGTTAGTGATATTGCAATTAGTGCAATTGTGATATTGCAAATGCAATTAGTGATATTGCAGAAGCAATTTCGTACAAACAAATTGTATATAAGATGATGTCTTTGTTTTTCTTTTATCAGGGTCTGAAGATGATGACCCTGGGATCTTGTTAGGTCCCAGGGACCAGCTGAATAATGGTATCTAAAGATGTCTTTGCTATCTGGGTATATCACATTGGTTTCACTGATGAAAGTATTAAAATCTGCGGCATCCTTGGACTTGACAATACTTATACATTGTTAAAGAAATGACAATAATATACTTCAAGAACCAAGGGGTAGATCCTCTGCTGGTGTAAATTGCCATAGCTCCGTTTAAATCAGTTTATTGAAGTGAAGGGAACTGTGCCACCAAATAGTCAATTGTAGCTCCAAGATTGACAATTCAAATCCAGTACCAGGATGGTAGTGAGTATGTGGGAAATGGATTTGTTCCCAGTCCATTTCCCCATGGAGAGAGATCCACATGATAAAAACTACTACCACAATTGGCACTGATTGGCAGCTTTGGGGCAGCATCAGCAGACAGGCTGAGGATTTTAATAGGCATGGAGACTGAACTCCCATCTCACTGCTAGAGATGGTCCCTCCAAGTCACAGTTGAAACATGTTGATGGGCCCCTGTGGGAAAGTTTGTTCCACTAGTGCTATACCTGTTCTGTACATGGAGGATTTTAGTCCCCAGAACAGTCAGTCCAGCAGGTTTCATGACTGTTAAATTCACATGAAAGGAAAAAAAAGATATTTATTTTTAAAATACTGGCAATGCATCTTGTGCAAACAGAAGCTCTGGCCAAACTGAAACAATGCAATAGTAAGATCCTCATTTCCAATGATTGCCAAACCCTTTCTGATTTTGCTAATCATGATTAATGGGCTAATATATAGTTTTAACACACTAATTCTGAGTCTGTCACTCTGGTAAAATCGGAAGTTCTGATGGAAATTAGAAGCTAGTTTGTCCTGGTTCCAGTTCAGCATGGACAGATGTCTATTAAAAATAAATTGGTGCATTTTTCAGCCCTCTGCTCAAGGAGAGGCCTGTGTGACTGACCTAGTGTAGAGACTGAATTGCCTCTCGCTATTGAAGGAAGAATCTAAGAGATGGGGGACTCACTAAGGCCAAGGTTAATGTTAACCTTCGTATTGTAGCAGGTATATGTACCCTATAAGAGTAAAAAACCCTGTGCAGGGCTATGTTCAGCTCTAAACAAATACAAAGTAAAATCATATTGGCAATACTTTCCAAATTTTCACAGTGCCCCACCTCCTGTCATGCTCCCACCTTCAATTCCTAAAATGATAGAACCAGTTTCCAGATTTCTATTATTTTAGCAGTAGTTACTGATTTAGGAATTAACAGTAAGAAAGGAGGTGGGATGAGGGAAAGCTTTTACCATACTTTTCCTCTCTGTTTTTGACTTGAAGATACACTATAGTGTTAGAGGAATTCAGTTTCCACTAGGGTCTGTCCTACAAATCATCACAAGAAACAGCATCAAGACTGTTTGATTGGTGAGTGATCACTGATGTAATGATTTGTTTTTGTTGTTTAAGACTATGTAATTTTTTTTAACCTTTTCTTTCAGACAAAGGGCCAGTTACCAGTCTTCTCCCCTCTCAGGTAAACCATTCTCCAGTGATAAACCACCTTCTTTTAGGAAAGAAGATGAGAGCGACTAATAGAGCTGCCAAGAATGCGGTCATTCATATCCCAAGTCACACAGGGGGCAAAATGTCACCCATTCCCCATGAAGATCTTAAAACAAAACTCAACTCTCCCTGGCGCACCCACATCCGAGTACATCGAAAGAACATAGCTAGAGCCAAATGCCAGCTGGGCTATGGGGATACCATAGGACTCATAGAAGAGCAGCGTGAAGTCTGCAAACCAAATAGCTGCAGTGCAAAGGAGGACCCTCCAAGCAATTCTGATTTGGGGGAAAGAGAGGGAAGTGGCTTGGATAACAGGACTATTCGGAAAGTTGATGGACAGTCAACTGAGCCACTTTACAAGGACACCAACGCAAATATGTCAGTTGTTCAGCTGAAATTAGAAGCACTAGAACTCACGCAAAATAACAAACCTGATGCTGAGCCAATGACCGATCAGTCCTGCCCAACACACTTATCAGAATCACCTAGTTTATCCAGTGACAGTGGAACATTGGCTAAATCTCCCCAACCCATCAATCCTAAATTACAAGTGTTTAGCCCTTTCCCCAGCGTCAAACCTCTTCGAAAGTCAACTGCAGCCCGCAATTTAGGTTTGTATGGCCCAACTGAAAGAACTCCAACGGTGCACTTCCCACAAATGAGTAGAAGTTTCAACAAGTCTGCCAACGGGAACAGCGGGACTAAAAAACGATGATGTACCGTCAGCACTTTATATTTCTGGGGGAAAAATGTATTGATTGTTGTGTGTGTATATGTGTCCAAAAGAGTTTCTAAATAGTTTAATTCTTTAAATGAAATAATGGGGACAAAGTGATTAACAGATGTATAAATATGTATCCTTGAAAATTGTGCTCTTGGAATGTATGGATAGATTAGGGAAGATGCACTGTGGCACACCATGTAGATTATAATGGTTCTGTGATAAAATAAACATTGATTTGCAATGTGAAGTATGCTTCTACTTTTTAAATCTAATGTAGGAGAAACTGTAGGGCTGCCTCCTTCCCCCCTTCAAAGGGTGCTCCATGTCCCTGTCAGGGCCCTGAAGATAACTTTTCCATCTTATTCACTTATACCCATCTACAAAGCATTCTGTATGACTACCTGCCTTATGGTTAAGTGGAACTGCCTTTAGATCTCATCAGAATGGCTCCCTAACTAGCTAGCGGAACTGCAATTAAACAACAAAAGGTCAGGCAGATATAGAAATCAAAAGCATCTCTTGCAGTGCAGAAAATTACCACTAATATATGGGACCAGCTGGATGGTGACTCCAAAACTCTTCAGCAGCATTTAATGTTTCTGTTCCTGTGGCAGGTCTTGTTCCTGTGGCAGGTTACTTCTTTTCAATTTTCAGTTTGAAGTTGGTCAGCTAAGCTAAAATAAGAAGAAAAACATACCCCTTCTCATGACATTGCAAATTGCTACTAAAAAGAAAAAAATCTGTGGCGAGTCAGAGTAATAAGATTAAGGATCTATAGAGAGAGTTGTTCATTTATTGGTAAACTTCTTGGCTACAGTGGATTTAAAAAGTAAAATCTGTAGTTTCTTGCCATTTTAAGGTAAGTTAAATTTAACATTATCTGTTGACAGTGGGCAGAATTTTCAAAAGTGTTCCAGTGACTTAGGAACTTACGCCCCACTTGCAAAAGTGATTTAGAAACCTAAGTCTCATTGGAAGTCAACCCACCACCCATTTAAGCGAGTGGACCCACTCCAATTGACTAAAATGGATTCAGAAACAGGCCTGTGTATAGGGTATGGAAGTTTAAGATTAACTATTAATTCCATTCTAATTTCTTTTGCCAATTGCTCATAATTTTTTCTCAAATGCCCAGAATATTGTCTCTTTTCCGCAGTTGTGAAACTTTCAAAGCTTGTAAGTTCCTTAAGCCAAATAACTCTGGATTTCTTTACATATATATTCAAACAGACAAACAGGGAAACTAAATGTAAAACACTAGGGATAATTCAATTTCAAGGTTGAAAACTCAAGCACTCAACTTCCAAAAAATTCAGATTGCTCCTATAATGTTGACTCTACCATTATGAATATATTGGCCCTGGTTCCCCACTATGTTGCTTCAGAGTTGCACATGCATGAAATGGAAGTAATGCAGCAGTGAATCAGCTCCAGTGTGTATAGTATTTGTCTCTTCTTATAGTCTTTAAATGTAAACTTTAATATATCATTGTTTATTAATGTATCCCATAAAATACATAGGCTGTACTATAGGAATTAATGTATACCATAAATTTATATAGGCTGTACAGTATGCCCTGCTGTGAGGGCAATTTTATCTTGTTCGTGTATTTTATATGGGTATGGGTGTAATATAAATATACAAATATGTATATTATAAATTTTAAACAGATGGAGATCAATCCTTGCCCCCTGCCTCATTTTCAGGGCTATGTAGGATATTTACCAATGATTACCTATGAGGTTGAATAAAATTTTTTAAAATGCAGAATTTAGTCATTGATCAGGGACTGTACTTGGAAGTTTTTAAAAGAAGTGTAAACCAAGGAGGAAACCTTACTGTGAATCAGACTCCAAGTGACTCAAACTCCCATTCATTACTGTGAATCAAATTCCCAGTATTAGTGTACTAGAGGGAGGGAGAGAGAGAGAGAGAGAGACCCAGTAAAAAAGAAAAGGACTGACATCCTAAAGCACAATGATAAAATGTCAAAAGTGTGTGCATTTTCAGCACATAATATGACTTTAAAAGATTTAACAGCTGGTCAACTGTAGCTAGATGGCAGTAAGGGTAAGAAATGCCATAAAAGAAAACTAATGCCAGAGTGTCACATGTAACCAGTATTTGATAATGCACAATCTGGGGCACCTGTTCCTTTAATAATGGAGCACTTTTCTCTTCTCAGTATGAAGATTTTGAGTAATCAAAGTAACTAAACACATTTAGTTCTGCTGCAGCCTGAAACATTCTACCCATAAATCTGGCACAAATTCCTCACTTCCTGCCATGCCTTCTACCACCTTACTGAACAGTTATTAGCAGTATCTCAGCAGTGTAGTGATTCAAAGGACCTTTGGCACTGTAACCTTAAATTCAACTTCCTGAATGCTACACTAGTGGCATCAAATTTAAATATCATTCTGCCCGGAGAAGTGCTCAGAAGAGGGCCAGAGACACAGAGAGATTCCATAAGATGTCTGTCCTGGGGTTTCCAATATAGAATCTGTTAAGGGGAGTACTGTGGAATCCTGCAGTGTTTGGAGATAAGGCCTTATAGCAGTGGACCTTGGGATTCATAACGGCAGGAGTTATCCATGTGGACAGCTGTGTCTCTGGTCCCACCAGAACCCTGACAGCTTGCTATCTGCAGGAGATGTGCTATTTGCAGGGTTTGGCTGTGTTTGTGCAGTAACAGCCACAAAGAGGACCAAGGTAGAGCTATTCATTCCAGGATGCACTGCATGGAACACCAGCGTCTCCGCAGATTCATTTCTGTCCCTGCTCTGTACGTAGGAATTGCAAATACGGATAAAATGCTATGCACTTCACATTCCATCAGGCTTCCTCTTATTAATGCTTTTTTCCCCAGTAGACAATTAGATCAATTTTTTTTCAAGATCTTACAGGGTTTTTATTAGAATACAACATATCCAGTGTGTCATTAAGGTCAGACTAATCATTACTACTGGGATTGCTTTTAAAAGTGCAGGAGACTTGGAATTTACTAAATAGAAGCTCCCCAGAGATGGGTCTGTGGATTAAATTTGAGGAGTTATACAATGTCCACTAGGAGCTGTTAATCGTTCAAAAGAGCTCAGCCCTTTGTTGATGAGAGAAATCTATTTTCATACTTGCTTGTTGGAAGCAATTGATTTTTGTCCTCAAACAGAATTAGATGTATAATTATAATTGTGTATCATCAACAGAAAACTGAAATGCATTCAAAATAATGAATATGAATGGCAATGAACTGGACTTCTTTCTTGATGTCTGATACATGGGTAACAGAAACTCAGGGGAAAAATACATTCACCTGCAATGGTATTTTCATTGGAACTATTTCCTTTTCAGATACAAGTTAATAAAATGTGTTCTTAAAAGCAATTTTAAAGTGAACATTTCAATATAAACTTTATTGAACTCTTCTTAACATTAATAAAAAATTAAATAATTCTGATAGTGAGAATTCGATGCTTTCACCAAAATGCAGAATTACTCGAAGTGTATTACTGTAGTAAAAAGAAAAGGAGTACTTGTGGCACCTTAGAGACTAACCAGTTTATTTGAGCATGAGCTTTCGTGAGCTACAGCTCACTTCATCGGATGCATAGCATATCGTGGAAACTGCAGAAGCTTCTGCAGTTTCCACGATATGCTATGCATCCGATGAAGTGAGCTGTAGCTCACGAAAGCTCATGCTCAAATAAACTGGTTAGTCTCTAAGGTGCCACAAGTACTGTAGTGAGTTGTCTCATGCTCTTTTAAGGATAACAATCACCTGGTTTAATTGGAAGAGGCCAAACTCATCCTGGGTGTGACTTCATTGACTTAAATGGCATTACAGCACCGATGAATGTGGTCCAAGATGTCTTCAGTATCCAACAAAGATAAATCACTGCATATTGTGCCATGTGATCACAATAATAATAATTAGCCCTCCAGGTACTTAATGTAATGCTGTTACTGTACCACCCAGTATTAAAACTCAGCCCAAAAAGCATCCTGCTCTTGCCAACCCTTGGCTCGTTTTTGTTCTTCACACTTCTCTTGTTGTAGGAAGGTTTATGCAAATAAGTGGGTCTTGCACTGAGCTCTGAAAGTGATCTGGTTTGAGCTCTTTCTGATCTTCCAACCTAGCTCCCACCACCGTAAATACTCTGCCTCTGGCTCCCTCTAGTTTCTCCCTCAGCATCCTCTAGCTTTCTTGTTGGGCCATGAATGGGAAAGGCAGCAACTAAGAGAGCCTGCTTCCAGCTACTAAGGCCTCATAGAGTGGCCGTAAGACTTCAAAGTGGATCTGGAAGTGAACAGGGACCTAACACTGGGAATGGGGTTAATGATACCTCCCCAGAATAGATCCAGGATACCTTAGAGTAGCTCATCTATTGCCCCTTTCTGGGTTTACCATAGGTTCCCTTTAATTGACTCATTTATCTGTTTTTGTAAGGTGAAAGGAAATTGCCAGTGTTTTGCAGGAAACACTTTTAGGAGAAACTTCCCAGCACAGTTTAGACCTGCTACCAAGAGGGCTAATGTCATGGATGTTGAGGGCTGTCCTGTGCAGAATGGGGGTGAGGGTGGGGGCAAGGACACAATCTGGCATTATCTTTTATGTGGATTCCAGGCCAACGCCAATCAGAACCATTGTATACACCACCTTCACAGAGGGCTTCCTGTCTTGAAATAGTTTGGATTCCAACATAAAGATGCCTGGAATCGTCATTGTAAATTTCTCAGAGTCCTGATACCTGAAGAGATCCATAATCTCTCTTTCATGTCACACATATAAACAAGATTAATGGCAGGAAAGTCAGATAGGGGAAGATTAGACTGAGTATCTGGAAGACTTTTTGACTGTGAGTTTTATCAAGCCGTGGAATGTCCCTTGAAACTCTTAAAGAAACTAGAAAATAGCCTGTGCTCAACAGGGGAGGGATTCGATGGTCTATATGATTTCTCCCATTACTTATTTCAGTAATTCAAGGAGCCTGTAGACTCCTCATAGTCTCCATTGTCCTGCTACAGTCACTCCTGCTTTACCTGACTCAATCTGTGCCATAGAATTAGTGAGACTTTCCCCATCTTTATTTTCTTTCCCCTCCTGAGTAATGGAATTAGGTACACTTTAGGTAGTAATAAACCAAATGCTTGTTCTGAACAGTTGCTTGCTTATGAGAATTCTTATGAGATCAGGCTTTTAAGTCTGTGGAACTGTGTTTTGTCCAGATAAAGCTTTGTCTTCCTAGTTGGTTTTAAGATTGCAATTTTTAGTCTTCTATGGCAAATAAATTCCCGAGCAATCTGTACAAAAAGCACCTGTGTTAACTCAAAATGCTTCATTCTGAAGAGGTGACCCCAATGAAAAGTGACCTTTTTTTCATTAAACGTCTTTACAAATGTGAGTGGCTAATAAATGTTAAGACCAGGACTCCCTGAATGCAGAGTTTGCAACGTGAATGAGAATGATTCAGTATGTTCTGTCTCCCTTGCTCCTTTGCCAGAGAGATGCTGCTTCAGCTTCAGCTAGAGCAACAGCAGCATCCAATGGTCCCAGGGTTCACCACAGGTTTTAAAAAATATTTGTTACCTTTCGAAATATCTTTTTGATAAACCTATATTTGTTTCCATAAATAAGGAGGGAGTGCGTGGAAGGGGTGATGTCAGTTAAGGTGAGAAGGACTTTTGAAGGGCAAGGCAAATCTCCTGCTTGTCTGTGTTCCCCTCTTGGATGAAACTTCTGTAGGCAGAAAAGAGAAGGACCAAAAAGATCAGCTGATTCTGTGGGCTGCTCATTTTGCTATGCGATCATCTCAAGAGAGCCTCGTGCCACCAGAGTTGCACCCTCAGCCAATTTTCAGCTACTCAAAAGTCTACCCTGAGGATGGCTCTGTTGCATAATCCCTGTTTTTTCTTTGCTGGATGAGGAGGGCTCAAGTCTTTTTTTCTTGAATCAGTATAGTCAAGTAGTAGAACAACTTAGATCGACACCAAGTAGATTTGTTCAAGCAGTAAAGGCTTTGAAAGGGCAATAAAAATGACTATGAAAAAGTGAAATGACACTAAAAATAAGTCTAGATTACACTTACTAAACAGTTCTTGCACAATTAATGTATATTGTGTAATAAGCAGTTTTATTACTATATGGTGCAAAGGCATTGCTTCCTTTCTCCTATAGCTCTTAAACAGAAATCTTAACATAGGAAAGGACTCTCTTCAAATGTCCCATTTTCCTACTATGCTACATGCTTTCAAGAAAATTTTTGACTTGCCTAGATGTTGCCCAAATTTCAGGGGGTTGCCGTTTTGTGATGTCATTTCCTGACTGTTTAACCATATGGTCACTCCCAGAACACTACAGCAAAAGAGGAGAGGACAATTTAAAATGGTATGCTTCAGTTATGAGACTTTGTTGCCAGGACAAACCAAAAAGAGACAGAGCACCTAGATATTGGTCAGAATGAGGCATGATCCATCTAGTATAAGTTTTGAGTTTGATCCTCTGTGTCCATTTGTCAGCAGTAGCCTTTCCTTACCCGGTGCTTGGCTGCAACACAGCATGATGCCATCACTTTTCTTTCTCCCAGATAGATTTTCCTTCTTGCTCATTGATGAGACATCTATTATGATTTCTGATCATTTGAAACATTATTTTTCTCACAATCTCTCACTTTTCAGACACTGAAGAAGTCTCTGTTTCACTCTACCCTCTGTCACACACTCATCCCTCTTTAGGTTTGGACTATGCTTTGTGTCCCACCAATGTCCACCTCTAATTTATACTAACCGATAATATATTTGCTGAGAGTTTTCCTTAGTTATGCACATTTCACTGTGTGTGCGTGTGCGGGGGACGGGGATCTGCTAATTTGATAGCTCAGTGCAGGAATCTAGAACAGTTTAACTTGATGGTGGCGACAGCTTCGTTCACAGCAGCTCAGTAGCAACATTTCCCATTTCACTCAATGAAAAATAAATAAAATGGAGACACAGACAAGTGAAGGACAAAAAGTACAATAAACGGATTAAGATGAAAGACACTGAAATGGTAAATGTCAGGATGCACTCAGGCCTTTGCTTCAGCGTTCCCACTGAATTGTCGTTTTGTTGCAAGGTGCTTTATAGGAAACCCCCTGTATTTGTAATTCAGTGCCTCCACCTGGATTCCAGAGTTACCCTGTTAGTGTCAATAACCACAGCAGGATTGAAGTGACATTCCTGATACAAAGCCACATATCCCAAACCTCCGTTGTCTTCTTTCCTTTGATCTCTCACCTGTAATATAGGTGCAACTCAATGGTCATAATTTGCTTTCACTCTTATGAATTATTTGTAAAGTGTCAGAAATGTTGCTTTCCAGGACAGGACCCTGCCTGGAGGAGTTTGCACTCTGATTCAGACATAGCACAGGAAAGGATGGTAACTTCTGCACTGCTGCCTTCAGAGATGGGTGGCCAGAGAGTGGCAGCTGCTGACTGAGGGCCCAGCTCTGCAGGCAGCAGCTCGGAGTAAGGGTGGCAATACCATACCATGCCATCCTTACTTCTGCGCTGCTGCTGGCAGTGGCTCTGCCTTCAGAGCTGGACTCCCAGCCAGCAGCCACCACTCTCCAGCTGCCCAGCTCTGAAGGCAGCGCTGCCGTCAGCAGCAGCACAGGAGTTTGGGTAGTAGAACTGCAACACCCCCCTACAATAACCTTGCAACCCCCCCACAACTCCTTTTTGGGTCAGGACCCCTAGAATTACAAAGCTGTGAAATTTGAGAGTTAAATAGCTGAAATCATGAAATTTACGATTTAAAAAATCCTGTGACCATGCAATTGACCAAAATGGACCCTGAATTTGGTAGGGCCTTAGTTATAATTGAATTAGGATCAAGGGAACAAAATCAGACAAAGATTGCAGAAGTGGAAGCCAAAGATGGGAATGCTAATCACCAGCAGTGACTCTTGAGGGTGGTATAAAATGTCAAGGAAGTTATTATGGTGGGAGAGGGCAGTGTGAACAAAATTTGGAATTGCTTGTAGGAGAAGACTAGGAGTCCAATCTGACTTCATTACAATCAGTGGAAAAACTCTCATTAACTCTATTAGGAGTTGGATGGGACCCCAGGAGAGCACAGTAGGCCAAAAGCTGGGGAGTAAGAGAAGACTAGCAATAAGGTGTAGATAGTGGCAGAGGGGAGAGATAGGTGTAGATAGGTCCTTCAGGGGGAGAACAAAGAGTCTGAGTCTCATACAGTTAGGAGATCGGAATACAGTGGAGGGAGTGCTATTCCCCTGTTTTGACCCTCTGTGCATTATGCTGGACCTCTGACCTACACTGCAAACTCTCTCACAGGTTCAATGGCTTCTGAACCTTCCTTGCTTTGGATCTGCTCATGACATGGTATTAGTCTTTGAAGAATCCCACTTGAAACACTAATAGGTGGAGGAAGGATTGTATCCCTGAATCACATTGTGATGAAGTGTTGATCCTGAACTGATGAAGTGCTGATCATGAGTTGATGCTTGCTTCAAGTGTTGATCCATGCTTCAGCTGGCACTATGGCTGCAGAAATGTCAGCAATCATTCAAAAACATTCTTTCAACCCTGAGAAGAAATCTACTCATCCGCTGCCCTCTGCCGATAATAGTTTATATATTATAATTAAATGAAGACAGAGGAAGGGGGAGAGAGAGAAAGCGAGAGTTCCTTTTATTCCAAAAGATCCTGAAGCATGTCACAAAGTATACACTTCTAGTACAGCACATCTCAGAGATAGAAGGCAGCAACAAATCAGCACACAATATGCTACACAACAGTAGTTTTGGGAGAGCAATTCTGGCCAAGGACAGTGAGGCTCAGGCTTCATCATCAGCATTTCTGGACCAGTTCCTGATCCAAGACATCCACAGTGCAGCAACCTGGTCATCAGGGCATACTTTCTTCTCACACTACGCCATCACCCAGCAGGCTCAAGATGATTTGGGTTTGGGAGAGCAGTGCTGCAATCCGCATGTCCATTAACTCTGAGCCCACCTCCTTGGGTACTGCCTGAGAGTCACCTACCGTGGAATAGACATGAGCAAGCACTCAAAGAAGAAAAAAATGGTTACTAACCTTTCCATATCTGTTGTTCTTCAAGATGTGTTGCTCATGTTCATTCCACGACCCACCCTCTTGCCCCTCTACTATTGGAGTTAGCTGGCAAGAAGGAACTGAGAAGGTGCAGTGCGGGCTGGGCCCCTTACACCGGTGTATGACTGCACGGCACCAGAGAATGCTAGAGCCAGTCTGACAGATACCACTGAGGGAAAAAAATCTCTGTATCTCAACGGTACATGCAGTGCGCACACACCTAACGTGGAATGGACATGAGCAATGCATCTCAAAGAACAACCGTTACTGAAAGAGTAGTTTTTTAAAGTGTAAATAATGGTAATTTTCCTGCCTGATCACTAGATGCCACTGTTGCTCTACACAAAAATTGCTGAAGGGGCGGCTCCATCCAAGAGTAACACTGTGATTCTTGGGGAAGGACGTATGGAAATAACACAGGTGGTTGGGACATTTCTGCCGCCTAGATCCTCAACTCTGCAGGAAACAGCTTTCAAAACAATCATGGTCCCTTCTTTTCAAGTTGCAGCCTCTGAGGTCTATGTGAGTCTTGCTATTGAAAAGGGCCACTAAACCTGAGCATTTTGGGGATGACAGGATGAAGACAGTCTAACAGCTTACATACCAAAGAAAGGATGTCTTCAGTGCTTTACATTTTATACTAGGTAGAAAGATAACCAGATGCCCCTGAAGGGTGGAGGACCCAAAGCAGCTTTTTATCTTTGGAGGATTAGCTTGCAAACCTGATTTAGGTCACAAGTAAAATAAGCTTGGTAGATTCAACTCGATGCCCAGTGGATACTCAGGTTGTCTTTTACTTAAGAGGGGCTCAGCTATGGAATAGCTGGTATACTGCAGGAGATGAAGGGTTACTGTCAATTAAGGGGTACTGACAGGTACATAGCGACACACAGTGCCTGCTAACAGCTTGCCTGACCTGAGTCTCTATGACGAGCATTAAAACTGACCAACTTCACCCTGAAGGGTAAAAGAATTTTTTAAAAAGTTCTATGAATGCTAAACGTTGCTTAAATAATACCTAAGCTTATATATTTGTCCTGACAGTGCTTCCATGGGAAAACCTGGGACTTTGCTTTTTTTCTCCCCCCTGCCCTGAAGGGGCTGGATCCCTTCATGTACACCTGCCTTAAAACTTACACCTTAAGTGTCAGCAGTTTAAAACGATCTATCACAAATCTCCCTCCCACTGGAATAAATGCTCAGCCCTGCAATGAACAATTCTCCCCTCTACCCCATTTTCAAATGTCTGGGGGGGGGGCAAGGGTGATCCTTGCAATGGGCCCTGAAAGACAAGAGATTTGGGCTATTTTGGACCAAGGAAAAGATTGAATTTGTTGTTTTGTTTTGGGTGAGCTACAGTGGTTGCTGCCTGCGGTGTGAGGTTTGCTAGGGGTAATTGCAGGGTGAAGTAGACAGGAAATTTCTGTTCTAATCTGTTTTGAATATACTGACTTTTGCAATGGTGCCATTTTCCTTCCAGAACTTAATATTTATGGCATTTAACTGTTATGTTTATTATCTTAAAGTAAGTATTGTTGATCTGTACTGCATGTGTTGTTCTTTACATTATAATGAGAGCTAGTGTTCAACCATTACATTATTTTGATTCAGACGTTGCACAACACAAACAATGAAATCCTGTAACAGGCTGCAGTCTGCCATAGTCTGGTCTGCTCCTTGAAGTCCAGAACTCTGCCTTCCAAAATGGAGGATGACGTTTTGTCTCTGAAGCCTCACCCCCACATTCTTGCTGGCCAATGGCAGCTGCTCCCCACACACATGAGTTCCGTATTCACTGAATATTGGAAACAAATAATTTCAATAGTTCTTACGAAAAATAAATGGTAAAAGGACAGTTCTGATGTGCACAGTGCTTGTTTTGTTTCAGTGCTCACAAGAGGTGTTGCTTATACTCATGCAGGACAGAACTGCAGTCAAGAAAATGTATCCTGTTTCTCAGCACCCATTTTCCCTAAGAAAAATCAAGTAAGGGGTAGTGTAGATATGTGCCACTTTCATTCCACTTAAGCCCTCAAATAGGCCTTAAGGAACAAATAGCCCTTGTGCTGTCAGTATTAAGCGAATCAGAACATTTTTGACCAAATTTTGGTGACATAGGCTGTTTCATCAAAGCTAAAATATCTTGCAGAGACATTTAGTTCAACTAAGACTTCATCGAAAAGGCTTGTTTGTTTGGGTGATGAGGGGTGAGAGAGAGAAAGAGAGACAGAGAAAGTTTGAAAGGTTTTGTTTTGGTTTTATTGTGGATCAAAAACAATTTTTAAAACATTGAGTTACCACAAAATGGAATTGCTGTCCTCAGGTCAGTTCTATTCAGTATAGAACTTCAAAAGGATTCTCTGCAGATGGATGAGTTTCACCCACACAAAGTAAGATTTTGGATCTAACGTTGGACTCAGTGGACAAAATCTAAAGGTAAATTAGCAGCAGGGAAAATGTGACTTTAAAATTAGCGGTGAATTGCACAAATCCTTGTCAAGAGCAGCAGTGGAGACTAAGGGCCTGGCTACACTTGCAGATGTAGAGCACTTTGAGTTAAACCCGCCTTCGGAGAGCGCAGTAGGGAAAGCGCTGCAGTCTGTCCACACTGACAGCTGCAAGCGCACTGGCGTGGCCACATTTGCAACACTTGCAGCAGCATTGGGAGCGGTGCATTATGGGGAGCGGTGCATTATGGGCAGCTGTCCCACAGAGCACCTCTTCCCATTCTGGCGCTGTGGCTTGTGGGAAGGAGGCAGGGGGTGCGGGGCATTCTGGGTCCTGTCCCAACGCCCCATGATATATTGGTTTGCATCCCAGCAATCCCTGTGCTTCCGTCCACATTTGGCACCATCTTTCAATGTTTATTGTACTGCGTGCTCTGTCTTCCCTTTCGGTCTGCGGGAATGGCGCCCGAACTGCTGAGGAGTATGCTGACAAGTCTCGCCAGCACGTCACGTTTGGCAGTCGAGTTATTCCTTATGATCCAAAGTGACAGTGAGGGCTCTGACGATGATATAGACTCGAGTAACGCATATGACACAAGTTTGCTTGTGGCATTCACGGACAGGCTCACCACCGTGGAACGCCGCTTTTGGGCTCAGGAAACAAGCACTGGGTGATGGGATCACATCGTCATGCAAGTCTGGGATGAAGACCAGTGGCTGCAGAGCTTTCGGATGAGAAAAGCCACTTTCATGGGACTGTGTGAGGAGCTCGCTCCCACCCTGTGGCACAAGGACACGAGATTGAGAGCTGCCCTGATGGTGGAGAAGTGGGTGGCTATTGAAATCTGGAAGCTGGCAACTCCAGACAGCTACCGATTGGTCGCTAACCAGTTTGGAGTGGGAAAGTTGACCGCTGGAATCGTGTTGATGCAAGTTTGTAGGGTCAATAATCAAATCCTGCTCAGAAGAACCGTGACTCTGGGCAATGTGCGTGACATTGTGGCTGGCTTTGCACAAATGGGTTTCCCTAACTGCGGAGGGGCTATAGATGGCACACATATTCCAATTCTGGCACCAGCCCATCTAGCCTCCGAGTACGTTAATCGGAAGGGGTATTTCTCTATGGTTCTCCAGGTGCTTGTGGATCACTGTGGATGTTTCACTGACATTAACACAGGCTGGCCCGGAAAGGTGCATGATGCACGCATCTTTCGGAACACTGGCCTGTTCAGGAAGCTGCAAGCCGGGACATTTTTCCCAGACCAGAAGATCACCATAAGGGAAGTCAAAATGCCAATTGTGATCCTTGGAGACACCGCTTACCCTTTAATGCTGCGGCTCATGAAACTCTACACAGGGAGCCTTGACAGCAACAAGGAGCGGTTCAACAACAGGCTGAGCCGGTGCAGAATGACTGTGGAGTGTGCTTTTGGCTGTTTAAAGGGCTGCTGGTGCTCTCTGTATGGGAAGCTGGACCTGGCTGATGACAGCATCCCCGTGGTTATATCCGCGTGCTGTACCCTCCCTAACATTTGTGAAGGGAAGGGTGAATGATTCACTAGGCATGGAACTCAGAGGTTCAACACCTGGAGGCTGAATTTGAACAGCAAGAGAGCAGGGCTATTAGAGGGGCCCAGTGCAGGGCTGCAAGGATTAGGGATGCCTTGAGGGAGCAATCTGAGACTGAAAGCCACCAGTAATGTCTGGTGCCCTGCACAGGAGTGAAGTGCAGTGGTTCCAATGTTAGTAGGACTCTGTGTTTGCTACGCTGACTTGCGGTGCCTGTTTCTTTCCTGGGCTAAGGTATCTTTTACTTTATGCAATAATAAAGAATGTTTTCAAAGCCAAAAAATCCATTTATTGAAAAGAAAATTAATTTATTGAAAAGAAATACAGTTGCTTAGGAAACAGAAAGGGGAAGGGGGGTAGGGTGGGAAACGGTACAATCACAGATTTGTGTATGTCCTGGTATCATACTCAGCCTTCCTGTCTGGAGTGCGGTGCAATGAGTGCTGCACTTCAGGATGGCTGTACTGCATGGTGATGGGGGTTGAGTGCAGTGGGTAAGGGTCGTAGTTTTCAGGGCTGGGTGGTGAAGCTACAGGTGTTGGAGGCAGCTGGTGGCGGTAAGAACCTGGATATTGGGGAAAGTGGGTTGGAGGTGATATGGGGGCACAAGGGAAAGAGTTTTGGGACAAGGGCTGCAGGAGGGGTGGGCGCGGTAGTGCTCCACCTGCATGGCTACAAGCGCCTGGATAGAGTCCGCTTGGCGCTCCATTATGCTTATCAGCCGCTCCGTGCTTTGCTGCCGGAGCACCATGCTTTTGTGCCAGCGCTCCTCGTTCTGCTGGCAGATCCTCCTTTCACTGTCCCGCCACTCCTGCACTTTTTGATTTTCATTACTTGAATGCTGCATTACTTCATGCAACATGTCTTCCTTGCTACTACGTAGCCTCTTTCTGATTCTTTGGAGTCTTTTAGAAGGTGATAGCACAGATGGCTGAGATCTCAAGGTTGCATCTGTAAAGGCAAAATGCAGCACTTAACAGAGGCATCATTGTTCACACCAGACAGAGCAATGATTCCCCGGTACTTAAGGGCAAGCACAGTCTACACAATACCATAATCTCCCTGTCCCAAAGTGAGCGCACATAACCCACGGGAGCCCCAAAATGGTGAGTAAGCACAGGGTCAAGCATGACTGATTGTTTCACGGCTGTACTGTCCTCTGGGTTTCTGTGCCTTGGGGAGAGCCAACAGTGGCAGGGGGCCCCTATACTGAACAGTGTCCCCATATTTTCCACAGGAGTTCGTCCTGGAAGATTCCTCACTGCTGAGGGTGACCTGGGAAGCAAGGGAGGGTCTTCTACTGCGATGCAGCTTCCTCCCTGGCCCATATGC
Source organism: Natator depressus (assembly GCF_965152275.1). Classification (NCBI taxonomy): domain Eukaryota; kingdom Metazoa; phylum Chordata; order Testudines; family Cheloniidae; genus Natator; species Natator depressus. The sequence goes on along the minus strand of NC_134234.1, from coordinate 286,270,491 downwards.
AGCTTGCCTGTGTGCAGCGATGGTCCCCCCACCCCTCACAGCACAGTGGCGCAGACAAGTTCGCCTTACTGGGACAAGGACCACAGTGACTCTCCCGAGAAACCTGCACAAGCACATTGCCCAAGTTCTGGATGAGACCTTTGAAGAGATCACTGAGGCCAATCACCGCGATGTGAGAGAGCACATCAACGCCCTATTCCGCATCTAGGCATGCATGCAGCCCTAACCCTCCTCGCCCCAAGAGCCCACACCGAATAACTTCCTTCCCAAAATAAAAGCCACTTACCGGGAGCCTCCTCTGGTGTTTGTCCTTCCCCAAGCACCAGCCGCCGCGACTGGCTACCTTCCTCCCGGCTCGAGAATAGCTCCTGGCTGCGTGCATCTAGGGATTCCAGGGTGTCTTCGTCCGCCTCAGCACCCTTGCTCCCACTTTGCTCCTCCTCCTCCTCCTGCCTTGTTGAACTGGGCTCTGAAGTGTCCATGATGGTACTCGGAGTGGAGGTGGGGCTGTCCCCAAGTATCGTGTCCAGCTCTTTGTAGAAATGGCAGATCGCAGGGGCAGCACCGGAGCGGCTGTTTGCCTTGCGGGCTTTGTGGTAGGCATTCCGCAGCTCCTTCATTTAACCCTGCACTGCATGGCCCCCGGTCATGGCCCCCTTCCATCATGTCCCTTGATATCTGTCTGAAGGTATCGTAATTCTTACAGCTGGAGCACAGCTGGGACTGGACAGCTTCCTACCAACGAACACTGATGAGGTCCAGCACCTCGCCATTGTTCCGTACTGGGGATCGCCTGGCGCGTAGAGGCGTGGTCACCTGGAAAGATTTGCTGAGAGCACTCCACACCTGGCTGAGCAAACAGGAAGGGGATTTTCAAAATTCCCAGAGAATTTAAAGGGCAGGTCTGATGGTTGGTCACCTGAGGGCAGGGCAGTAGAGTTCGAAGTGATGACCAGAGTGGCTAGAACAGGCATTGTGGGACACTTCTGGAGGCCGATCCGAGCACACTAACAGACCAAGGTGTCCACACTGGCACCACAGCACTCCAGTGGGGGTGCACAAAACGTTATTTCATTTGCCAAGGTGGAGTACCAGGAGCACTCTAGCCGCGAAGTCAGAGCGCTCTGCATGCCTTGCCAGCGTGGACAGGGAGTGAGCTAGGGCGCCTGGGGTTCCTTTAATGCGCTCTAACTCGCAAGTGTAGCCAAGCCCTAACTAGTACACTGTGTTCAAAAAGAACTAGTTAAAAGTACTAGCTAGCTAGCTTCTTAGCAGGAAATATTATACAGCTGTTATGGTTAAAAAGCTGTACTTGTTAGGCTGATGGGCTTCTTTCCAGCCTATAGTACTCCTGTGGTTCTTCCTTAGTTCCTCTTGGATTTGTTGAACTTATTGTGTTAAGTTTTGAAAACTCTGCCATCTACCAAAAGAAAAACTTCATAGAGAAAATTCAGTGCTCTACTGGGGGGTTGTCCTGGAGCTGTGCAAGTGGGCCGAGCAGGCCCTAAACATGATTTGTTACAAAGTTAGGTTTTGTGCGCTGTGTTGCACTGAGTGATACTCTTAGTGACAATTCAGAAAAGATAAACTATCCAGTTTAAGCAGTTCTGTTTCTAAGTCTACTTGTTTTCGCAGTTTCCCATGATGTGTCAGCAATCAGCATCTCTGTCGATGATCTACACTGAAATGGAAGCCTTTGCAACCATGTTCTAAATGGTGTATATCAAACTGACAAAAGCCAGAAAAGCTTATTCATTGCTGTGATGCATCGTAAAATAAAATCTAATATTCAGCTCACTCTCTCACATACACTAAGATGAGAAGTGACTGCTCACCTGCCCCACCCCACACAAACATAACTGAAAATGACTATTATTATTTTAATTTTTAACACATGTGACTGTGTTTCCCTGCGGTGTGTGCTATTGCCATCTGTGAAGTCTGAGGACAAGAATGCACACTCTTTTATGTTACATGATTGAAAAATGATGGGGAAGGAAAACATGAAGGTGGTTAATCTCTATATCCATAGGCATATATTCTATATACTGGAGCTATTAACCCTTTATGTCCCTCTCTACATCTAGATCTACATCTATAGATAATTTGCACTGTAAATAATGTCACTAAACCTTTTTGGTTTTTCTCACAATGGGTTTTCAGTCACATCATACAGCTTGTATGCTTGCCCTCAAAATTACATTCAGAAGGCCATCACCCTTTATACTAAGGTTCCTTTTGTATATTGTATATAAAGAGTTAAGATATGATTAACAGATGTTTTAAAAATTGCTAATTAATTGCACATAACCGTGGCTTATAATGATCAGTATATGGACACCTTCTACTGGTGTGTTTATAACTGTCTATAACACCTACTCCGTTTTTTGTAACATGCTTATAACAGCTACTAACCATTTGTAAGTGGAATGTTAGTTTAAAGAGTTATCCAGAAGGCAACAGGACGTACTGTGATGAACGAGACCTGAATGCCCGTTTGCAGTTTAGATGGTTTCTTTGCCCACCTTCTCAGTGTGTCCATTGTTTGATTGTTTTCAGGCCTTTATGTCCTATTTCCTGTATTTAGCCATCTTCCTCTGTGAGACGACTAGCTTCTCACTCAAGTATTTGAACAATTTATCTGTTATAATGCTACCTAGTTCAGATCAAACTCAAAGCAGAACAGAGATGTTAAATATTAAAGCTGCGAGATCACCTGCCTTTACCTTTTCTCAGTCTCCATCCGCTTACTCCTGCCCTCAGTTATACCTATTGAAATTAGACCTAATTTCCCCCTTTTTATATGAGGCTAAAAAAATGCTGCAAGAGCTTCAGAGACTGTTTCAGTCTTTTTGATCTCAAGAGTTGGAGAAGTTTTCGGTAAAGGGACCTCAGTGGATTCTTCAACTCGATTTTTTACATAAAATACCATATTCTGGGGTGTTATTTACCCAGAAGAGCATTATGACTATGCATTGTGTGCAACAGCGTTTCACAGTGGTAGCTGTCACAGAGTTAAATCTGCTTCACCTAGCTGTGCATTTCACGACTGCTGCTTGTTCTTGCACAGACGTATGAGAGTTGTGATGTGCCTCTAGGGCCCCAACGGCAATTATGGGTCCAAGCAAATGGCCACAGAATTTTGCTTTATGCCAAAATTCGACAAGAATCTGTTTGCATTGTATATGTGTACAAACCAGGCCATTTGCCTGCCACAGTCCTGCTCCTCCACTGGGACAGTCACCATTTTACATTCCTTCTCCCTGACTCTTTATTTCCTCCACCCTATTTCCTGGGCCTGCTCCCATGTTACAAACTCTCCCAATCAGATTGTGAGTACTGAAATTTTGGATGGTTTTCTTGGAGTACTGAAATTAGGTTATTACCTGAAAATCTCAGCTTTAGTTTTAAAATACATAGCAAGTTTCTAGCTCTCCTGGCTGTGGAGAAAGATATGCGTGTGTGTCCCCTAAATGGTCTGACACGAGAAGGGAAAAAGAATCAAAAATGGATTTAAAAACAAATCCCATGATTTTTAAAATAATCTTGTGATTTTTGAATGCCTGACTTTTGAACATTTGGGATTAGCAACACTGTACTGCTGTCCTTGAAAGGCTGGAGCTGGAGATCATTCATAATTCAGGGCAGCAAGGAAGTAACTCACTGAGACAGATGAGACAGAAAGTGTCAAAGTTCCAAAGTATACAGGAATAAAGCTTTACTTTTGCAAATTTTAGCTTTGTGTAGCTGGTGCCTTCCCTTTCCATGCAGCAACCAGTGCTCTATATTCCTCTGCTAGAATGCAAGTGAACAATACGCATACTTCTATATTTTCACACTCTGGTACATTTTAAAAATTATTTTAGTAAAATTAAAGACTACTTAATGAATTTGTAATTAGTTAACGTGGCTGTAGAATGCATTGCAGTTTTGCCTTTTAAATCAGAGGTGAGAGCACTTCTGGCATAATTTAGGTCTATTTCACTCCATAGTGCATAAGCCTTGCCATCTAATAGAGGAGATCTGGTATTGTGAATTTAAAGCAATAAAGATTAAATAGATGAATAGTAAAATGAGCGCAAAATGCAAATATAGATTTTTCAGGGAAGTATTTTTCAGGGAATTCTCAGATCCTGGTGGAAAGTCCACTGAAAGCGTGGTAATTAAAACTTCATGGTTCCGTGGGTATTTTTAAGATGATGGAAATCGCCACCATGTGGATTTAGAAGGGAAAAAGGCCCTTCTTTCATCTTCTCATTTTCAAGGACTTTGGAAAAACTGATTGTCAACCTGCACCTGTTCCTGATCGGGATTCTTGACCAGCTTTTAAACCCCGCATAGCACTACAGGGTAATGGATAATTCCTTGTTGCTGCTGTGCTCCACTCACACAGTACACATTCCTACACAGCTTCAAATCTGTGCCACACACATATGCAGATAGTTATGGATGAAATATATCCTTGGTGATGACTTGCTAAATATAAATTACACCCAGACAGAGATGGACCACGCTGGGTCACAGATCATCTTGTGCCCTGGAACACTGATGTTACATTAAAAACAAAAATGGCACCATGTGAGGATGGAGGCTCAGCGGGATTTCTAGTCTTACAACTTCTCTGTTTTGTGGCTTTAAAGCTGATGGAACACTCCTTTAATCCTCTCCGAACCCTCCCTGCTGCACAGAGACAGTTAGTGGCCAAGCAGAATCAGAAAGTTAACTACCAGCGTACTAGGAAGCCTAGGAAATGTGTCAGTGTGGTAAGACTCCTCCTCCTCCATTCTTTTAAAAAGGACCACAGCAAAAATGGACTTTATTGGTCTTGATGTTTGTTCACGGGTTATAACTGATGGCAAAGCGAAAAATGTAAAGAAATGAGCAGCTTACTCAGCCATCTCTAGCCATGGAACAGAGAATGAGGCAGCTAACTTTTCTCAGGGACTAGGGCTCTTACGTACTACAATAACCTAAATACATAAATACTGCTATTGCCACCGTGGTCTGCCTCTCCCTCGGCACTGGATCATGAGCTTTTTTTACGTCACATGGGACTAAAAGAAGGTCAGAAAATAAGACACATTTAACTAGAAACAAGAGGAAAAACACAAAGTCGAGGTGACCTTTGGTACGAAACATTTCCTAATGCAGAATGCTACAGCGATGCTCCAAACCCCTGCACTACTGAAAGCTGTAGCATGTTTTGGACCATACAGTAGACTACTGTGGTAATTTTTTTTTAACTAACAAGTTAAAATGGAATTAATCTCTCCAGGCTAGAACCTTTGGAGACATATAAGACAGGTGCTAATGGCAAGAATATTAGACTCAGGTAACGCAAGTAAGGAAGTAGCTGGGTGTTGCAGGGGAAAGCAGGGAGCTCCTGAAGGGCGAGAGGTGCTTTTGGGCTTAGTGTGTGTAAAAGAACGTGCTCCTACTCTGCCCTCTCTTTCCCTAGTAAACGGTTGTGAAAGAAACATCTTCTGTCAACTGCTTGCCATGACTTCAACACAAAGCAATCTGTTTCCTTTCTTTCAGGCTCACAGGCTTCTGGTATTCAATAGATTATTTTTTTGACTTGACTCCAAGTATTTGTGCAGTTTACTGCAAATTCTTCATGTGATTTAATGTTTCACAATGGCACCAAAGGGAAATCCATCATCCCAGTGATTCTGCTTAATTAACAGGCAGCCAATGACTGCATTTAAACACAGTGGCGCTGGAACATTTTTAGTAGTGGGGGCGCTGAAAGCCAGCCCCCTTACCCCTGTCCACACCTCCCTCCCCGAGCTGAGGCTGGGACCAGGGCTGTGTCTCCAGGGGGGCGGGGGGGGGAAATCTGGACGGGGTAAGGTGGCCCAGGCTGTGGCCACAGCTGGGGTCAGGTGTGGGGCCAGGAGCAGAGCTCTGGCCATGGGGCCAGGCACGGGGCCCCGGGAGCAGAGGCCTGGGAGCAGGGGGTGGGGCTGACTGTGGAGCCCCAGGCCAAAAGCCGGGGAGTGGGGCTGGTTGCCGGAGCCCCAGGAGCAGAGCCCCAGGTGCAGGGTCAGGAGTGGGGGCCTGGGCACGGGCCCCGGGCACAGAGTCAGCGTTCGGGGAGTGTGGCCAGTGGCCGGGACCCAAGCCCCAGGTGTGGGGTTCGGGAGTGGAGTGTGGGGCACAGGGCCAGTGGCCGGGGAGCAGGGCTGGTGGCCGGGACCCAAGCCCCAGGTGCAGGGCCGGGGAGCGGAGTCCTGGGTGTTGAGCCAGTGGCTGGGGATCGGGGCGCATGGCTGGCCTCCGGGACCCAAGCTGAGGAGTGAAGCCCCGGGCATGGGGCTGGCAGCCCCACACAAAACATGGGGGTGCTGAAGCACTCCCATACTCCTACTTCCCATGCCTATGTTTAAACAAGAGAGAAAAAAGGTTATTGCAAGACATGGATGAAGTATGGGTAGGAGAGCTGGGGGAAGTTTATACCAATGGAGGCTGCATTGGGAGTACTGGGATGAAAGAAAAATTTAGCATAAATATCAAGAAAATAACATAAGTTTCTGAAGTCTTCCTCACACCCGCCCCCACCCCATTTGTCTGCTTTGTCCAATTGCTGCATCCTGTCTAATACCTACTGCTTGTTTACACTGGCCCACTAAATTGGTGCTGCTCTGATTGATGCAGCGGAGTCAATTTAGCGGGTCTAGTGAAGACGCAATAAGTCTTCGAGAGAGCGCTCTCCCATCGACTTCAGTACTCCACCTCCCAAGAGGCAGAAGTAGGCAGTGGACACCACGTTAGGTCAATGTAAGCTCCGTTGCTCAGGGGAGTGATTTTTACACATCCCTGAGCGATGTAACTTACATCGAATTAAGTGGCAGGGTAGATCAGGCCCTAGACTGTAAACTGGCTGGAGCAGGGACTGTCTTCTTTGTTACTTTGTACAGCACTTGGCACAATGGGACCCTGCTTCTGGATTAGAGCTGCTCCGCACGGCTGTAATATACCAGATCTACCGTGGAGTAATTTTCCCAAGAGGTCAGTTGGAAGCCCCATTATTTAAGATAAAAACACTAGACTGTAAGGAGCAATAACAATAGCAGCAATGGCTGACGAACAGGCTAGATCAGCGGTTCGCAAACTGTGGCCCATGGACAACTTGTGGATCATGGAGGCCTGGCAGGCCACATGATGTTGGCCCCTCCTTGTTTTCAGGTGCTTCTACGGGCCTCCATGAACTTTTGCACGATCACACTGAGTAAAATCTTCGGGTGTCAAATTCACTGCATCAGCAGAATATAGAGGGCTTTCTAGAAGGGTCCTCTCCTTTTCCATCCTTCTTTTTCTATGACTGCAAAGGAGCCTGGATTTTATATTAGTAATTATTGTGTAACAACAGTATCATGGTCACAAAGAAAGTGAGTGAGGCCTCGGTCCTTTAGAGAACTTAGCTACAGGCTGCTTTTTTGAAAAGGTCTTATCATTTCTTCAGTTACAGTGAAATCCACAAAGCTCTCTGCACCTCATAAGCCTCTGGCAGGACTGCATGTGGGATGCAGGTGGACAGGCCATATGATGGGGCTGGCCTCTGTCACAAAGAATGGCCCAGGAGATGGCTTTTTGAAGCACCACGCAACCGCGGACATTTCCTATCAGTTTGAAACCAACATCCACTGTATGTGATTCGCTTGAATACCAGGAAGGATTTCCAGGCCTCTTAGGAAAGAATATCAGCTTATTAACCAGTGAGCAAAATAATAATCATATGTTTTCTGTTAGATTAATCTCTTAGGGTACCAAAGGCTCCTTCCACACCACATCAAAAAGGGTCCTGTTTCATATGGGGAAGAACCTGATACGGAACAGTAGATCTAACAGTAGACGTTTTTCAACATACTGGAAATGAATTCCTGATGTGTTCCACGTTGTTTAAGTGCCACTGTTGCACATTAGAGTGATAAAAGTTTGACAGGTGCAGCAATTTTCTAATTTCTTAGAACTTCCTGTGGGAATCAGGGTTTGTGAGATTAATCCCAATAGTTGGGGGGAGTGAAGGGAGCAGAAAGGGTTGGGACATATCTCTATGTATTTACATCTGAAAATCTTTTTAAGCTAACATCATCGGACTGGTTTATATTTTTAACCCTTATCTAAGTAAGAATGAATGTAATCGTACTCACTTAGATAACATCGTTTATCAGGGCGCTGTATACTCCATGGCTCAATGGGGCCTGATTCTATGGCAAAAGTCCCTAATTTATTCTGTGTCCCTGAAACATCCCTTATTTTGCAGCAACCAGGTGCCTGAGACATTTTGTTTTCTGTCTTTCTACCCTGCCAGGACCCTCCCCCACCCTCGTGGCTGCCTCTTGCTCTCCTGATTTCGTCATAAGGGGCTGTTAATTGGCTTACAGCACATGCTTCCTGCACTGTTCCATGAAGCTAGTTAGGAGCCAATATAATAATACTCTTCACTTACACACTGTCACATTTCAGGGCCCCATATACCCCAGGATTCAATGGGACCAGATTCTGTGGCAAAAGCCCCTGCTTTATTCTGTTCTCCCAGTAGCAGGGTGGCCAGGAGTCAGAGCTAGATTGCAGCTTGCAGCCAGGGAGTGAGGGGAGCTCAGAAGCCTAGACTGGCCAGCTGGGCTGCCTGGGGAACTGTACAGCAGCTAAGGCCCAAAGAGCCAGGGAAATAAACTGCTGAGGTTGGTTACAAGCTCCTCCCTTGCTGGCCACACACGGAAGGAGACTGGGAGCTGGGCCATTTGGACAGCATGGCAGGAGCTGGAGGCCCTGAAGCTGAATTGCTTGGAGACCATGGGGTGGGGGGAACCCTCACTGAAAATATGCAGTGACAAATTTTACATCAATGAGTATTTCAGCTCTGGCCAGAAAACGGGGTGTGAATTTTGTGGGAAGAGGGCAATGGGAATGGGAAATTCCCAGCAAAAACGTTAAAATCTGAGGCATCATAGAAAAATGCCAGATACCATGGCTGCAGAATGACAGAGCCCTCGTTGATACGAAAGGGGCATTTCTCAGAGATGGTGTTTTAGGCTCCTTGCAGCCTGAGGAAGTCATCACTGCATTGTTACACTTGGGTCACGTTTTCAAGGTGACCTCCGCAACTATAAGGGCTAGAAACACTTCTTTATTTTGAAATCAAAGCTGAGATTCTGGAGCAAATTTCACCAAGGGGTGAATTTTGCAGCAAATTCCACAGGTGCAGAATACATGGGGCCCTGCACTTTATTATTAATGGTATGTTATGGTAGCACCTGGAGGCCTCAACAAAGTTACAATGACATTATGCTAAGCACTGTACACACACAGAATAAATTGCAGTCACAGTTTACAGTGTAGTCTGAAGATCACAAAGGTCTTTAAAAAGATAGAAATTATTATCCATAGTATATAGGTGGGGAGACTGACGTGCAAAGAAGTTCACTGACTTGCTCAGGATCACACAATGAGTCATTGGCAATTAGGAACAGAACCTTGGCTTTCTCACTCCCAGCCTTTACTCACAATTTTATTCCAATATTTCTTTGTTTTAAACACACCCCAATCCAAAACAAAACCTTCCTCTTGGATCTTACCCTGTGTGACAGGGTACACTTGCCTGGCACTGGACAGGGAAGGGTTAACCCTACATTGTGGATTGAGGAAGCCACGCCCCCCAACTCTGCTGGGCATGCTCCAAATGCACTACTACAAAAGGGGGCTGTTCAGGTCAGTTGGGGATGACTGCTGGAGAGGAAGGATGCAAGCTGCATGTGCCAGCTGAGGATCAGCCAAAGTCTGAGGCTGTGGGAGCCAGAGGTGCTGCAACCCAGACAGATACCAGGGTACCCACAGAGGCCCTGCAGAATCCGGAGTAGCTGGGGACAGTGCAGACCAGGGAACCTGGAGACAGCAGAGATGTCCAGACCTCAGCAGTGGGCATCATGGTAGGAAGCAAACCAGGGGAATTAGACAGTGGCCTGGCTAGTGTACCAGAACTTTGAGTCAGTGTGTTTCAGTTTGACCCTGCTGCTGACTCAGTGGCACACACTCTTGCCACTACTAGGGCCCTAGGCTGGTGCCTGGTGAAGAGGGAGGGCCTGGGCCCCCCTACCTGGGCTGCCATCACCCCCCTTTTTCTGTGTGGTGGCTCCCTTCCCTGACTGAAGCCACTTGGCTGATAGACCTTATTGCCCTGGTAAGAGGGGTGAATCTATGGACTCTGGCTGCTGGGCCTTACTATCATAAGACCTAGTCTACAATACGAGTTTATGTTGGATTTAGCAGTGTTGCATCGAATTAACCCTGCACCTGTCCACACAACGAAGCCATTTTTTTTGACATAAAGGGCTCTTAAAATCGATTTCAGTACTCCTCCCCAAGGAGGGGATTAGCACTGAAATCGACATCGCCGTTTCAAATTAGGGTTAGTGTGGACACAATTAGAAGGTATTGGCCTCCAGGAGCAATCCCACAGTGCACCATTGTGACCGCTCTAGACAGCACTTTGAACTCGGATGCACTGGCCAGGTGTACAGGAAAAGCCCTGGGAACTTTTGAATCTCATTTCCTGTTTGGCCAGGCAAGCTCATCAGCACAGGTGACCATGCAGAGCTCATCAGCACAGGTGACCATGCAGTCCCAGAATCGAAAAAGAGCTCCAGCCTGGACTGAACGGGAGGTACGGGATCCGACTGCTGTATGGGGAGAGGAATCCATGCTATCAGAACTATGTTCCAAAAGACGAAATGCCAAAACATTTCAAAAAATCTCCAAGGCCATGAGGGACAGAGGCTACATCAGGGACGCAACACAGTGCCGCGTGAAACTTAAGGAGCTCAGACAAGAGTACCAGAAAACCAAAGAATCAAGCGGATGCTCCAGGACAGAGCCCCAGACATGCCGCTTCTACGCCGAGCTGCATGCAATTCTAGGGGGTGCCGCCACCACTACCCCACCCCTGTCCGTGGACGCCGACGATGGGGTACTCTCCGCCATGGCGGAGGATTTTGCGGATGGGGAAGACGAGGAGGAGGATGAGCTTGAGGAAAGCACACAGCATACCGTTCTCCCCGACAGCCAGGATCTTTGTCTCACCCTGACTGAAATACCCTCCCAACCCAACCAAGCCAGAGAAGGGACCTCTGGTGAGTGTACCTTTTTAAATATAATACACCTTATAAAAGCAAGAGTTTTTTAATGATTAAGTAGCCCTGAGGACTTGGGATGCATTCGTGGCCAGTACAGCTACTGGAAAAGTCTGTTAACGTGTCTGGGGATACAGCGGAAATCCTCCAGGGACATCTCCATGAAGCTCTCCTGGATGTACTTCCAAAGCCTTTTCACATGGTTTCTGGGGAGGGCAGCCTTATTCTGTCCTCCATGGTAGGACACTTTACCACGGCAGGCCAGCAGCACGTAGTCTGGAATCATTGCATAACAAAGCATGGCAGCGTATGGTCCTGGTGTTTGCTGGCATTCAAGCAACATCCGTTCTTTATCTTTCTGTGTTATCCTCAGGAGAGTGATATTGATCATGGTAACATGGTTGAAATAGGGTAATTTAATTAGGGGACATTCAGAGGTGGCCGTTCCTACTTGGCTGTTTGCCTGTGGCTGAAAAGAAATCCTCCCTGCAGGTAGCCACGCGGTGGGGTGGGGAGGGCATTGGTGCTGAGCTGTTCGCATTTGGCTAGCAGGGATCTTCCCTGATACCAGTCACGTGGTGGGGGGAGGGGTAAAGTGATCATTCCAGAGAATTGGATGGGTGGGGGGTTAATTTGGTTTCTGCTGCTGCACATTAACAGGAAAACCACAGCACTAAACGGCCAACTTAACGTGCTTTGCTTGGTATGGGAGAGGAGGGTGCTGCTGTTATGAAGGTTGCAGAAGCTGAAAGACTATGGCTTACCATGGCCACCTGCAAGCCGAATTCTGTTGCCCGGCACTACGTGTGTGATCTCTAACACCAAAGCTGCAGGCACTCAATATAAGATGCAAAATATGACCTTGTACCAAAATCACATGTGCTATGTAATGTGAATAGTGGTGTTCACCGTGAAAGAGTATAGCCATTGTTCTGTAAAATGTATCTTTTAAAATACCTCACTCCCTTTTTTTCCCTCCAGCAGCTGCAAATGTTTCAAGCCTCACTCCTCCATCCCAAAGGCCATCTCAGATAAGGCGGCAAAAAAAACGCACGAGCGATTAAATGTTCTCTGAGCTCATGCAGTCATCCGGCACTGACAGAGCTGTGTGGAGGGACACAATAGCATAGTACAGGAAAGTGGCCGATGAACGTGAGGAGAGGTGGCAGCAGGAAGATCAGAGGAGGCAGGATGCAACGCTGGGGCTACTGCGGGATCAAATGGACATGCTCCGGCGTCTGGAGGTTCAGGAACGGCAGCAGGATCACAGACTGCTGCTGCAGCCCCGGTTTAACCGCTCTCCCTCCTCCCCAAGTTACATAGCCTCCTCACCCAGATGCCCAAGAACACGGGGGCGGGAGGCTCCAGACACCCAACCACTCCACCCCAGTGGACAGCCCAAGCAACAGAAGGCTATCATTCAAGAAGTTTTAAAGTGGCCCTTCTCCTACCCTCCTCCCACACCCCACCCAGGCTACCTTGTGAGTTATCTCCCTATTTTTATAATCAATTAATAAAGAATACATGTTTTTTTAAATGATAGTGACTTTATTTCCTTTGCAAGCAAGCTGTGATCGAAGGGCGGGTGGCTTACAGGGAATCTAGGGGCAACCAAGAAGGTGGGTTTTCATCAAGGAGAAACAAACAGAAGTGTCACACAGTACCCTGGCCAGTCATGAAACTGGTTTTCAAAGCTTCTCTGATGCGCAGCGCTTCCTGCTGTGCTCTTCTAACCGCCCTGGTGTCTGGCTGCGCGTATTCAGAGGCCAGGAGATTTGCCTCAACCTCCCACCCCGCCATAAACGTCTCCCACTTTATCTCACAGATTGTGGAGCACACAGCAAGCAACAATAACAATGGGAATATTGGTTTCGCTGAGGTCTGACCGAGTCAGTAAACTGTGCCAGCGACCCTTTAAACGTCCAAATGCACACTCTACCACCATTCTGCACTTGTTCAGCCTATAGTTGAAAGGCTCCTTACTACTGTCCAGGGTGCCTGTGTACGGCTTCATGAGCCAGGGCATTAAGGGGTAGGCTGTGTCCCCAAGGATAACTATAGGCATTTCAACATCCCCAACAGTTATTTTCTGGTTTGGGAAGTAAATCCCTTCCTACAGCCATTTAAACAGACCAGAGTTACTGAAGACGCGAGCGTCATGAACCTTTCCTGGCCATCCCACATGGATGTTGGTGAAACGTCCGTTGTGATCCACCAGTGCTTGCAGCACCATTGAAAAGTATCTCTTTCGGTTTATGGCTGCCCTGGCTGTCCAGTCCCAAGACAGGGATATGCATTCCATCTATAGCCCCACCACAGTTAGGGAATCCCATTGCAGCAAAGCCATCCACTATGACCAGCACATTTGCCAGAGTCACTACCTTTGATAGGAGCAGCTCAATGATTGTGTTGACTACTTGCATCACAGCAACCCCCATAGTAGATTTGCCCACTCCCCAAATTGATTCCCAACTCACTGGTAGCTGTCTGGCGTTGCAAGCTTCTACAGGGCTATTGCCCCTCGCTTGTGAACTGTGAGGGCTGCTCTCATCTTGGTATTCTTGCGCTTCAGGGCAGGGGACAGCAAGTCACAAAGTTCCATAAAAGTGCCCTTACACATGCGAAAATTTCGGAGCCATTGGGAATCGTCTCCAACCTGCAACACTATGCGGTCCCATCACTCTGTGCTTGTTTCTTGGGCCCAAAATCGGCATTCCATGGCATGAGCCTGCCCCAGTAACGCCATGATCTCCAAATTGCTGGGGACAATGGTTTTAGAGAATTCTGTGTTCATGTCCTCATCACTGCACTGCCGTCGCCTCCTCGCTTGGTTTCTCAGGTGCTGGTTCTGCATAAACTGCACGATAATGTGTGAGGTGTTTACAATGGTCATAACTGCTGCGGTGAGCTGAATGGGTTCCATGCTTGCTATGCTATGGCATCTGCTCGGGCAATCCAGGGAAAAGGGCGTGAAACGATTGTCTGCTGTTGCTCTGATGGAGGGAGGGACGACTGACAACATGGCTTACAGGGTTGGCTTACAGGGAATTAAAATCAACAAAGGGGGTGGCTTTGTATCAAGGAGAAACAGAATGGTCCCCTCAAGGATAGAACTCAAAACCCTAGGATTAGCAGGCCGTTGATTTCACGGAGGGAGGGAGGAGAAAATGAATACAAAACAAATCTGGTCTATTTCTTGTTTTGGTCCACTTCATCTATCTTTATACATCTTGCTGGCAGCAGACTGTGCAGTATGACTGCTGGCCATCGTCATGTCCTGGGTGCTCAGCAGAAGCTGGTGCAGCATCACTGCTGGATATCGTTGTCTCCTGGCTGCTCATTAAAAGACGGTGCAGTAGGACTGCCGGCAGGACTGAATCACCATGAGACGAAACTTAAAAGAGTAATGACCTGGCTGAGTCACTCCCATGTTTGCCCAGGAGTCCCTGACCTCATCGAGGTTGGTTAAAAGAGCACCCTGGACTACGTCGATGACAGCTACCAGTCATACTGCACCGTCTGCTGCCAAAAGGCAATGAGCGGCTGCTGTGTAGCAATGCAGTACCACGTCTGCCAACACCCAGGAGACATAGGGTGACAGTGAGCTGAGCGGGCTCCATGCTTGCCGTGGTATGGCATCCGCTCGGGTAACCCAGGAAAAAAGGCACGAAACGATTGTCTACCGTTGCTTTCACGGAGGGAGGGAGGGAAGGGGGGGCCTGACGATATGTACCCAGAACCAACCGTGACAATGTTTTTGCCCCGTCAGGAATTGGGATTTCTACCCAGAATTCAAATGGGCGGTGAAGACTGCGGGATCTGTGGGATAGCTACCCACAGTGCAGCGCTTCGGAAGTCGACGGTTGCCTCGGTACTGTGGACGCAGTCCACCGACTAAATGCACTTAGAGCATTTGTGTGGGGACACACACAATCGACTGTATAAAAAAGCTTTCTACAAAACCGAATTCTAGAAATTCGACCTAATTTCGCAGTGTAGACATGGCCTAAGAGGAGCAAACCTCTTGACTCTGGCTGCTAGGCCTTACTGCCCTGCTGACTGAGCAAATCGATTGACTTTGGCTATTAGACCTCTTTGCCCTGCTAACAGGGGTGAGTATATTGACTCTGGCTATGGAGGCATACATGCTGGTTATGTACACCCTGCCCCTACACCCTACGGGAGGTGGGGTGCACTTGCCCTGCACTGGATGGGGTCCCCCCAGCTCTGACACACCCACTAACCTCTAAACTATTCTTTCATGTGTAGTACTGTCTGATGTAGATTGTTACCAGTCTATGGTAATTGGGTTTTCTTCTTTCTAATGTCTATTTATTATGTTTACCATTTTTGCATGTTTGTTTAATTTAAGGGATAGCACATCATTTTATAAAGACAGTGCTGGGTTTCTGAGACTTTTGCATTCAGACATGGTTTCTGACATTTCTTAGTCTTCCACTATTTCATAATATCTGGACAGTCCCATATCACATGCCAATAAACTCATTTCTCCTGTGTACATCTTCAACATAAATCTGTTGTTCTAATCCCTGCCCTTTGTAATGTAAGTGGTGCCCAGGGTATTCTGCTCAGCATTTTAAAAATGGAATAGTTTCAGGTTTACCTCTCTTATAGCTTTATATATCACTTCCATCAAGTTGGACCATTTCTCATTGCCATATTTCTTTTCTGTAGTATGTTTCCAGTTTTTATTTTAAATGCCGTTAAAATTATGAAGATCCTTGCTGTCCATAAAACTAGAAAAAAAGGATATTTGATTACCTAAGGGCAGAATTCTCCCTTCTGAATTTTACGACAGACCTCAGCTCTGATATTTTACTTTACCAAATGTGCATATTTCCTATTGATGTCAAGGGGAGTGACATGCATATTAGGAAAGCTGAATGTTGGAGTCACCATATGAGTCTGCCAAGAAAATTTTGCTCTTTGTTTTTACTGCTCCATTAAGCTTGGTGAGCAGATCCTATTTTCCATGTTAAAAAAAATAAAAACAAAACAAGGTGGAGTACGGTGGCACCTTAAAAACCTACAGATTTATTTTGGCATAAGCTTCCATGGGTAAAAAACCCCACTTCTCTGCATAAGATGCCACTGGATTCCTCATTGTTTTTGTGGATACAGACTAACACAGCTGATATTTTCCATGTAGTCACTCTATTATTGGGATCATGCTTATCACCTTCTGAGAGTATTTTGTTTGGGTTATATCTGAAAATCATAGGGACTATATTTGCCAACTGAAAGGCTTGTTTGTATTTTTAGTCTAGGGTTGGTACTTCTAATCTTTGCTTTTATAGAGGGGTAAATAACTTGCTTATTTTCCTGCATGGCTTTCCCCCTAGCCCACAAGAATTCTAAAAATGCTTTGTTTAATCATTTGGGGACTTACAAATGCAGCATAAAAAGGGGGCTGAATAGCAGACAGATAGCAGCTTCATGATATTTACCCTTCCTGACATATTGAGCCTCCAATTATCTTAGTTCTTTAAATTGTCCAAAATGTTTGGTATAGCTCTGTCCCATTTATCTGCTGAGTTTAATTTAAAACCAAAGGAATTCTTTTATCTACCCATTCCAAATTCAAAGCTTTGAATAATGGATGAGGGACAACACTTTACTGGGTAGCAGGGGGAGTTTGGCTCAGGATAAGGAGAGCTAGTAATGTTTCTGATTTGATCTACATTCTACTGAACCCTGAGGTCCTATTAAAGTCTGATACAAATATAGAAGAGATTTTATGGAGCTACTTGAATGACAGGTATGTGAACAAAAAGAAAAGGAGTTCTTGTGGCACCTTAGCGACTAACAAATTTATCTGAGCATAAGCTTTCGTGAGCTACAGCTCACTTCATCGGATGCATACTGTGGTATGTGAACCTTAGTTATGAAACCCTAAACCATAAACTGCTTGTGCCACAGAACTAAAACTAGCTGAGTTTCAGACCAAACTTTTTGGGACCCATCAACCTTTTATTGAAACAGGAAATGAGGGTTTTTTGCTGTAGTGGACACAGCATAGTTTTTTTTTTAGCTTTTTGGATTGGTCCATGTGGGGCAAAACTGCACATCAGAAGTCACATGATAGGCCTTCCGTCTCCCGGGTTCCCAACTGAATGAACCTTTCCTAGGAGCTTAGGCAGGACAACCACAATGCCACTTGCAGTTAGAGTCTCACTTGGTATTGTGCTTAGCTGAGTGCTGCAAGTTCATTTTCTAATCACTGCCTGCAATTATGTCTGAAAATAAGTTTCAGTTCTTATGCAGAGAATCACAGCCTCTGTATAGGTGGGAAACAGCCAATGAGCATGGGAATGACGGGAGAGGTGTTTTGTTTTATCTTTTCCCTTGGTGAAAATTCCAACACTAAGTCAGTCATATTTGCAAAGGGGTTGCAGATCCTTGGGTGAAAGGTGCTATATTCGTGCATAGCAGGGTGCAGTCTGGGCACAACCCTGCACAGCATGGCATGCTACTGCCTTTGTTTCTCTCCTGGTTTTTCAGCAATCTGCATGGCTTTCTGCACATTTAATGGCTGAGGTAGTTAGCCCTCCAGCTGACCTGTGTAAGAGTCTACGCTTCCAGGCTTGACCTAACAAACACAAAATCAAAAGAAAAACCTTCCACCCCTTCCTAGGCTCTACTCCATATCTCCCATTCTTTTATAGAGTACTGTGTCTCAAAGCAACTTTCCCTGTACTCCATAGGCTCCAGCTCGCCGAACCAAGGGGTTTCCATTGGGCCATCTTTGAAGCTCCCCCCCTAGTTCTCCCACTCAGCTGAGCTCTTTGTGGCTTTTATGAACAACTGCTGCTCCTCAAGACTATTACCAGATTTAGTCGCCTGGCCCTTCAGCCACCCTTCCACCTTGGGACGGTGAGTTAAGTCTGTCACAGGTGCAGCTCTGACCAACTGCAAAGCACAAGATTATTGTACATTTTTAAAATTACATAAATATAATCTTAAAGTTAAAATTTCAAACTCTAGAAAGTCGAGAGTTACAACCATGACTCTCCTGGTAATAGTAATTTGCCCACTCTGCATATACAGAGCGTTTTGAGTTTTTATTTTTGCATGTTCTAGTCTACAGAGCCTACTGCAGTATACCCCAGTCACTTTCTTAATACAGAACCCATATGTTGGGGTTCCCCTGAGACCTCATCCACTCGGTTCCCCAAGAATTCAGTCCCACTCCAGTCTCATCATTCAGACTGCTTTATTTGACACTCAGCAAAGCTACACAGAGTTGATCAGGCTCAAGCATAGAGGATGGGTATAGCATGTACCACACATCCAAAGTTACACAGCAAACCTCTTCCTTTATATGTATTTACACATTACCTTGCATTTACTACACATTGCATCTAACGTTTTGGGATTGGCTTTATTACTTTGTAGGAAACAATCACTGTACACATGCTCTGTCCATGCACGAATTATTCTTTATCTCCCAGACTTATCCATTGTAATCTTGTCCTTTATAAATGAGTCCCTGAGTGTTCCCCCTTATCTTAGCTAGTACAGACATTCTGGGATTTACCTTCCTAATCCTGTCTCCCAAGAAATGAGGTCTTACCCATGTCCAATTACTCATGTCAGGCCTATACCTGGTTGCATTTTATTGTTCTTTATAACGATTTGCACTAATATGTCCTTCCAGGCAAGGATCTGAAATCAAAGTTAATATTTTAATTCTCACAATCTGCTTGGAGGTCTAACTTGCACTTGGCTTCCTATGGCTGTAAGGGACTATTGCAAAAGCTGGGAAAGATGGAGTGCAGGAGAATTCCAGACACCTCCCTTTTTTGATGGGAACACCCCTCACACTAGTTAGCTAGGGCGGAGGTGGAGTAGAGCCACCATGCTATCTCCATGCTGCTCATTGACTTCCCCTGCACTTCAGGAATCCCTGAGACTTCATTCCCCTGGGTTTAGATTATTAGAGTTTAAGGCCAGAGGGGACCATTAGATCATCTACTCTGACCTCCTGTATAACACAGGCCTACAGCTCCTTAAATTTCACCATGTTATCCCTGTACTGAGCCCAAAACACTAGTATTTGGCCAAAGCAGATCTTCCAGAAAGGCATCCAGCCTTGAATTGAAGACATCAAATGATGGAAATTCCACTGCTTCTCTTAGTAATTTGTTCCAACAGTTAGTCACCCTCACCGTTAAAAATGCTGCCTTATTTCCCGTTTGAATTTGTTGGGCTTCAGCTTCCAGCCATTGGTTCTTGTTCTGCCTTTCTTCTCTAGATTAAAGAACCCTTTAGTATCTGGTATTTTCTGTCATGGAGGTACTTATACACTGTAATCAATCATCTTTTTGATAAGCTAAACAGATGGAGTTCTTGAGGTCTGTCACTGAAAGGCATTTTCTCCAGCCCTCCAACGATTTTTGTGGCTCTTTTTGCAGCCTCTCCAAATTTTCAACATGCTTTTAAAAACGCGAACACCAACTATAAACAGCATTCTAATATCAGTATCAATGCCATATCACCTATTTACACCAACTCATTCATCTCCTGATTATTCATCCAGGGATTGCGTTTCCCTGTTTTCATGCCATCAGAGCAGTTCAAAAGACTCTAGTGGAATGAAGAATCAGCTCCAAAGTAATTGACCCAAGTGGCACCTGATCAAAAAATATAATGATGAAACAGACAAAAGCTGGGGGGAAAGGAACATACCATACAAAACTAGCTCTCATGCTCTCGTTGTTGTATATCAGTGGTTCTCAACCTTGTTTTGTTTTGTTTTTTGCAGACCACTTGAAAATTGCTGAGGGTCTCGGTGAACCACTTAATGATCTTTCCAAATGTTGTTTGACTGTTAGCTAACTATTGTAAGGCGCTTCGCATAAAAGCGCTGTGTAAAAAAAACCTTAATAAAAGCTTTTTGTTCTACAAATAAAAGCACACAACTCATATTTTAATATCAGTAGTCTCACCTTTCTAATGTGCCCTCTCTCCCCTGTCATGGCAGCCCCCAAGCTGGGGCTGGGAAGGAGGGGGGTCTCTCCCCCCACTGCAGCAGTCCCCAAGCTGGGGAAAGTCACCTCTTTCTCTGGCCGCCGCAGCCCTGCACATCCTAAATTCCCCCCACCCCCTCTTCTCTCCTCACTGCTCCTTCCAACCTACCCCCTATTCCGCCCAAAGCCACCACCTCGCCTTACATGTGCATCTTCTCCAGGGTCCAGGCACCTAATTAGGGGAGCCAGGCCTGCGTGGCTCCACAAATTAGCTGGGTGGCCCTCCATTCTCTTGTATGTGGCCACCCAGGCGCGCACCTTAGAGGGAACTATCTGCAGACCACCTGAATGGAGCTCACAGACCACAGTTTGAGAACCTCTACTGTACATGAAAGAGCAGGCAACAAATTAATTGTATTTAAATTGTGTAATAGTTATATGCAATGTGTGTGTTGGGAGGGAGGGGGAGTGGATCTTGTATTTTTCCTAGCTTCACATTTTCTGTCACAAATATAGTACATTCTGTAGTAACTCGTCAGTTTATTGCTTCTATAGTTAAGGGCTTAGGATCTGAGTGAAACTACTGCACAGAGCTCCGTTGACCTCAGTAGGCTTTGTGGACTCGAGGCTCTGTCTGCACTCACCTTATTGAAGGATCAGGGGCTTTTTCCACATCAATTTATTCTCTGCTAGCCCCAAACATTCTCCAGTTTCACTTTAACTGTAGTTTTTTACTTATTTTTATAGTAGTGTTTTTGTATCACAATTTCTGGTAGTAGGGAATGGAGAATCTGCTAAAGAACCTATTCAGGGTAGACCTTTGTTTCTAATTAGTTTATCAGTTAATTAAAAAGAAATGCCTTGTATCATGCAGGGCTAATTTCTAATCTGCTGGGTGAATTCCATTGGTTAACAACATTTCTGTTAAAATTTGAAAATAATAATGTTGTAGGGCAGATGGGATTTTAAGGCTACAAGTCTTGCATGAGTGCGCGTCTTACTTTAAAGGAAGTAAGCATATGTGTGTCTTCTAGTGAAAAGTCCATCTAGATTTACAGTGTGTACTTTAAAAGCGTTTTAGGGACTTGTGTGGCCAGTACAGACTTTCAGGGTTTGCATACCTGAGACTGTTACTTCCTATGCTGAGAGAGATTGCCAAGAATGTAGGCTATGATGGTTTTTATTATGATAGAAGTGTGTGTTGAAGTCTGTTTTAGAGAAATGAACATTTGCAGAGCTAATAAAATGAAGGGATTTTTTCCACCAGTTCCAAAGTTTGATTGCCATTCAAGACACACCACCACAGGGAAATATTTCCTAATGTCATGTGCAAACACCAGTCCTTAATTTTATTTATTTTTTGATTTCAGCATGTTGACATAAAGAGAACTCCTATCCCAGGCTCTGGGCACCTCACCAGATATCTAAAAATGCTATCAAAGGTAGACAGTGATGAAACAGTTGCCTTTCTTAGCTAATCTTCAAAAACTATTTAAACTCCCCTACCTATCCCGAAAGTCTGCAATTCTTTTCCCCCTTATAAAAACCTCACCCTTGTTGCATAGGATATTCCAAGTACAGAGTACTAGCTGCTTTCATAAATATAGTCCTCTGGAAACAAATACATCTCAGAAATGAATGTTGGTGAACATCAATTGAACGTAAGGCTAGAACAAAAACAATTGTCTGAACTTGTTCAGTATGTTTCCTACCCAGAAGGTCCTGTGGTTTTCTTGTCAGTCTTGTTTTAATATTATTGACCAGCGAGAAAAAGCAATGGTATTGGAGTTCAGCATTCCTTGTCAGTATGCAAATGTTGCCATGAGTTTATTGAACTCCTCAGATCCTCTACTTGCAGTTTTGACTTTGACTGCCAAAGATGTGTGTATATTTTCTTTACATTTCCAGTCCTGTTCATTGTATTGGAGCTGCAAACATGATGCCAAGGGCTCAAATAGCAAACAAGTCAACAACTCCTTTACTTATTGTCAAAGAAAGTCTCTTTTTTAAAAAAAACTAAGAAAAAGCCAAACAAATCACCAATTTCAGATTCTCCTACATTTGTTCTGCTTCACTTAAAGCAAGATGTAGCACAAGTTAAAGTATGTTAAGAAACAAGGGGAAAATAGGGAGTCATCTACTCAAGAGCTCCTTAAACAAAAGCTGCAACCTTTAGTGTTTGTATCTGGGCTTCCTTGAAATCTGTGGCTGACCTAGCCCCTCAGAACAATGAACCTTCTCTCAGTGTCCATCTGAACTTCTTCCAACTTGAACAGAGAGGGAAACAAGAAATTCCACTTAAAATTCGAGTGTATCTTGTATTTGTGATTGACAGCTCTGAGGAATTCCAGATGGTTTAATGCATCCTTTTGAACCTATCTTTTGCTCTCATTTACATTTCCTTCTTGTTTCACCTGTTGTATGTTTGTCTGCAGAATAAGTAGGTGGACATACTAACCCTGCCATGGTGCACAACTCGGCTACAGGAAATTTATGTTGACGGAAAGTCATATGACAAACTAGAATAGTTAAGATTTATGTACAAGGGAAGCAAAGTGGGATTTTATTCTATGATTTATTATGCAAAAACCTCAGTATACTTAGCAACAGACAAACCAAACAAACAGGCTCTGAGGCTCAGTGCCATGGGTTTTTTATTCCTGTGAAGATGTGCCCACAGAGTCTAAATGACTTGCTCACAGAGGAAGTCTGTGGTAGAATTGAACCCAAGTCTCACCAGTCCCAAGGGCGAGGACTGAATGAGGACTAGCAGAGGAGCCAGCTGTGGTTGACACTGGGTATAGTCAAACTTCCTTGTGTTGCAGAGCAACTGCAGAAAAGATGGTGACTAATTCAGGTGAGCCTGCACAGTACGTACTTAGCAGTGGGAATGGGAACACAAGGGCCATGTGGTGAAGAGCTAGTGACCTTGGGTTAGGGATTTCCCTCGCACAAGCAGAGAGGCACAGACAGTTTGCTGAAAGCAAAGGGACAGAAACCAAAGATGAGAGCGAAAACTGTTTCTTGGCAACAGGGATTGACTAACCATGTATGTCAATAGTTGTAATTTCACAATCACGTACTGCTTTTTTTCCACAGGCTGCAGTGAATGAGACTGATATCCATAGAGCCTATGCCTCATTCACTGTCGAAGTTGGAAGATGTGTAGTGAGGGGAATACAAGTAGAAAAAAATGGGCATGTGGTTAAAGGAATGACAGCCAGGAAAATTGAATTAAATCCTGGCTGTGCCTCATATTTAGACCAAGATTTTCAGAAATAGCTACTAATTATGTGCTCCCCAAATTCTTTGTGCCTAGCTTGATAATGATTTTTCAGAAGTCCTTAATTCCCCTGATCTTGAGCCAAGCCAGGGGCCAATTTAGTCCACCGCATGACTCTGAGAAGCCTGAAGGCTGCTCTAACTTACACTTTTAAGCAGGGTCTGCATGAGCTCTCCCCTGACGTCTCATGATAAGATGGGGAAGAAGACTTCATGAACTGACCTTGTTTGCATAGACAGCTGCCCATCTAGGCCGAGTGGGCGTGATTAAGACTCAACTGAGTCTTTTGTTGCAGACCAATAGCACTGAAATCACCAATAATCAGGTCTAAGCATTAGACCTGCTTTGGGACAGTGTCCCTGATGAAAGACTGCCCAGCCTGCACTAGCAGTGAGGCTCCCCTACTAACAGCTGAAATCACTGAGAGCTGTGTTAAGTGGTGGGACCTCAAGACATCTTCAAGTGCAGAGTAGCAAGTGGTCGGCAGAGTGGCATGTGGCCAGCAAAGAAACTGACACCAGAGCAAACGCCCAGACAGTGGAGAGAGCAAGGTGCCTGCTCCAGGGTGGGAGGTGAACTTATGCAGATGTACCTCTGAACTCTGT
This sequence comes from Natator depressus, assembly GCF_965152275.1. Taxonomy (NCBI): domain Eukaryota; kingdom Metazoa; phylum Chordata; order Testudines; family Cheloniidae; genus Natator; species Natator depressus. The sequence goes on along the minus strand of NC_134234.1, from coordinate 286,246,481 downwards.
TGTTCTTGGTCAGTGAAGACCCAGCTGAGTGGGGTGCAGTGCGGGGAGAAGGAAGGGGCATGTTAAAAGAACTCCTGATTACTGGACATAAGAACCTGAGGCAAAAAAAGACACTGCACAATGGACTCTGGGGTGCAGGTTTTGCTCATGGTTTTATGCTCATGAATCCTGCTTGTGGTGGTTTCCCAAGTTAATGCTGGGTTACTTTCCTCCTTTTTATTAAAAAAAATTCTTTTCTACACTCAGACTCTGTGTTTGTGAGGGGAAGTGTTATCTCTTAGGCTATGTCTACACTACAAAATTAGGTTGAATTTATAGAAGTTGATTTTTTAGAAATCTATTTTATACAGTGGATTGTGTGTCTCCCCACTTAAGACCATTAAGTCAGTGGAGTGCGTCCACAGTACTGAGGCTAGCGTTGACTTCCGGAGCGTTGCCACTATGAGTAGCTATTCCACAGTTCCCGCAGTCTCTGCTGCCCATTGAAATTTGGGTTGAGATCCAATGCCTGATGGGGCAAAAACATTGTCGCGGGTGGTTCTGGGTACATGTTGTCAGGCCCCCCTCCCTCCGTGAAAGCAACGGCAGACAATCGTTTCGCGCCTTTTTTCCTGGGTTACCCATGCAGACGCCATACCATGGCAAGCATGGAGCGTGCTCAGATCACTGCGGCAGTTATGACTGTTCTAAACACCATGCGCATTATCCAGCAGTATATGCAGGACCAGAACCTGCAAAGGCAGGCAAGTAAGCGACAGCAGCGTGGTGAGAAGAGTGAGGACATGGACACAGACTTCTCTCAAAGTACGGGCCCCGTCAATATGGACATCATGGTGGTAATGGGGCAGGTTCATGCCGTGGAACGCTGATTCTGGGCTCGGGAAACAAGCACAGACTGGTGGGACCACATAGTGTTGCAGGTCTGGGATGATTCCCAATGGCTGCAAAACTTTTGTATGCGTAAGGGCACTTTCATGGAACTTTGACTTGCTTTCCCCTGCCCTGAAGCACCAGAATACCAAGAAGAGAGCAGCCCTCACAGTTCACAAGTGAGTGGCGATAGCCCTGTGGAAGCTTGCAACGCCAGACAGCTACCAGTCAGTCGGGAATCAATTTGGAGTGTGCAAATCTACTGTGGGGGCTGCTGTGATCCAAGTAGCCAATGCAATCACTGAACTGCTGCTACCAAGGGTCGTGACTCTGGGAAATCTGCAGGTGATAGTGGATGGCTTTGCTGCAATGGGATTCCCTAACTGTGGTGGGGCCATAGACGGAACCCATATCCCTATCTTGGCACCGGAGCACCAAGGCAGTGAGTACATAAACCGCAAGGGGTACTTTTCAATGGTGCTGCAAGCCCTGGTGGATCACAAGGGACGTTTCACCAACATCAGCGTGGGATGGCCGGGAAAGGTACATGACGCTCGCATCTTCAGGAACTCTGGTCTGTTTCAAAAGCTGCAGCAAGGGGCTTTCTTCCCAGACCAGAAAATAACCATTGGGGATGTTGAAATGCCTATATGTATCCTTGGGGACCGAGCCTACCCCTTAATGCCATGGCTCATGAAGCCGTACACAGGCAGCCTGGACAGTAGTCAGGAGCTGTTCAACTACAGGCTGAGCAAGTGCAGAATGGTGGTAGAATGTGCATTTGGACGTTTAAAAGTGGGCTGGTCTCAGCGAAACCAATATTCCCACTGTTATTACTGCTTGCTGTGTGCTCCACAATATCTGTGAGAGTAAGGGGGAGACGTTTATGGTGGGGTGGGAGGTTGAGGCAAATCACCTGGCTGCTGGTTATGTGCAGCCAGACCACCAGGGCAGTTAGAAGAGCACAGGAGGGCGCGGTGTGCATCAGAGAAGCCTTGAAAACCAGTTTCATGACTGGCCAGGCTACGGTGTGAACGTTCTGTTTGTTTCTCCTTGATGAAAACCCCCACCCCTTGGTTCACTCTACTTCCCTGTAAGCTAACTGCCCTCCTCTCCCCCTTTGATCACCGCTTGCAGAGGCAATAAAGTCATTGTTGCTTCAAATTCATGCATTCTTTATTAATTCATCACACAACTAGGGGGATAACTGCCAAGGTTGCCAGGGAGGGGTGAGGGAGGAGGGAAGGACAAGGCCACACTGCACTTTAAAACTTATTGAATGCTAGCTTTCTGTTCCTTGGGCAGTCCTCTGGGGTGGAGTGGTTGGGTGCCCGGAGGCCCCCCCCACCTCATTCTTGGGCGTCTGGGTGAGGAGGCTATGGAACTTGGGGAGGAGGGCGGTTGGTTACACGGGGGCTGTAGCGGGGGGCTGTGCTCATGCTGCCTTTCCTGCATCTCAACCATATGCCGGAGCATATCAGTTTCATCCTCCAGTAGCCTCAGCATTGACGCCCGCCTTCTGTCAGCAAGCTGACACCACCTATCATCTTCAACCCACCACTTATTATCTTCAACCCGCCACCTGTCCTCACGGTCATATTGTGCTTTCCTGGACTCTAACATTGTCTTCCTCCATGCATTCTGCTGGGCTCTTTCGGTGCGGGAGGACAGCATGAGCTCAGAACATTTCATTGCGAGTGCATTTTTTTTTCGCCTTCTAATCTTCACTAGCCTCTGGGACGGAGATGATAGGGGGAGCGTTGAAACATTTGCAGCTGAGGGAGGAAAAAAAAGGTAGAGTAGTAATTTTAAAAAGACACATTTTAGAGAACAATGGGTAGACTCTTTCAAGGTGAACCTTGCTGTTAACATTACATAGCACATGTGCATTTGGTACAAGGTCTCATTTTGCCTCTTATATTGAGGGTCTCCTGGTTTGGTGTGAGAGATCACACACGCAGGGCCAGCGGGCAACAGAATTCGGCTTGCAGGCAGCCATGGTAAGCCTCAGTCTTTTGGCTTCTTTAACCTTCATAACATGTGGGAATGGTTTCAAACACTAGCACCCTCATTTCCCATACCAAACAGCCGTTGGGTTGGCCATTTCAAATGGGTTGGCCATTTCAAAGGAGGGGCTGCGGTTTTTGGGTTAATGTGCAGCACAAACCCAACTAAACCCCCCCGCCCACACCCAATTCTCTGGGATGATCGCTTCACCCCTCCCCCCACCGTGTGGCTAACAGCAGGGATGATTTCTGTTCAGCCACAGGCAAACAGCAGAGCAGGAAGGGCCACCTCTGAATGTCCCCTTAATAAAATTACCCTGTTTCAACCAGGTGACCATGAATGATATCACTCTCCTGAGGATAACAGATAAAGAACGGATGTTGCTTGAATGTCAGCAAACACCGGGACCATACGCTGCCATGCTTTGTTATGCAATGACTCCAGACTAAGTGCTACTGGCCTGACATGATAAAGTGTCCTACCATGGAGGACGGAATAAGGCTGCCCTCCCCAGAAACCTTTTGCAAAGGCTTTGGGAGTACATCCAGGAGAGCTTCATGGAGATGTCCCTGGAGGATTTCCGTTCCATCCCCAGACATGTTAACAGAGTTTTCCAGTAGCTGTACTGGCCACAAATTAATCATTGAACACGCTTGCTTTTAAACCATGTATTATATTTACAAAGGTACACTCACCAGAGGTCCCTTCTCTTCCTGGTGGGTTCGGAAGCCTGCCTTGGGTGGGTTCGGGGGGTACTGGCTCCAGGTCCAGGGTGAGAAACAGTTCCTGGCTCTCGGGGAAAATGGTTTCTCTGCTTGCTTGCTGTGCGCTATCTTCAACCTCCTCCTCCTCCTCACCTTCCTCATCCCCAAAATGCGCATCCCTGTTGCGTGATTATCCATTGACGGAGTCAAAGCACAGGGGTGGGGTAGTGGTGGCTGCACCCCCTAGAATGGCATGCAGCTCATCATAGAAGCGGCATGTCTGGAGCTCTGACCCTGAGCGGCTGTTTGCCTCTCTGGTTTTTTGGTAGGCTTGCCTGAGCTCCTTAAGTTTCATGTGGCACTGCTGCGGGCCCTGTTATAGCCTCTGTCCTTCATGCCCTTGGAGATTTTTTCAAATGTTTGGGTATTTAGACTTTTGGAACGGAGTTCTGATAGCACGGATTCGTCTCCCCATACAGTGATCAGCTCCCATACCTCCCGTTCGGTCCATGCTGGAGCTCTTTTGCAATTCTAGGACTCCATCATGGTCACCTCTGTTGATGAGATCTGCACTCACCTGCAGCTTTCCACGCTGGCCAAACAGGAAATGAGATTCAAAAGTTTGCGGGCCTTTTCCTGTCTACCTGGCCAGTGCATCTGAGTTGAGAGCACTGTCCAGAGCAGTCACAATGGAGCACTCTGGGATAGCTCCCAGAGGCCAATACGGTCAAACTGCAACCACACTACCCCAAATTCGACCCAGCAAGGTTGATTTCAGCACTAATTCCCTTGTCGGGGGAGAAGTACAGAAATCGATTTTAAGAGCCCTTTAAGTCGAAGTAAATGGCTTCGTCGTGTGGACAGGTGCAGGGTTAAATCGATCTAACGCTGCTAAATTCGACCTAAACTTGTGGTGTAGACCAGGGCTTAGAGGCACCCAGGGAGTTGTGTGTAATTTTCCCAGGTTACTGGGTGGGGGTCTCAAGCCGGTTCTGTGTTTGTATTGAACCCAGCTCTGGTTGCTGCCAACTCCACCTGGCAGAAGGGTTACACACCCAACTGCCAATGGCCCTCAGGCCATTCCAGTGGCTAAGGATGCTGTAACCATACTCTGTTCCCCAGGAATGTCCTTTGCTTAAATCTATGGTACTAATACAATATTGATACTGATTCCATTTAATCTGCATATTTTTGTTTTAGTTTCATAATGGTTTTTCCAATTTATTTTTGCTGAGTTAGTATGGGTGTATGGCTGGGAAGGCATTTTTAGAAGGTATGTTAGCCACATCTGGAAACTGTTAACATAGCTATAAAGAAAAAAGGGGGACAAGCTGCCCCAGAAGGCATACTGTAAAAATTTGCCTTAGACTGTCCCTGAAGTCTATCTGATAAAATTTAAGACGTATTTCTCTACTGTATTCCATTGTTTCCCACATATGTCAGTGAAACCTGTGGCTATGTTTTCAGAAGTGCTGGGCACCCACAGCTGCTATTGACTTTAGTGGGAATTGCAGGTACTCAGCCCCTCAGAAAATCAGACTGGTATTGTCTAGATGTTTATAAACAATGATAAGTATCAAGCACATTTGTTTTGCTGGATCAGTCACATTTTACCTTTGAGAAGAGCACGGCCTGAAAAATCTATCTGAACTGGCACTGAATATCTGCTAGGGAGGAGAAATGATCAGGAATATCCAGGGGATAAGACCAATGTTTTCAGAGCTGCCTGTGTTTTCCTCTTGTTACTCTGAATGGGATACTCTTCTGATATGGTGAGAAGCTAAAATGGAAGTTATTAATACATGCAAAACCGTTTTATGAGAGGGAGGGGGAATGTTCTGAAAACAAATTCAGATTTTTGTTTGGGAACAAACGCAAAACAAATCTGCCTTTGTATGGACTAAATGCCACTTGAGGAACCAAGGGGTTTATTTATTTAACACAGGGAAACTGGTATATCCTCCTTTTTCCAGAAGGATGTGTTGGTGGCAGTAATACTATTCAATTACTCTTGTATAGTTTCTTTCTTTAAGGGAGTGGCGGATGGAATAGCACGTCCCCCTCATTTATTTTGTCCACCGATTAGGCCTAAAATCTGACACCAATTTTGGTTCATTCATTTCAGGTTCCACGTGTTCTGTTTTTTACCAAGCACGATTTTAACATAGTCCTTGAATTATATCTGTGTGGCCTTTTTTGTTTGAACTAATTTAGTTGGTCTGCCTAGTTCTCTTGCACCTGTTTTTACATTCATTACCGAAAACAACTTGACCTACTTTCCAGCAACATTTGTTACGATAGATTATTATAACATCTGAACTTCAATATATATATATATATTTTTACAATTGAGTTTACAATTAGGGTAAATTTGTAGTCCTAGATATTATAACACCTCCCTCTCTAGCATCATACCCCATCTGCCTCAATGTCCTAGCTCCTCATCCAATCAGTCCCAGGATTTGCTCCCTGTTTTCCTAGCCCCTCCTCTTTCCCCCATATCCTCATTCCCTCACCACATCCTGAACTCCACCCCACTTATCTCCTGTGTTCCGGTCTCCTCCCAGATCCTGGCCCCCCTCATCACCCCATGTCCAGTCTCCAGTATTGTCGTCCTCATTGTTCCACCCATATATTGCATGGAGCCCCCTCCCCCCAGCCTCATGTCAGGGACACTACACACACAACCTGGTGCAGCCAGGGTTGTAGCCAGGTTTGGCAACATAGTTTGTTCCAGTCTGTGTGGTCCAGACTTTCCCTGGTGCTCTTATTTTCAAATTTTTCTCCTATGTGGAGGGCTTCACACACAGACCCCCAGGCCTCAAAGTATAGGGGCTCTCCACCTTGCTGGGACTTTCACCCCCTGACTCCTGGTGCCTATGTTAAGGAATAGTTAATTAATGCAGGGTGCAGTGTTGTAGAAGGGGGTGGCATACTGCTTTCTGCCTAGGGTGGCAGATTGTTTTGAGCAACTTGTGAAAACTGGGCCTTGGGATCCCTCTGAGTGTCAGGGAAACTGAGGAAAACTCATTGACACTCAGGCATAGGCACCCACTTCTGCTGGCATTGGTGGGTGCTCAACCCCCATCTGCCCCTGGCCCCGCCCTCATTCCGTCTCTGCCCTGCCCCTATTCCAACCTCTTCCCCAAGTCCCCACCTCTTCCCTGCCTCCTCCCCACCCCCCCGTCCCTCCCAGCTTGTTATGCCACAAAATAGCTGTTTTGTGGCGGCAGGCGCTGGGAGGTAGGAGGAGAAGTGGGGACGCGGTGCGCTCAGGGGAGAAGGCAGGGGTGAGGTGGGGCGGGGGGGAGCTTGGCACCCACCAATTTTTCCCCATGGGTGCTCCAGCCCCAGAGCACTTATGCACTCAGCACACCCCTGGGCGCTAGCACCCCCTATGTGGAGGGAAGCAGAAGTTCTATTGCCCCCCTCATGGTGCCCTGTCTCTGCTCTGCTGAAGCTTCTCTCTCCTCTCCTCTACCCACCTGGCCCAGACCCACCTTGCTGTGCCCAGACTGCTCTGCTTCAGGGAAGGCAAGGAGGAGCCAGCTGCCTTGACTGCATGGCCCTCTCTCCCTGCTGTGTGAAAGCAGAGCTTTACTGCAGCAGAACGTGGTGTAGGCAAGAAGCAGCAGCCCCTCCATTCTGAGCCCTTTCCCAGCTGCACCCTATGTCCTCAATTAGGCCCCCACCCCAGTCATCCCTTAGCTTGCCCTGCCACAAATGCCACAGAGTTTGAGAGCCTCTGCTGTTGAATAATGTCTTTTAGGGGTGGGGCTGGGGAACAGAACCCACAGGCTCTCTGCCAGAAATCTTTGGGCCCCTACCTTCTGGGAAAACACTCCCCATTTAGTTATCTGAACTCTGAGTTTTCACTCACTCCCCTCTCCCTTGACACTGTAATTATGAAGACTGCTCAGTGCTGGTGTTCACCAAACCCTTGAGGTGCCAGTAATGTGCCAGGTGTACCATGACAAGGGTTGCCAATTTTGGTTGGATGTATTCCTGAAGATTTAATCACATGACATAATCTTTAATTCCCGGAGACTCTAGACCAATCCTGGAGGATTAGCAACCCTAACATGACTCAGACAAGTACTGTAGGTGCTTCAGCAGATAAGCCTTATAGGAGCTGCCCCTGGCAGTCCCAATAACCACCTGGACACAGGGCTGAGTGAAAAGGGATTTTACTACTGCTGGCACGAAAGAGGAAGGCTGCAAATACCCGTGGTCCCTTAAATACCTTTAAACAGCTACAGTTTGAAGTGAGCCATAGTGGTTCCTGGCTGGGCTTCTCAGGGCAGTGCAATCAAGAGTCAGGGCTGTTGAGGCCCAGTGCTCGGGGTGCCCACTCCAGTCTTTATGCAAGCAAGAGCGTGCAGGTTTCCAGGCCAGGGACACTTAGTGGGGTGTCTCCTTGAGGCCCTGCTGCACGGGCACCTTGCCCCATTACTGCTGCTCCCCCATATGTCCCACACAGGCCTGCACCTGGCTGCAGGGTTGCCAACTCTCCAGGATTGTCGTGGAGTCTCCAGGAATAAGATTAATCTTTAATTAAAGTTTATGTCATGTGATGGAACCTCCAGGAATACATCCAACCAAAGTTGGTAACCCTGCCTGGCTGTGACGTCTGGCAGCTGCAGCTTGTTCCACGTGTGGCTCTGCTCTCTGCATCTGGCTTCTTGGGGGCTCAGTGTTAGCCCTGCTGTGGTTGCTTACCAAAAGTGACTCATCTCGTCCTGAGTCAGGGTCCTTCCTCCTAACTAGTCAAGGGAAAGGGAAGTGCAGTGGAAAGGAGGGCTGATGGGAAACGAGGGCTTGGTTATTTCCTGCATCAGGTCCTTTCTCCCTCCTGACCGGGAAGAAGTGGATGTGCAGTGGGGAGGGGTTTGACACTCGTAGTCTTCTGCTTAGCAGGTTCATCATAGCACATTCCCATATCTCTTCTCCCAGTGCATTCCTCCTCCTTGACAAACTGGCACATGCCCTGTGCTCTCTCTGTGGGAACAAGCCAGAGCGGGCCTCACTTCCTCCTTATTCTGATTCAGAGCTGAGGTCAAGCTCCTTCTGACTCACAGCGTTCAGATTCTAAGGGATCTGCCCGCAACCATCCCTGTGGCTAAGGACTAGAAAGGTCTCTCTCTTCAGCAGCTCTTTAATCAGCCACTGGAATCACTGGTAAGTAATGCGAGGCACTTCCTCCTCCCATGAGGACTGAACATGTTGCTTTTGAAATGGTCCCAGCTCTTGCTGATTCAGAGAATTGACAGACTGGTGTTGGGAATTGAGTGCAGGTTTCCTCCCTGACAGCACAGAGTGTTAGCGCTACTCCACCAACAGACTGAATGTGGTTAGGAAATATTTCCGATGACTGATTTGCCAAAAATTCTGGTTTGTTTTAAAGCTGTGCTTATACCACAATTACACAACTTGCCCCAAACCAAAGAACTTAGGAGTCCCTCAGCCGAATAACACTTGCACCCAAAGTAAAGCCCTTTTATTTGGCTTTTGATTAATCTACCAAGATTCAGTGGGACTAATTACAGGACTACGAGCTGCATGTTGGGCTCATGTCCCTTAGGGGGGAGACAAAGTACATTAGGAAATATGGACATTTATTCTTCCAATTATAAATGCCTTTCACCCATTACAAATCTCCTGCCACAACCTCTTCTGGCAATTTTTAGGGAGAGGGGGAGGGAGGGGAAAAAAGGGAGGGGGGGTTGTATTGGCTGCAACCAATTTTTAAAAATCCTTGTTCAATCCAAAGTGGTTCATCAGGTTTGAAAGTGAATTTTCAACTTGCCAGGCGTGGGTTTGGAAAAAGTGAATGTATGCTGAATGTCATTTTTCCACAGTAGATGGTAGTCCAAAAGTTACATGGAATTTGGTATGGTTTAAATAGGCTTTTGAAATGTGAATGCGGAAATGAAGTTTTATTTATCTTTGCTGTGGGTGGCCTCTGTGTTCTGGGGTACATTATTAGTAGTAAAACAATCTGAAGGTTGCTGTGCAGCCCCCATAAAATATATACACATGGAATTTATGTAACCCTTCTGCCAGGTGGTGTCAGCAGCAACAAGAGCTAGGTTCAATATCTGGGATCCTCTTAATATTACAAAAGGGAACCAGATTGAGACCCCACCCAGAAGTCCATGAAAACGAAACACCACCCAAGCACCTCTCAGAGGCAATGATTCCCCACTGGCAAACACTGAGACTGTGTATAACAAAAAACATTTTATTAAAAGGGAGAGGGGAACTCAGTATTAATTTGGGAAAACGCTGCAACAGCAATTCAAAACTATGCAAACCATAAGTAAATTCCTGCCCCGCAGTATCTTTGGCAGTGACCTGTGACTCAGTTTCACACTTTGCAGAGTGAAAGTCCAGTGGATGAATATCCCTTGAACACACCACTCCCCTTTCCCTCTGCTGCACCCCAGGTTGTCTAAATTCAGCAAAGTCCCAGAATTCAGGGGTGCATTCACATGAGTTCAGCTCCCACTCCTGAAGGGAAGGAGGGGCACTGAAGAATGCTGCTAACCCCTTTGCTACCACTTCTGCTTCTAGCTGTGATTATGTATTGTGAGATTCCACCCCTATCCCCATTCTTAGTGATTTCACCAGAAAGCAGGTAACCTCATTGCTACATCCTCTGCACTGCTTTTTACTGCACTGCTATCCCCACACTGCAGGTAAGGGCCAGCCCTCTAGACATACTCATCAGTGATTTCAGCTCTTATAATCGCTGATTAGCAGAAACAAGGACACTAACTTGAATCTGGTTAGCTGTAGCTTTAAACACTGAAATAGAAGTATTAAATAGTATCTAGAACTCTTTAAACAGCCTCTAAACCAAAGTCTAGATCTTTACCTCTGAGTTCAGTTGAAGTTGGCATCACTACCCCCTGCTTAGCAAGTGAGGTGCAAGTTAGGGTGACCTCCCTTAATTAGGGCCTGCTAAGTACAGTTCTTTTGCCCCCAAAATAACATTTCCTTGCCCCTGAATTCAAGAATAAAGTGAATTTTAACTCAAAACAGCCAAAGCAGGTTGGCAAAGCAGGTTTGTCTGCTGATCATATTTGCAGAGACACACATACTTTGTGCAGGTGGTCTGCTCTTGAGGTCTTTCCCCAGTTCATCAAAAGATGGCAGGGGAGAGCTCATCTAGACCTTGGCTTTCAGTTTTACATGCATGGAAGTTCCACATGGAATAGGGGTTCTTTCATTAGCCAACTTAAGAATAAACAGATACTTGCTGTTAAACTTTAGGATGTTGTGCAATCAAGTTTACGTTAACTTCTTTTAGGTATAAACTAAGTTGTGACCAATGGTTTCCAAGGTACCATGAAGTCTTCATCTTCTTGTTTTTTACACGTGAACACCCATATGGAGTATTTTACAGTTTTAAAGCATAAAAAATGGTCTCATTCATCAGAGGCTACTTTGATTTTCATTTTACAGTAAATCAATATGCACATAGGTTTTTGCTGCCCTCATTCACAACTGAGAAACCTTTCATCAGCTTGACTGCTCTGATCTCATTACACTAAATACACTCAGGAATAGCTAACAATTGTGAGATAAATAATTTTATTATTTTAACTATAGTTTTTCCCCTCTGGACTGAGCAGATTGGCTTCAGCAGCCAGAAAAGCCCCCTCTATCTCCTGAAATTCCTACAGTACAAAAACCCACAAAAACAACTTGTAATGAGCAATCTTTACAAATAAAGCCAACCAAGTGGGTGCATGTCATTTTCAGTGCCACTGTGCCTAATATGCTTGCTTACTATGTGGAGCCAGCAACAGTGGCTATAAACCCCTTCTCCCCCCCCTCCTCCCCCACTCCCCAAAAAGGTAGAAGGTGGAAAGAAACAATGCTAACTGACAAAAAGAAGTAGCGCTCCCACCCTTCCAAAAAAGGAGAATTATTTTTGGTAGAAAGTAGTCACTGGCATTAACAGCATTTGTTTTTACATCATTGTTCAGCATTACTCTACACAAGGAAAACAGCTTCTGGATCTATGACAGACTAACAGCAACAGAGAAAGACCTTCCTCTGCCCTTCAGCAATAAGAATGTCCTGATCACACAGAATCTGATCACAATAAAAAAAATCTGATCACCAAAAAAGATTTTTATGGTACAGGGACTGATTTGATTTTGACACAGCTGTGCAAGTGTCAAAATGTGGGATGTGCATTTGCCTAGTTTGAAATAGAATTGAGCCTATTAAAGTTTGAATAATCTCTAGTTAGCTCATAATTCTCTCATATTCTGAATCCTCCTGATGTCTCTGTTGCTCTTATACACCCCTATTCCCTACCCCTGATTCTGCAAAGACTTAAGCATGAGACTAAACTGGGACACGTGTTTATTAGCTTCAAAGTGAAAAAGTCTGCAGGATCTCTGTAGGATTGGGACCCACGTATTTCCTCCCATCCAAACAAGTACACACTCTCCCAAGCCAAAAATTCAAGCAAAGGTTGAGGTTTATTACTCTACTCTTTTCACTGAAGAATGAGGTTGGTTTCAGGATAACTCATTTTAACTAAGCAGGACAGAAACCCGGTCCACAAATCACCGCCTACGGCGCCAGCATTTGGCTAACTGCACAATGGTTTGAGGAACACTCTGTGGCTCCTGTTGTCTCATTTTCAGGATGAGGCCACTTGAGCAATACTTTAACTTCCCACTAAACTTAATGTTTTGATGCTGAAGAGCACCTTTTGCTGGCTGCCAGACGTTGTAAAGCGATGACTCAAAGTGAGAGCAAAGGAAAAAGGTACAAAACAGAGAAACAACAATGTGTAAGTACCAACATGTCAAGTGCTTCCAGATTCAGGAGAACAATTTTTCTCCTTGCTTATACCTGTGCAATCACCCGAGGGCAGAATTTGACCCACTTTAGCTCCTGGGATTTTTACTGTTGCATTATGCCAAAACTGCCTGCCTTATTGGAATAGGGTCATGCTGGGTCTGCTGTTCAACAAAATACGATGAACGAAGTCCTGACACCTCTGTCTTATTTCTGCTGATTGATTATTAGTCCTTAGATCAGCCACGTTGGACCTTATGGAAGATCAGTTGTTAGGAAGTAGCTGACAGTGCCTGTGTCAGGCTGGGAAAAGGAAACAACTGGTATTTACTATTAAGTAAGAGCTGGCTTTCACTCATTCCAAGTGCTGATCATTGTCCTGTAGTGAGAGAAAGAAAGGAAAAAGCCTGCTACACTCTGGACTTTCTCCTTCTAATGGGAAACACTAAAGTCTGTTTTCCTAAACTTCAGCTATGCTGTAGCCATATGCCATCTAACTAGTCTGCTTGCTGTTGTAAATAGGAAATAAAAATAACCTCCTCTCTGTTTAGGGAAAAGTTGGCAAGACAGGGATTTGGGAAAAAGGAGAGCTTTCCTTCCTTTCATAGGTTTCAGAGTAACAGCCGTGTTAGTCTGTATTCGTAAAAAGAAAAAAGAAAAGGAGTACTTGTGGCACCTTAGAGATTAACCAGTTTATTTGAGCATGAGCTTTCGTGAAACTGGTTAGTCTCTAAGGTGCCACAAGTACTCCTTTTCTTTCTTCCTTTCATACTTTCCTTCCCCATCCATATGTTGCTCACATGCACATGTGCACCATGAAAGAAACACTTCCCACTCCAGTGAAGGAGCTGAAGTTAATTAGAAATCACCATGGACTTCTTACTTGTAGAGGGGAAGAACTGGAACTCAGAGTCCTAACTTTTCTCTGTATCCTCAGGATTTCTAAACATCCAAGCAAAGGATGGCAAGAAACCCCATTCTCTGCTATTAATTCTCCACAGGTCCCAAATCACTTCAAAGAAAGCAAAAAAAAATTACAGTTTCTGGATATCTCCTGGTCACAGATTGACTTTAGCATCTAACCTAACTGCATTATAACCTCAGGAACATTCAGTCCTGGTCCATAGACTGTGACAACCTATGTTTATCATTGTCCTAAGCACTGTACGTGTACTGCCCCCAAGTAACTTACAATCTAAAGTCCTGACTAGGGTTGCCAACTTTCTAATCGCACAAAACCAAACACCTTTGCCTCGCCCCCCACTCACTCTATCCCCCTCCCTCCCTCAGTTGCTTGCTCTCTCCCACCCTCACTCACTTTCACCTGGCTGGGGCAAGGAGCTGGGGTGCGAGAGGGTGTCAGAACTCCAGCTAGGGGTATGGGCTCCAGGGTGGGCCAGAAATGAGTGGGGCTGGGTCACGTGGTTGGGGTATGGGGGGGACTCTGGCTGGAGGTTTGGGCTCTGCGGTGGAGCTGGGGATGAGGGGTTTGGTGTGCAGGAGGGGGTGTGGGCTCTGGGAAGGAGTTTGAGTGCGAGAGGGGGCTTGGGGCTGGGGCAGGGCAATGGGATGTGGGAGGGCATGTGGAGTGCAGGCTCCAGGAGGGAGCTCAAGGCTGGGGGGTTTGAGGTAAGGGAGGGGTGAGGAGTGTGGGCTCTGGGAGGGAGTTCTGACCTGGGACAGGGGGTTGGGGTGTGGGTTCCAGCCAGGCAGCATTTAACTCAAGCAGCTCCCAGTCGGTGGCACGGCAGGGCTAAGGCAGGCTCCCTGCCTGCCCTGGCTCCACATGGCTCCCGGAAGTGGCCGGCATGTCTGGCTCCTAGGCGAAGGGGGCTCTGCGTGCTGCTGGCACCCACAGGCGCCATCTCCGCAGCTCTCATTGGCCACTGTTCTCAGCACTCAGGGTAGGGACAGCGTCCAGAGCCCCTGTGGCCACCCCTGCCCTTAAGAGCCAGCCATGCTGACCACCTCTGGGAGCCACAGGGAGCCTGCCTTAGCCCCGCTGTGTCGCCAACTGGACTTTTAGTGGCCCGGTAAGTGGTGCTGACTGGAACCGCCAGGGTCTCTTTTTGACCAGGCATTCTGGTCGAAAACAAGATGCCTGGCAACCCTAGCCCTGACCATGCAACCATTTGGTCACAAAGGAACTACTCGCATGTGTAAAATTACATGTCTGTCACTTTTTGCAGTGTCAGAGCCTAATAGAAAAGGAGTACTTGTGGCACCTTAGAGACTAACAAGTACTCCTTTTCTTTTTGCGAATACAGACTAACATGGCTGCTACTCTGAAACAGAGCCTAATAGGTAAGTCAGAGAATGTGAGAAAAGAAGTAATATTACCTCCTTATGCCTGGAGAACTACAGATTAAGTTCCTTGTCCAAAGTCACACGAGAAGGCTGTGACAGAGCCAGGAATCGCACTGGGCGTTTCTGAGTCCAGTGCCTTAACCACAAAGTCCGGTCTCCGTCTCCAGCAGGAATTGTGGCAGCATTTAATTTCCTGAAGAACTTAGTTCTTTTTAGCACACTTTCTCTTTTATAGCTTCTTCTCCATTCTCTGAGCAGATTAAATGTGCTGTTCGGCCAACCTCTGGCAAGATTTTTGTGGTTCCTTCTTTTCATGTTAATGTAAAATTTATGTTGCGTAGCAAAGTCATCTTGGATATTTTCTTGTTGTGCTGCAAGGAAACTCGCTCATTTTAACCTCTTAGCTCATATGATGATTTTTCTTTAGTTTTGGGGAAACGGCAAATCAGAAGTTTGTACCACTTTGTTATCAAGGATTTTAGAATACTAACGTGTTTGGGATTTGGGACTTGTCATTGATAAGGAAAGAGTCACAAGGTTACAACCTAATATTCAAATTCTGCAAGCTTAATTTCGTGATCTGTAAGTAGTCTCACTGAAGCCAATCAGACTACTTGCAGTATGTAAATTTAGGCATATACATAAGCCTTTGCTAGATTGGGGCCTGAAGCTATAAAGGAGGCCTTAAATAGTATGATTTTAAAAAATATACAACTTTTCTGCTCTTGCAAAATCTGCACAAAACCATAAAAGGAAACCTTGACTTTACAAACACAAATTCATGTGTTTCAGCATTAAGGCAGCTGTGTTTCATGCTACACACAGACTCTAAGTTATTGTGTAGACAGGGTCCCTTCCTGGGGTTTGGATTTATTGATACATCTCAAAATAACACAACATCGATGTCAGCCTGAGAAGCTTCCCCTAGGGTTTCTTTCAAAGACCTCTGGCTCAGAAAGCCACCACTTACTTTTCAAATGTGTAAGAACAAATTAGGCCCACATCCAACATGGCTCCGCCATAAGTAATTGTCTTCAATTTTTTTTATGCAGAATTCTAGTAGATGAGCTGAGGGTGACTCCGCAGACATTCAGGCACAATTTTAGGCATGTCTATGCTACAGCCACACAGTGATGGCGTTGCTGGTGCGCTGCTGTAGCGTCATAGTGTAGATGCTTCTTACTTTGATGGAAGGGGTTTTTCTATTGATGGAGTTAATCCACCTCTCAGAGGCAGTAGCTAGTTTGATGGAAGAATTCTTCCATCAACCTAGCCATGTCTACGCCAGGGGTTAGGGCAACCTAACTACAGCTCTTGGGGCATGATATTTTTCATAGCCCTGAGTGGTATAGCTAGGTCGATCTAATTTTTAAGTGGAGATCAGGCCTGAATTGGATACTCCTGTTAAAGGGATCACTTGGATACCACTGAAGACTTGCTTTTAAATTCTATTCTTCCTGTAATTCACTGGTTCTTTTATATCTGTATTATTACCCTTTATTGTAAAGTGCAACTTTGTTTTTAGGCATGTAAATGTTTGAATGATTTTTCTTAAAATTGAATTTTTAGTCCCCATCTATAGTGATTTGTGGACTGTATTTTGTGTCAGTATGTTTCATTATTGATGTAAAATTATGGAAAACCAGAATAAAAAAGTTAACAAATTAATCTAACAAATAAGGGCTGCTTGGCAACACCTTCCATGTCATTATAGAATAAATATAGCTGTCTCTTAGGACACTTGTCCTCCTCATATACTGTCAAGAAAAATGTTGTTAGATCTATTCATGTCTTTTAGTAGACCGTTTGCTCTCTCTCCGAGTGAGTAAAGGGATCAGCCCATAAACTTTGTCAGTATTTTCTTTTACTTCATTATTAACTGCTGACACTCCTGTCTCCTCTGTGCTCTTGGGTCTCTTGAGCAAGTATTTGTGATTTCTTTAAAAAACTGTCTGCCTTTTTTGATCTGTTGCTGTCCTGTGTATTTCACAACTCGCTAACATGGATTTCATGTGCCTGATCAGTTGAAGCTATGATAGTTGAAAGCTTCCTGAAAACTGGTTAAATAGTCCGTGGTGAAAGCAGGTGACCCTGTCTTCCCAAGGCTAATGAGTCAATTCTAAGCATATATGGAAATACAGGCTGTTTCCTTCTAATGCATATCTTGATTCTTCTTTTTCTTCATTTTCTTTGTCCATTTCCCTGAATCTTTCTTTCCCTGATTTGTGCTGTTCCAATCTCTATCTTTCCTTCCTTGTCTTCCCAGATCACTCATCTCTTCCCACCATCTTATTCTTCTCTCTTGTAACCTAATCAGCACTCTCTCCCTTCTTTCTTATTACTCATCTACCCTAAAACTTTCTTTTTCTCTTCTGCCACCTCTGTTCCCTTTTTCCTGGGTAATGAACCCAGCAGCAAATCCCCAATTGCCAGGCATCCCAGTAGGGGCGGTAACATCAGTTAAAGATGAGGCTTGTTTTAAAACGGCTGGACTAATCATTGCAGTGGGCCACACATTCTTAGCTGGAATCATTTGTGAGTAAATCTCAGTAACTCATAATCTGGCACTGAAATAAGCACTTTGTTTAGTCTAGAGCACTAAGCAAACTGGGCCCAACATCCTTTGCTTTCAAGCAGCAGTTGAGCCTTGTTGTATAACTGCAGTTTCCATGCCAGAGGGAGTGCATAGAGGTGCTACATAGATCAAAGTTGCATTCATTAGTGCTTGGCTGTATTAGCTTTAATTAGAAATGTAATTTTAGAAGACAATTCCTCATTTGTAAAATGGAGTGAAGCTAGAGCAGCACCACAGCCAAAAGCAACGTAGCTGCAGTATATTTCCTCCCTTAGTAGCAGTAACTAACCACACTTTTTACAAAAGAAGAAGAATGTAATTCAAAGTTAGCACAACATACTAAGTTATTTAGGTGAAGGTAAAGACAAAGAGAGACCACTCAAGGCTGTTACTCTCTGTTTTTGTGTGCTCTGGGGGAGACACAAGGCAACAATGGCCAGTAGTCTCAGTGAAAGATGGAATATTCACTTGTATTTTGAATTTCCTGGCTGTCCTCTGGCTCCTTTGCTTCCAAATACAATCAAGCTTGGGTCCCCACTCAAAAAATGTACCTTGACCCAACCTGCCTACCTCATCTCACTCTAGCCTTTTGTCATAAATATAAAGGGAAGGGTAACCACCTTTCTGTATACAGTGCTATAAAATCCCTCCTGGCCAGAGGCAAAACCCTTTCACCTGTAAAGGGTTAAGAAGCTAAGATAACCTCGCTGGCACCTGGCCCAAAATGACCAATGAGGAGACAAGATACTTTCAAATCTGGAGCAGGAGGGGGGAGACAAAGGGTTCTGTCCGTCTGTGTGATGCTTTTGCTGGGAACAGATCAGAAATGCAAGCCTTCCAACCCCTGTTAGGTTAGTAAGTAATCTAGCTAGAAAATGCATTAGCTTTTCTTTTGTTTAATGGCTGGTACAATAAGCTGTGCTTGAGGGAATGTATATTCCTGTTTTTGTGTCTTTTTGTAACTTAAGGTTTTGTGTAGAGGGATTCTCTATGTTTTGAATCTGATTACCCTGTAAGGTATTTACCATCCTGATTTTACAGAGGTGATTCTTTTACCTTTTCTTTAATTAAAATTCTTCTTTTAAGAACCTGATAGATTTTTCATTGTTCTTAAGATCCAAGGGTTTGGGTCTGTGTTCACCTGCACCAATTGGTGAGGATTATTATCAAGCCTTCACCAGGAAAGGGGGTGTAGGGTTTGGGGGGATATTTTGGGGGAAGACGTCTCCAAGTGGTCCCTTTCCCTGTTCTTTGTTTAAAATGCTTGGTGGTGGCAGCATACTGTTCAAGGACAAGGCAAAGTTTGTACCTTTGGGAAGTTTTTAACCTAAGCTGGTAAGAATAAGCTTCGGGGGTCTTTCATGCAGGTCCCAACATCTGTACCCTAGAGTTCAGAGTGGGGAAGGAACCTTGACACCTTCATCTCCAAACAAAGTGAATGTGCCATCTACAACAGTTGTCTCGAGTTCCTGTTCTACCATTCCAGCCTGGCTGGATCCCCTCCCATCTGGCTTCCTCCCTCTCCACTTGGCTGCAACTGTTCTCATTAAGGTTTCCAGGAACCTGTTCCTGGGCATCCAGCTGAAGTCAGTGAGAGCCGTGGCTGCTCAGAACCTCTGAAAATCAGGCCCTAGGTCTCCACTGGCTTGCCTACATCGCACAATGTTACTGTGTTTGGATGCATCTGTGAACCATGGAATTAGATGACATGATTCTGACAATGAACACTGTAAAACTTGATGGATCGTGTTCAGCATTGTGGCAGCTGGTTGTGTGTTAATGCTAAAGTTGAGCACCAAAAAGGGAGGTACCCAGAACTAGAGGCTATTCTCTTCCATGAGAAATGAACCAATACAGTCCAAGAGCATAACTTTAGCTCAAGTCTACAAAAAAGAGTGAGTCCTCTTAAATTCCAGACATTTTTTAAGGTGCATGTACTGAGAAAGGTTGGATGATTTGGGTGGTAGAGATAGTAATTATGTATCCCAAAGTCTGTATCAACGCATGTTGTCATTTAAAAAAAAAACTGTACTTCACAGTAATGAGACCACAAGTCAAATTTTTACAGTATAGATACATATATTCTAGACTAAAATAGCAGTCACCACAAACCACATGTTGACATTTTGCATATAACAGTGTGGTGTACTGCAGCTTTTACATTTTACTCCTTTTCGTCATCTTAAAGATACAGGTTCTCCACAAGTTATTTCAAAGGGACCGAGGAATGAGAGACAAATACAGAGAGAAAAAGAGGAACAACCTTGCACAATGGCAACTAGCACACTAAATCATTTGGCAACAGTAACCTTGAAGGAAAGCTGTGTGCTGGATAAGGGTCAAGGAAATTCTAGACCTTCTCTACTGTGGTTATAAAGGATCCACATTAGTCATTTTCATTTGGAGGAAGAAAAATGTCCAGTCGCAGGCCTGGTGTACACATAAACATATACTGGTTTCATTAAGGTTGTATTTTTAAACTGATTTAGTTGAACCAGTGTAAAAAGTTGTGTGGACACAAATATTTGGTTTAAACTTGATATATATCACTTTAGCTTACATTGGGAGATAAACTGATTGGTAAATTTATCAAAACAAGCTGAAGGGATATATATCAAGTTTAAATTGACAAGTGCCAATCAGAAAATTTGTCAACAGTTTTCAGTTGTAAAATACTGTTTGATTAAATTGATTTTTTTCTCTAAGCATAAATCCTCGTTCATTAATCTTTTTATACACATTGATGGATAATTTACTGCACCAATGTGTGTCTAATTTGACCAAATTAAAACATGGTGTGATTTGCTTATATTTTGGAACATAAATTTTCAAATTTAAATTTCCAATCCAAGGAGTTTTTTCAGTATCATATCACATAGTGTCTCTTAGTGGGTTTTACTGTTCAATTAAAAGTGTTTTCTTTTTGCAAATGGTTTATTTTGTGGGCTAGAGATATTTGTGTAACTCGGGCAATACAGAACTGAATTTGGTCTGAAGTAAAACACTCAGCCTAATAGTTTTGATAGTAAAATGAAACTTTCTAAAGGGTGGATCACAATTGGTGCTGGAAAAAGCTTTTTCTCCCCTCAGTAACACTCATATGCAGGCAGACTAAATCCTTTCACAGCATTCTTTACTCAGCTGTTTTGATGTAGTTCCAGCAACTTCAAACACAGGAGCCATCCAAACTGCTTAAAGTCAAAATGGCTGAGATTCCACTTTCACGGGAACCCAGAATAGCAACAGTGCAGCCTGACGATCATTTTGTAGAACTGGGAAGGAACTGCTGGCTAACGAGCTAGACAAGGACCTCCTTCACAAGCCCCCTCTCAGGCAACAGTACTTGAAGCACCTTCATAGATCTTTAGTAAATCTGCTTCAAACAAACAAGAGAACTCCTGACCAATGTATGCC
This sequence comes from Natator depressus, assembly GCF_965152275.1. Lineage (NCBI taxonomy): Eukaryota > Metazoa > Chordata > Testudines > Cheloniidae > Natator > Natator depressus. Next base: position 286,225,781 of record NC_134234.1, on the reverse strand, counting down.
ACTGCTGTGCCAAAAGGAAAATAATGAAAACAGGAGCACGGTGGAAAATATGCCCAGGAAAATTTGCAGATGATACAAAACTACTCAAGATAGTTAAGTTCCAGGCAGACTGCGAAGAGCTACAAAAGGATCTCACAAAACTGGGTGACTGGGCAACAAAATGGCAGATGAAATTTAATGTTGATAAATGCGAAGTAATGCACATTAGAAAATATAATCCTAACTATACATATACAATGATGGGGTATAAATTAGCTGTTACCACTCAAGAATGAGATCTTGGAGTCATTGTGAATAGTTCTCTGAAAGCATCCCCTCAATGTGCAGCAGCAGTCAAAAAAGCGAACAGAATGTTGGGAATCATCAAGAAAGGGATAGATAATAAGACAGAAAATATCATATTGCCTCTATATAAATCCATGGTATGCCCACATCTTGAATACTGCGTGCAGATGTGGTCACCCCAACTCAAAAAAGATATATTGGAATTGGAAAAGGTTCAGAAAAGGGCAACAAAAATTATTAGGGGTATAGAACAGCTTCTGTATGAGGAGAGATTAATAAGACTGGGACTTTTCAGCTTGGAAAAGAGGTGACTAAGGGGGGATATGATAGAGGTCTATAAAATCATGAGTAGTATAGAGAAAGTAAATAAGGAAGTGTTATCTACTCCTTCTCATAATACAAGATCAAGGGGCCACCAAATGAAATTAATAGGTAGTAGGTTTAAAACAAATAAAAGGAAGTATTTTTTCACACAACACACCGTCAACCTCTGGAACTCCTTACCAGAGGGTGTTGTGAAGGCCAATACTATAACAGAGTTCAAAAGGGAGCTAGATAGATTCATGTAAGATAGGTCCATCAATGGCTATTAGCCAGGATACTGGGCTTGATGGACCTTTGGTCTGACCCAGTATGGCCATTCTTATGTAAAACTCCACAATTCAGACCTCCTTGTAAAGAATCAGCATAGTTATGTCAGAATACTCAAGATTTTGCTAAGGCAATATTTATTTTCATAGCAGTCTTAACGCTTGCTGGACTATGTGACTGTTCATAAGCCAGCGAGGATAGCTGAGCACTAGTATAACAGGGGTCGTGTACTATGGTCCCCTGACTGTGCACATATGACTACAGTACTAGCAGGACCAATAGAATCAGGCCCTCTGCCGATCCTTCCATATTAATTAACTCAGCCGGATGAGCAGGATCAGTAATGGCTGCATGGCAGAAACTTCCAGAGTCTAGGTTCTGTCTGTGGGTCAACAGTGTCTCCATGGAATGCAGCTATTGTGGGGAGGTTATGGTTTCAGCGAGACTGTTAGTTTCTCAGGTAGTGGTCCAGCCTATGGAAGGCTTTGAATATCAGAACAGAGGCCTTGAATTGCACTCTGTATTCAGTTGGGAGCCAGTGCTGAGAACTGAACAAAGAGGTAGCGTGTGCATGGCCACGGGGGTTGCTAAGGAGACAGGCTTTTCTGTTTCATACCAGCTGGAGCTTTTACAGGGTGCGTGGCTTCTTTCACCACAGCCAGGTCTGAGCACAACAGATGGAGCACGGCCTCCAGGCCAATCATAGATAAAAGTAGGCTTTGTGTGTGTGTGTGGGTGCGTGCGCAGCTGTGGCTCTGAGTATCCAGTGACAGCGAGGAGGCCAAAAGGCTGGGGTCTGACTAAATGATCTGAAAGCAGATGCCCTCAAAAGAGGGGGATGTTATGGAGAAGGTGAGCTCTTCAAAGCACTCTCCTCTACCCATCTGCATTGCCTCCATTCTTCCTGGGTTCAGTTTCATCCAGGTGCTGATTGCAGCCAGGCATTGAGAAAGCTGAAAGATGGTGCTGTTCACCTTATGTTGTCTGCCTGAGGAGGGGAGACATTCTGTAACTTTTTCAATACCCAAGCAGTTCTAGGTGTGGCACGAACACTGTCATGGGCCCGGCTGCAGGGTATCTTTGTGAGTCTCCTGTAGATAGCTGGCCATGTGCTCTGTGACCCACAGCTATCGGTGCTGGAACTAGGGGTGCTGGGGGCGCTGCAGCACCCCCTGGGTTGAAGTGGTTTCCATCATATACAGGTTTTACAGTTTGGTTCAATGACTCTCAGCACCCTTATATACAAATTGTTCCAGCGCCGATGCCCACAGCCTCAGGAGCAAGCCCTTAGGCACCCAAAGCACTGAGCGTTATCCTATGGTATCTAATGCATAGTGTATTCCCATGAGCACTTGCCCGTTATGAGGAATGGAGGATCCCTTTACTAGGGCTTCCAGAAGTTCAGAGGTGTGATTACCCTCGCACGGTGCTTTTCATGGTGACAACAAAAGATTAACCCAGGAGTTCCTCACTTAGCCCCCATGTGCAGTCCAGTGCAAGGCTCTTCATTGGGTCTCTCCCCACAGCTCTCCTGATTCAAGCTACAACTACAGCTGGCCCCTGCCAGCAATGCCATGTGTTCTCAGCCTTCCAACTCCAGCTCCTTGGATGCCTCCTGCCCAACCTTCCTGTCCTAGCCAGCTACCAGGCGACTGCCTCCAGCCTGCTATGCTTGCTTTCCTGCAGCCTCTGGCCCTTTCCAGAGGCTGTGGCTGGTCTTCTCTGACCTCAGGATATCCTTTCCTTCTCCCGTATGTTAGTGATTCCTTAATTGTCCTTTAGTGGCTGGCTGTTGAACTAGGTAACTGCCCTCCACTGGCTAGATTGTTTGTTAATATCCAGCTCAGCTGGTGTGGAGGGAAAGCACCCAATAATAAACCAGTAGTCTCCTTACAATACACTTTCACAAATCTGTTTAGCCACTAACGTTTCCCTATCATTTGTAATATTATTTTCTGCCAATTCTTATTCCATTTGCATTTATGGCATGACAGTATCTTTGTCAATACTTTCCCACTGCCTTCCAAAATCCCCTGCCTTTTCTTGGAGATGTAGTGCTCAGCTGCTGTTGGAGTTGGCAGTCTTTTCAATGGGATTAGTGTTTGAGGTAGCTTTGGACCAGTTTACATATGATTTTAGGACACTACAACTCATTTCAGTTCATACAGCCCAAGAACGAAGAATGATGGTCTTTCAGGAACACTTCATACTGTGTTGATCTGTTCTGTATTTTTTTTCTGAATAGTTTCATTTTATCCTCATTTAATGCATTTACCACTGATCTGTTTTGTGGTGTGCGCATACTCCATGTCTCCATCTGGGGCTTGTTGCTTTTTAGTACCATACATACTACTCTAATACCCTGGCATGACTCTCTCGAAGATTTAGTTAATGCTACGTAGATGTCTAGCAGTACAAGATCTGTTCAGTAAGATTGCTGGCTCTTTACACTGATACAAAGCCTTAGGGCTCAGTTGTGGCTTAAAGCAATGTCAGTGGGGTGCTGCCTAAGCTAGAGCTGCTGGAGCCATTTTGTGCCGCATGCATGCTACTTCCAGGAGAGGAAGGGGTGTGAAGTCATTGTGTTTGCTTGTTTGCTGCTCGCCTCTCACCCCCTCCACCTCTCAGCCCTTTGGTTGGGACAGCTATCATGGAACAGCCCTGGAGCTTGAGGGAGTGTCATTGTACCTTCCCCTGCCCCACTCCCCAGGGTTGCATCAGGTGTCCGGGGGTTGGGGGGGGGGATGCTTTCTGCACTCTTTCTCCTTGCATCATCATTCAGTATCTTAGGGCTAGACACATTCATCATAAACCTTGAGTGCATTGCTTCCAGGCTCACAATAGTCTAGCAATATTTTCAGTGTTATGACTTGAGTTAATAAATTATAATAAAATTGTGTTCTTTGCTTCTTTATGTGACATCTGCACTAAGGACTACTGTTAATAGGCAGTTTCTTGTTTTGAGCAGCTAATTTAAAGTATTCCCTTGTGCTTTCCATTACAATTGTAATTGACCTTTAGGTAAAGATCCCCTTTACTAGGTGGCCAATTTTTCCTGGACCCCTAGGTGGTCACCACAAGCAGGCTTCACTACCGTGAGACACACATCCAATAATCATGGAAAATTTAGCTCATGGGAATGGTAATAGAACATCAAGCCTTTTAATGAGCTCTTGGTTGTTAATTACATTCAGGACTAATCCAATTTCTTGGTGGACAGAAACAACCACCATAGCTGGCACCAGAGTTTGCAATCACAAGAGAATCCAAAACTTCACGGACACAAACAGAACTACCCCCTTCATCCTTAGTGCCTCTAGAGCAGGACTACGGTTGAGTGTAGGAGAAGATGAGGCAGCGTGCATTGCTACGAACGCTGCTGTGTGGAGAGAGGACTTCAGTCTCTGGAGCTAGCATTTGGCACCTTGCAAGAGAAAACAATTCCCTTTTAAAAGAAAAAGCCCAAATGCGAATTACACAAAACCACCAGTGAGTTACACAATATCCAGTTTAAGATCTTGTACATTGCATGTGGTTAAACTGGACTCATTAATGTTAAAATTGTTCAAAACAGTGCATTAATTTTGCTGCTCTTCTGTCATAGTTTGTGGTTCAATACTCTCACTTTCCAGGCTCCAGTGAAATGATTTATGTATAATTTAATGCCTTTCCACTGCCACGTGGATGAGAGACCCCTTGAACAATCTGCCAAAAAATAAAGGCAGTGCTTGTTTAGAGTAGAACTGAGCTAGGAATGGGAAACCCAATTTGCCAAACTACACAGACACAATTATGTAGCCCACTCTGACCCAGTCTTGGTACCCAGAAGAATGGTTACATGTTTGTGATCTTCATACTCGCAAACATTTCACTTAGCACAAATTCAGCCATTTATTCTGAAATAAGCCCCTGAAAGGGTGCTCTGAATCAGAGCAATAAGGAGAGGCAGAGGCAATCTAGAGGCCAAATGATGTTTTATCTCAATCAGTTGGGGTTGAGTAGAAATCAATTACGAGGGGCATATTCACACACAAATCAGAATTAGTAGTTTTAGCAGGAACCACTGCTTAGACATACACTGTAAACTACTGTAGATTGCTACTGTTATTGACTGTATATTTACTACTATTATCTTAAACTCACTCTGGAGGTAACAATTTAGATTTATGAAATAACAGAATTTGGAATTAGATAATACAGTGCAGTAGAACATAAACCCCACCGTTACATGTTCCCTTTTCAGTTTCTCAGTTTTCAACATCTGTAAGCCCAAAGTTTGAAGGAAAAGTTCTTGGGATGTTTAGTTATATCTTGAGCAATCCTCTTGTGCAATCTTTGTTTACTGTTTTGAGTTCCAGATTAAATAAAGACATGTATTCCTTGATGTGTTGGTTTCCTGACTGAACAGTTATCCCTGTGCTCCTTTCTGGCTTCCAGTCCCTTTGCTCTCTGACTGTTTCTTGATTGCTGTCGCTTCCCTTCAGATACTCGAAGATGCTGTCTCACTTTTGCTACAGCTCACTTCCTCATTTCTTAAGTCTGTTCCTTTGTACGGTTTCTCTTTTTATTTCCTTCACTTTTCATTCTTGCTTTACTTTTCTCACAGTTTTCTAACAATGTTTTTCTACCAATTTCTTAGACTACTTAGAGACTCTTTAGTTATTTAAACTCTTGTTTAACTGTACTGTTCTTCCTTTAACGTCTCCTCTCTTTACCTTATACACTGTCTTTCTTCTTTCTCGGCACTGTCCCTTTTGTGGCCATCCCTACTGTTCATACCTCCTGTCTTTCCCATCCTCCTTGAACTCGACTGTTACCAGGAACAGAGCTGAAAGCGTGTCTCTCTCATGATGCAGGTCAGCCACCAAGGTCCCTATCCACTGGCTTCCCACTTACTGCGTCTCTTCTTTTCTGGTGCTGATTGCTGCTCTGCTTGTTATTGGCCTCTCCATCTCTCCTCCAGCGCTGAGCAGCCTCCCTCCAGACTCCACCAGCCGTTTCTGCAGCTGCCTGTTTGGCCTGCTCGCAGCTGTGCTTTTGGGGGGAAAGTTGCCATCAGCTCTCCCTGCCTGCTGGTTTGTTTTCCCCCAAAAAACAGCCTGGGCTCAAACTCACCCCACTTCAAATACCCCGGAGCCCTTCGAGTTCTCCAGACTCATCCCCCAGAGCAGCTTTTGTGGGCTCCCCTTTTAAAATTAAAAATAAATATTCTCGACATCATGAGGCTGCTTCTAAGCAGCAACTTGTGCTGGTTCCATTGCTTCTCAGACCCAACAGCCTCCAATACAGGTGGGGCATTTCAGCTGGGAAGAATTTGAGTGAAAGTGAGTTATTGGCTTCTAAATGGCTCTCAGTTCACACCTCCTCTTCTTAACCCTTTTTAATATTTTTCTCCTATGCTGGTCTTTAAACTGAAACAGATGCTGATGTTACAAATGTTGCAAACCCTTGTGATTTTATTGTGACTCTCTCAGTAGCTGACATTTCTCTTAAACCTCCAATTCCTAAAGTCAGATTATGTGAGAATCTCAGCTAAAAAGTACCTTTCTAGCACTTATTGTTGCAGAGAAATGCTTGAAAACTTAAGGGCTCAAAGAAGGTGGGGGGGGAGAAAGGAAACCAAAGTTAATTTAAAAATCTTATGTTTTTTTGAGTGTCGTGACACTGGGTGTTTGATCCCAGGCCCACCGGCTCTCTAGGTGACATCCTTTGCTGCTGCATTGAACTGTTGTCCCTGACCAACAGCCTTACTGTTAAAAGACTACAGACTCATAGCTACCACATCCAAGGCCCCTAACTGGAGGGACATACAGCACGCTCATTGGGTACCGGGACTATATAAAACCCCCACCAGGGAGAGGAAGCTGTCTGAGCAACACACCAGTGCCTGCTGATTGCTGCCTCCAGACTGCCCTGCTTTGTTGCCTTGCCCGACCTCACCTCGCTGAGCCAGCCCCTTGGACTGGATCTTTCAGCTACGGACCCCTCTGAGAACTCTGACCATTGCCCAACACTGCCTCTGACACTGATTTACCTCCCAGCTACTCGATCAGCTGCATACACTTGACTACTGCTCTGGACTGCCCACTAGCCCACCTTGGCCACCAAGCATTACATGGGCACTGTCGGTATCGTTTGCCTTTTATCCCACAGCAGACTGGTTAACAAATGGACCGGTATACAAAAAACACACTAGGCTAACGTCAGCCACTAAGGAATTGCATCCACCTCTGCAGTGAACTATGACGGTGGTTTAACAGTGCACAGCGCTACTACCCAATGCTAAATGAAAGGATAGAAGAGGAACAATACTGAAACCATACAGGGAATTTAGGTAATTTGAATATAATTACCTTGGTTGGAATTTGGACAAAGGTACTGGAGTTATTCATAGGGTTCTGGTTTTTTGTTTTTTGTTTTTAAAGGCCAGGAGGCACCATTCTGATCATCTAGTCTGACCTCCTTTGTACACAGGCCATAGAACCTCCCCAGTAACTTCTGCATCACACACAACTTTTGTTTGAGCTATAACATATCTTCTAGAAAGATATCCAGTCTTGATATAAAGACATAAGTGACAGAGGATCCATCACATCCCTGGGTATGTTGTTCTAACGGTTAATTACCCTCAACATGTGCCTTAATTCTAGTCTGAATTTGTCTAGATTCAGTTTCCACCCATTGGATCTCATTATGCCTTTTTCTAATGAGCCATCTACTTCCAGAAATCTCTTTCTCTAGGTACTGGAAAACCATGATCAAGTCACCTCTTAAACTTCTCTTGAACAAAGTAAATAGAGTGAGATAGTTTCTCACTGTTGTTCAGGTTTTCCACACCTCACTTTGTTCTTGCTTCTCTTCTCTGAACCCTTTCTGATTAATTTTTTTTGACCTCCAACATTGGAGGCCAGAACTGGACCTCTTCCTGGAAATAATGCTACACATCTTTAACTACTTGTGTTTGGGATCTTTATTCTGTAAGCCATCAAAAAACTATCTACATCATCACAATATCATCTTCAGCACCGTACTTGGGGGAAACTTGGGGGGTCAGTGCTAACTGAAAAGGAAGAGTGCCACCTGTTGAATCATCATCACCACCACTTCTTCTTGCAGCCGCTACGGGTATGTCTACACTCAGAGCTGGGGATGTGAGTCCCAGCTTGAGGAGACATACCCATGCTAACTCTCATCGAGCTACATACTGGAAATAGAATGGATCAACGGCAGCATCAGGCCCGGATGTATTAGCTGCCCTGAGTACATGCCCATCAGAGTCACTACATGCATACGCAGGGTGACTAGCCTCTCCTGTTGCTTGCACTTCCACAGCTACACTCTATTTTTAGCACACTAGTTCAATGACAAGCTAGCACAGGTATGTCTCCTCAAGCTGGGAATCCTCAAAGTATCGACATACCCCAAGTGTACCAGCACGACTCCGTTAACCTGGTGAGATGTGGCAGGATCACAGCTCAATTCTAGGGCGTGACTAACAGAAGTTGAAAAGTAGCATGAAGTTTGACTGAAGATGCAGGGGCTCAGCAAAGATCCCTCCCAGTCTGCAAAAAAGGTCTTGTAAAGGAGAGCGTTTGGGACCCGAAAACAGAAGTGTGTGGAGCAATAGTACGCTAGCACTATAGCTGCAATTAATTCCACCTGCAATGCTCCTCAGCATTTTTCAATACTGTGCACTTAAATATTTGTTTAGTAATAACTTTATAGAAATGAAATAGCATTTACCTATTATTATCCTGCATAGGGAGAAGAAGCCTGAAGGGAAAATTTAATAAAGGATTAGGAGGTGGCATAACTAGGGTGATTGAGGCAATACATATTGTAGATAGCTTGCAAGGCTTTTAGTAGTTAGTGGATCCCTCTTCACCTGCTACCGCCCTTCATTTCAATGGGATATTTGCTGGCTTTAGTTTCAGAACCTATTCCAAGCTACCTGACTTGCCCAGAACCATGCATTTAGTGTGTGAGGCAGAGTAAACATATTTTCTGATTACAACCAGCCTCTCAGCTTTTAATTATTTACTTCTGCCTGCTCTAATTAAAGAACCCGAGAGGCCACATGAGGAAGAAATAACATTCATTATGAAAGCAAGCACATTTAAAAACAAATGTTGTGATGAAAGGTTATGGTTAAAGGTTCAGTGAAGCCAGTGTGTCTAGCATTATCTTTTTGCCCCTATTTTTAAACTCTTCCATGAAACATTGGCAATGAATATGCCACTACTATTTATTATACACTTAAGCCTCCACATAATGTTAAATTCAGCTGTTGTAAATCCACTTACAAAGTGAATACGTGTCTAAACATTTAATTAACCATATGCTCTTTTCAGGTATTTTCTACGCTTAATAGAGAGCTGCCTTTGAATTAGCTGTTTGCCTTGTTCATTTGCTACAAAGGAGATTGCTCCCTCTCAAGCAGAACAGACCCATCTGAGTGATCAAAAGCTATTTCAGTCAAAATACAAACCAACAAATTGTTTTCGTATTGTTCCTAAAATCCCTAAGGAAACATCACATTCAAGACATTCTTCAGGCCACGGTTGCTGTTCCTGTTGCCTGTGTGTGGTCTCAAGGTATTCAAACCAGTTGTGGTGCAGTGCACCAGCAGAGGGAAACATAGAGCTGTGTACACTGTTACTCCAGTCTGCAAAGGTTTCCCATAATACACTATCAACGGGGAACTTGGATTGAAGTAGTTTTCATTCATGCACATAAGAGATTTTTTCATGTGTTTTGTTTTTTAAATGAATTACAGAAAAGGCGCAAATGGGCTCTTTACCATTTACCTTAAAGGTATCATTTTAATCTCAAAGCAAGAGAATTCAGGATTAAGGTTGAAATGCAGTTTGAACCCTATGTCCTTGATACATTAAGCCCTGATTCTGCAGCACTTATTCACATGATTGAACTCAATGGGACTGTTCCATGCAAAAGTGTTTGCAGGACCAGGGCCTTAGTGGCAATGACTGGGGGAAAGAGGGTGCTTACAGGAAAATCGCATAGAATTTTAATAAGGATAAAACCAAGAGGCGTCTCTATAAATTTAATTGTTTTTCTATAGAAATTACTCATAAAGACCATAGAATTTAATAGGTGATATTCTTTCTATAATGGTTTTATTTTCTTAAACCATTCTCTATCGGGGATTTAAATCAATCACACTTTATATAAGATTCCATTGATAAAGGATACATAAATTTATTATATATTTATAATAAATGTTTAATCAATTGTTTAAAAAATCCAACAGGTCAATAGATTGCCTTGTAATCAGGACTGTGCATACTCTGAGGTACAAGGACTAAATTCTGCCACAAACATTGCTAAATTCCAGGGCAATGTTAACTTATTGTATCTCCATGGTATACCCTTCATTCCCACCCCTAAGTACACAAACAGGGCTATGGCTCCTAGCTGCAAATACTCGCTGATGTACGATTTGTCCATGATTATTATCAGTGGTGATTATTTTCGATGGCGGATGCTTTTGCTGTGTTCACCAAACAGCCCAGCAATATGGGCTTCAGCAGTTATGACAATGTGTGGGTGTCCAGCTCAAAATCTCTTTCCCTTGCCTTGTCATGTGTGCCAGGGAAGAACAACGCATGTAGTCAGCTTCAGGGGTTCATTTTCTCAACTCAGCAGGCTTTGGCTGCTACTCTATTCTCTAGCCAGCCTGTGTGCCAAGCCTCACTCCCTGACTCCAGCTTTATCACCATCCCTTTCCCCCTGCTTGCTCAGTTCTATAGAAAATAGAGGGAGCATGGACTTGTACTCTAATTCACTCACTCCTGTGGGGAAAGGTGCAGAGCAAGAGTCAGCAACAGCCTGCAGCAAAATAATACATTCTGCAGCAAAAAAGCTGAATTCTGCCACAGCATCACTGAATCCATGGGGCCGAATGAGTTGAACTGGGCAGGTCACACCTCTCCGGCCATTGCTTTAGACTCTGTGCAGATGCAGATGGGCATCACTCACTCAGTATATATCTTCAAGATAGTTTTTGCAACCATAAATGCTAATTTTTTTTTAAAGAAAATCTTAGATTCTGGAGCACAGTTCTGCAGCTGGGGTGAATTTTGTGGGAAATTTCACAGTTGCAGAATACATGTGGCCCTGTTTATAACCATCTATAGCACACACTACTGCAATCTCTTTACAACATCTATTAATCATTTATTAACCCTTATAGCAATCATCGCTAAATGGTTTATAAAGTGTGACCTGTAAGTCTTGATTTTGGAGGATCAATAGTGACTCCATAGTTATCAGGTCCATTGGAAATTTAGTCAGAAGCATTACTTTGACCCTGCATCTATCTTAGGCCCACCCACAGGCTCTAGTCTCTAAGGTGCCACAAGTACTCCTTTTCTTTTTGCGGATACAGACTAAGCATGGCTGCAACTCTGAAACCTGTCAGATCAAACAGTTTCTTTATATGCACAACTAAAATTGAAAGTAAGTTAGTCAGTTAAGTTTGGTGGATACTCTGAAGAGTCATCACACCATCCCTTCCCAGAATCCATCATTATCATACCACTGTCCATGGGGATGGCCTATGTATTTTTGTGGCTGGGTTAGTGAGCTTGATCCTGCTCCTCCTGATGGCAGAGGCAAAAAAGACCAAACTGAAAGGAGAATCAGCCCAAAGTGATTAGTACTGAAGTAGCAGCCTGTGAACGTTGAAACATAGCAGAGGTCTGATAATTTGTAGGTCTAACTAGGTCAACATTTCAGCGGCATTTCAAACCCAATTAATTCCTTTTGAAGAATAATCTTAGGAGGTGGGGCTTGATCAGCCGTGGGGCACCTTAGCAAGCATGTCAAATAAAAACCAAAGCAATAGACTGACCTGGTAGCAAAATCCTGGTCCTGAAAATTCTCATCTTAAATATGTAAATATAAAGAGAGAGAGAACGTTTCTCCTTTGCATCATAGGCTGGTGCAAAGGTAATTCACAATCAGGCTGAATCATGAGGAGCTTTAATATAACCTGTCTTAAAATTGGCATCTTTGGGGGGAGGAAATGGTTGGGGCCCCATTCTCAAGGTGGTCTAGGAGTACCAGAAAGGAATAACTCTCTCTGAAGTAATGGTGGAGACTAACTCCTTGCAATACAACAGCTGCTGGATTTTGCAGTCTTGAAATGGAATTGAGAAACGGAGGATCAGTACATCCATAGCCATAAATATATTTTATAACTTTAATGTTTGAAGCCATAGCAATGAAATATTTGCCTTTTGTTATCTGTTAATTCCCAGGGCTGAAGACTAAACTTGGCAGATCATCAGTTACAAAAGGGAATAAGACATTAAGATAAACAGAAAAGGAGCAGCTGGAGAAGCCTGGCAGAGAACAATCCAGAGCATAGGATACAAGGTGTTCATGCAGTAGCCAAGTTCGTCCTGTAATATCTGGTAATCAGTTGTATGAGAACTGTAGGAAATGCCAGTCCAGTGCTTTGTCAATGCCATGTGTTAAGTTGCCATGTGGGAGAGTTCATTTTGGAAACAAGATTTGGGCAAATTTCCTGACTTCTGTGGATGATGAAAAACACTGAGCTCACTGGATGTGATGGTGCACTAAGTGTAAGCAGCATGGGGCTGCCTCTCAGAATGCCCCTTGCTGGTGGATTAATGGAACCACAGTGGCAACGGCTATGTGTGGTGATTGTTTGGTTCACTGGACAGGCATTCAGTAATACAAATGGAATGTGAAAGCTAAATAGAGTACATCAACACATGATGGGCCTAGTAATAATGGACAAAATATTTAATGTGTGATGAACACTTTTTGGACTTATTGCAATTGCTGGTGGGAAGAGTTGGCAAGAATTTAAATGAAATGGAAACTGCAGAGTTTAGAATGACAGAAATACATTCAATGGTGTATTGTGGACAGGAACAAAAAGTGTAATGAAACCATCAACTTCTTTGTTAGACCTGATTTGTTATCTTAATGAGGCCCCTTGACACCTTTCACGTCCCATTGAAAAAGCTTTGGGGTTTAACTTCAACTTTTGGTGAATTTGATCTAATAATGTTTACTTCATCGTGTAAACATCCCTGCGTTGTGATGCTAGCCCAGTAGTGCCTTGGGTCTGGAGAAGGAGTTCTACCACCAGAGCGTAGGTGGTGAGAGAGAGTCCAGTGTCATGATGGAAGGGCCAGTTTTCTCCTGTCCATATTCCAGAGATAAATTTCAGGGCTCTAGGGTGATGCAATAAAGCAAACCTCAGCACACCATGATGCTTACATTTGGTAAACTTATAGAACCATAGAAGTGTAGGACCAGAAGGGACCTCAATAGGTCACCTAGTCCAGTCCGCCACACTCAAGGCAGGACTAAGTAATAACTAGACCATTCCTGACAGGTGTTTGTCTAATCTGTTCTTATAAATTTCTGATGACAGAGATTCCACAACCTCTCTAGGTAATTTGTTCCAGTGCTTAATTACCCTGACAGGAAGTTTTTTCCAGTGTCCAACCTAAACTGCCCTTGCTGCAATTTAAGCCCATTGCTTCTTGTCCTATCCTCAGAGGTTAAGGAGAACAATTCCCGCCCCCTTCCTTGTAACAACCTTTTCTGTACTTGAAAAATGTTATAATGGTCCCCCCCCCCCCGACTCTTCTCTTCTCCAGACTAAACAAACCCAATTTTTTCAATCTTTCCTCTTAGGCCATGTTTTCTGGACCTTTAATCATTTCTCTTGTTCCTTTCTGGACTTTCTCCAATTTGTCCCCATCTTTCCTGAAATGTAGTACCCAGAACTGGACAGAGTATTCCAGTTGAGGCCTTATCAGCGTGGAATAGAGTGGAAGAATTACTTCTGTCTTGCTTACAACACTCCTGCTGATATATCCTGGAATGATGTTTGCTTTTTTTGCAAGTGTTACACTTTTGATTCATATTTAGCTTGTGATCCATTATAATCCGCAGATCCCTTTCCTCAGTACTCCTTCCTAGGCAGTCATTTCCCATTTTTGTACATGTGCAATTGATTGGTCATACCCACAATTAGGCTAGTTCAAGGACTTTTTTTAACCATTTGTTCAGTCCCCAATAAACACCATCCAAGATGAGGTTGAAGTTTAACACTTTTTAGGAGCTTGAGATGAAGTCTAGATCTCATCTGGGGATCTTTTTACTGGTGGGGCTCTACCTGCGGTCTTTGGCACCAAGCATGGCAATTTGACCAACTACTTATTGAACTGTGTGAGTCCCTCCAATATGAAATTTTCCTGAAAGCTCAGGTGTTCTTTATTCCATGACAAACAAGTAAATAAACAGTAGAACCCTTGGAAGGACTTTTTAGAAATTGGTTTTAGAAATTTTAGAAACCATTTTGCCATGGTTATTTATGCCTCTTTCACCTCCAGGTTGGTCTACTGTTTTTTGCACTGCTTGAGGCTGTCCTTGAAGACTACCTGGAAAATTCAACTGGTGGACAATCTTTGCCACCACTTACCTTAGGGTGCTTTCTGCAGACAATACATTGAACCCTGTGCTCCAGAAGCTTCACTGGCTTTCAGTTTGAGTTCAGTTAATCAATAAAGCCCTTCATGGTTTGGCTCTCATGAATCTAGAAACTGTTTCTTCTTGTGTTTTACCTATGTAGTTGAGATCAGCTGGGAGGCTTATGGTTACCATACCTCAGTGTTTCCTTCTGGGAGTTGGGAAAAGGCATTTTCAGTGGAGAATTTTTGATTCTGCAATTTGTTCCTCCACTCTTGCTTTAATAACAACATCTAGCTCTTCCATAGCCTTTTTCATCAGTAGATCTCAAAGCACTTTACCAAGGAGGGCAGCACTAATTGGGAAACTGAGGCACGGAGTGGGGCAGTTACTTGGCCAAAATCACTCAACAGGCCAGTGGCTTTGACAGAACTGGAGTCTGTTGATCTTCAAGACACGCTGAAGAGCCTGTTTTTTTTTCAGGCTTCTTTGAGGGGGAAGGGAGAACTAGTTTTAGAGTGTTTTAAAAGTTGACATTCGGTCACAATGAACTTTTCTATGTGTATTTTTAAATGATGTAAATGACTCCACCCAGAGGAGTAGGATAGGTGCATACTATAAATGGAGCGGAGTAATATATTCATAACAAGTCACTTTTAACCAAAACGTCATCTTTTAGTGATTGGACACAAATTGTTTAAAAGTTAGAAATTTCATTCCAAAATAATTGTGTGAAAAAATTCTTGCACTTTTCTTAGTATTTTGAACCAGGTTGATTGGTTGAGATTGGTCACATGGTATGGAGTGTGGTTTCCAGGTTGTTTTAGTCAGCCCCATGTGGCCAGGTGAGATAGTGGGAGCCCTTTTTTATTCCATTAACTGGAGGAAGGGGCAGCAGTGGAAGATGTGGAGAGCTGTTTTTAGTCCCTTAGAAGACCTTTCAACATCAGCCCTACTTTTGAGTCATCCTGAAGACACCATTTAGGAGGGTGATCTGTGGGAGGACTGAAGGAAGGTTGTTTTGGGAAAGAGGGCACATGGCCTGGTAGGCTCCTGCATAGTTTCATTTTAGAGCTAGTTAAATAATGTTCAAATTTTGAAATGCAAATGAAGCATCCACATTCTGAACTTTTGAGATTTCACCCTTCAATGGACTTGAGCTCTGTAGAGGTTGGTTTGTTGTGCACTCGTATAGGTCACTTGGCTATGGTGAGGCAGCTTTACATCGTGCTTTCATGTGCAATCTGGTTGTGTTATTACTGAGTTATATATATTGTCATAAGAACAAGTAAAGTACATTGATGAAGTTGTAGCTGCCAAATATTGCTGACCTACGGACCATATTGTACCATTCTATGACTACTATTTTTTAAAAAAAAGCATAAGAAACGACAGCCATGTATTTTTGCCGACTCCTGCCAGTCACATATCCTGAGAAGTTAGGGAAGCAGAAGCTGTGCGATTCTATTCACATATTATTTTAAGGCTTCTTGCTATAAGTTCCTCTTTTCATTTGCTTACAACTTTGTCAAACTTTAACCATTTGGGCTGAAATTCTCCATGCTGGATGCGTACCTCAGGCTGAAAATTTCAGTCAAAATGATTCAGCCATTTCTAAGAATAAGGCAAGGAAAAAAATGTTGTTTTGTTCAAGTTAAAAAATTCTGGTGACCTTTTCTTTGAGAAGTTCTAGCATCCCCTTGGAGCAGGGACATGAAATTTGGCAGGGAACGGCCTTTGTGTCAGTGATGTGCCTTTTGCTGGCCCCATGAAGATCTGCCCAAATTTGGCCAACGTCTAAGCCTTTGAAAAAATTGCAGTTTGTACATATTCAGTAGAGACTGAGATTTTAACAGCTAAATTCCCCAAAGATTTGGTCTGCACTGAGCAGGACTTTCCCTGCAATTGTATCTCTGGGCTGCTGTGGGCTGTCCCAGGTCTGGATCTGGGCACCTAAACTGAGGGCAGGGAGTCTGTGCCTCCTGTCCTCTCACTGATCACCTGCTGGATGCAGGCACCATGGAGGAGAAAGCTGCCAGATTATAATACAGAGGGAACTCGAGGGCAATGGAAGGGGAAGGGACTGACAAACTAGTGGGAGCGGGAGAGGCTGTAGGAGGAGACAGATCTGATGAGGAGCTGGAGCGCAGACTCTTTATTGAGTGCGGGAGGGGTCATGTGGAAAAAGTAGTATGTGATCATGTAATACTGTATCATAATGAATATGAACAAGGGGAGCGAATTAAGATTGCACTTTGGTCTGCAATTCTATTATTTCCTAACTTGTAAGTACTTGACTTTGTAACATTAATAATCTTTTAAATGTAGCTTTTTAGTGTGTATGTAATCCTTCTGCCAGGTGGAGTCAGCAGCGACAAGGGCCGGGTTCAAAACTAGGGGTTCCCTTTCAACAATACAACACAGAAACAGCTTGAGCCCCCACCCAGTAACCTGGGATAACTGCACACCACCCCCTGGGTGCCTGTAAGAAGCAATACTTCCCTTTTCTGAGTGTAGAAAAGAAACTTTTAATAAAAAGGTGGAAAGTAATGCGGCATTAACTTGGGAAAGCACCACAAGCAGGATTCATGAGCATAAAACCATGAGCAAAACCCACACCCCAAAATACATTGGACAGTGTCTTTTGCACCAGGTTCTTAAGTCCAGCAACCAAAAGTTCCTCCAGCGTGCCCCTCCCATCACTACACCTTACTCACAGTGATTGTCCTTGCTCAGTGAAGACCCAGAGTTCAGAGGTGCATCTGCGTGAATTCACCTGCCACCCTGGGCTAGGGGAAAAGCTCCTTGCTTGCTCTGGCATCGGCTGCTCTGCCGAGCGCTCCACACCCTCTGGGATATCTTGAGGTCCCACCATTTAACACAGCTCTCAGTGATTTTGTTGGTGGGGAAGCCTCACGGCTAATGCAGACTGGACCGTCTCTTTAATCAGAAATACTGTCACACAGCAAGTCTAATGCTTACACCTGGTTATGAGTGAGTTGCAGCTTGATCGGTGTGAAACAAATGATTCTCAGTTGAGCCTTAATTAGCTCTGTAATTACACAGTGGAGCAGTCAAATGGTGTCTGGAGCCCTTAGGCAGGACCCATCCTCAACTCCACTGAGCCTTGGCTACCTATCCCCTCCCTAGCAACTGCAGTTCAGTTGAGAGTGAGTTCTCAATCAGGTCATGCCAAGCACAGTTCTGCTGCCCTTGAGTCACACAACAAGGATAACAACGCTTTATTCCTCCTGCCCCAATAACTAAGTGATCTGTGATCCAACACCAGCCAAAAGTGCGCTTTTGGGCAAAACAGTCCCATGATGCTGCGCACACAGGCAGAGTCAACAGCACCGTATCTGGTGGGAGACGGGGCCACGTCCCCAACTTTTTAACATGAACATAGTCTGGGGAGCAGAGGCGGTGTTGTTCCCTCCCCTCCCCCCGCAAACTGCAAGCCTCAGGCAGGAATGGAGTAACGCCGACAGGGGCTGTGCTTTGTAGCGGGGGATCTGATCACCTTCCTCACTGCAAATGCAGCCCTGCCAGCGCTGCTTCAGTGTTTCTCAAGAGGGGGTCACAACAGGAGGTCACACGATGGGTTTTGGGGGGTCACAAGTGCAGGGCTGGCATTAGGGGGTGGCAAGCAGGGCAACTCTCTGAAGCACACCCCCATAAGCACTGACTTTTATTTTTCATCAAGGGTACTCGACCCCGACTCCACCTGAGGTCCTGACCCCACTCTGCCCCTTCCCCTGAGGTCCCTCTCTTTCTCAACCTCTTCCCACACCCACGCTGCCCCCTCCCCTGAGGTTCCCACCGCTCGCTGCTCTCTACCCTCCCCCAAGCATCTCCCCCAGCCTCTGAACAGCTGATTGGTACTGCTGCAGATCAGCTGTGTCTCGTGGTTGTTGAATTTCTGTGGGTGCTTCAGCCCCAGAGCACCCATGGAATCGGTGCCTATGCCCACTCCACAGGGGTCCCTTGAAGCTAAGTTAAATGCTTCAGCCCCAGGCAGCAGGGTTCGGGCTTCAGACCCTTGAAAGGTACAGTAGTGGGGAAAAGGTTGAGAACCACTGCTCTAGTGCAAGTAAACTTTATGCTGCAGTCCTTTTCTGTCTCCATGAGCTGTGGGATTTAGGGCAGCAGAGACGGTGAGGCTTTTAGAGCTGAAAGAACAATTACAGCTAGCTAAAGATCTGTTTCATTGCTGAGTCGCTGTAAGCTGATGTGAACTCAATCAGCATTGTTGAGCCCGTGATATGGCAGTTTGTACCTCACTTTCCTGTGGTACTATGCTCTCTTGTGTGCGCTCTCTCTGGTGCTCATGGGCTGAACTGAATCCAAATGCCTCACTGTGAAATACAGAGTCAAATCCGATTCCAGCTCCAAATTTCATGACTCTAGGCTGTACATATGGGTGTCTTATTACAATTCAAGTGCTGGTTTGTGTTCATTGCTGCCCAGACACACAAGACACAGTGTCTGCCTCATGGAACTAACAATCCAGTGCAGACATAAACACAGCATCTAAGGCACTGCATAGGAATGTGCGTACCTTGGTAGGTATGCTAGAAATCACTGAAAAATCAAATCCCAAGAGATGGATTTGTGTGACTCCACCAAGATCCTGGCCTCTGAAGACATATCTGGCGAAGGATTAAAGCACACTCTTTTATATCGATTATTTATACACACAGTAGAGGTTGATCCCAGCCAAAAATGTACAGTACTCTTTTTAAACTGAAGATTGTGATGTTTTATTTTAAAAAAATAAAGCCTGGGTTTTCTGAACTTTGGAAAGTCACAGAGGTAAGTAATAAATCTGCTCCAAACTGCACTCAAAGTGCCCTTTGGAAAACACGCAGTACTCTTAAACAACCCATTTGTTCTATGCATAATTTAGCTTTGCATAAGAAATTAGTTCTAAGGCACTGCAGGCATTTCACTGCTGACTGCACACTTTTAAAGTCTGCGCACAAATTCAGCAGCCTGTGGCTTGTTAAAAGCCTTCCGGTATCCGATGATACAGTTAATTGGGATGGGCATAGCACTGCGCACATTTTCAATTAGCATTCCATTTTCGTTTCTGTCTGAATATTTTGGCTGTGTTCTAAAGTTTGCATAAAGGTGTCTGGCACTGATGCCTGCCCCCCAGAGAATAAGGAGTGTGCGATTTGAACAAAATCTTACTGCTGAAAGCCACACGCAAATCTCTGGGCCGATAGATTAGCAGCCACTCTGACAGCAAAGGCTGCAATAAAAAAAAAAAAAGCTGTGACTCATTTCATTTTAAAACTTGTTCTTTTAACTCGTTGCCTTTTCATAATGGCAATAGAACTTTTTTAAAAAAATATCTTGCGGGGACAATTCCATTGCTTAAGAGGTTGTTGATGTTCTAACAAGGTTCTTGAGGTTTGGCATCAGCCCAGCACAGCATGGCACATACCCTTTGGTGTCTCTTTGCCTAGCCAAATATGAAATTATACTAGCAGCATAACACCTTGGGGGTTTAACTCACAGCGCAGATCAAAGCTCTTCTAGCTGATGGAGCTGGGTTGAAATTTTTGCAAGAGTTAGGAAGAGTAAAATCTGGGACAACACAGTCAATCCAAGCAGAGCCTTGGAAATAAATGACACATTGACCCAGGGGGTGAAATTTCTCTCTGCTAGAGCTCCATTAAAGTTAAAGGAGTTACACTGGGAATGGATGTGATCCTAGCTTTATAAATAGAGCCTGTAGGTAAGAATTTCTTCAGTACTGGACAAACACTACAGACTAGGGTAGCTTGAGAGGTGAAAGGGATGGGAGAAAACAAATCTATGCAGGAGAGACAAAGCAGCAGCAAATGACTAAATAGGAATAGCCGGAGTTACATTTCAGCTTGAATCCTACAGGCACAGGATCAGCTGGAACAGTTTTGGAGGTTTTATTACCTTCTTCGTAGCTCAGAATCCTTTATTTCTTGAAATGCAGCCAAAGCTGGAAAGAAAACAATGGGAAGACACACACACAATATGAACAAAATATACCAGGTTCTGGCAGACTGTCTCCTAATACCAGAAACAGCCTGAGCAACACCTGTTGTAGATTGAAGTGCAGTCTCATTCTTTGCTATGATTGAAAGCTTAAGAAGGTTGCTTTGTGAGAGGCAATCAAATTATGGTGATAATTCACTTTTCTGACATAAACATTCTGCTCTGAGAGTGAGAGAAGGCCCAGTTTATCCTTGGTTTAACTCCATTGGCTTCAAAGCAGTCACACCCGGATTAATTCAGCCCAATAAATTTAAAATAGACCAGAGGGACCAGAAAAAGATGAGACTATTAATAGAGGTTTAAAATTGCAAAACAAAATAACTACAGTAGAGCCTCAGAGTTACGAACACTTTGGGATTGGAGGTTGGGCATAACTCTGAAATGTTTGTAACTCTGAATACGTTATGGTTGTTCTTTCAAAAGTTTACAACTAAACATTGACTTAATGCAGCTGTGAAACTTTACTGTGCAGAAGAAAAATGCTACTTTTAACCACCTTAATTTAAATGAAATGAGCACAGAAACTGTTTCCTTACCTTGTCAAATCTTTTCCTTTATTTTTTTAATTGTTTATGTTTAACACAGTACTGCACTGTATCTGCTTGCTGTTTTGTCTCTGCTGATGCCTGATTGGTACTTCTAGTTACAAATGAGGGGTGTGATTGACTGGTCAGTTCATAACTCTGGTGTTTGTAACTCTGAGGTTCTACTGTAATCACAAACTTTATTTAAAGTACAAATAAGCACATAGTCTTTGTTGTGAGTGGAATTCACCTTGTGCAGAGGGCCAGCACATGCCCTGTGCATCTCTTAAGCCCTATTTTAAGTGAATCTTAAGAGGTGCTATCTACCCACAATTGAGTTAGGACAGGAAAAGCAATTTTCGGACAGTGGGGGATTCTGTATCATATTGAAAAAGACAGTCAATCAAAACTCACAAGTTTTGTTGAGATCACTTTGTACAGAACGTAGACCATGTTAGGGCAACAGTATAAAATTTGTCACTTAGCCATCACCATACCATAGAAACAGGCAAGTGAGAATATTTTTTTTAAAAGGTACTAAAACAAAAGTTACAATATTAGTTCATCCCAGACTAAAGCATCAGTATTTTGGTTCCCCAGGGACGGTGATGCTAGCCTGTTATCTGATCTTTGCTTTGGGACTCCACAGAATGCTAATGCCAATGATCTATTTTTCTGCTTTGTCTCCTACTATAGGAGTTGAATGTCTTCACTGCTCTGATTTTATCTTCCCTGACGCTACCAAGGAGATACTAGGTTGCCCACTGTGACTAGGATAGTCTTGTTCAAAAGTGGGTGACCCAACCACCATTCCCGAGTTATAAACTACACAGTACTGGAGAGAGTGTCAAATAATCATTCATGGAAGTCATAGCACAAAGACAGAGAGCTGTGGGTGTCTGGGAGCCATTCAAACTCCTCCCAAATATCTTGTTTCTATTTTGTTTCAAACTCTGAGCAGCCAGTATGACTGTAATGAGAGGAAGGGTGGCCCTGTGGGCAGGGGCGGCGAGTTGTATGGGCCCATGGTTCCCGGGCTCCAGCAATATTCAGGGCCCGGCTCCACCAATGTTTGGGGCCAGGTCTCTCCCCTGGCCCTGCCTGCCGCCCCCTCCCACACCTCCCCGGAGTGTCCCCCAGCCCCACTTGCTGTCCCCGCGCGCCTCCCCCAGGTCCTGGGGCGTCCCTGCCTCTCCCCTGCAGCTCCACGCTGGCTCTGCTCTGCCGGCTCCCGGCATGAACTGCCGCCGCAGGGTCCTAGTGCCCGCCCTTACCTGCCCCTGCCCCTGCCCCTGCCCTTCTGCCTCAGACGCTTCCTTTTGACGGCGGGATCCTTCACCAGCACAGCCCCCCCCCCCCACAGTCACTCCTCCTGCCCCACACTGGGCAAGGGGCAGCCCCATCTCCAACCACCAGTGAGGCTACAGTGAAGGGCAGCAGCAGGGGAGGAGGCGCACATTTGGTGGCAGCCTCCCCCCCCCCCCCAGCACCCACCACAGGGGAGGCAAGGGGGCTTCCTGGACCTGAGAGGGGCCCTAGGAGCATGTGCAGTGACAATGGTGTGGGGTGAGTGTGCTGCTGGGGATGGGGGGCCCCTCCCCCAGAGCTCACTGCTGCTGGCGGGGAGAGGTCTGAGGGGAGTCCTCCACTCTGGCCCCAGCCCCGGGGCAGCCTGCCTCCACCCCAAACTCATCCCCAGCCCTGCCCCACCCCAGAGCCTGCACCCCCAGCCAGAGCCCTCTTTCCCCTGCACCCCAACCCTCTGCTCCAGCCCTGAGCCTCTCAAACACCCCAAACCCCTCATCCCCAGCTGCAGACAGAACCCTCACCCCCCCCGCACCCCTACCCTCTACCCCAGCCCTGAGCCCCCTCCTGCATCATGAACCCCTCATCCCCAGCCCTACACCACAACCCTCACCCCTGAACCCCCTCCCTCCGCACCCCCTCCCATACCCAAACTCCATCCCAGAGCTCTCACTCCCACCCGCTGCCCCAGCCCGGAGCCTGCACCCAGCAACCAAACTCCATCCCAGAACCTGCACCCCAGACCCCCTCCCCCACCCAAACTCCCTCCCAGAGCCTGCACCCCTCCTGCACCCCAATCCCCTGCCCCAGCCCAGAGCCTGCAGCCCAGACCTCTACCCCCAACCCAAACTCCCTCCCAGAGCCTTAGGCAGGTGGGGGTGGGGGGCGGAGTTTGTGGGGGGGGGCGTGTTCTGGCCACCACCAAAATTTCTACAAACCTGCCACCCCTGCCTGTGGGTAGGGTGTTGACTGGAGACTTGGGTTTGAGTCTCTACTTTGCCACAGACTTTGTGTTACCTTAGTTTGTCTGGGCCTTAATTCCCCATCTCTAAAATAGGGATAGAAGTACTTCCTTCTGTGACATATCCTAGCACCCCCATATTTACCATGGTGATATGATTATGATATGTTTTGTGCACAGTATGCCTTGTAAGGTATCATTCTAAAAGTCTTCATCTGTTAAACATTAATATCCTGTTGGATTCTATGTTCTGTCATTGTATCTGAAGTTATGAATATTGAATATTGACTATGTACCATGATATAAATGTGTTTGCTCCTGGAGTGACACCCACAAGGCAGTTTGCATCCAGTCTAGCCAGCACATTGTGGATGAACCATTCAAAGTAATGGCCCATTAAGAAACACAATAGGCCATAGAAGAAGCTTATCCTCGCCGGATGGGCTTTCCTGTGGACAGTTCAGCCAGTCTATGAATAATGGCTGCTAAGACTTCTTGAAGCATGCAAGGGTATGTGACTAGATCATGTGATATTGGACACTATCTTGTGCCTGTATTTTTCCACAAACTCTGCTGGGGACTTTGCTTGGAACAATGAAGTTTCCTTCACATGGAAGAAGCTATAAAAGGGACATCATCACAGGGCTTCACTCCCCCTACAACACAACACCTGGAAACACCTTAGGAACAAAGACTGAACTGGAGAAGGGGGTCTGAGGCGGGAAAGAAAGAATTCCAGCCTGTGTATGGAAGAGTAGTGGACTGTTTCTACCATCAGGGTGAGACACTACTTGATTCAAATCCTGTCTAGTTTATAGAACTTACATTGCAGTTTTGTTTTGTTTCTTAGGTAATCTACTTTCAGCTGTACATTTATTACTTATAATCTCTTAAAATCTATCTTTCTGTAGTTAATACATCTGTTTTATATTTTTTACCTAAAACAGTGTATTGTTTGAAGTACAAAAGGGAAATCTGCTCAGGAACAGGGGCTGGTGCATTGTCCTCTCCACATCGGGGAAGGGATGGACTGGGTAATAAATGTATACTTGTCAGGCTTTTGACCAGGACAAAATGGTATAGTTCTGAGGTCCTAGGCTGGGGAGCTGTGTGGGACTGGCTGGAGCCTCTCTATTGTTGGCTCATGAATAGCTAGTGAAAGCATTCATGTACCTGCAGCTGGGTGTGTCCCTGTTAGTGTATGGCTGTGTAAGTGCAAGTCCTGGAGAGGTCTGCAGCTTGTCACAGTCTCACAGTGTGAGGGGGACCCAGACTGGTATGCCAGAGGGCTCAGCGGTACCCCAGTTCCAGGTTGCACCCCGGGGAAGTCCATCACACCTCCCTGCTCATACGGGTGTTGTGAAGGTGAATATATCAAAGATATATTAAAGATATATATGACAGTACTGGGGACCTATTAGTCCCTTAGATAAATGTGCTTTGCTGCTTAAAGCTTCCTAGTGTGGAGCTGTTGATTTGAAAATGAAATGGTTGAAAGTGTTCAGTTCTCTGCAGTAGCTCAGCCCTCTCCCAAACTTTGCCTGTTCCTCAAGAAATAAGATTTTTTGGTCTGCCCCAGGAGGCTGGCTAAGATTTGTAAAGCTACCTGTGCCTTTTGGACACCTCATTGTTATTCATTTTAATGGCAGTTGTGTCCGAATATCTTAGGGAAACGCAACCATCTCTTGTAATTTTTTTGAATGCTAAATCAATCCAGATTAGGTATCTATAGAACTTGGATCATTTCTCTTCCACACTTTAAAGATGGGGGCTATGGCAGCTAGAACACAAACACCTGGGTTAACTAGCTTTGTCTCTGACAGAGGAAAATAATTATTCATGGTCAGACATGCACCAGTCTGGTTAAAAATGGAAATAATTGTACAGGAGTGAGCCTCATCTGCTGCTTTGCAGTTAATTTACAATCAGTTTGTGTAGGGTTTCCTTGAAGGCAACAGTGCAAAAAGGCACTGTACTCATAAGGATGAAAGTGTTTTTACAGCCCAGTGGCCATCTCTGGCCAAATGGACACATCTGTCTCTTAGCTCAGTATATTCTTGGATAGAGAAGATCAGACTCTTGATGAACAGCAGGGCATAACGGGATGATAATGCAGATGTCTTAAATATGAAGCAATTTACTGGAGACACCTTTTAGTGAATATCTCCCATTTTTCAATTTCCAAGACTGTATTGCAGGCCGAGATTTTGGAGTGGAGACATAAAGGTGTAAAGTTCCAAGGAAGTAGTAGCTTGAATCCCACATTGCTGTTGTAAATGCACTAGCTTACATTTTTTGGCAATGCTACCCAACTACAAATCTTTCCCAAATGTTATTAAAACATCGGTCCCTTTTTCTGAATTTATGTCTTAATTAATTCAGTTCTTTGGCGTTTTTTAATTGATTTTCTCATACATGCACTTTCTACCCCCCAAAGATAATAAAAGAGATTTTTAATAATTTCTTGTCTACTGACAAAATTGTTTCCATCGCCCCAATAGAATTCTTCTATAGGGATTCCAGGTAATTTAGTGGAACTACTGGTGACAGACAAGCTGATAAGCTGCAGACTGCTGCTGCTAAATTCAGCCAACAAATGTCAGATATCTTTAAAAAAAACAGGAGTACTTGTGGCACCTTAGAGACTAACAACTTTATTTGAGCATAAGCTTTCGTGGGCTATAGCCCACTTCATCAGATGCATAGAATGGAACATACAGTAAGAAGATATATATACATACAGAGAACATGAAAAGGTGGAAGTTGCCATATCAACTCTAAGAGGCTAATTAATTAAGATGAGCTATTATCAGCAGGAGATAAACCGGACAGTCTCTACGCAAAAGAATAAATGGACACAAATCTGACATCAGGAATCATAACATTCAAAAACCAGTAGGAGAACACTTCAACCTCTCTGGTCACTCAGTAACAGACTTAAAGGTGGCAATTTTGCAACAGAAAAGCTTCAAGAACAGACTCCAACAAAAACTGCTGAACTAGAATTAATTTGCAAACTAGATACCATTAACTTGGGCTTGAATAGAGACTGGGACTGGCTGGGTGTAGCCAGACAGCCAGCCCCCCCCCCTCAGACCAGCATTGCTGGAAACACACGGGAGCCAAAACACCAGGGCACTCCAGCACAGCCTTTGAAGCTGAGAGAAGCACAGGTGTGCTGCGACAATGTGCCTCTGGGAACGTATACAACAATTGGGCTCACAGCAGGCAGAGGCGCTGTGACAGACATGGCTCTTAGCCCCTACTAAAACAGCATGATGCACACACACCAACATCCTAGGTGGGAAAATATTTACCCTGATAAAAGAAGTGTCCAGTAGTCGAAACTTATTGTTTCTCCCTTGCAAGTGTGAACTACTCTTGCGAGAGCTGGCGTCACCCCGACAGACCAGCCCCAATTTAGCATAGAAAGGAGAAAGAGAATAAAGGAGTACAGAGGTATAAGTAGGGGACCTACAGCACCATGATTTTTGAGTGCTTTTCACTATCTATCTGCTGGTCAGATAAGTGACAGCCTCCCAAGGCTTCTGCAGCTAAGAGGGTCCCTAAGCCTTGTCCCTTATTCGTCTTTCCGCGGAATTGAGTGACCGATCCTGGCTTGGCACCGCTGGAATCGAGAGATGCAAGGAGGGTAAGAAGCACCCACACCTGATCTCCTATCTGTAGTGTACACATATTTTGAAATAGAGCTCTATACTTTGTTTTCTTTCTTTGGGATTGTAGCTTCAGTTTTGTAACTTGTTTGTGTGTGTAACATCTCTACACTTAAATAAGTAGGCACTAGCAATTTTGTAACCACATGATTAGAATCTAGTTTAATAAATTTTGGTAACCATTTATGCATAAGCCTGACTTGTTTCTCTGGTTTACTGTAAAGCAGCCAACACAATTAAAGAACCTCAGCCGTTTTGGCTATAAAGCCTGGCCATTAGGTGAGAGTACTAAGAGCCTAGCGTTGAGTTGTGCCGCCTCCACGGGGCAAACTCTTGGGGCACCTGTCAGTCAATCCTGACTGCCCGCTGCGAAGGAGCTCTGAGCTCTAGCAGTTAAAGTCACGGGTTTGGAGAGGCTCTTAGTGCTGCCATTGGGGCACCTGTCAGTCAGTGTTGACTGCCCGCTGCGAAGGAGCTCTGAGCTCTAGCAGTTAAAGTCACGGGTGGTTAGGACCTTGGGGCATCCGTCAGCCTAGCCCGGGCTGCCCGCCGCGAAGGGACAGTGCGTCCTAGCGGTTAAAGTCACGGATGGTATAAACGGGCATAGCTGGCACCTCACCAAACATCCCTGGCCATCGGCTAACACTGGGTCATTGCACAAATTGAATCTATTTCCCCATGTTAAGTATCCTCACACTTTCTTGTCAACTGTCTGAAATGGGCCATCTTGATTATCACTTCAAAAATTTTTTTCCTCCTGCTGATAATAGCTCATCTTAATTAATTAGCCTCTTAGAGTTGGTATGGCAACTTCCACCTTTTCATGTTCTCTGTATGTATATATATCTTCTTAGTATATGTTCCATTCTATGCATCCAATGAAATGGGCTGTAGCCCATGAAAGCTTATGCTCTAATAAATTTGTTAGTCTCTAAGGTGCCACAAATACTCCTGTTCTTTTTGTGGACACAGACTAACACGGCTGCTACTCTGAAAGATAGCTTTAATTTTCCTTTGGGTTCCCAAAATCTCATAATTTGATACACGGAAATGTTTTTGGATATGCACCATAGAAATCCTTCTAAAAAAACATTGCAGCCTCAGGTCTTAACTTTAAGAGGAAGTGTGTTATGGGCTGTATGAAATAGAATATGTCAGAGGCTGGCTTTGTGTTAATGTTGTTGTCAAAGGTTATGCTTACATATTTGCATGTGGGTGATTTCTTTTAGTTAGGAACTGTTTTGTGGTACTGTACACACACTGGACGACGTTGAGAACTTTTCTTGGGTAACAATCATGCTCCATTTATGGTGAATGACTTTTCCACTAGCACAAGGCACTGGTGAAATTCAAAAAAGGAGCACTTAATGCTTTGGGAGCAACAGCAAAAGTGTTTCAGTCTGAAATAATAAGTGTTCATCATTTTTATGAACATAATTTATAGGAGCTCTTAAGCAACTGCACTGAAAATGCCCATGGCTGAAATGCCAGGAGGGTTCTTTTGGTTAGTAGTAATTCAACACTTTTAAAATTCTCCTTTTCAAAAGCTGCACATCTGGGGGGGCCTGGCCATGGCCATGGCCACGTAATAAACAGCAGACTCACGTGTTCATTGCATTTACAGTTCCTTGCCCGTTTCACCTGGGAATGCATCTATCATTCCAACCCTCTGGGCAGTTTTCAGATCACCACTTCTATATGAAAAATGGGCCTGTCACTAAAATGTTCCCTTCATTCTCACAAACGTCACATTCCTACCACCCTCTTGCCCATAGATACATAATACCTCTAGCATCTGCCACCCACCCCCAGCTAAAGAGCAGGACAGTCAAAATTCAGTTTTAGACCACTGAACGTTTTAGGAGCCAGTGTCTTACAAACCAGCTGGGCTGGAACTGGTTGCATTAGTATCAATCTTTTAACTTTATTTTTAGGGTTCTTACTTAAGTGGCACCCGTGCTTTGTACTGTGCAAGATGCAGGTAAAGACATGGGGCCAGATTTGTAAAGGTGTTTCAGGTACCTAAAGATGCAGTAGCTGCCTAGTCGATTTTTTCCAAAAGCGCCCAGTTGGAATCAATAGGAGTTTGCCCTGGCCTCTTTTTAAATGCCTACCAAGCACCAATCTGCATCTTTAGGCAGCTAAATACCTTTGCAAATCTGGCCCATAAGCCTTGCCCCGATGAGACTACAACCTAAAACAGAGAAAAATACCCTGGGAGACTCAGCTGGCTTAGCATGCATGTCTGTATGAGGAGGTGATGGGGTGATGTTGACGTGAGGTTACAGTTGTGATCCCCACAGGACAAATGGATTTCCGCAGGGATCTGAGTCAAGCTTTGGAGGCAGCTAGACACACTGGGTGACAGGTCATTCCATGCAAGAAAGGAGGCATGGACTGAAGTACTAGGACATGAGTGGGAGACTGGCATCACAGAAGTTAGGATGTGATGAGAGAAGCAGAGACGTAGGTGGGGGTTTGATTGGGCTGAGCCTTCAAGACATGGATGACATACTCAGCTGTGATTTGGTAGGCAAGGGGGGAGCTGGGGAGGGGGCTGAGGAGCGGGAGTAGTGTGTTTGCTACCACTCATTTCTAATGCTGTGGTGCTTATTTGGCAGATACTGGACTTTGAAACTGCATTAGCATTATCTATAGAAAGCTATTTTACATACTCTATAGCTGTTTCTTTTATTTAGTAGTTTCTCTTCCTCTCAGGGCTGTGCAGCTGGACCTGTGGTGCAGTGAAATCTGAATGTATAGGTAGCAGGCTATGACAGATAGGATCACTGGTTTGTTTTTTATTAAAGCTCTCTCAACTATTTCTAAAACAGGTTTTCTGTCAACTGTGTGGCATATACCACATGCACAATGGCGTGATGTGGAATGAAGGGTCTTATCTGTAATTGCTGGGGACGACCTGGTGAAATGTAGGAGTTGGAACTCGTTCCATCAATAGCTTTTTACCCTGTTATACCCTAACACAGTCTACGTACCTTAGACGTTGTGTAGACAAGTGCAAAACCTAATAAAACCTTAAATCTGGACTTAAATTCTTTAATTAAACTTGCACAGAATAATTTTTTCACTATAGACTACTTAAATGAAGAGGAAAAAACATTTTAATTGTCCAGGTACTTTTCATGTTCCTTTAATCTGTACTTTTACAATTTCCATGGCAAGTTCATGAGTCAGGTGTGATACTAAACTCTCTCCTCTAAAACCTTATTTTTAGGCCCTGATGACCTTGCAGCAGCAACATATGCCCTTGGGTCACGAGGCTGTTAGCCATCTGTTGCAGCTTGTCAGAATACAGCAGCAGGGTTTAACCAATCATGGTGTCCTCTCCCTCTGCCTTCACACAAGTTATCTAAGATGTGAGGGACTGGCTTTAAACTGGTAGTGCTGACTGTTAAAGCGCTGCTTGTAAGTCCAGCTATAGGACCTCCTCCTAGAGCTTTGATCTGGTAGGAATTTGTGTTTGGACACCACTTGCCGCTCAGTCTTTCTTCACTTCGTTAAAAAAAGCCTCAGATCATTTCCCCAAAACATTCCCTCCCCCGGGGCAATGACCACTGTTGTGCCCGACATTATCACTTTCCTCTCCCATTCTACTTCCCATCTTTTGGTCTGTTTTGAATTTTAAGAGGATGGCTTATAAAAAGCCCAGGACTGAATGGCAGCAGAGCCTGCACTCTCCTCTCACCCCCCACAGCTGGGTGCTCTAGCTCTGGCTGAGGCTAACACAGACTGGCAGGGCACTAGGGGAACTTTGTACTGTCTGTACCTCTTTCGTACAGTGGCCAGCTTTTTAAAAGGAACATTTATGTCACCACAGTCAGTAGCCTCCAGGAAGTGAGGAGGTCTTCCAGCTGCTCCGGAGCCAAGGCTGTATGCCATGGAGAGAGTTTGCCTTGCAGAGGAGTTTACAGATTCATCCCTGTTCATAGCAGGATTACAGTCTAAGGGACTAGCCAGCAAGGGGTTCCGTCTGTGTTGCTGCAGCTAGAGGGTGGGTTGAGGTGTGCACACATGGCCATGGGCCTTTAGAGGCTCTCTGTTGCTGTTGAGAGCTCTGGCATCACATCAGCATGGTGGGGAAGTTCTTCTGCAGTGGGAACTGGAGTACTGCATCTTTTCCTATGCCCAGCTGCTCTGCTCTTTACCTTTAAGCACATGAGGACGGCCATACTGGGTCAGACCAAAGGTCCATCTAGCCCAGTATCCTGTCTTCCAACAGTGGCCAGTGCCAGAGGCTTCAGAGGGAATGAACAGAACAGGGCAATTAGTGAGTCATCCATCCCCTGTTGTCCAGTCCCAGCTTCTACTAATCAGAGGTTTAGGGACACCTAGAGCATGGGGTTGCTTCGTTGACCATGGTGGCTAATAGCCATTGATGGATCTGTTCTCCATGAACTTATCTAATTCTTTTTTTGACACAATTATACTTTTGGCCTTCACAACATCCCCTGGCAATGAGTTCCACAGGTTGACTGTGTGAAGCAGTACTTCCTTATGTTTGTGTGAAACCTGCTGCCTGGTTATTTCTTAGGGTGACCCCTGGTTCTTGTGTTATGTGAAGAGTAAATCACACTTCCTTATTCACTTTCTCCACACTGTTCATGATTTTATACACCGCTGTCATAGCCCCCCCTTAGTTGTCTCTTTTCTAATGTGAACAGTCCCAGTCTTTTTAATCTCGGTTCATAGGGAAGCTGTTTTATACCCCTAATTATTTTTGTTGCCCTTTCTGCACTGCTACTGTTGTACACGTTTTTTCTGTTCTCCATCTCCAGCAGGCTACACTCTGTGTCAAGAAGCGTGAAACTGATTTTTGACACCCTATATATTACTAGGCAGGAGGAGTTAACTCATGAAGACGGACAATAAATGGGCCTGATCCTACAGTCCTTACTCATCCGTGTACAGGAGTGTTGCCTAAGTAAGAGCTGCTATAGTTCTTCCATCATGAATCAATCCCTCCTGTCCGTTCATCTTAGCCTCTAATGTACCGACATCTTTTTCAGATGTTCAGGTGCGCAGAACAAAGGCAGTACAGAGAGGTACTGTGCCTATGTTTCATATGATTCTGTACGTATACAGCCCCAAATGGCATTGTTTTGTAACTATCTCACATTGCAAGCTCTCTGATGAGCCAGGGGCATATAACGAGGCACCCATGTCTTGCTCACTTTTTGAGCACAACAGAATACGTGGGCCTAGTCTCTTAACAAAGAGGTGTCATCAGGGACGAACCATTTACTCATAGTCGCCCATCCTAAAGGAAACTGAAGTGCAAATTAAAGCTGCCCAGGTGTTTATATCCAGACCCTGTGCTTGCAAGGTAGAGCACTAATTATGATCCCAACAAGCTAAATCTGTATTGGTATTTCTATTCTACTGGGCCAGATCCCCATTTACACTAAGGCCCCTTTACACTGCCAGCGTGATGCAAAGGGACCTTAATGTTAATGAGATTCAGGCCCTATTGCTTTTATTAATGCATGGATCTTTGGGACATGATCACGGCCTATGCGGTTAAGCTCTGTATACCACGCATGTGTGTGATGTAGAGAGGAAGGGAGAGACTAGGTATCTGTTCATTTGTTTCCAATTTAAAACAAAAACACTATCCTGTAACCATAAACAAGGAGAGAAGCACATGGCAAACATAGTGATCTTAAACCCACTTCCCTGAGCAGTTTTTATACTTAGTTCCTGAAAATCCATGGCGTGTAGTAATAGCACGGACCAGTGTTCAGCATGCATAGTTTGCAGTGCAGGGAGATAACATGAACATTCTCTTGAGCGATCCTGTGAAATTATTGTGGAATCTGCCATTTGTTGCCATCTCCTCCTTTCCAAATGCAAAAATGTGCTCTTTTGAAGTATTTTTATAAGCCCCAGGGTAAAATACTATCTATCAGGGATGATGTACCAATATCTGGGGAGGGGGAAATCAGAGAAAAAAGAAGAGTTGGGGTGATTTCCCTATTTTTTAGAAGTAGCATCCAACTGCCCTAGAGCTCACATCCCTTCAACATGTCACTAGTGAAATTATAACAGACCACGCCCTCAAAAAACTAAAGCAGCATCTTTATTTTGTACATAACAATCAGTATAAAAAGTTTATTACATAAGAGCTGTTTTGTTTACAATATATTATATTGCTTCAAGCCAATGCAAAAAGTTCATACATTATAGTTCTACTTTGTTTACAATATATTATATTGTTCAAATGCCATAGTGTATATTTAATACAGAGCACTGCAAAATTGTTATGACCTACGATATTGTTGTATTGAGGTTTTTTTTAAATTAGGAAACTTTTTTGTAATTGTTCTAAGTACATGATAGTAACAATGCAAAAACAACCCTGACTGTTGCTTAGGCAAACTCTCTAATCATCAGACCAACCCAGGGCAGCTTCTACAAAAATGCTTCACTTGGATATTGTTTCATTTTTGGAAAATATTTGCAGCTACATAATCAAAAAGGAAAGTTTAAACATTACTGAAATATAGTACAAAACACTGTCCAAAGCACTGAAACAAGAAGCCTATATAATCGTGCTAAAGAAGGATTTATAAAACTTAAAAGGAATAGTAAATATCAGCTCAGTGGTTTATAATGAAGCTAATAAAATTCAGGCCAGTAATCTTAACTGTAATGAACAGCATTTTAACATTCAACACATGAAAGGTTAATGAAGGCTATGAACTTTGTGTAACATAAAACGTTTCAGATGTTTGAGTTCACCAGATATAATTGGATTCGGGTGGAACATGCCTCTCTTCAGCCTTTTTAGGTGAAGGCGTGTGCTGTCTGTGCTTGGGGTCTGTTGGCCTCAGGGCACTCATAATGCTGGCTCCATACCCTGAAAAATTGAGAAAGAAACTACAAAAGCAGACTCCTGGTTCATTGTTAACATTTCAAACTAAAAAAGTTTTTCCCATGGGAATGTAGGGAATTTTAATACACATCACATAGGTCCCCCATAGGAAAAAATGGGTGCCATAAGACAAAAAGTTAATCACGACAGGATGCCAGCTCTCTGGCTTTTACCGTAAGGCTCCCTTATCACAGAATCACTGCACTACAAGTATACTTAGGGCTATGATACTGCGCTGGAGTCACACATGAAAAACTCATGTTTGATGGACAGAGAGTCAAAGGCTGCCATTAGAGGTGAGCTTTAAAATGGTATTATTGATTTGCTGGGCATAAAAATCTCGGTGGAGAACGTGTGTTAATTATGTGCACTTTACTTCGTTTTAAAGCCAAATACAAAGAAAACGAGAATGGCAGCAACAAACACCCAGAAAAATAAATTAAGGATTTGAGATTCTTTGTTACTTTTTATCCCATTTTCAGTTTCAGTATCAGTGCTGTAACTGCAAAAAGAAAAGTAGTACTTGTGGCACCTTAAAGACTAACAGATTGATTAGAGTTGTAACTGTTTGTTTACAGTTTCATTTACAAATCTAATTACAAAACCTCAGGAGAAACATGACTTAAAAACTGAATTTCAGGTTTGCTTTATTTTTTTACCACTTCTTTTTAAGAATACTGTTGTACTGAGAAGTCATTTGTTCCAACTGTGCATGTAACTTTTAAATCAGTGGTGCGAAAACTTTTCCTGTTGTGACCCGCCCCCCCTTACCAGTAATGGAATCCGTCCATGCCCCCTCCTCCATTACAGCACAGCTGGCTCAGCAGAGGAGCTTGGGCTGAAGGCATAGCTTGGGGCTGAACTGGAGATGAAGGACGATGTGAAACTACAGGCGGAGCTGGCCTGGGGGTAGAGCAGGGCTGGGTGGTGCTCCCTCCCCGCCCTCTGTGGGGGCTGGCCTGGGCCTTGCTGTGCACCCCTCTGAACGTTCCTCAGCACTCCCTAGAGGGTGTGCCCCACAGTTTGGGGACCACAGGTTTAAATTGTGGGGATTATTTTAATCTTTGTTTTATAGCCATTGACTTTCATAGCCAATGAAGTCACCCAGAAGTAGCTACATTTTTTCTTTCTTTGAAATTAAACGTGAGTCTGACTGAGAGATACTTGGTTTTATTTGCAGAGTAAAATGAACTCAAGCACAAAGGGCCCTATACACAGGGCCGCCCAGAGGATTCAGGGGGCCTGGCGTCTTTGGTGGCGGGGGTCCTTCTGCTCCAGGTCTTCGGGGCAATTTGGCACCCCCCCGCCACCGAATTGCCGCCGAAGACCAGGAGCAGAAGACGTGGCGGCAGGTCCTTCACTCCGGGTGTGTTCGGCGGCACTGAAGGACCTGCCACCGAAAACTCTCGTGGGGGCCCCTGTGGGGCCTGGGGCAAATTGCCCCACTTACCACCCCCACCCCCCCCAGGCGACCCTGCTTATGCATAGCTTCAGTAAGTTCTACTTAGGCTCTTAATACAGAGGTGAATTCTACCCAGGTGGCCCCACCCTGATGACTGCAAAAGGTGTTTTGCCTAACTAAGAACTGCAGGACTACAGCCAGTCTTTAAACCAACGTATTTATTAACGAGGGCTTCACAGCCCTTGGAGCAGACACTAATGTGCGAATACAGAATCCTTGTACCATGCAGGCATGGTACACATTTTGTGCTTCTCTGGGAGCAGTAAAATGTACGTGTATTGACAATGCAAAAATGCTCCCTTGCTAGCTGGTAGGTTAACTTTACAGATGTGTTACAAAAAGATGGCATTAAAATGGATATTGATTTCCAGATACTTGATTTTTAGCTATACTGTGTCTGTTGTATGTGTTAAAGAATTTATTCTTTTGTCGGTGAATGGCATAGTTAGGCAAACAAATATACAATCCAACATCTTCTAAACTGATTCCCAAAGCCTTAATTTTAAACCATAACTCATTCCTGTCAGAGTATGTTTTTGCTTTATAAAAACACTCATAGTTATTCTTGGATACATTTTAACATGCACACCTTTCTCTACCCAATGGATCACAGACATAGATTCATAGATATTTAGGTCAGAAGGGACCATTATGATCATCTAGTCAACATCATTTACAATTATTTTAGTTCAATTTGTACTATAATGTACAATGTCTGATGGATTTATTAAGCATATGGCATTAAAAATAAATTGTTCTGAAATTTTCATTTTTACTATATAATAATAAGGAGCAGCTTATACCCGTAACAAATATGCTAATTTTTTCACTGCCACTTTTCAAATTAACTACTGATAGCAAACTAATAATGTTTAGAGCAAACATATATCTTATGAATGGTTGTATCAAAACGCTTGCAATACTTCAATTTGTTACTGTTATAGTACTGTGTTTTATGACATGTAAGGCTGAATTGGAATTTGTCTGGATCTAAATTGCTATTTCAAGTCATTTTATAACTTCTTGTTATTGGGAATAGAGTGTATATTAAATATGGAGATCTTGAGGATAAATTCATTCCTGGTTTAACTCCACTGAAGTCATCAGTTGCCTACACGTTGCACTAGGTGTCAAATGGATCAGCAAGCGGAAAACAATTAAATTATCATTTTCAACAAATGTAACACTGAGATCAACACATTTTGGAACCGTTAAGTCTGGTGTAAAAAAAAAAAAAAAGTCAATTAACACCCCTACACACACCTACATTTTAACCTGCTTTAAAGTTGGCTGAAAATTGGAGGGAAGATTTTGCCAAAACTTTGTCTATTTCTCTGAAATTTTGAAAAAATCCAATCAGCTCTAAACCCCTATGTAATATATTTTTATTTATAGACATGTCTATCCAATGTTCTGAAAGCCTGATCCAAAGCCCCACTGATGTCAATGGGAATCATGTTGTTAGAGTATAGTGTGTGCACAGCAGATACAGCAGGGCGCACTTTCCAAGATTCTCATTGACTTCAGTGGGGTTTGAATCAGTCTCACTGCATGGGCAGAACATAAATTAGGTCACCTAGAAATTTTCTCTGTTCCAAATTTTAGAATTCCCAATAGGCAAAAAAAGTGAGGTTAATCACTGTAGAGTAGTTTTGAATTGTTTTATTCCTTTTTTTTAAATTGTAATTAATATACAGTTCAACAAAAAGTAAGTATTGAAAATGTTTGGGATAATTATTTTTATGCATACATTTAAAAAAAATTAAAGGATTATTAACTAAGGACAGTGTTTTGTTTCTAGTGATTGTGTAGTAGCTTTGAGCCAGCCATTTATAGATGGAAGATGATCTGTGAAAAGCTCCGGTATGGATTCTCAGAGCCTTGTTCTCACTTACTTTTGTTGCAATGTCTTCCATGCCAGCCTTCTTTGCATTGACATTTGTTAGGTTCCACACAGGTTCCATATGATCCACAACCAGGTTCACAGACAGCTGTAATCAAGTGAGAACATGAATTCAACGTCCTTACATTTCACTCTGAGATAAAGTTACATAGTTGCTTTCCCTGCTATTCTTTAGAATGTTAGTTTTGGCATGGCCAAGGGCGCTAGCAGTAAATCTATAATTTTAAATTGACTGTGCAGAATTCTGAAAATAACTTGCCCCACTACTGAAATAAGGCCTTATTTAACTCTCTTATGTTGATGCAAATCAGGAGTAACTCTATTGAAGTCAATGAAGACAGTAAGGGAGAGAAGAATCAGGCCCATAATATTTACATTCATGAAAAGATAGATTTCCAGTGGTATTTTGAAATACCATAGAATTGAAATGTTATTATCCAGAAACACTTGCTTATTATACTGCTGTGTTACTGCTTTAAAGAAACTCATACTATTGAAAGGTTTGGTGGTGGTTTTTTAGAAGTTTTGTTTTACAACCACCCCCATAACTTCAATAAATGAAGCATGTCCACAAAGTAAATTAACCTGAGCTACCCTGGCAACACATAGTTAGTGCTGATGTTGAGTAATAAGATACTGTATTGCTATCACAATGATCTTATAACAAGGATTGATTGAGTAGAGTTAGTACTTACGCTTTGAACACAGATCTCCTTGGTAACCTTTGGAGCACTTACATTTATTTTTACCAGTACATTTACCTCCATTTCTACACGGCTGTTGGCATTTGCCTAGAAATAGGAAACATGAAAACAATGGCCTTAGTACTCCACTTATACAAAAATAATTACAGGGAGAGGGAGGAAGATAACTGTTTTAAAAACACACTTTGTGTTTGAAATATTCATTGGCTCATATTGTTAAAAAGTCTTGTGTGTATGCAGTAGATCCTGTAGGGGGGCACTCTCTTATAGGCATGGGAAGTCTAGTTTTCCAAAGATTTATATGCATGCTTAAGCAGCTTGAAAATTGGGCTAGAACTGGGCATGGCCTCTGAGTGTCTACACAGACTTTGGCTACACTCATAGCACTGGGATTTTGAAGAGGGAATTCAGTGTGCCCTCTATGAGTACTGCCCACTTCTCTGTACCATCCTAGGGCAGCTTCAGCACAGTGTCACTGTCATCATTTTTCAGCTAGCTGCAAGGAATATGAGCTCAGGGTCCAGGCGGCTGAGCACAAATGGAAGAAAGAGGGGAGGGATGTTAGGGCTTTCCTTAACAACAGGATGCTCCAAAACTGAACAAATGTTGCAAGTATTTGCAGGAAATAAATAGGTTGGCTGGGCCTGTCACCTTACAGTCAGAACCCCGTGTGCTCTGTAGATGCTGTAGAATTTGGCTGCAGGATCCATTCCATGCTGCAATTTACTGCTCCAGAAACCAAGCTTTCGTTTAAAAAATGGTTCTAGCTTTCATGGTTGTGAAGAAAAGCTTGAAAATGTGAACTGAATGTAACCAAGGCAGTGACATCTACCTGAGTCTGCAGACAGCCTGAAACTTGAGTTGAAATAGCCGTGAAGACATGGCACCCTGACTTTTAACTTAGGCTTTAACACAAGCTGCTAACCCATCGGGCAGCCTGGGTTGCACTTGAGTTGTTAACCTAAGTTAAAAGCTGAGTTGCCATGTTTTCATTGCTATTTTAACCTAAATTAGCCAGCACGGGTTAGCTAATCCAAGTGAAGAACACACCCTTTTTTGCAGTGTAGACATACCCGCAGATTAACTGTGGGCTAAAATGTCTTCTTGGAATGGAACAAAAGCTAAATGCTATGTGCTGTGCTATGCACAGATCTGTTAGTGGAAGAGAAAGTAAGATTGGGAAATGGAAAAAGAACAGCTCAGCTGGTGCAAGGAGGAGAAGAAATAAAAAAGAAAATTACTACTCGCCCGTCTCAAACTGAAACAGTAATTAGAGACAATGTATAACTACAGTAAGAAGAAACCCGAAGGACTTGGAGAATGCTTGTTAGTATTGCAAATTACGGTTAGTACATTTCCCACGAGTTTTAGAGAGGGACTCAGCTATTAAAGGATCTCTCAAAATGTTTAAACAATATAAAGGGGGGGGAACCCTCTCTGCAATCCTCTGAAGATGGCTTTCTGCCTAATGCAAAGGTTTTCTTCCCCTGTTTATTCTGAAACCTCCATGACTGAATGTAGCTGGCTCTGGATCTAAGGAAATGGAATGAGATTTGTTTCTCCTCTGATGTTAGAAGCCTGGTCTAGCATTTTTTTTAGTCTCCCACTGTTGCGCTAGTACTGGTGCAGTGCAGCCAGCCTGGCAGCAGCCATCGGCATTTCAACGGCCATGGCCCTGGTCCCAGAAAGACCTAGGCATGTGCATAACTCTACTTGCTCCTAACTGAAGTCAATGAATTTTCAAGTGAGTTCTTAACATGTTTTGATCCTTTTTTCTTTATATAGGAATTGATTTACTACCTGGATTTCCATCTAAGTCAATGGGACTACTCATGTGAGTAAACCTGCATGTGTACCTAAGTCTCTGCAGGAGTAGGGCCCATCTCACCTACACCTGCCCTGGGTAAGGTTAAATGACACTATGGTTAAAAATTCCAGAGGCTGGTCTACACTAGAGTTGCTCTTGCTGCTACCAGTGGTCCAGATGCACTAGTGATAGTGCACCAGAAGGAGATTAAGAGAAGGGCTAGTTTTGTCACAACCTTAAAGGAGCAAGCAAGATACACTTTTAAAACAAAAAAAGGAATGAAGACTGAGGAGTGTCCTACTTGTGATTCGTCTTTCAGGTAATCCGGATTTGGCAGGTGCCTTGCTATATAACTTGAATATTGTGCTTTTAGAAAGACCTATTTTTTTTTAAGATGTTGCCACAGCAATGACAGATTACATGAGATCTGATTTCCAGCCTACAAGTGGGAGGTTTTAGAATACAGAGGAATTTAGTTTCTTATACCCATGTTAGTGTCGGTTTAAATGGAATAGCCTTATTTACACGTTCTATACTACGGCTCAGTATATGAATTACAAAATAAAACATAAGCCACTGACAAAAAGTATGAACTGCTCACACCTTGGGTCAAGCTTGGATCATATTCATGTGATAAATTCCATCAAGGTCAATCTTTTCTCAAATGAGGGAAGGAAGGAGAGAGTGCCAAGGTGTCACATTCAGACTTGATGTAAGCAGATGCAAATACAGTGGCAATCAATGGAGTTGTACCTGCTTACACAGCTCTGAGTTTGGCCCATAGAATTAGAATGAGAGGAAAGACACTTATACCATAACAGTGTTGAAAGACCACTTGTTCATTTGGGTAACAATAATAAAACCTTGATGCTTCCCACTGACTTTGATTTTAATGAGATAAAAAGCTGCTAGAAAACAATCTGTACAGCATATAAAGATAGAAGAATGTTTTGTAGATTACCCCGGCCTATCTACATGCGAATACTGTGCCAAATTTAAGTCTTAACACATTCTGATTCTTTTTTCATTGTATAGTAATTGACTTATTACCATCTTCTGTTACTGCACTGTTTGCTGGACCTTATTTCCATCTGTATATTGAGATGGTGAGTTAAGTTTCATGTCTGTGGGAGCTATACTGATTTGCTTGTCTGTCTATACTGATGTTAAGCATTCAAAGAAAAAAAAATCTTACAAATATAAGGCCAAACTCTGTTCGCCTAACTCATGTGCATAGTTCCAATGAAGTCATTGAGATTACCTGCATGAGTAAGGCAAGAAAGATGCAGCACTGAATGTTGTTAGAAGGATACAATGCAAAAAGTATAAGCTGTGTGTATGTTTTCAAGACCAAAACACTGGCACTCCATCCCAGCATGGGTCGCTACTAAATTAATCTAATTTAACAGAGCTGTGAGAAAACTCTTATCTTAGGCTAAGCTAATGTTTGACAGCTGGTGTCCCAGTTTTGTCCCAGGCTAGCTGCTCTCCACCTGCACCTTTACACAGAATGGTTAAATTGACTAAAGACTGAAATATTTTGAACGGCTTTGATGCTAAACATCTGAAAACAGCAAGTCTATTGATGTTTGTGACAAGAAGTTTTCAAGCTGCCATGTGAATGTAACTTAATACTTTCAACTGAAGCTGTTACCCCATACAGTCCTATGTCCCTTTCCCCCAATACCAATTAATATTTCAAGCTCCATACTCTGCTTTTAGAATCTAGAGGCTCAGTTCTAATCTCACATGCAGGAGTGTAAATTGCTGTAGACCTGGCACATGCATATGGTGTTGACTGAGCGCTCATGTAGCAAGAGTTGCTGCTAAATCCATGGATTTGTTTAAAAAAACAAACAAACAGAAAACGAGATGATCAAACAATGAATTGATACTCATCAGCTGTGAAGATCGCAAACACAGGCCTGGCTCACTCTCAGAGGGTCCCAACCTGCCGTTTGAGAACCCCAGCTGCCAGTCAGCACAGAAATGTGTCACTTGATCTTCCAGCTACTGTAACCGGAATAATCTTGGTTTAAGTGAAACAATGTAAAGCTGAGACTCACTAATTTCACAATGATTTCCCTCGAGTCCTGAAGGACAAATGCATTTTCCTAGATAGAAGCAGGTTCCTCCATTAAAACAGGTTGTTGTGCAGTTAGCTGAAGGACATAAAACAAAAAATTAAATTATATGTCTAACGTAAAATTATTTCTACTCTAACCACTTTTTACCGATGAAGCACTCACCTGAGAGGTTGGAGACCCCCGTTCAAATCCCTTATCATCATCAGGCAGATTGGGAATTGAACCAGGGTGTCTCACATCAGAAGTGAGTATCCTAAACACTAGGCTAAGGATTATAACTGAGGTCATCTCTGTTTTGTGTAGAGGTAGATGTGCTCAGATCATGCCTGCCTGACAGGGCCCTGCAGGTAAGATAGGTGGGGAATGCTTAGGTAGTGCTTGGCATGAGAGAGGCATTTGGATGCCTGCCCAAGGCAGCAGTGCGTGCACTCAGTCGCAGACACCTAGACACCTAGGGAACTTTTACAGCAAATGTTTAGATATCTGGTGAGGCGGGGTGTCTACAGGGCTAGGAGGCAGCTGAGTAGCAGTTTGTGGATCACAGTGGTACCTAAATCTAGGGTTTAGGCATCTAAGAACCTTTGGGGATCTGGGCCAAACTCCTTTACTAAGGACTAAATACATACCAAGCCAAATGGATTCTGTAAGCACAAGGGACTATAATGGCATATCTATCTGCAGAATGTGGATCTAAAACGCTTCCTTTAAAACATGACTTTGTTACAAAGCTCACTGAAGACCTAATGAATTTACTAACTGAACATTTTGTATAGTTTTGTGTTCTTACACCTTCTGTGTAATGGACTATTCAGATATATTTCAGTAGGAAACTTTGTATTTTTTAAATATCCAGCATTTCTGGGACTGTGAATGTCATACTTCCTTTACTGTTTTTTATTGATACACTAACGTCATTATAACAAAAAATATTAAACGGAGTAAGTTACTTATTTTTTAATCTGTCTGGATGCAACAAGTTAATGCATCAACCTTTCATCTAAGGAAACCAAGGTCCAAATCCTTCACTCCCCTTCCCCCAAGTCACAAATGGAAATGAATTTGCTGGCCACTCCCATGGTCCCTCAGTGAGCCAACTAAGGAGGTAATGGTTGTGTACATTATATATTATTCATTTTGTGTACATGAGTGTTCAAAAGTGAATGTAAGTTGCACCTACCATCTGCTGGCTTATACATGTGTAATTTGCACTACAATGAAAGTCACCTCTGAGTTTTGGCCATGTTTGTTCGTATCTTAACATTAGCACGATCATGTGAAGAGGCCCAGGAATGAAGTAGCAGAGATGTACTGGGCTGGATATAAAGTGCTGTAGTCATAAAATTCTGTTAATATTGTGATGTGAAGGATGTAGATAGACACAGAAAGTATCATAGGTGTACATATAAGGTCAGACAACATAAACAAATGTCTGAGGGGACACTAGCATATATAGTTCTCTTGTCAGGATCTCTGCAGCACTGTACCATACAGCCAAGAATACCTTATGACTAGGGTCCTACCAAATTTGCGGCCATGAAAAATGCATCACAGACCATGAAATCTGGTCTCCCCCCATGGAAATTGGTCTTTTGTGTGCTTTTACCCATGGGGGCGGGTATAATAGGCCAGGGGAGGCTCTGCCTCTCCTGGCACTGCCGTGGCTGCTGGACCACTAGTTGCAGGGTTTTGGGGGGGAAGTTTTTTTATTTATTATGCCCCAGGCAAGTTCCGGGTGGCTGAGGAGGTGGTAGGTGCTATTCAGCGTCTCAGTTTCATCAGTCATCTCCCTGGACTCCAGAGAGATGACTGATGAACCCAGCAAGCTGAGTAGCAACTACTGCCCCCTCAGCCACCCCAGAACCTGCACGGGGCAAATCAAAAGCTTCTTCTGGACCAGAGATGCTTTTCCTTGGGTGGCTTGGAGCCTGGGAGGGGAGGTGCAGTACGGATGCAGCTGGCCCAAGACTCCTCTGGGCAGCGGGAAGAGGGGCTCGGGGCTTTGGGTGGCCCAGGGCTCCAGCCGTGGGGGGGCGTTTGTGGGTGGAAGGGGCAGAGCCGGGGTTAGGCTCCCCAAAGGAGGCCGCCACATGCCGCCCATGCTTTTACCCTATACTACACAGATTTTATGGGGGAGACCACTGTTTCTCAAATTGGGGGTCCTGACCCAAAAGGGAGTTGTGAGGGGGCAGTCACAAGGTTATTTTAGGGGGGTTGCGGTATTGCTACCCTTATCTGCGCTGCCTTCAGAGCTGGGCGGCTGGAGAGCAGCAGCTGA
This sequence comes from Natator depressus, assembly GCF_965152275.1. Taxonomy (NCBI): domain Eukaryota; kingdom Metazoa; phylum Chordata; order Testudines; family Cheloniidae; genus Natator; species Natator depressus. The sequence goes on along the minus strand of NC_134234.1, from coordinate 286,181,796 downwards.
TGGCCGGGCACCCAGCTCTGAAGGCAGCGCCCTGCCAGCAGCAGCGCAGAAGTAAAGATAGCAATACCATACCATGTCACCCTTACTTCTGCACTGCTGCCTTCTGAGCAGGGCGGCCAGAGAGTGGCAGCTGCTGACTGAGGGCCCAGCTCTGCAGGCAGCAGCACAGCAGTAAGGGTGACAATACCATACCAGGCCATCCTTACTTCTGTGCTGCTACTGGAGGTGGCTCTGCCTTCTGAGCTGGGCTCCCGGCCAGCAGCCGCCGCCCTCCAGCTGCCCAGCTCTGTAGCAGCAGCACAGAAGTAAGGGTAGCAATACCACAACCCCGCTACAATAACCTTGCGACACCACCGCCCCCAACTCCTTTTTGGGACAGGATCCCTACAATTACAACACCGTGACATTTCAGATTTAAATAGCTGAAATCTTGACATTTATGATTTTTAAAATCTTATGGCCATGAAACTGACCAAAATGGACCATGGGATAGGGAGCATAAAGGTAGCAGCACCTGGTGGATTACAATTCAACTGCTTTTTATTCTATACTGTTACCTTTATCACAGTTGACGCCATAGAATCCAGGAGGGCAGATGCACAAATCAGGTGTGACACAGAGACCACCATTCATGCAGCGGGATGCACACAGAGCTAATTTGACGAGAGTGAAAGAGAACAAAATGCTGGCATGAGGGAGAGATGACCACGCCAAAATTTGCGACAGGATTTTATATAACAAACATTCAAAAAAATCAGTAATAAGCACGAATAGTAGTTTTCAGACAACACTTTTCCTCCTTCGGCTGAGTATAACAAGTCAGCTTTGCAACATAAAATAGCTAATGCGGAAAGATGTTTCATAATTATGCTTATAGATTATAGTGGTTGAAATAACACTATAAGAAATTGAAGATGGACTTTAGTGTTCGTCTTACTTAATCTGAACACTGAGAGCAAAAATTGTCCCCTTATCCCGATTATTCCCAAACTGAGGACTGAAAATAGCCAATTTGGACTCACTGAAATATTTCAGTTGTGTGGGTATGGAATTGGTCAGGGGTTCAGTTCTTTGTACCTATGGATCTTGGAACATCTGTCAAGGCCAGGGCCATCGATACAGCAGTCCTGTGCCTCCACGTTGCCTTGAAGCTCCCACAGCAGCTTGGCTTTTTCAGGTGGTGTGCTCTCGTACAGCCTCCCCAGCTACTGTTGCTACCCCACCCAGCCCTTGAGGAGGAATGTCAGGGAGCAGAGTTTTACTTCATGGTTGGCCAGTATTAACTTACCCAGGGAATGCCTGCAAGGCTGAGTGAGAGATGTCTTGTGACTGGCTTCTGCCCTCTACTGAGACTCTACAGAGCACCCATGCAAGGGCCTTCCCCAGGGTTGGGAAGAAGGAGGAAGCATGTACAAGAGCTAGTGTACTCATCATCTAATCCACAGTCCCATCCCTCTCACCGCCCAAATGCGCTATTATTGGCTCCCCTTCACTTATGGAAAGAGAAGGGAGAATCTACCCAAAACATTTTCCCTCTCCATTGTCAGTCTGCTTGAGACACAGCTGTGGCATCCTAATTAGATACTAACTTCAGATAACAAATGCAAAACAACAAGAACACTATTCTTGATTTTCCAGCTCGTCTTCATTAGCAGAAGAATTCCATTTAATCTCTTGCCAGATGGATTGTTTGTGATTAAGAGTCTCTTAATTGTTGGTCAATTTCATGTTTAATATATCCTTTAGAGAGCAGATATTTTTCTTTAGAAGTTGGCATTTTCATTAAGCAATTCATGTTTTCATTAGCTCTCGGGTCATAAATGATAATTTTCTTGTGTTTGGATTTAATATTTACAGATATCTAGCAACATGAGAGAGCCTCCAGGAAAGGCCATTTACACTATTGAGAGAGAGAGATTTCAGTGCGGTGACTGCTCTTTTTCAGAAGGACTATAGTAAAGAAAACAACTGAGGGTATTTTTAAAGTTACCTTTCTCACAATGAGGCCCATAAAATCCATCTGGACATTCACAGACATGCCTTTCATTGCAAAAACCTCCATTTCTGCACCCGCCTGGACATTCAGCTTCATGAAAAACAAGAACATTGTTAATCAGATATTACATACTTCAGTTAGCACTCCACTTTCAACAGCATCGATACAGTCTATTGACAGAAGAGCAAAAATAACTGGATAGCAACTTTTGTTGAGGTGAGTATCAAGATTTAACGACCAGAGCCGTAAATGCTGACTGAGATGGAAGCTCAGTTAAAAATCACTCTCTTTGTTAATCTACAAATACAGGTTGCATCATATGATCGATTGCACTCTTGAAAGTATCTGTGACAGTGTTTTGCCACTCTGTGCTAGTCAATAGACTAATGAATAATGTGGCCTGTCTGCAAAACCCACCATCTTAAACTGCCTGGAATAGGTAGCCAATACAGATCCTGGAGCACTGGTGTCATGCTCCTAGTGAGATATACTGTTTACCTAGCAGGCTCGTCTTCAGTTTTTTGGCTTGATTTAAGGTGTGACCCGAGGCAGAGTGCATTACATTACTCTACTGTTGGATGTGTACGAACTGAAAGACTCAATCTCCACACTGGGCGAAGATGAAGGGGAGGACGCATTCCTGCCCACTGATCCCATATCATCATTCAACCATTAGTCACATCCCAAATCTCTACCCAACAGTGACTAAGGCATTTGACAACAGTGGAAGAGAAACATATCTGGGCATCATCAGCATTCTAAAAAACATGACAGCCCATGCCTCTTCACTATCAACTGCCCCATATCCCACATTGAACAAGAGGTGGGAGAAATTGGAACCCTATGGAACCCCTCCCCCAAAATGAACCCTCAGGGCAAAAGAGCAATTGGTCCAAAATACCTGCTGAGATCTCTCAGACAAAAACAAAGGTACTGAGTGGCAGCCATGTCTACTTCTACTGGAGCAAGCCAATAGCACCTCATGAGCAGTGGTACCAAAATCAGCATCTAGCTCTAACAGTATCTGTCTGGTCATCTACTATTTATCCATCACCAGGAGGGAATTATCTACCAAACTCTTTGCCAAACCTTGTTCTGTAACCAAAATGGCAAAGTTCAAAGAGCTCTGAGGTAGACAGATAATCTGAGAATCGCCTCGCCACAATATTTTAAATCAAGATTAGAAGATGAGCTTCTTGACAGTAATTGGCTAGATTGTTTGTATCAAGTGAATTGTTTGTGTGTAATAATCATAAAACAGCTTCCTTAATTGACAATGTCTGTCAACAATGGCCCCAATTCTTCTCTATTTTTGTCTTTACCAGAAAGTGGTACAATGCATCAGGCTGATGCTGGAAAGATGTACCACCAACCATTGATGCAATCCAACTCCTGCATGGAATTAAGTTGAGTCCAAAGTTTAAATATCTGCAGTGTTTAAAGATAATATTTTTCTTTTGCTGCAAACTGTAGAACGTTTGTAAATTTAGATGCGCCAGCTTGCATGGGGCAATTCTGCAGGCCACAGATATTACAAACTGTAATTCACACTAATTCTCCCACCCACAATTTTAGTCAGTTGGTATGTGTAATCATCTGAAAGTATACAGATTAACTCTTAAACAAATTTCTCTACAGAAATCATAAGAGATGGCTAAACAGAACTACAAGCAAATATGGCAAGCTGTCATGATTATTAATCATTTTCTGCCTTGGGTTACATCTCTACAATCCCTTTGAAGTCAATAGGGTACCATGGGTAAACCTGAGAATAGAGACAACGAAACAAATTCTGCTTTGAAAGGCTCTGTATGTTGTGCAGAAGTGAAGCTCTGGACCACCAGGCAAAAGCAAGTGAACTGGAACTAGAGAAGAAGAAAAGGTAAAGACTGAGAGTCACTTATATAAGCTGCAAATATAGGAAGCAAAATGTATTGCTATAAACGTAAAGCTATCTGAAACAGTAGTAATAAACATAAAGACATTTTGTTTTAGTTTGTTCCAGTGCTGTACTCTAGGATCCTTTCTGGAAATGTACTTCCCTTTGTGCCCAAATGCAGAGCTGCTATTCATTACAGAAAATGCATGCTTAAATAAATGCCATTTCAAATAGAAAAATGGAAAAATATTATTTTGTGTGTGACCATCTCTTAGCCACTACAAAGCCTCCCCTTACCACAAAATTGCTCCCTGGCTTTTCCTACTTCCTCTAGCACGGGCACCTTCCTGGCTGGCCAGGAATAGCTGAAAACCATGATCGAGGGCCAGGCAACAGGGAATATGAGCCTCCTGGCTGTATGACAAGCTTCACTGTTTCCTCTTTTCTTTCCATGGAGGACTTTAAAAACACAACCAAACCAAAAAACTTTTCTGAACCAACCTACCAGGGAGAACATCCCCATCTCTCCCTACAGCCGTCACAAAATGCTGCTATGTCTATGTCTCTAAATTAAGCACAAAAATGAGAGGCTCACCCTCAGATCACTGCATATGGGCTGAAAGACACTGGCATGATAGAACTCCTCTCTTGCATGCCCCTGGAGTTTGGAGACTTGCCCCTGCAATGTGCCCTTCTCCCATAGGCTCAGTGAGTGAAGGACCAAAATGACCATTCAATCTCAGTCCACTGGGCCAACCTAAAGCTAAAACTGCATCTCTGCAAATTGATGGTGATAATAGTAAATGGTAGCACATAAAATATGGCTTGGATGAAAGCTGGATGGGCTAGAGAGAGTTCCAAACTCATAGAAAGAAGTATTTCCCCAATATACATATAGGTTGGCGCCTTACAGTCTCTATCAGGCAGGTCACTAATACACTTCATCCAAACTTTATTAAAAACTTAATAGCTTTAAGTAGAAATAAAAATTAAAAGTTCTAAAATGCTTTTGAACACTGCTGTATTTGCATCAAACACAGACACTGCTCTGTGTGCGTGTGTGTATATAAGACTTGCATTTTAAATCCCGTTAAGCTTCCCATCTTCCTCTCTGCCTATTTCTTGCCCATCCCCACCCCCATTTTCTCTCAGCTAATTGGCAGAAGTGAGGCTTCAAAGGAGAAGGCCACCTCTTCTCTGCTGTTAAGCAATTGTGGGGTTTCAAAGAATAAACAGCTTTTGCTCCTGCTGCTTGTTCTTTGAAGCCCTGCCATTGCCAATTAGTTAGGAGAAAAGGGGGTGGGGAAGTAAATGGGAGACAAGGAAAGAAGACGTAAGGGAATTAATAACAATCTCACTCGCTGTATACAAACTGTGTCGTGTTAATTTGATACAACTTCAGACAATATCTGATAACTGCACAATCTTGGAAGCTAATCTTTTAAACATTTTCTGTAGCCTCAAAATTTGTGTCAAAAACACTCTCCAAAAAAACTATTAACTTTGGGTTAATGTTTCATAAGTGTATTTACATTGTTTCCCCCCCAAATAAACGATTTCTAAGGGTGATACACTCCTGGGTGCCCTGTTGTCAGCCAATATAACTTTTGATTACATTTTCGTCAGTACACCCCAGGCATGTGTATATTGGCTGATAAGCAAAAACCTTGAACTCAGAAAGGGCTCAATTCTTCCTCCCTTAGTCACAAAGTAGTATTTTAATATGCAAATGACCCTACTGAAATGAAATGTTTGACCTCCATAGTAAGGTACTTACTCAATATGAGTAAGAGTGGGAGAATTTGCACAGCAGTGATGTCCATTCAAATATCTCTGTGTACTTTACAAATATTAACTAAGCCCCATGGCACCGCAGTGATGTAGGTGAGTTGTGTTATATCCATTTTATAGACAGCTGTACTGAGAAACAGAGAGGTGACAGACAACATTTTCCAAAGTTGTCACTGACTTTGGCTATGTCAACTTTTGAATGCCCAGTTTGGGATTTCCAGAGGTTTGAGCAACTGCAGCTCTCACTGACTTCAAATGGAGTTGAAGGTACTCAGCACTTCTGAAAATGAGGCCCAAGTTGGAGACCCAAAAATTGGGGTACCCCAACTTAGCAGCCACTTTTGAAAACATTAGCCTATCTATATCAGTGGTCTGTGGAGAGCAGGTTGGTGACATGGTGCTAATTCTCCTTGTTTCCACCTGGTGAATCACATTAATAAGAAACTTAAAACTTTACTAATATTTGTTTCCCCTGGGAGCCATTTCTATAGTCACACAGAGATGCTGTGTGATTATGAATGGGAAGAGATGTGTCATCAAGACGATCTTTCTTCTGAGATGTAGTTCAAACTATGAAAAAAGTTTAAGAACTCTTGGCCTAAACTGCCAGCAAATCCATGGCAGAGCCAGAACAACAACCTATGAATGGTGACTCTCGCTTCAATCTGTGTAACCCCAATATTGCTGTTATGTCTGTCTGTATTGGGAATGAGACTTGAGCAATTTAACCAACACAGACTAATGCTGTCAGATCACCATGGCTTACCTTGCTGACATGTTTTAAAGAAGATGGCATTTTGGGGTGTTTGGAGAATTACATTGCCTTCTGAATTCATTATGATCACAGTAACTTCAAACGCCGCTACTCCATCTTGTTTTCCAAGGCATGGAAATCCAACCTGAACGACTAAAAAGAAAATATATATATAAATATTTAAACCTTAATATATTGTAACCCCATGATAGTCTTCAAACCATGATTTGAGGACTCCAGTAACTCAGCCAGAGGTTAGGGGTTTATTACAGGAGTGGGTGGGCGAGATTCTGTGGCCCGCAGTGTGCAGAAAGGCAGACTAGATGATCCCAATGGTCCCCTGTGGCCTTAAAGTCTATGAGTCTAAAACATTACATCTCTCTGATATCTGTTATTTGTGAAAACTAGCAGGTACAGACTATGTTGTTAACACTCAGACAAAACCACTTCTACTTGTACTCCAAAGTAGTTAGTCTTGTAAAGCAGACTAGGGGTAACATTTTCAACAGTACCTAACTGACTTCTGTGCCTAACTTACTCTCATTTTTCAGAAGTGACGTAGGCACAGATTCTCAGAAGTATTTAGGTTCCTAATTCCCATTAATTTAAATGGGAGCTAAGTGCCTAAATACCTAGGGCCATGTCTACACTGAACCTGGGATCAAGTCTCCCAGCCCAGGTAGACAGACTCGCACTAGCAGGGCTTGAAATAGTGCCCTAAAAATAGCCATGTGAACATTACAACTCTTGGCACCTGAGCTCAGAACCAGGGGGTTAGGGGAGTTTGAGAATCCGAACTGCTGCCCAAGCTGCAACCTCCACAGTGCTATTTTTAGTGGGCTAGCTCTAGTCCCACTGGTGTGAGTCTGTCTCCATGAGCTGGGAGACTCACTCTCAGCTGCAGTGTAGATGTGCCCTAAGACCTATTGAGACTCAGGCTCCTAAGTAACTTTTTAAAATGGGATTTACTCCCTTTTGAAAATTTTATCCTAGATATAGTCTGTTCTTATGGACACTGCCATTGATATTTAAATAAATAATATTTAAATAACTGTCTTTAATAAAAGCTTGTTATGTGAAGTGATGGAAGGATAGCACACTTAGTAAATAAGATAACTGATGAAAATATTTTAAAGAATAGAGAGACACCACTTTGACAGAACTCCTTGAGTGTCCTAAATGTGATGGATAGCTGAAGATTTTCACACTCTTCTTGGAGAGCCAACATTTTTGAACTACAAAGAGTCTAAGTAAGTAATTAAAGGCAGTAAATCTGGAGTATTTTAATGAGGAGGAAGGCCTGGTATCCCAGAGCCTTGGAATGAAGTTATGTGATTGTCACAACTGATCTTAAATAATCTTCAGATGAACTGATTATCTCCTCTCTTCATGATTGGCTCCTCCTTGCTCCTTTATAAATTGGATACAGCTATCTGTGATTATTCACTCATTTCCCCTAAATTTGGTCTGAGACTTCAGAGCAAAATATTGAGCTAATAGCTTTGTATTTTGTTTGTTTTAAATTGGTTGCCATAAACATTTTTTTGTAAATAATAGGTGGGCAATTTTTGTTGTTTGTTGTGTTACTTCTATATACCATAAAGAGTCTGAAATGCAAGTTGTGTATATAATATAAAAATACACACAGTTTATTACTAAAACTTATTCTGCATCTGACAGATCTACCATAGCTAAGGGACTGTTAACATTTTCATTATAAAATCTGTTTTTACTTTTATATTGACCTCTTTAAAAGACTATTTAAAAAAACAGATAGCCCTGCAGTAAGTGGAAAACTCATGCTGTGGATTAAAAACAGTTTAACTGCAGTGAATAATTTAAATATTAGTGAACATTTGCTTCTCTCAGTGCAAAGTATAAATAATGCAGTGCTCAAGAGAATGGTATTAGGAAAAATGTCATTTAATGTTTTATCTTAAGTAATAGCTTAGAGAAAAGTAGAGGTGAAATTTGGTGATGCCACTACGGGCCAAAGCTTGGATCCATTATTAATGACAAATCTCCTGTTGAGTTTAATGGAATCAAGATTTGATCCTAAATTACTTCAGCCTGTGGATTTAAATAAATAGATTCATAGAGTTTAACGCCAGAAGGTAGCATTGGACTATCTAGCCTGACCTCCCGTTTATCACAGAACATTAAATTTCACCTAGTTACTGCCTGTTAAGTGGTTTGATTAAGGCATAACTTGTGTTTGGCTAAAGCATATCTTCCAGAAAGGCTTCAGTTTTACTTGAAGGTATCAAGAGATGGAAAATCCACCTCTTCCCTTGGTAGTTTGTTCCTATAGCTAACTACCCTCACTGTAAAAAATGTTTCCCTAGTTCCTAATATGAGTGTCTGGCTTCAGCTTGAAGCCATTAGTTCTTGTTATGACTTTCTCTGCTAGTTTAAAGAGCCCTTTAGTACCCGGTATTATCTCTCTGTGACGATACTTATGCAATGTAATCAGGTCACCTCTCAATCTTCTTGTTGATAAACTAAAGAAATGGAGCTCTTTAAGTCTCTCACTGTGAGGCATTTTCTCCAACCCTTGATTCATTTTATTTCGTGAGACTGTGTGTAATGATTCCAACATCCTAGGAGCTGAATGTGTAGTAGCCATGAGATTTTGGGCTGGGATTTTCAAAACAGCCTAAGGAAGTTAGGCCCCAACTTCTTTGAATTTCAATGAGATTTGGGCAGCTAATTCCCTTACACTCCTTTGGAAATCTTGGCCTCAATTGATTTCAACAAGAATCATCTTGCTAAACCCCCACTCTGTTTGGCTGAAGTACCAGCTAATCTTCACCTACCCTACTTCCTTCTCACCTGCCTCCCTCTGCTCTGCTATTTCTCTCTGCTCTTCCCCCCTCTCTTGTGCCTACTAAGATTGAGAGGCACCAGAGAGAAGTCAGCCTATCTGTAGTGCCCTTTTCTGCTTCTTCCTCTTAACGTAATCTACTACAATCCTTTTGGGCTGAACTGCTGTAAAAATTTTACTTTAAAAATATTATTAAAATTTGGCTTTTAATAATAATTTCATTGTTTGTTGACACACACATCTACAGAAAACTGATTCAGTGACACCTAATTTGCCCACATTATATCAGATTTGCAGAAGTAATTCACAATACACACAACAGACATATAAATTAGCAAATTAAGTGCAGACAACTGAACATTACTTTATAGGATGAATTTATTTAGCCAGGGCTTAGCTAATTTAGATCTGCTTGCAAACTTCATTTAAAAAACCCTTCATACTAGCAGCTCACTGTTAATTATTGTACATGCTGCCAAATTGATTACTAATCACTGTTAAATATCCCATGCACTGTAACACCAAGCATGACTTAACTATGGCTTACTATACAGTGCATATACTAAGTACAATTATGTGTCTGCACATGCTCACCATATATAAACACGGTTTACAGGTCCCTATTAGTCTTGGAACTCACTTATCCGAACTACAAATAAGTTAAAACCATGTTCATATTAGTCAGACCTCCGATCATGATAGTTACTAGTGCTCTTTATTGAACTATGAAAGCTCATCCCTGGTAACCTTACAACAGTGCAGCATAGCTCTTCATGAAGATAATCAGAGCTGATCATTTGATTCAGCCTTTCAAAATGTTTAAGAATCAGTGAGGCAACCCAGTTTATGTATCAATGATGCAGACTGGCAGAGCCTTCTGCATATTTCACCTCATTTTTAATGTAAAACTGTTTATTACACAAAGTAATTTTACAGAAACAGCCCTGCAGTTTGTACTTTATTTGTACTTTTGAGATGACAGAAGGCAAACACTTTAATAATCATTAAAGATCAGGAGATTTTGTGTTATCAGACAATTTGATAACCTGATACAAAAGGTGCTCTGTATAAGACAGCACAAAAATGCATGTCACAGATACATACAAATCAAAAATTATCTTCATGTTTAATAAGAACATGGCAGCACTTATGCTTATTTTGCAGCTTTTTATATCAGTTTCTTTACTTACGTGTGTGTTAAACTTGGGTGTAATCTCTTTGTTTTACAAGTGATTATACTGCAGTAATTACGGTACAGTAGGTTACAACACTCTGCTGTTCATCAAAATATAGTTTTCAATGTAGCTCACTCAATACATAGCACATGCTGATATGAGTTACTTATGTTACATTCCAGACGCCATGGAAAGGCCATATTGCTGTCAACATGACATCACTTCAACACCACTCTCGTTTTCAAAATACTGTAAACTGAAGATTAACTACAAATATTCTAAACGTATACTACAAAAAATAGCCAGAACCAGTCAAAGGCATTTTGCTGCCCTATGTAAACTTCAGTGTGTGCCTTATGTCCTGCCACAAACCCTCAGGCCATTCTCTCTCACTTGGCTTCATTTCTTACTATGCCCCTGCCATGATGAGGCGCTCCCTCTCCCCATTTCTTTCCCTCCTTTTTCTGAGATCTGTCTCCCTCTCACCCATTCCCTTCTCCCTTTCTCTGCTCCACTTAGCACTTTCTGCTGTTGGGAGATGTCAAAGTTCTGCTCCTTTAAACAGGCAGCTACTTAGTCCCAGATCCTCAAAGGTATTTAGGCACCTAACTCCCAGTGAAATCAAAGTACCTCCAGTCATAATAATGTTGTTTTAACCAAGAAAAAGCTGTGTTTTATCCAGAAGTAAAATCTTAAATTACCCATGAGTGTTATCAGTTTTAAAAATATTTTTTTAAATGTGCATTAATGATTTTGCTTAGTTTCTCTTCTTCTTTCCCCAGAAAGGCACTGGTTTATCCCAAAGCTCTGCTTTATATGTTTCCCGTATTTGTTTCTTCAGGCTCTGCCTTTTCCATGCATCGAAAAATAGACTTTGGGCTAATCTTTCAGAGGTCCTTGAACACTTTTTGGACCATCACTGATGTATGGTCCAATTATGTTAGTTGCCTAATAGTAGCTTCAGTGAATAGGGCGGTAAAGGAGATCATTGTGGGCAAGATTGTGGCATGGTCTAGCTACAGTTTTTGTACTACTATAGCTATGTTGGTGAGGGTTGTGATTTTTTTTAACTGAATAGTTGTACCAGTGCAACCCACTGTGTGAATGCAGTTATACCGGTATGAAGGTGCTTACATCAGTTTAGCCTGAATTTACTATACTGGCAAAACTATGTCCACGCTAAGAGGACTGTAAAGCTTTAACTATACCAGTATAGTTAAACAGCACAACTTTTTTGTGTAGACAATCCACCGTGGGTGGATGGAACTTGCTACATCAAGGTAAAAACTTTCAGTGCCAGCCTCCACTAAGATTTTACATTGAGATAGCTAACCTCAAGATAACAATCTCAATTTAAAAACACAATTATTTTTTGCAGTGAAGACATAGTGCGAGCAGTACCTTATTCCAAAAGTATTCCTATTGATTTCAACGATACTATCATTGGGTGAGGTACTACTCAGCATGAGTAAGGATATCAGAATCTGACTCTAGGTGGTCAAGTCTGGCATATACTTGCTGGGGATAGGGAAAAAGAGGTGTAATCTCTTTGGTCTGCAGACTAGAAAAAGAGGTGAAGTTAGATTGGGGTTACTGAAGAAATATTAACTTCATACAATTTAACAGCACTGCAGTAGGCAAGTGAAGTAAGTCAACCATAGGATGATAGGCTGACTTATCTCAATAACGCTGCCCACTTACTGGAAGGCTCTTCCAGTTTTGCTGGCGTTTTAAGATGCACCTCATCCTACAAGAACTTTGGAATATCATGTTTGTTTCATGTACCTCTGCACAGACTAGGTTGACCAGACAGCAAATTTGAAAAATCGAGATGGGGGTGGGGGGTGGGGGTAATAGGAGCCTATATAAAAAAAGGACCCAAAAATCAGGCCTGTCCCTATAAAATTGGGACATCTGGTCACCCTAGCACAGACACAAGGAGTCTAATTTACCACTAGAGCTGGTAATTATTTTCAATCTAAAAGAATTGATCAAAGAATGCACTTTTCCAATCTTAAAATTTAATTGACTTTTTTTTATTTTTATCTTTTATTAATATTGAATTGACAACGCCATCAAAATGTTTCCTTTATTGCCTTTCACTTTCAAAATAGGCAAATTAAAACCTTTTTTTTTTTTTTTTTTACAATTTTAACTTTTTTTTTACAAAAATTCCACAATGTGACTAAGTTGAAAAAAGGGGGAAATCCCTGTTTTCTCCTCCATTTTCCCGTTTGCCTGACTTTTTTTGTTTTTTGCTACTGTATAACTTTTAATTGGTCATCTTAGTCCTTTAGTGAGTTAAACAAAACCAAAATTAAAAATAATTTTTGAAAATTAAAAAGCAAAAATTCTGCTCAATTTTGATAATCATGAAAATTTTTGAAAAACAAATCAGTCTGTTTTAATGTTTTTGTCTACTGTACACTCACTTTGCACAGATCTAAATGACCATATGAAGTAAAATGCAGTAAAATTAGTTCCGATATGCACTTATAATGTCCACATACTTTAAGCATTGACTATTATTTCACTACTACTACTATTACCCAGATGTTGTCAACTAAGAGAAAATAATAATGCCTTCGTAAAAATTTTGAACTGCAGTAATGCTTCATATAAATGAATTTTATGTATCAAACTTTGGACCAACTCCTGCTGGCCTACTTCCATGAATAGGAGTAACAAGATTTGGCTCAAAGAAGAAAAATAACTAAAAGGGGCTGTTCATTAGATTTTTAGTAATGTAGTAAGGTAAAGTGATTTCATATTATTTACATGGAACAAGTGTTCAGCATTATAACAAACATTTCCTTGATGCTAAAATTTACAGTGCAATTTATGATATGGTATTTACCCTTTTAACTACTTGCTTTAGAATGTATTGTTTTCCAGAAACATTATATTTATAACATGAACAACACAAACCTGATGCTTTGTGAGGAACTGTTCCAAGTAGGGGGATATTTATGGTTGGATCAGCCATTATGCCTTTATCCAGTGAGCGCAAGGACAGGAACTCATAAAAGTACTCAGCCTACAACAAAATGCATTGAAAGTAAATGTTTGTTAATTGCAGTCACTGGAGCAACTATTCAGCATATAGTCCAAAGTGGAACAATAGTACACTTTCAACTTTCACACCATATATTTTTTTTAAAAAAATGTGTCTTTGTTTAAACATAATATTCAACAGGACAAATATTCATCTGAAAATTGGCATAGGACAAACCTTTAAGCTTGAGGCAGCCCAATCGCAAGGAAAGTTGCATACTTCCTTTTGCTGCACTTTGAAAGGAAGTGAATAAATATCCTAGTGGGGCTAATCTACGTTATGCAGGCAAAGCTGATATAGCTATAGCGGCATATCTATATTGGAAGAGCTCCCTTGTTCAGATGCAGCGTATGCTGACAGAAGTTCTTACTGCGTCTATACTGGCGCTTTGCCTGGCATAGCTATGTCTGCTAGGTGGTGTGGTTTTTTCACACACATTTCATAGTTATGCTGACAAAATTTTACAGGGTAGACCTGGCCATGGTAATCACATTTTACATAACTAGCACCTTTCATTCCAAGGGATCACAAAGTGCTGTACAAACGATGGGCTAATTCTTGAAGTCCTTTCTCAAGAAAAACTCTCACTGAAGTCCTGATATAGCCACTTAGCTCCACTGCGGCAGCACAAAGAGGCCATAAAGCTGCCCTAACTGGACAGCTGGGGATTCCCCCACAAAGCTGGATTTACACCATATTCTACTGGCCTCCACAGTAGAGAGGGTGTGTTGTGGGTGTGCCCAGCAGGAGCTGGCCTGGATGGAGTACTGCTCTGCACTGCTGTCCATGCCACCTTAATTCACTCCCTTGTGCATATGCATTATGATGGTGTTTTTTAATTATATGATCACATACTATTATCTCTACAGGACACCTGCCTCATTCAGTGAATGGCCAGTCATTCAATATTTATTTATATCCTCCTCATTCAATGTGTGACCCCAACCTTATTTACCGTACACCATTCAAGCCCCGCACTGAACACAGAATTAGTAATTTCCTCCTGGGTGTTTCAGTGGTGCCCTCACCACAGTATGTGAGTGTGTCAAACATTAATGAATTTATCTTCATACGCCATCCCTGTTTCGCAGCTAGGGAACTGAGGCACAGAGCGATTAAAGCAAAGGTGTTAAAAGTGCCCACTCATTTTGGGTGCCTAATTTGTGCCTAAATTGGGTGCCTAAAACCTGATTTTTCAAAGTAGATAACACGATATAGTGCTCTACATGTTCAAAACACAGCTTCCATTGACTTCAGTGGCACCTGTGAATGCTCAGCCACTCTGCAACTCTTGCCCCAGAAAATGGGCACCCAGAAAATCCCAGCACCACACAAGAACTCTGGGCCAATTAATGGGAATTAGATGCCTAACCTGTTTAGATGCTTTTGAATATCCAGCTACCCACCTATTTGCATCTTTAGGCACCTAGGCAGGGATCTACAAAGGTACTTAGGGACCTAAGTCCCCTTTTTAGGCACCATTGATTCACAAAACTTCTGCTTGGCTGCCAATGAAGCCTGTAGGTGCCTATATTTCCTTGGCACCCAAGTTTTGTAGGAAAAGCTCCCTAGGCACCTACATATCTGCCTCTGGGCACACACACTATTGCCTCTCTCCAGGTGTCTGGACACCTGTCTCCCACATAAGCCTCAGTTCAATTCATGAACTGGAGGAAGATAGGCATTCTTCTGCCTAACTTGCCTGCAGGACCCAATTGGGTAGGCATGCTTAGAGGTCACCTAACTCTACACAAAATGAGAGTTGGGGGGAAAGGAAGAACTCCCTGATAACCATTGGGCAGAAGGTTAGGCTACTCACAAGGGATGTGGGAGCTCACCGCTTCAAGTCCCCCCTCTCCCTGATGATGAGAAGGGATTTGAGTAGGGATCTGCCATCTCTCAAGTGAATTTCCTAACCACTGTGCTATAAAATCACTCACTCTTTCTCTGGTCCAATTAATATTTAATTATTCAATTATTACTTAAAAGGGAAAAATTTCAGTAGGAGAGATTGAAGGAGACACACATCAGAATATCTCAGAGTCCAGTGGTTAACGCACTAACCTGACAGGCTGAGTGTGACAATGTAATTATTCCCTTTTTGGATCCAGGTCCTACATACCTTAGAAAAATCTGTCCCACTGTGGCAGAGGGAGGGACATAATCCAATTCTTAAGGGCACCATTCAATTGCCTTAACCACGAGACTGTCCTTTCTCTCCCTGGAGTCCCCTCCCTCATTCACTAAATCCCTCCAACTTCTGCAACAAATGCACAGATGTCATAAAAATAAAGGTAAGGGTAACCACCTTTCTGTAAACAGTGCTATAAAATCCCTCCTGGCCAGAGGCAGAACCCATTCACCTGTAAAGGGTTAAGAAGCTAAGATAACCTCGCTGGCACCTGGCCAAAATGACCAATGAGGAGACAAGATACTTTCAAAGCCGGAGAGGGGGAGAAACAAAGGGTCTGTCTGTCTATGTGATGCTTTTGCCGGGAACAAATCAGGAATGCAGACTCAGAACTTCTGTAAAGTTAGTAAGTAATCTAGCTAGAAATGCGTTAGATTTCCTTTTGTTTAATGGCTGGTAAAATACGCTGTGCTGAATGGAATGTATATTCCTAAAAAGAAAAGGAGTACTTGTGGCACCTTAGAGACTAACCAATTTATTTGAGCGTGAGCTTTCGTGAGCATCGGTTGCATCCGATGAAGTGAGCTGTAGTCTCTAAGGTGCCACAAATACTCCTTTTCTTTTTGCGAATACAGACTAACACGGCTGTTCCTCTGAAACCATGTATATTCCTGTTTTTGTGTCTTTTTGTAACTTAAGGTTTTGCCTAGAGGGATTCTCTATGTTTTTAATCTGATTACCTTGTAAGGTATTTACCATCCTGATTTTACAGAGGTGATTCTTTTACCTTTTCTTTAATTAAAATTTTTCTTTTAAGAACCTGATTGATTTTTCATTGTTCTTAAGATCCAAGGGTTTGGGTCTGTGTTCACCTGTACAAATTGGTGAGGATTATTATCAAGCCTTCCCCAGGAAAGGGGGTGTAGGGCTTGGGGGGATATTTTGGGGAAAGACGTCTCCAAGTGGGCTCTTTCCCTGTTCTTTGTTTAACACGCTTGGTGGTGACAGCATAGGGTTCAAGGACAAGGCAAAGTTCGTACCTTGGGGAAGTTTTTAACCTAAGCTGGTAAGAAAAAGCTTCGGGGGTCTTTCATGCACGTACCCACATCTGTACCCTAGAGTTCAGAGTGGGGAAGGAACCTTGACATGGTGGCAGAGCAGTGGGATCATTCTGAGATTTTTTTGGGGATCATTTTGAGATTTTTTTAGATCATTTTGAACCAGAAGCAAGGCAGGATTTTAAAAGGTTTTGTAAAAGAGGCTTGCAGCTGTAAATTCTGTGTCTCTGCATGGGGGACAGAGCAGCAGGCATAACAAAGGGATTCTTCTTTTTTGAGCTGGAGTTTTCTCTACCTAAAGGCAGGGTAGTTAACCTCCTGCAGTGAAATTCACAAGTTTTTCACAGACCTGAAGAGGTTGTTTTTTTAAGCTAAGAGCAGCTAGAGGGTTTTCTGTCTATCTTCCTGGAGGCAGAGGTGTTAATTGTTTTTTTTTTAAAGGATTTTTCTGTAGGCTGAGAATAGCTATCAGAGAACATAGGTATCACATTACAGCAAGGCAAAATTTTACAAGCCAGGTTTTTTGGTTTTATTTTGTGGTTTTCTTTCTAACTCTCGGGTGTAAAGTTAGTTTAAAAACAGAGAGGCTAGGATGTCAGAAACCAAGGCACAACACAAACTGGAGTTAACTAGACTGAAGGCAGCGAAAGAGGCAGAAAAAGCCCAAGAGGCTGCCCACAGGAGAGCTATGGAGGCAAAGGAAACAGAACTGGAGGCAAGGGAAAAAGAACTGGAGGAGAAGGAAAAAGAGAGGAAGCATGCACGGGAGATGGAGAAGGCAAAGGCTCAGCAGAATATACAAGATAACTCTAACAATCCACAAATGGGAGCGACTATGTCCACAGTATAATGAATCCAGTGATATTGCTGAATATTTTTGCACCTTTGAGAGACTGTGCACACTCCATAAAATTCCTGAAGCTCAAAAGATAACCACATTGGTCACAAAATTGCCTGGAAGGGCTCTGGACGTATTCAATAAGATGCCTATTGATGAGGCTTCTAACTATAATAAATTCAAGGATTTGGTTTTAAAGCAATTTCAAGTTACACCTGAAACTTACAGAGTAAAATTAAGAGCCCTTAAGAGAGGACCTGGACTAAGTAATGTGGCTTATATAAACCAGATGAAGGATCTGTTAGATAAATGGGTCAAAGGAAGGGGTGTAACTAGTTTTGAAGGAATGTGTGATTTGATGACTCAGGAGCAATTCCTGAATATGTCCAAGGAGGATATAAAACAGTGTTCATGGGATAAGAAAATGGACTCAGCAGAAAGTCTTGCTTCTTATGCTGATCAATACGAGCAGTCCCAGACCGCCAGAGAGGCAGGGCAAACCGGAACAAAACGGGTGGAGGGAGGAGAGAGAAACAACCCTGGTCGCAGTTGGAGCGGATACCAGAAGGGACAACCTCAGACCACACCCTACTACCGGGGGCAGCCCAAGGCCGCAGCTATACCCCAAGGAACACTCCAGACACCTTATCATCCTGCCACACCATTCTCCACCAACCCACCTCGCCCCAGTGATCCGTCAGCTGGACGATGTTTTAAATGTAACGAGCTGGGACATGTAAAGGCCAAGAACCCCAACAGATTACAGTTCCTTGCACCAGAATCACACCAGATGTCCTCAGGCCCAGATACCTCCCAGATACCCTCAGAGCGGAGGGAAACTGTGAATGTGGGTGGGAAGAAGGTCACCGCGTGGAGGGACACAGGAGCACAAGTGTCGGCTATCCATGCTTCCTTAGTGGACCCCAATTTAATCGACCCAGAGGTCCAAGTGACGATTCAACCCTTCAAGTCCAACTATTTTTACTTGCCTACAGCCAAGTTGCCGGTCCAGTACAAGGGCTGGTCAGGAACATGGACTTTTGCAGTCTATGATGGTTATCCCATCCCCATGCTGTTGGGGAAAGACTTGGCCAATCATGTGAAGCTAGCCAAGAGGGTGGGAATGGTCACCCGCAGCCAGGCTAAACAAGCTGTCACACCTAGCTCTATTCCGGAAACTTCTACCAGGACCTGGTCAGAGGTGATGGAACCAGACCCCATGCCAACGTCCGCAACAGCAGTAGTGGATCCAGTCCCAGAGACCCAGACAGAGCCAGCTCCCGAACTGAAACTGGCGAAGCAACCAGCACCAGAACCATTGCCAGCACTGAGTCCAGTGCTTGCAACCCCAACACCAGAGGGCCCACCGAACCTGCACCAGGAGCAGCCGATAACCCTACACAAGAGGCTCAGCCGGAGCCTGAACCCCAACATAGTGTACCAGCGGAGAGCGGTTCACAGTCAACAGAACCAGCCCCATCACCTGCATCACTTCCAGAGGGACCAAGCCTAGGTCCACAATCCAATGAGGAACTGATGTCTCCAGCATCAAGGGAACAGTTCCAAATGGAACAGGAAGCAGATGAAAGCCTCCAGAGAGCTTGGACGGCGGCATGGAGCAACCCACCACCTCTCAGCTCTTCTAATCGATTCAGGTTTGTTGTATAAAGAGGACTTTTATACAAGGAAACTCTTTCTGGTGGACACCAGGAAGACTGGCATCCTCAGAGACAGTTGGTTGTTCCAACTAAGTACCGGGTAAAGCTATTAAGCTTAGCCCACGATCATCCTAGTGGCCATGCTGGGGTGAACAGAACCAAAGACCATTTGGGAAAGTCATTCCAGTGGGAGGGAATGGGCAAGATGTTTCTACCTATGTCCGGTCTTGTGAGGTGTGCCAGAGAGTGGGAAAACCGCAAGACAAGGTCAAAGCCCCTCTCCAGCCACTCCCCATCATTGAAGTTCCATTTCAGCAAGTAGCTGTGGATATTCTGGGTCCTTTTCCGAAAAAGACACCCAGAGGAAAGCAGTACATACTGACTTTCATGAATTTTGCCACCCGATGGCCGGAAGCAGTAGCTCTAAGCAACACCAGGGCTAAAAGTGTGTGCCAGGCACTAGCAGACATTTTTGCCAGGGTAGGTTGGCCCTCTGACATCCTCACAGATGCAGGAACTAATTTCCTGGCAGGAACTATGGAAGCTCATGGGGTGAATCACTTGGTTACCACTCCTTACCACCATCAAACAAATGGCTGGTGGAGAAGTTTAATGGAACTTTGGGGGCCATGATACGTAAATTCGTAAATGAGCATTCCAGTGATTGGGACCTAGTGCTGCAGCAGTTGCTCTTTGCCTACAGAGCTGTACCACATCCCTGTTTAGGGTTTTCACCATTTGAACTTGTATATGGCCGCAAGGTTAAGAGGCCATTACAGTTGGTGAAGCAACAATGGGAGGGGTTTACACCTTCTCCAGGAACTAACATTCTGGACTTTGTAACCAACCTACAAAACACCCTCCGAACCTTGTTGCGGTTCAAATACAAGACAGGACAAGCTTTAAGCAAGCAAACAGGCTGGTCTGCCAACGGACTGCTCCTGTCAGCTTTCCACCCTCTCCTTTATTCTTTCTCTCCCCCCGCGCATTACATTCTCCAACAGATAAAAGGAATACACTGGCTTTGTTTAACATTCTTATTTACCAATTTCTATGTACCGCATTCCTTGCTCTCGGGCCTTGAGCCCAGTCCTGGGAGGCTTCCCACGGTTCATGTCATCTGGGCGAGATTCGAAGGTTCATGCCCTTGAGAGGAGCTGTGTGTGCACTGCTCCTACACAACACTCCGGGTGTGCCCTGAATGTTGCCAAGTGCATGAACCCCGTATGAATCCTACAGAACCTCTTTAGCCCTTGCTAAAGAAAACCTACAGGATGTTCAAAAAGAGCAAGAAGCCTGGTATGATAAACATGCCAGAGAGCATTCCTTCAAAGTAGGGGACCAGGTCATGGTCTTAAAGGCGCTCCAGGCCCATAAAAAGGAAGCGTCGTGGGAAGGGCCATTCACGGTCCAAGAGCGCCTGGGAGCTGTTAATTATCTCATAGCATTTCCCACCTCCAACCAAAAGCCTAAGGTGTACCATATTAATTCTCTAAAGCCCTTTTATTCCAGAGAATTAAAGGGTTGTCAGTTTACAGCCCAGGGAGGAGATGACGCTGAGTGGCCTGAAGGTGTCTACTACGAAGGGAAAAGTGCTGGTGGCGTGGATGAGGTGTACCTCTCCATGACCCTGGGCGTATGCAGCGACAGCAGATCAAGGAGCTGTGCACTAGCTACACACTGACATTCTCAGCCACCCCAGGACTGACTGAACGGGCATACCACTCCATTGACACAGGTAATGCTCACCCAATTAAAGCCCAACCTTACCGGGTGTCTCCTGAAGCTAAAACTGCTACAGAATGGGAGATCCAGGGTATGCTACAGATGGGTGTAATCCACCTCTATGGCAGTGCATGGGCCTCCCCAGTGGTTCTAGTTCCCAAACCAGATGGGGAGATATGTTTTTGCATGGACTACAGTAAGCTAAATGCTGTAACTCGCCCAGACAACTATCCAATGCCATGCACAGATGAACTATTGGAGAAACTGGGACAGGCCCAGTTCATCTCTACCTTGGATTTAACCAAGGAGTACTGGCAGGTACCGCTAGATGAATCTGCCAAGGAAAGGTCAGCCTTCACCACACATGTCGGGCTGTATGAATTTAATGTGCTCCCTTTCGGGCTGCGGAATGCACCCGCCACCTTCCAAAGACTTGTAGATGGTCTCCTAGCGGGATTAGGAGAATATGCAGTCGCCTACCTTGATGATGTGGCCATATTTTCAGATTCCTGGGCAGAACACCTGGAACATCTACAAAAAGTCTTCGAGCGCATAAGGGAGGCAGGACTAACTTTTAAGGCTAAGAAGTGTCAAATAGGCCTCAACAGAGTGACTTACCTTGGACACCAGGTGGCTCAAGGAACTATCAACCCCTACAGGCCAAAGTGAATGCTATCCAAAAGTGGCCTGTTCCAAAGTCAAAGAAACAGGTCCGATCCTTCTTTGGCTTGGCCGGATATTACAGGTGATTTGCACCGCAATACAGCCAAATCGCTGCCCCACTGACAGACCTAACCAAAAAGAAATACCCAAATGCCGTTCAGTGGACCGAAGAGTGCCAGAAGGCCTTTAACCAGCTTAAAGCAACACTCATGTTTGACCCTGTGCTAAGGGCCCCAGACTTTGACAAACCGTTCCTAGTAACCACAGATGCATCTGAACGTGGTGTGGGAGCAGTTTTAATGCAGGAAGGACCGGATCAAGAATTCCACCCTGTGGTGTTTCTCAGCAAGAAGCTGTCTGAGAGGGAAAGCAACTGGTCAGTCAGTGAAAAAGAATGTTACGCCATTGTCTACGCTCTGGAAAAGCTACGCCCATATGTTTGGGGACGGCGTTTCCACCTGCAAACCGACCATGCTGCGCTTCAGTGGCTTCATACCACCACGGGAAATAAAAAACTTATTCAGTGGAGTTTAGCTCTCCAAGATTTTGATTTTGACATACAACACATCGCAGGAGCTTCTAACAAAGTGGCTGATGTACTCTCCTGTGAAAGTTTCCCAGAATCAACTGGTTAAAATCATCCTTGAGATGTGAAAAATATTGTTAGTCTTTATATACTTGGTAGTATATTTAGAGGTGCATGTGTCTTATTAACTCTGTTTTTTCCTAGAGCTCCAGGAAGAAATCACAGCCAGCGTTTCACCCTATCTGTGATTTGGGGGGGGCGTGTCATAAATATAAAGGGAAGGGTAAACACCTTTAAATCCCTCCTGGCCAGAGGAAAAACCCTTTCACCTGTAAAGGGTTAAGAAGCTAAGGTAACCTCGCTGGCACCTGACCAAAATGACCAATGAGGAGACAAGATACTTTCAAAGCTGGGGGGGGAAACAAAGACTTCTCTCTGTCTGTGTGATGCTTTTGCTGGGACCAGAGCAGGAATGCAGATCAGAACGCCTGTAAAGAGTTAGTAAGCAATCTAGTTAGATATGCGTTAGATTCTGTTTTGTTTAAATGGCTGATAAAATAAGTTGTGCTGAATGGAATGTATATTCCTGTTTTTGTGTCTTTTTGTAATTTAAGGTTTTGCCTAGAGGGATTCTCTGTGTTTTGAATCTGATTACCCTGTAAAGTACTTACCATCCTGATTTTACAGAGGTGATTCTTTTACTTTTTCTTTGATTAAAATTCTTCTTTTAAGAACCTGATTGCTTTGCATTGTTCTTAAGATCCAAGGGTTTGGGTCTGTGTTCACCTATGCAAATTGGTGAGGATTTTTATCAAGCCTTCCCCAGGAAAGGGGGTGTAGTGCTTGGGGGGATTTTGGAGGGGGAGACGTTTCCAAGTGGGCACTTCCCCTGTTGTTATTGTTAGAGACGTTGGTGGTGGCAGCGTTTAACCTAAGCTGGTAAGAATAAGCTTAGGGGGTCTTTCATGCACCCAAGGGGGAGCTGGTAAGAATAAGCTTAGGGGGTCTTTCTGTACCCAAGAGTTCGGAGTGGGGAAGGAACCTTGACAGCATGTCACTCACAACAGAGAGCTGGTGCAAGAGAACCGTTCTGATCTGAGACATCAGAGCCCTGATGGATATGACTGGGAAATGAATGACACGGTGTCTCATGGCCAAAGGCTTCTGAACCCTGTACTCTGATGGAGACAGGCTTCTGTGGAGGTTGATATCTAAGGCCTTGTCTACACTGGCAAGTTTCTGCGCAGTAAAGCAGCTTTCTGCATTGTAACTCCTGAGGTGTACACACTGTCAAGCCACTTAGTGTGCTGAAACTGCACAGCTGCAGCACTGTAAAAAAAAAATCACCTCAATGAAAGGCATACAGCTTTCTCCACCGGGGCTACAGCACCACAGTGCCAGTGTAGACACCGTGGTTGATTACAGCACTACGATTGGCCTCCGGGAGGTGTCCCACAATGCCTGTTCTCGCCTCTCTGGTCATTGGTTTGAACTCTACTGCCCTGCCCTTGGGTGACCAACTGTGAGCGCCACCCCTTAAATTCCTTGGGAATTTTCAAAGTCCCCTTCCTGTTTGCTCGGTGATGCATGCAGTGGTCTCAGCATATCTTTCCAGGTGGCCAGGCCTGCTCCACGCACCAGGCGATCCCCTGCTTGGAGCAATGCCGAGCTACTGGACCTCATCGGCATTTGGGGAGAGGAGGCTGTCCAGTCCCAGCTGCGCTCCAGCCGTAGGAGTTATGATACCTATGGACAGATTTCACATTGCATGACAGAAAGGGGCCATGACCGGGACACACTGCAGCACAGGGTCAACATGAAGGAGCTGCGGAACACCAACCATGAGGTGTGGGAGGCAAACTGCCGCTCTGGTGCTGCGCCCACGAGTTGCCAGTTCTACAAAGAGCTGGACGTGATACTCGGTGGTGAACCCACCTCCACTGTGAAGGCCACTGTGGATACTTCGGTGGCTTGCGTGCCAGTTGAGAGTGGACTGAGCCAGGAGGAGGAAATCTTGGACGAGGATGTGGAAGGGGAGGGGGACCCAGAGGCAAAGGATGACTTGGAGGTCAGAGATGCATGCAGCCAGGAGCTCTTCTCTACCCTGAAAGAGGCTAGCCAGTCACAGCTGTTGGAGCTTGGAGAAGTGCAAACAGGAAAGGAGGCCCCTGGTAAGTGGCTTTGATTTTGGGAATCATTTTGGGAATCAGTGAAGCGAGTTGTTGGGGGCAGGAGGATTGAAGAAAACAGGCTTGTGTCTGTATGATGTTCGTACCACCACATGCCTAGTCTGAGCAGCGGAATGCGGTGTTGATTGACTCCCTCATTTCAGGGGAATCTGCCTCAGAGATCTCCACGAAACTCTCATGGAGATACTGGGCAATCCGCTGCCGCAGATTCTTTGGCAGAGCTGCTTTGTTTCTTGCCCCATTAAGGGTAACTTTCCCACGCCGCTCTGCCGTCATGGGGGGAGAGACCATTGCTGCACACAGGCGAGCCGCATAAGGGCCAGGGCAGAAGCCTCAGTCTTGAAGAAGACCCTCCCTTGATTCCCTGCTCACCCTCAGCAAAAAGATATCTTCCATAATGAACACAGCTTGTGGAAAACGTGGGGACAGTAATGATTATAAGGCCCCCCTTACAGTGCTGGCTCTCCAGAAGAGTCACGTGCCCAGTGTATGGAAAAGTCCTGGAACACTGATTTCCCCTGCCCCTGCAGTTACTCACCATTTGGGGGGTTTTGTGGATCATGTATGCTTGCCTGGGGTCAGCCAATTAGTGATAGGTATATGAATAGTGGCTGTGTTTTAAATCACTGAATCAGCAGTCTATGTGTTGCAAACAATACTGCTTCTGTAAAATGTTGCATTTTGGCTTCACAGATATGACCTTGGGAACCCAGCATCCCTCGTTGTTAATCGCCAACTGAACGGCTGCACAGAATTAGAAAGCGCCCAGGAAGAACTAAAGAGGACTTTCTGCGTGATGTCATGATGCACTCCGTAGCTGAAAAACAAGAATTGAAGGAGTGGCGGGACAGCGAGAAGAGGAACCGAAAGGAGAATGCGGCACGCCAGAACGAAGCCACGGAGTGGTTCTTAAAAGTTATGGAGCACCAAGCGGACACACTGTAGGCGCTACTAGCACTGCAAACCGAGCAGCTCCGCGCCCGCCCTTCCCTGCAGCCTCTGTTGCAAAACTCTTTCCCATTCGCCCCACACACACTGCCAACACATTCTTATAAATCTCCTGGCTCCAGTCTGTACCCGCTGCATTCCACTCCTTCCCCGTCACAGTCCAGCCCTGCGGACTCCCAGCACTCACTGCACTCAATGCCCCTCCCTCTGCAGTTTAGCCCTGCTGAAGTACGGTACCTCCTGCACTGTACTCCACAGGAGAAGGTTGTATATGATACCTGGACATACACAAACCTTTAACTGTCCCGGGACCCCACCTCCTCTCGGGACCCTCCCTTCCCCCATCCCCCTGAGTAGTGATGTGTTATTTTGTTTGTCTCTCTCCTCCGGTTGTTGTTTTTTAATAAAATTGTTTTGGTTTGAAAACAATCTTTATTCCATTACTTGAAAGCAAACAGAGCCCTGGAAAGCAACAGGCAATTTTCTTACACCTTCATAGTGTACCAATCACAATCCCCTCCTAGTATTACAAGCTCTGCATTCCTGAGCATAGCAACAGATATTAGCGGCTTTTAGCTTCAGATTGCTGCCTCAAGGCATCCCTGATCCTTATGGCCCCACGCTGCTCCCCTCTAATAGCCCTGGTCTCTGGCTGCTCAAATCCAGCCTCCCAGTGCTGAGCCCCAGCGGTCCAGCCCTGAGTGAAGCTTTCCTGCTTCCCTTCACAAATGTTATGAAGGGTACAGCACACGGCTATAAGCATAGGAATATTGTCATCAGCCAGGTCCAGCCTCCCATATAGGCAGAGCTAGCGGGCCTTTAAACATCCAAAAGCACACTCAACAGTCATTCTGCACTTGCTCAGCCTGTTGTTGAACCGCTCCTTGCTGCTGTCAAGGTGCCCCGTGAATGGCTTCATAAGCCACGGCATTAAGGGGTAGACAGCATCTCCCAGGATCAAAATGGGCTTTTCGCCTTCCCTTACGGTGATCTTCTGGTTCGGGAAGGAAGTCCCTGCTTGCAGCTTCCTGCACAGGCCAGTGTTCCAACAGACGTGTGCGTCATGCACCTTTCTGGACCAGCCTGTGTTTATGTCTGTGAAACACCCACAATGATCCACAAGCACCTGGAGAACCATTGAGAAATACCCCTTGCAATTAATGTACTCAGTGGCTAGGTGGTCTGGTGCCAGAATTGGAATGTGTGTGCCATCTATTGACCCTCTGCAGTTAGGGGAGCCCATTTGTGCAAAGCCATCCACAATGTCACGCACATTGCCCAGAGTCACAGTCTTTCAGAGCAGGATGTGATTAACGGCCCTGCACACTTCCGTCAACGTGAATCCAACGGTCAACTTTCCCACGCCGAACTGGTTAGCGACCGATCTGTAGCAGTCTGGAGTAGCCAGCTTCCACAGTGCAGTCGCCACACACTTCTCCAGTGACAGGGCAGCTCTCATTCTCGTGTCCTTGTGCCGCGCGGCTGGAGCGAGCTCCTCACACAGTCCCATGAACGTGGCTTTCCTCATCTGAAAGTTCTGCAGCCACTGCTCGTCATCCCAGATGTGCATGATGATGTGATCCCACCACTCAGTGCTTGTTTCCCGAGCCCAAGAGCAGCGTTCCACTGTGGTCAGCACCTCCATGAATGCCACAAGCAATCTTGTGTTGTAGCTACTACACGTGACGAGATCAATGTCGAACTGCTCTTGCCTTTGTCGTTTAAGGAATAACTCCACTGCCACTCACGACATGTTAAAGAGAGCGAGCAGCATATTGGTCAACAGTGCAGGATCCATCTTCCATGAAGCACAGCTTTTTAGATCCCCGTTTGTGATGTAGGATCTCCAAAGAGAGTCTTGTGGCGTAGGTAAAAATAAGTGACCTGATTTTTTTGCCTTTTGCACCTAGCTAACTCCATTGATTTACCCTGGTGTGTGAGGGAGGAATCAGACTCAGAGTTGTATGCAAGATGCTGGCTCCTCAGATGGCACTGCCTGAAGCAGGCAGAACTTGTGCCTGTTTAGGGAATGTACATTCCATATTCCAGGCAGCATAAGAACAGCTCCTCCCCTTGAGCGTCCCCAGCTATGTAGCCACGTGGCTACCATATATTAGGCTTATTTTTCAGGTAAATGAAAAATCCAAATCCACAATCTCGCACCCAGACATATGGGATCTGATTCTTCACTTGTTTAGAGCATTATAGATTGAGAATAACTTCAATGAAGTCAATAGGGTTCCACTTGTGCATAGAAGGTATAAGTGAGAGTAGAACCAGGCCTTCTGTAAGGAACGTTTAAGTGGTCAGAAATGACTGAAGGGATTACCCTGATTCATAAATGCCATTTTTTAAAATTCCCAGAAATATTATTCCTCAAAAAGGGCTTCAGAACATCAAAGGATCCCAATTACTTACACACAATGTGTGTGTGTGGGGGGGGAATGCACCATTTAAAGGAGTGTGACATCTCTCTCTCAAAAAAATGAGAAACCTTTCCCTGTTGTATGTGCATGACACTGAACTGAAAGGTGTGTTGCATGTTGGTGGTCTAGCTGACAATCATGCCATGTGCTGCGCAATCCTTTGTTGCAAAGTGTTGCAGTACAGATTGGACAGGTATACTATATTACTGGGTTACACGCATTTGGAGACTGTAAAAGGTATGGCGGGAGCTGTGCAGTGAGGAAATCCACCAGTCAGGCTATGCCTTTTCTGAGCTGTGAAGCTGCTATGGTGCATAGGAGAGGATCTCTCTCTTGTGCATTTGATCCGAGGAATGTGTGCACTAGTAAGTCCAATGTGCCTTAAGTGTAATTTAAAATGGTGCATACAGTAAAGTGGCTCCCTCATGTGGATTCTATAAAATGTACCAGAGAATGGATCATTCAAGTACATGTTAGGAGCTCTACGGTTGAGAAGGGTACTACACACCTTACTCTATTTGAGTTTATTGTAAAGTTGTGCAGGACTCTCCTGAAGACCTTCCAAAGTGTGCAAATAATGGGCTCCTTCCTGTGGACTTCCTACTGTGGGTGGGAGAAGAGCACTCTATAGTCCAAACCCTAGTACACAGATGATCTGTGGTGCTGCCTTTTTGCAGTCACTCCTGCTGCTTCGGGGCTGCCAAAATCCACACATACGCTGCACCCCCAAATACACACACATCCTTGTCCTCCTTAGCCTATGCATTGTCTATTGTGTATTCCTCCCACTCAATGTAGAAAGTCTGAAATATGACTGTAAGCTGTGCATTCCAGGGGCCTGGCTTTTCTGCTTGTTCTGCCAAGTGTCTAGCACACTTTCGACACTATAAAAGTCATTAGTTAATTATCTCTATTCTGGTAGTGCCCAGAGACCCCAATCAGGAAGCAGGGCACCATTGTACTAGGCCCTGTACACATCATAATGAAAAGATGGTCTTTGCCCAACAAAGCCTACAATCCAAGTTAACTGAATAGGATGACAGAAAATCTTTTAATACCATGTATAGTGCTAAAAAAGAAAACCCTTCAACCACGTGGGATCAGTACTTTGAAATTTGCAAAAAAAATCTGTATCCGTATCAGTGTTTGACAGCAAATGTTGCATCCAATATTGATGTACATTAGGCCCAACTAATAAACATGCCTGGAGTTGCACAGTGCAGCATTAACAATACAGTTACTCAAGTATAATGCCTCCCCCCCGCCCCCCGGGGGAAAGGTGGGACACATCTTTGCATGTTTCAGTCTCCTATTTCAGGTTGGAGGGTGTTTTCTTGACTGAAAGTCTGCAATCTAATAAACTAAACCAGAGATTTATAAGGCTGATGTAGAGGATGGTACATCTACTGATACAGGACACATTGTTTGTGTTGAAAATAGTCCTGCCACTACCAGTTCCCACATTTCAAAATATGGAGTTAAACACACAACATGGATAACTAGCATATCTACAATAACACCAGACTGTAGTTATGGGAATGTGGACCTTTTTAGCTTAAGATACTTTGTAAGATTATAAGAAACTAACTTCTAGAGCAGATGTGAAGAGATAATTATATTTCATTTTGTTATTTGGCTTTCAGATGCAGAGATCAAATTCTGCTCTGTGGTAAGTAGGTACAACTCCCATTGTAACCGGCTGAATCTGGTCCCCGAACACTCTCTTCAAAAAGAAAGATGAATGGGAACAAACTGTTCTTTGACTCATGTAAAATAGCTCCTCAGTATTTCATTATTTCAGTTTATTACCAAGCTGTTAAATAACTGCTCATGTTGTCAGAAGATTCTCACAGTGCATTTATGACCTTTTCATAATTTGCCATTTAATTAATTTCATTAATTTAATAAATTTACAGAATTTGGTTACATGTTACCGGAGAAACTATTTCGCTGTCCAGAAAAAGAGCTGTCAGCATTTCCTTTCAAAGGTCTCTTTTCAAAGTTCAACACTTTAAATGCTTTAAAAATTGGAGTTTTAGAAATGAATAAAAATGTAATTTTATCTGTGTAGGCATACCATAATATGAGTGCCTGAGTTGACATCAGGTCTATGAATTATAAGGTATACATGATTGCAAATGATTGGCAGGCCAAGTAAAAATGGTCAGTTAACTAAACAAGATATTAATGTAGATACAACACAATTGTGAGTTACATCAAGGGGTAGTATAATGCTCAAAGGGGTTCTGCAGGTATGGTAACCAACGAGTGAAGCTTGAGTGGTTTGTGATGTCGTGAAGTCCTATAATTTATATCCACAAGACAGGTGGTGCAGTGTAAGCTTCTGCATTCTGTCACAACCCTGACCAGAAAGGGAAGACTCTAGCAATGAAAGGGTACATGAAGGAAGGATCACAGACTGCAATCACAGAAATTTGATCATGCTCACCTAATCCTAACAGATGTGCTCTAGGCAAATCTAGAAGAAGGCCAAAAAACACTCAACCCCCCCCCAAAAAACAAAAAAAACAAAACACAGCCCTACACAAACCAGGGTGGAAAATTCTTTCCCCATTCCAGATTTGGCTATCTGGTGCTTGTGAGCACAGAGCATCCATAGGTAAACAACTTGCAGGCATAAGTGAATTATTTCCATCCTCAGAGAGATCCCAGAGTGTGATGCTGGGCAACTGTTCATCCTCCTTGAGGGCCCTCATGTGGGATCTTGCATATCTTGTCACTCACGTCTATTCAGTGTCAGACCATATGGGGAAACCGACTTTAGGAGGAAGTGACATCAGCGTACCAATCTCTTTTTTCACCAAACTTAATTTTTAATTTTATTTCCCAGAGCCTGGCTCAGCAAGAGACCTGAATGAATATGAACTAGCTGAGAATCAAACTTGAAAAGATCAGACCAACATTTACTGAACCTTTAAAAGGAATTGGCTCAGGTGGTGTCTGTACCAGTTATTGAAAGTGTCCAGCATGCTTGAATTTTGCCTAAATGGTTTGCAATCTAAGATTCCTGTTGGATACGTCACTACTTCTAGATTTTCAGGTAGTGATGGTAGTCTGTGGTGCATTTCATCCTCTACAACTGACCAAAAGTTTGTGTGACCTCTCCAGTTTTCTATGCCTTTGTCACCTTTAGACAGACTACTGTTGTGCACTCTAGTTAGAGCTACTTTTGATGGTCACTCAAAATTGTCATCTAGTCCAGAATGTACCTGCCCACTTCCAGAGATGAGTGGGTCATTATAAGCACATAATACCAGCGCTCAAATCTCTGAATTGGCTCCCTGTTCTTTTTAAAAGCCCTTAATAGTCTCCAAACTAATAGACATAGACAACGGTAGTACTTGAGGGTGGTTGGAATTTTCTAGCTAATGATTTCTGTGGTTGAACTCTCAGGCCTGGTAGCAGGTCTTCTCATTAGAGAGCCCCCGTTTGGGGAATGTGTTGCCTTTGGCCAGAATTTGAATTTGTCAGGCTTGATGTCAGGCTTATTTATTTCCTTTAGCATTCGGTTGTTTTTTTTTTTAAACTTTAGTTAGTTGTTTATCTCAGCGAATGGTTATTCTGTGAATGTTTGCTAGAAACAGTCAGGAAAGTGGTATTTTTAGTTTTAATGTTATAATTTATTATGGGTAGCATATATACATTTTATCTTTTTTAATATGTTTTTTCTAATTAAGAGTACTCAGCAGCTATGGCAGTAAGTGCTAGAGAAATCAATAAATAATTGTCCGTTTCCCCCTCTCCCCCACATATCCTAGTAAGTTGGATTCTACCAGTACCTCCAGAGACAAAAGTCCAAATGGCGAGTATCATATGGGTTTAAAAACGACCAAATAAAACAAAGTAAACTTTCACATTTAACCTATACTTGGGATGGGGTGAGGGGAGAGATCAGAAGTGTCCACATGTTTTCTTGTTGCTTAGTTGAAACAGGTCTTTACCCAAGTCTTTGTGATTCCATTTTTCGTGTTTAAACACTTCAATAAGATTCACTACAACAGCCTCTTCTCCAAGCTAAACAGACTGTGGAAATTTAACTCCCACAATGATCTTTTGATGAGCTTAGTAGCTCTTCTCTGAAACATCTCCAGAAAGTATATATTATGGAATTAAATATATACCCAAAATTGGGTGCAGCAGTCTTAGGCTTAAATTGCAGCAAGGGAGATTTAGGTTAGCTATTAGGAAAAAACTCCTAATTGTAAGGTTAGTGGGATCCCCTCACCATGGAATTATACAATGGCATAACTTTGCTTGTTTTGTTTATGATACTCCTTCAGATGCATCCTTCGATTAGCTTCTTTGCTGCAAATGAATGAGGCATTTCCATATTCATACTACCGATAACTTGAATCCTTATGTTTTTCACCGATATAATGTGGGTGCAAACCTGGCTTGAAAACCATACTCAGAGAGCAGTAATCAACAGTTCACAGTCTAACTGGAAGGGCATATCGAGTGGTTCTATTCAATATCTTCATCAATGATTTGGATAATGGCCTTGAGAATACACTTGTAAAGTCTGTAGATGATACCAAGCTGGAAGTTGCAAGCACTTTGGAGGACAGGATTAGAATTCAAAATGATCCTGACAAGCTGGAGAAATGGTCTGAATTAAACAGGATCAAATTCACTAAGGACAAATGCAAAGTACTACACTTAGGAAGGACTACCCAACTGCATAAATACAAAATGGGAAATGACTGCCTAGAAAGGAGCACTGTAGAAAAAGGATCTGGGGGTTATAGTGGATCACAAACTAAATATGAGTCAATAATGTAATACTGTTGCAACAACAACAAAAAGCAAACATCATTCTGGGATGTACTAGCAGGAATGTTGTAGCAAAACATGGGAAGTAACTCTTCCACTCCTCTCAGCACTGGCTGTATTTCCAGGAATCCCTGTTGAGGTTACAGGGACAAACCATCCCGATGAGTCGAAAGAATAGTAAATATGGCAGGCGACCAGCTTGGCTTAACGGTGAAATCCTAGCGAATCTTAAACATAAAAAAGAAGCTCACAAGAAGTGGAAGGTTGGACATATGACCAGGGAAGAGTATAAAAATATCGCTCGGGTGTGTAGGAATGAAATCAGGAGGGCCAAATCGCACCTGGAGCTGCAGCTAGCAAGAGATGGCAAGAGTAACAAGAAGGGTTTCTTCAGGTATGTTGGCAACAAGAAGAAAGCCAAGGAAAGTGTGGGCCCCTTACTGAATGAGGGAGGCAACCTAGTGACAGAGGATGTGGAAAAAGCTAATGTGCTCAATGCTTTTTTTGCCTCTGTCTTCACTAACGAGGACAGCTCCCAGACTGCTGCGCTGGGCATCGCAACATGGGGAGTAGATGGCCAGCCCTCTGTGGAGAAAGAGGTGGTTAGGGACTATTTAGAAAAGCTGGACGTGCACAAGTCCATGGGGCCGGACGAGTTGCATCCGAGAGTGCTAAAGGAACTGGCGGCTGTGATTGCAGAGCCATTGGCCATTATCTTTGAAAACTCGTGGCGAACGGGGGAAGTCCCGGATGACTGGAAAAAGGCTAATGTAGTGCCAATCTTTAAAAAAGGGAAGAAGGAGGATCCTGGGAACTACAGGCCAGTCAGCCTCACCTCAGTCCCTGGAAAAATCATGGAGCAGGTCCTCAAGGAATCAATCCTGAAGCACTTACATGAGAGGAAAGTGATCAGGAACAGTCAGCATGGATTCACCAAGGGTAGGTCATGCCTGACTAATCTAATCGCCTTCTATGATGAGATTACTGGTTCTGTGGATGAAGGGAAAGCAGTGGATGTATTGTTTCTTGACTTTAGCAAAGCTTTTGACACGGTCTCCCACAGTATTCTTGTCAGCAAGTTAAAGAAGTATGGGCTGGATGAATGCACTATAAGGTGGGTAGAAAGTTGGCTAGATTGTCGGGCTCAACGGGTAGTGATCAATGGCTCCATGTCTAGTTGGCAGCCGGTGTCAAGTGGAGTGCCCCAGGGGTCGGTCCTGGGGCCGGTTTTGTTCAATATCTTCATAAATGATCTGGAGGATGGTGTGGATTGCTCTCTCAGCAAATTTGCGGATGATACTAAACTGGGAGGAGTGGTAGATACGCTGGAGGGCAGGGATAGGATACAGAGGGACCTAGACAAATTGGAGGATTGGGCCAAACGAAATCTGATGAGGTTCAATAAGGATAAGTGCAGGGTCCTGCACTTAGGACGGAAGAACCCAATGCACAGCTACAGACTTGGGACCGAATGGCTAGGCAGCAGTTCTGCGGAAAAGGACCTAGGGGTTACAGTGGACGAGAAGCTGGATATGAGTCAGCAATGTGCCCTTGTTGCCAAGAAGGCCAATGGCATTTTGGGATGTATAAGTAGGGGCATAGCGAGCAGATCGAGGGACGTGATTGTTCCCCTATATTCGACATTGGTGAGGCCTCATCTGGAGTACTGTGTCCAGTTTTGGGCCCCGCACTACAAGAAGGATGTGGATAAATTGGAGAGAGTCCAGCGAAGGGCAACAAAAATGATTAGGGGTCTGGAACACATGACTTATGAGGAGAGGCTGAGGGAACTGGGATTGTTTAGTCTGCAGAAGAGAAGAATGAGGGGGGATTTGATAGCTGCTTTCAACTACCTGAGAGGTGGTTCCAGAGAGGATGGTTCTAGACTATTCTCTGTGATAGAGATAAGTGATAGGACAAGGAGTAATGGTCTCAAGTTGCAGTGGGGGAGGTTTAGGTTGGATATTAGGAAAAAGTTTTTCACTAGGAGGGTGGTGAAACACTGGAATGCATTACCTAGGGAGGTGGTAGAATCTCCTTCCTTAGAAGTTTTTA
The DNA here is from genome assembly GCF_965152275.1 of Natator depressus. Classification (NCBI taxonomy): domain Eukaryota; kingdom Metazoa; phylum Chordata; order Testudines; family Cheloniidae; genus Natator; species Natator depressus. Next base: position 286,147,311 of record NC_134234.1, on the reverse strand, counting down.
AGGTCAGGCTTGACAAAGCCCTGGCTGGGATGATTTAATTGGGGATTGGTCCTGCTTTGAGCAGGGGGTTGGACTAGATGACCTCCTGAGGTCCCTTCCAACCCTGATATTCTATGATTCTATGAGGCCTCAACTGGAGTACTGTGTCGAGTTCTGGGCACCAGAAAGATGTGGACAAATTGGAGAAAGTCCAGAGGAGAGCAACAAAAATGATTAAAGGTCTAGAAAACATGACCTATGAGGAAAGATTGAAAAAAATTGAGTTTGTTTAGTCTGGAGAAGAGAAGACTGGGGGGGGACATGATAACAGTCTTCAAGCTTGTAAAAGGTTGTTATAAAGAGGAGGGTGACAAATTATTCTTAACTACTGAAGATAGGACAAGAAGCAATGAGCTTAAATTGCAGCAAGGGAGATTTAAGTTAGACATTAGGAAAAACTTCCAACTGTAATGGTAGATAAGCACTAGAACAAATTACGTAGGGAGATTGTAGAATCTCTGTCATTGGAGGTTTTTAAGGACAGGTGAATCAAACACCTGTCAGGGATGGTCTAGTTATCTACTTTCATACTTAGAGCTGCCTCAGTGCCAGGGGCTAGACTAAATGATCTATTGAGATTCCTTCCAGTCCTACATTGCTATGATTCTATGATCACAGTTCAATGTACAGACTGATTGGCAGGTAAATTTCCTGCCTGCTTTAAGACACGGTCCACATGCCTCTTTTTCCTTGGAGTATGACTTGTTAACAAACTAAACTGTAAGATAACAAAAGTCCAGTCCAAGTCTTCTCTTCAGGCTTTGCTGCTCGCAGGGGCCTACTTCAGTGTTGTTCAGTCCACACCTCTGGTCCTCTCTGTCTCAGACCCAACACTTCCTTATCACTTCAGCCCACCTCCTTACCAGTTCCTCTTTTTATATTCTTTTCATTTCCTTTCACTGTCTATATATCTATATATAATAGTGTGACTTCCATTTTGAAGGATCTAAAAGCACTTTACAAAATGAAATATAAATTATGTACTTGTCACAAGGTGATACTAGCCCTTTCAGAAGCTGACCCCAGTCAGATTTATGAGAGGGCATCTGGGTCCTATAGGAATGAGACTGGGAGAAGAGAGACCAGGAGACGGAGAGGAGCCAGAGACAGGAAGCAGCAGGTGAGAGCTGGCAAGAGTGGCTTGGGAGAGAGCTACAGGAGACCTAGCAGAAAGAGCTGAGTCCTGAGGAGAGCTGGAACAGAACTGCTGGTGAGAACTGACCAAAGCTGGGACCCCTGATTGTGGGGAGGTCTTTGGAGTGGAACACCGCAGGGAGATGTGGGGTGAAGACCTGAGAGGAGGAGGCCCATAACAAGGGGATAGTCCTACTGAGGGGTTCCTTGAACAGTGGTAGGACTCAGAGGCAGAGAAGCCTCAGTAGTGGAACACTGTGGGAAGATCTATTGCAGGAGACCCGACTTGATCTTGCTATGTGCTCTGAAGACTAACAGATTCAGGCTCTGTCTGATCAATCGCAAGACACAGTTTGAGTGTCAGAGGCCCTTCAGAGAGAACATCCTGCCAGTAGCATCTTCCTCTTTAAACCAGGGGACTGTCAGTTCAAGCACCTCAGCTAGCAAGGTACTGCATGAAGAGAGAAGGATCTCAAACCACAGGGATTTATAGAGTCAGGCTTCTACTGCTTTATGAAACTAGCTGCACCCGGCTCACCATGCCAGTCCCTCTCTCCAGCACTCCCATCCAGTCACCAGCCGTGGGTCCTCAGCCCTCATATTTATGTACACTAAATTACAAAAAGGAAATTCAGACACACAAAACCGTTAGCTCAGTTGGCTCAAGTGCAATTTCCCACAAAAACACAAACACTAAAAGGAAGGAAGTTGTAAGTTAAGGTAACAACTGCATTCAATATTGAAACCAGTCTTCAATTATTAGCCCATCACTATCATGATGGTGCTGGTACCCAGCAATAAAACAAAGTAATACCCACTATAACATACTCACTTTCTGTACAACAGTACTATTACTTTGGTGCACACATCAAGGAACTGAACTTCACCCACATTGTAATGCACCACTTTTTAGTACTACATCATTAAGTAATGTAATCACCATGCCAGTTCCCAGGACAAAATTATTATCTGAGAATGACAAACTTGGCATCTGCACAAACCAAATGGAGAAAAAATACAAAGCTGCCGATCACATACGCAGAGTAACTTATCAAAAACATAATAAACTTCTATTTACCCTATGACTTTTGAAAAAGTCCGATCAACTGTGTAATATGCAGCACCAAGCCAAACCATCCCCTAATACTGGTGAAATGTACACATACACATTGTTTCAGATGTCTATTTATAATGTCATACAACAAAACACATTTAGAGGTCTGAGGTAAGTTTGGGCAATGCAATGTGATTTTTCAGTACTTTGAGTGCATTGTTGGCGATAGTATGGTTGAATTTAAGGGTTCTAATTCTCTACTATGTCCAGGCTGTACTCAGATGTAATGGTGAGCGGTTGCTGCAGCAAGCCATTTGTGGTTCCCTGGACCTTGGTGAGCCAGTATCAGCAGAAGCTAGTGCAGCAAGGGCCCTACAGTGATTTCTGTGACTAGCAGCCCTTACACCAGCAGAGGATCAGGCATAGAGAAGCTTGGCTCCACTACGCCCCAACTCCATACACAACGTGTCCTCTCCTCCCCAGGTTTAAGTTCATTTTGTGCTGCATTCTTGGTGGACCAAAGAATCTGCCCAAATTGTGTTAGAGGGCATACATGTTTTGAAACCAGTGGAGTTACATTGCTGTTAAGGTGGTATAACGCAACGGAGAATCCAGTGAAGGGTTCATGTTTAGTCCATCCACCTGGAAACAGTCAGGGCACACCCTGACCGTTGTGTAGGAGCAACACATTGCTCCATCCAAGGACGAGGACCAGATATGAACCCTGGGAAGTTAATTAAAGGACAGTAATCGTGGGAAGCTTCCTTGGCCTGGCCTCAAGGCCTGAGAATTAGGATTGTAGTAGATAGAGGCTGGAAAATAAGAATATTAATCAAAGTCATGTATTCCTTTGTTGTGTCTTTTTGCGGTGGAAGTAGGTAATGCGCAGGGGGGAGAAATATAATAAAAGGGAAGGTGGAAAGCTGACAGGGAGCAGCCCTTTTCAGCTAACCAGCTTGCTTGCTTGGATAAACCTGTGTTCTGTCTCATCATTGAACCGCCACAATCCAGGCCCCCGATGTTGGAGTCTTCAGTAACTTAGACTTTCCAGAGCCGGTAGATCTTCAAACCATGGGCTTGATTCTCCTCTCACCTCACTGTTTTTACATCAGTATAACTGCATTTCTTTCCATAGAGTTATTCCTGATTGTCACAAGTGTAGGTGTAACACCGACAGACCCCAGTCGTCAGCGGGTGGGATTGAACCTGGGGCCTCTGGAGCTTAGTGCATGAGCCTCTACTGCATGAGCTAAAGCCAACTGGCTGTTAGTTAAAGCTGTAGAGCAAACTCATTTTATCTCTCTCATTTTATCAGTGCCACTAGATGGGACAGAACACCACACCCAGGAGGTGTGCAGGTTACATAGGCAAGATCAGAATCAGGCCCCAGGTCGTCTTCCAGCTTTTTTTCACTTCAGTGTAGGGCCCCACAAAAGTTAGGCCTCACTTCGGTATGGCCCTTCTTTCAAGCTTGGCTCACCCTCTGAGCTGGAACTGAAACCCAACTTCCTTTGCCTCAGATCCATTTCCAGTTGCCCCACAAACCATTTTTCCTGTCTTCAGCCAGCTACCCATTCCAGAACTTCCACTCCTCAAAGTCTAGCTATACAGGAATGCTCTGCAGGGAGTACCCAGCAACTCCTGAGGTCATCTCCAGAATATCGCAGTGGTTTACGGACCAGCTCTAGCATATGCACATCACAAAACCCACCATTGTACTGGCATTGATTCCCCCACCCCCATACCTTGTTGGTAGTCTTAGAAAGAAAACCAAGGATTGAAGGGGCATAAAGAATGAATTGCAAGAGGTGCTCCCTCTAGAACACAGCTGAACCAGGTCAGCAGGGGAAAGTGAGGAACCTCACACTATTATATTGTGTACACTGTACTGTACTATTATGTGGCTAAACACAAGATTAATGCTCCAGGCTGTCAATCTAAAAGGATAAACTTAAAAAAAAGAACATCAGTATGGTTTTGGTTTCCCTGAAGAGAATCAGGAAATACGAGTTTGATCCTATAAGGAGCTGGGTGCCCTTAACTCCCATTGATGCCAGTAGTGTACATTCTGTGGGGGAGGAGACTATTCAGCATTTTGTAGGAGACACTCTGCACATTGCAGAATTGGGCCCTATAAAAGCATCACCCCAAAAATTAACATCAGTAGATCTTCCTCAGACTAACTACAGAAATAAAATAAGGTGTCCTTCACTAACCCAATGGGATTTTCTACCTCCAAAAAAGAATGTCTATATGAAATTTGTATCCTCACCCTGATTGGTATAATAGGCAGGAAATGTAACAGACTTTATGTGATCTTTCAAATCCACTTAAAGCATGGAAGTGGTAGATAATAGTTGCGTAGAATGGTGAAAACATTTTTCAAACTACTGTAAAAAGAAAACTCAGGTGGCTTTGAAAACTCATTACTCCTGACTAAGGTAGGCACAACATTAGAAATAAAACTGACCGAATGTAATGTAAACATTGTTAATATGACCTAATATTTTATCATTTCAAAAAATGTAGGTCAAATAACAGATCTATGCATAGCCTATGTGAGAATGGGGCCCCAGGTATATGTTTTAAATGTACATAAGATGCTTTGATAGGAATACTGTCAACACAAATTTGATCTGAAATTTAGATATTACAAAAATAAGATTTGCGCAATGCCTAGGGCCAAAACAAATGTTTTAATGTATTGATTGTTTTTACTGGAAACAGTTCTTATTATACAAATCATTCCATTGCACTGTTTGCAACCCTAACTTTACAGCATTCGGAACTTAAAAGGGAAACTGATTATAAACCAATGTGAAATTGATGTAATTCATTTTCCAAGTTGAGAGCACTGTAAAAATAAACAAACACAATAAGTAGTGAAAAGTAAATTGCGGTCTAAAATTCAAAGGCGTAGTTAGTAACCTAGGGAGAGATCTGTTTTTTCCAGTATATCGTTTTAAAGTTTGGTGTCCCTTTAATTCCAGTATTTGTCAACAGCTAGTTCTGTAAAAACATTGAAAGTTTTATACTTCCGCTTTTTTATTCAAAGCACATCTCTTTTGCTTTTAGAAATATTTTTAAAGAAAAAAATAAGCACTGAAAATTCCATTGAAGGGTTTATTTTCCACAACTTTACACTGCTGTGTAAAAAGTGTAATTGTGTAGTTTACATACATGCCATGTAAATTACTATGGAAACCAGATGTAGCTTATAAGGTGCCTTGTAAGTCATTTCTACTGAGCAATAAAGCCTTTTTTTTTTTTTTTGGCAAAACTTTGAGAGACTTACTGCTGTTTTCTATCAGCAGATAGAACAGATGGCTGGCACATGCATGCTTTACTAAATGAAGTGGGATCTCTATAGTATTACTCTTTGATCCCTGGTGGCATGTCTACAACACCAAGATGCAAAATACCACAGCAGAATAGAATCTAAATATTAAAGGTTTGGAGCTGTGCTTTTGATACAAAACCCCCCTTTTTAAAAATCATGCCCACAGTATGTAAACATATTCACATTTCACATTGAAATTGTGGTACAGAGGTCAGAAAACAAGGTATTTCCTCTGTTTGCTGACATGAAGCCACAGTGAAGGTACTACTGTAAATCCCAAGAGTCCAAAGTTTTGCAACCGCATTTATCATAACTTCCAAAACAGTCATAATTCCATTAGTAAAAAATGTGACCTGTACACCTTAGGTCATTTTAGAAATAATAAAAATTGCTGCTGTAATTGCTATGTACAAATGAGGTGTTTATGTAGGTTCAGTGATTCCTCTGAAATACTATTTGAACTGAAATCCACCATCTTTTGTTTTTCCTTTATTTTATCAGTGGTTTTGTAATATTTAAATGTGTTTCTCCCATTATGCCAATAATAGTATATAAAAATGAGTCTATTCACCTTCCTGAGGGAGGAAGCATCTAAATCTTTTAACATAGTCACATGTTTTCTTATTCCTTCATTCTGAGCCAGATTCTGATCTCAGTCACACAAGTATAAATATAAAGTAATTCCAATGAAGTGGGTTGAGTTATTTTGGATTTACCCCCATGTCGATGAGATCAGAATCAGCCTCTCTGAGTTGTAATTTTATCTCCTTTCCTAACCCTCCTTTTGCAAAACAGAAGGTATGCTGAAAAACATCATAGAGTGACATGCTCCCCAACTTGCCATACAGACTGGACACTGCTGCTGCAACATTCACAGTTACTGGTAACTGTTGGAGCAAAAAAACCCAACTTGTTTTTGATCTTGACTCTTCTTCTGCCCACTGAATTAATCAGACACTTATTTTGTTTTTATGATCCACTACTTACCGTCCATTCACTGACAAAGCCTTTGCTTTATGTTGATTCTGATCCTGCAAACACTCACATCTATGCTTAATTTTACTACCAAAGCAGTCCCACTGAAATCAGGGGGACTACACCCATTAGTAGAGTTAAGCATATGCATATGTGTTTGAAGGTTTGGAGCCTATATCCCCCTCATATATTGCTAAATACTGCTGAAGTGCTATTACCAACTGCATGCTCTAGGACTTTCCTCAAGTGGGCAAAGTAAAACATGTTGCAGCATAAGTTAGCACACTCGGGACTATTTTTCTCCAAATTAGGAAGGCTCAGCACACACATCCCCCAACATCGAGAAGAGAATAGACCCACAAGTCACTTATACCTTGTTTTGCAAAAATCTGCAGGATATAAAAATGAAGCAACACCAGTGACTTCTAGTGGTTACACAGATGTATGCAATGTATAATATTATCCAGTGGGAACTTTTTTTTTTTTAAACACAGAACATCTGTACAACATTCTGAAGTACAATTTTTCTACACATAAAACTACAGCTGTTATGAAGTTTACACAGCATAGGTAATACTGGGTGGAATTTTAATAAATAAGGTCCCTATCCTTCGATGGACTAAGCAGCTTAGTACCTGTGGCTCCTCTTGACCTCACTGGGTATTGAGGGTACTCACAACCTTCAAGTATCAGACTCTTAATTTAGTTCTCCCTCCCACAAAATTTGCCATAATTTTTGAAGTCCCTTATTTCCAGTGAGTTGCTCAAGAATTAAAAGAAACAAACATTTTTCATTTATTAATGAAAATGGCTTTAACAGTTCCTACATCAAAGAGATAATTTTTCCCAATATAGAAATAACAGAAATGTCCAACTGCAAAGATCACAATATTATAACTAGGGCATTTACATTTAGTATCTTTGTTCATCACTTCTAAACCAATTTACACAAAATACAAGAATAATCCAGTTCTTAAAATGTTAATTGTTCATTTCAATAAGCAATTAAGGTCTGACAGGAAGCTGATCTACCCAGCCATGCAGGACTATGAGGGGTTTCCAGACTCCAGGGCAGATTCTCCACTGCCCTGCACCTTGTGTCATCATTACAGCTGTGCAAAGTAGACATAAAACACTTCCATTCTAATGCGTTAGTGTTTTACACCCACATTGCATAGGTGTAAACTGGAATGCAAGCTGCATGGTAGCAGAGAATTGGCTCAAACAGTTGAAGCTCCTGGGACATAGGAGCTGCACAATAGTGTATGTATGGTTTCTAAGATCTGCTAGATCTGCAGGGGGACTAGCACATATTAGAAACCATGCATATGGTACTGTGTAGTTCATATGTCCCAGGAACTCTGGAACTCCCCAAGACCTCCTGCATAGCTCTGAGGCAAAACCATCTGGGTATAAGGACCATGAGAAGTCCAAAGACACATCATGGAATACATGTAGCTGCAGTTCTGGCAAGTAGAGGACCATGATGTGCTAATTAACAGCTATTAGATAAGAGGCAGTCTACTATTTATGGTTAATATATTTTTCTGAATAGCAAGAGTACAGGTATTTTTTTTCTTGTCAGTGTTATCAAAAAGCTAAGGAAATTCTCAGACAAAAACTAAGGCTGAGTAAAGGTTTCAAACACAAAGTACTCATGTGGAGTGTGCAAGGGACATTTGTAAAAGCACTTACATTTAAAGTAAAAAGAAAACATTTGAAAATGTGAATTTAAAGTAAAAACTTTTTTCAAATGTTGGAAAAATGGAGTTCTGTTACCACAAACAACTTTAATTTTGTCCTTTTAGCATTGCCATTAAGTTAAATTAGGTGCATGTACATGTTATTTCAAAATTATTATTCTTATTTATTTGTTTTACCATAGCGCCTAAGAACCCTAGTCATGGACCAGGACCCCAGTGTGCTAGATGCAGTACAGTGCTAATTAATATCGTTGCTTTGACTATGGACCGTCAAGATCTAGGGCAATCTTATTCTGGCTCCAACCCCTTTACACCAGGTAAAAACAGTATATAGAGACTGTCAAAAAGTTCCCACCAGGGGAAGATATCCTTAGCACAGAAACTGTGGAAGACAGATGTAAGGCTGGCCTCCGAGAACCTACTGGGACAGGAAGGGCATATTGGGGATGGGCCACAGCACACACTACTGTGGAGATTCCAGGGAGCACTGCAGAACCAGAGGGCAATCCAGAGAGGCTGCCAGAACTTAGACACGCTCCCCAGGCAGTTATACCAGGGGCCTCGCCAGCCCCTGGAACAGCCCAGGATTGGGAAGACATGAAGCTGGCTTAAAGTCATCATAGTCACCTCTGTCTGGCCTATGAGTTAGAACTCCTCACCTAATCTGCACTGATACATCATGTTTAAATATCCACAGCACTTGAAACAAACAGCTCAGATATACATACTCTGTATGCACAGGACGGAGGTGGATAGGGGCAGTTAGTTGTAAGTGATTACTAAACAGGATTATATGTTTTCCACCAAATGAATAGCCTATGTTATTTTTAGCATTTATTTGACTCATGAATGAAAGCTAACACTTCTTTAGAAACAGGAGGAGTGAGGCAGAGTTAAGGTTTTTTATAGTACTTTAGCTCCATATATTATTTTTTCCAATCATTTTTGTTTTACCTTACCTTAAAAATTCCAGAATTAAGGTTTGTGTTTTTAAAACATCAACATTTTTCTCCTTAAATAATTGCTATGTCTTATGCTTAACTAAATCCTTCCCTTCATCTTAATTTTTTTACCTGAAGTATGTAATAATCAATTATGCCAATCGGTTTTTGTAGAAATTAAACTCCTTCTATAGTTCTGATCTGATTTTGACATGGGAGATATTCAAATAGCATTTCTGTGTAGATGTACAGCCATTGAAAGTGTAGATTAATTATTTTTTTAATTTTAAAATATTTAAGCATGTCAAGGCAGTTTTAACTAATATGATTTCAGTAATAAATTAAAGATGAAGAGGAATGGTTTATTGAGCAGCTTTGTCACAGTTCAAATGGGATTTGATCCTGCAAGGTGGTGAATACTCTGACCCCAATCCAGTAGAGATGTTAAACACATGCTTAACTTTAAGCATGTGAGCAGTGCCATGCATTTCAAATGTTACAATCACAGCTTCCCAACAAACTGGTCACTGGGTTGCAGAAGAGGGGACTTAGAGCAGAAAAGAAAAAAGAGGACAGGGAAAAGGACTTGGGTTCTCTCTAATGTCTCAGTCCCATTACCCAGTAAGACATTTTTCCCCCATGGACAGCAGTACAATCATGTGTGTCCTAGGACATGTTAACTACAGCTAGTTACTTAAATAGCACTCTGTGGTATAACTTTTGTTTTCTATATAACTATAGATACAAACAGAACTCCTGTGACCTCAGTCCCCATACAAGTGACTTTGCTTCTCTGTGCCTCAGTCCTCATCTGTAAAATGGGGATGAAAGCACTTCCCTACCTCACAGCGGTGTTGTGACGATGAATATATTAAAGAGCACAAAGCATTCAGATACTATGGTAATGGGGCAATATAAGTACCTAACATAGATAGAAGGGTATGACAGCTGCTGTAAGAGATTTCCTGAATCATAAATGATCATTTTGCAAAAAAATGTTTCTAACCAATTGAAAACTCACATAGTTATAAAGTTGACCAAACTATAACCAAAATATTCACTGAATATTTTGAAAAGTACATGATTTTTTACTGAGTATTCTCTTGTATAAAATGCATAGACTGCTTTTTTTTAAAAAAAAGTTGTTTTATTTAGAATTCTTTTCTGTTAAGCTGAATATGTTTCCGTATCCATGATAACCTTAGATCAACATGATGCAGTGTTATGCAAATTGTACATATTTATCAGTCTTTCAAATTGTGCATGAAAGTATGTCATACTTTCTTATCTTTTCAGTAAAAAAATGTAATAGAGAATTGTGGGCTCAATAGATTGCAACGTTGCATAGTTTTGCCATTATACTTTGTAGAAATAGATCTAGGCAACACAGCTCCCATTTTAACACAACTATGCATATTGAAACAGCGTGTGTGTGTTTAACAAATGAGTCATAGTAGAGCTCCATATGCTAAAACCTTATGCTTTTTAAAAAAATAAAATAACAAAATTGTATCCACATTATGGACTGTTGGGCTGTAAAATTTCATTTAAGGCTAGCTAATGTCTTCCTCATGAGCTTGTGTTGTCTAACCATGCTCATCTTGTTGGTTCTTTTATCCTTAGTTTATCGGCAAAGAAAGCATACTCTCCTTCTTAAAATCCCATTTTAAAATTTACTTCTTCCAAGAATTTTCCTTATGATAATTTCCACATCAATAATGTGTCCACAGCCCTTCCATGTTACCCCATGTTTTATGTTGTCTGAATTAAATTATAAACTCTTTGGGTTAAGGACAGTGTTTCATTCTGACTTTTTTTTTTTTAACACGATACATTTTCCATGCTAGATAAATAATTCCTATAACAGGTGATTCTAAATCAAGGGCTCATTCTTTACTGTCTTTTTGGCACATATCAGAAATAGTTTCCTAAAATATTCTAAAAACTAAATATTTGCCTCTGCTGAACATATTTCAAGAGGTTTTTTTTTCTTCTTCCAAGCTCAGTCTGTACCTACCCTTCCTGTTGCTTGCCAGGTAAAATTCATAGAGTGGATATTGACTGGAATAGCTGGCATCCTCTGCTGGGCTTTTCTGAAATCATGAGTGAATGGGGCCATTTTCCCCTCTGAAACAATCAGAATATCCTCTTCAAAGCCTGTAAAACAAAAATATACAGACTAGAAAGAGAGGGAAATGAAGCAGGATTCTCATGTATGATGAAAAACATTTACTGTAGAGGAATGTTTATTCTCGCTATCACCTACTTCTTGGGAAGACTAACCACTGGGATAAACTTTCCCATTCCTATGCGACAAACAACAATACTGTTTGAACCACCTAAAGTTTCCACTGGCACTTTGGTGTTCACGGATAAACCACAGAGCTCAAGTGCGTCTTTCTGGAGGGCGACGCCTTGCAGCAGGAGCCCCACTAGCGCAGGTTAACAAACTGCTTGGAGAAGTGACTCACTGAAGCCTCTAAGCAGGGCGATTTCACGGGGCTGGAAAACACGTTGCTGAAGCACCTCCAGGGAGAAAGAGCCGGTGCTCATGCGAGGGGCGTAGAGCCCCAACTTACCTATCAGGACTCTGGCTTGATGAGCATCAATCCACATGTAGAGAGTGTCCTCTTGCCGCTGCGCTGCCCGCGCCGGCAGAGCCCAGAGGCTCAGGATGCTGCAGAGCCCGAGCGCCGAGCAGAGGGCGCTCGGACCGGCCATGCTGCCGCTGCCGCTGCTGCTCCGAAAGGCGCCGGGCGCTCCCTCGCGCTGCCGTGCCCTGGCCCTCGCCCTGGCCCGCGCGCACACGCCGCGGGTCTCCGCGCCGACTGGCTCCGGCAGCGCCGGGCGGGCTGCCTGGCTGGCCGCGGGGGGTGGGCTCGCCCGCTGGCAGCCGCGAGCGGGGCTGGGAGTCGGGCTGAGCGCGGCTGCGGGGGGACGTGCCTGGGGCAAGGCACCGGCACCCAGCGCTGCCGCGGAGCCCCACTAGGAGGCGCCGGGAGCAGGGAAGCGAGGCCGGGCTGGCCGCGCGGCTCCGCCAGAGGGGGCCGGAGGAGCCCGCCGGGTCCCTCCCTTGCTCGCCCGCACTTCCCGGTGCTCGGCAGGGAGGCGAGGGGAGACGTGGGGAGGGAGCTGGGTGCCGGCGTGGAGCGGGTGTGGGAGGCGCAGGTGGGGGAGGATCTGGGGATGGAGGCGCAGGTGGGGGTGGGAGGAACTGGGGAGGGGGGTCCAGGGAGGCGTTAGGTGGGGGATCAGTGGCAGGTAGATACCTGGGTGGGGTGAGTAGAGGGGCTAATGGAGGGGTGGGTGTATTGAGTGCTGGGCTTGGGGTGAGTATAAAGGTAATGGAGCAGGAGGGGTGTGTGGGGGACAGTGGGTGGGGGTGAGCACAGGGGGTGATGGAGCAGGTGGGGTGTATGGAGGACACAGGCTGGGGATGAGTACAGGGGGTAATGGAGCAGGTGGGTGTGTGTGTATTGAGGACACCGGCTGGGGGTGAGCACAGGGGGTGATGGAGCAGGAGGGGTGTGTGGGGGACGGAGGGTGGGGGTGAACACAGGGGGTGATGGAGCAGGTGGAGTGTACTGAGGACACAGGCTGGGGGTGAGCACAGGGGCTGATGGAGCAGGTGGGGTGTGTGTGTATTGAGGACCCAGGCTGGGGATGAGTACCGGGGGGATAATGGAGCAGGAGGGGTGTGTGAGACACAGGGCAGGGTGAGCACAGGGGGTAACGGAACAGGGTGGGGTGTATTGAAGACTCAGGGCAAGGGTGAGTACGGGGGGTAATGGAGCAGGTGGAGAGTGAGTGGACACAGGGTGGGGTGAGTACAGGGAATAATGGAGCAGGGTGGAGTGTGCAGGGGACATGGTGGGGTGAGTACAGGGAGTAATGGAGTGGGTGGGGTGTGGAGGGGACACAGGGTGGGGATGAGTACAGGGCGTAATGGAGCAGGCGCATAGGGGCTGGAACACCTGTACAAGGTTTAGAGTTTGGTTGAATGGCTCTCAGCACCCACACTATACAAATTGTTCCAGCACCCCTGAGCAGGTGTGTTGGAAACATGGCTTAATGATCTCTGTACAGCGAGGTGTGTGGTGGAGGGAGCTGCCCTTTCTTAGCACATGGTGGTACGCTGCTGGGGTCACTGTTGAGGTACACACTGCCCAGTGTTCATTCAGTGTGTGTTCTAGGACACACCATCTAACCCTGTGTCTTTCTCACGTGCCTTTGTGCAAGGCTCCCAGTCCCTCTGGCTCCCGGGACTTGTAGTGAGTGAGTGTACACTGGGCGAGGTGGCTGGGGTTAGTGAAAGGTCCTGTACACACAGAAGCTGCTGCAGCCCAGGCTGCCTCCTGGCTTGTGGCTCAGCCTTACCCAAATCGTATTTACCAACAGTGCATCATGTAGTTTCATCTGACGTTGAAGTTTCCCCACCACTTTGTTTCCGTAACCCCTTTTTTAGCAAAGTACAGTAGCACGTGCCCTACCTAGCCCTTCCTTCAAGAGGACTTTGCTCTGCGGGCTAAAGACAAAGAATGATGCAGTTTACAAATCTTTTAAATAATCAGTCCTCTGATACCAGCAGCCCTTTGCTTTACCAACTGACACCTACTCTGCATGCATTTGATTGTGGCTTTACTCAACCTGTACCCTGCAAGCCGATTTGCACTGCTACCTCCTACAGTGCCTACCCCCTTTAAAGTCAGTGGGGTTCTGCACATGCCCATTATTAGTGCCTTTGGTCATAAGGAATTTAGGGCAGGCATTTTGTCTCATGCACCTGGAAAGTGTAGTGTGCATTTATGATGCTATATATTATCAAATTATTATAATTTGCATTGCAGTAGTACTTAAAAGTCCCTTGTTAATAAGATAAATATAATTAAAATAGGCAATTCTGCAAAATCATGACTCCTTGCAATAAGGAATTTTCTAAATGCACATTGACAGTACACTAAATTTAGGTTTAGTATTGGAGAAATGTGAACCAAACGACATGTGTGTGCAATTGGGCAGCGCCAGTGGCACATGGGCCTTCAGCAGAGCCGTGTGCTCCAGTGAACCTTTCCCTGAACCCAACAAAGGCAAAGTGCCAGCTTGCTATAGCAGCCTTCCAACTACACAAGCTAGTGACTTGTGAGTACAAGCATTACAGCGTTTTCTTGTTTTGGTATATGGATGCATTGGTGAATCTGGGACAAATACCACTAAGGAGCAATCAAGCTCTATCTTGCACTTGGACAAATGATATAGTGTAATGGATGCTTTTTGAAAATATCAAAGTAATGTTGCAATTTACATAGAAATCATAGCTTAACTAACAGACAAACTAAGTACAGCAGGTCAAAAATTTCTATTAAAATGTTTTTAAATGAAAAACAGACTTTTTAAACCAATTTTTCACAGAATACTTTTTTCCCTAATGTTTTTGTTTTGTTGTGGGTTTTTTAATGAAAAGCTGAAAGCCAAACATTTTGGTTTTCAAGAGCTAGAAACTGGCCTTTGGGGGAAAGGGAAGGATTGTTTGTTGTAAAAAAAAAAAATGGTTTTCAGATATAATTTTTAAAAAATATTATCAAAAATATTATTGGAAAATACTATTTTCCAGCCAGGTTTATAATTATGATTAAACATACTTTCAAAACTCAGTTCTTAATATCATGGAAAGCAATGACAAATCAGATGTGCATCAAGACAGAGCTTTACAAGAATGGCATATTGTGTATCAGCTGGTGCAAATACTCTGTGCAAAAAAAAAAGACTGTATTCATTTGTCTTTATGTGTGGAATATGTATATTGATATCTGGATTAATAATATTAATTTTTTTAAAGAGTTTTGCTTTAGAATGGCAACCAACCTGTAATTTATAGGAGACTAGGAGGAAACTTTCTCTGGGGGAAGATTATCCCATAAGTGCCTACTGTGGTATTTCTTCCATCATTTGTGACACATTTGATCCTGGAATAGAAAGACAACTGCTCTAATCCAGTATGGTAGTTCCAATGTTTATTTCCTACCTTATTTCTGTTATTTTGACTGAATGTCTTTTAAATTTGTCAGAATATATTCAGTATACTATTTATTACATCTCAGAATTACCCATACAAGTATATTTGGTTTTTAAAAACAGAAACTAATAGATGTACTCTTACTCTGAATTTTCCATGGTTTTACATTTTTGCTTGAAGATGCTTTCAGAATAAAGGTGAATAAACTAAATGCAGCATTATAGTTCACCATAATTGTAATGTTGGCCTGCTTTAAAACTACTCTATATGTTTTTAAAGTATTTAATCTTAATTTTCACAAATTATGAACATTGACATCCAAGGATTTTGTAAAATAACCGAAGCATGGATAGTATTCCTCTCCCCTTCTTTTGCACCTACCATTTTAACAGGATTTTGTAATAACAAAAGCTCTCAGTGCAAGGAGGCCCTCTACAGGCTGATTTGATCAATAGCAAATTGCTGAAGGACTGAATCTTCTTCCAAAAGTTTAGTGAAGGATAACAAGCACATCAAATCATGACAAAACAAAACAAAAATCATTTTTATTGGGGGTTTCTGGAGGACGGTTATATTCTCTTTAGCAGCAGAAACTTTTCATACTGTTTTTTTTTTTAAGAACAGTGACAGTAGCCCACTGGCGTCTGAGCATGGTTTCTCCTTTTTGTGTCTGACCCCAGCTAGACATCAGCCCCAGAAGTTCCATTTTTTTCTGTTTATTTGCCTTGTACACAGCTATGTTACCATCCTACTCCTTTGGCCTGGAAAGCTGAAAATCTGTCTTCCCTGAACCCAGTGCCAATAGCATTCTTTGAAGAAGGTGTTCATGCAAAAAACAGCCTTCGTTTTTCTTTAAACGCCAAATCAGACAGCTAAAGAAATAACCCTTCCATGGCTGTGGTTTTTCAGGAATCTTTTCCACAATCAGCATGGTGATACATACGCAGCCATTATTTGACTATATTGGGGGACAGTAAGTGTTTCTGGGGGGACCAGAAGGAGGGGCCAGCTGGCACAAGTTAGAGCAGCACCCCTCCATAATCCCCCACATAACCAGGTCACACAGATCTTTTGAGTCTTCTATAGCTTAACACCAACATCATGAATTGCACCAAGAAACTTACTGAAAGCCACTGCAGATCCTAAAACAGTGGTATAATGTGCTCCCAATATGAAAGTCCGATTAGTGAGCAGATAGCTGCATACTGCACTAGTTTAAGTTTCTCAGTAGTCTCAAGGTATTGAGTGCCTTACAGTAATCTGCAGCAGTGGCTCTCAACCTTTCCAGACTACTGTACCCCTTTCAGGAGGCTGATTTGTCTTGCGTACCCCAAGATTTACATCACTTAAAAACTACTTGCTTACAAAATCAGACATAAAAATACAAGTGTCAGAGCACACTATTACTGAAAAATTGCTCACTTTCTCATTTTTACCATATATTATAAAATCAGTCAATTAGAATATAAATACTGTACTTACATTTCAGTGTATAGTATATAGAGCAGTATAAACAAGTCATTGCCTGTATGAAATTTTAGTTGGTACTGACTTCGCTAGTGCTTTCTACGTAGCCTGTTGTAAAACAAGGCAAATATCTAGAGGAGTTGATGTACCCCTTGAAAGACCTCTGCATACCCCTGGTTGAGAACCACTGATCTACTGTCTTGAGATGACAAAGGCATGGAAAATTGTGGTAAAGTACACATAAAAAGCAAAACAAAAAACAAAAAAACCTACCCAATTCTCACCACATGCAGGTGAAAAAAGTGCCCTTAGCTACAGCACCCAAGAGCAGCCCAGGATGTAACAGCACAACTAAGTTGCTTACCAGTGTTACAAATTGTGGGTACATTCATTTGGTGGGGGTGCTAATATAAGTTTTGCCAGTTCTTCCATCTGTTGATATATGTTACATGGCACTGTCCAAAAAGACAGTGAATAGATGCCAATTCAGTGTTTCTGTTCTGGCATAGTTCTAAGCACTATACTAGTTACGCTTCTCCAGCAAGAATCTAATTATCCCCCTTAAAACTTGTTAAAACATGAGACCTGGTACTTTATGGATCACTCCTTCAGCAATTAAATAGGACTTAATTCCAACAGATAACCCTGTAAATACCTTTCAACAAGTGTGGAGCAAGAACTGTTGGATTTAGGGAGACAAGCTTTCTATAGAATATTGTAGGTGTCATATGAATTTGCCAAAGTAAGCAATTATAATTCAGGAGGCACCACAGCACTCGCAAAAGCCTACATCTATGATGAGTTCTATTAACTAATCTGTTAAGGATATAGGCAGACTGAAGATAAACTCAGATGCTGTACTCTCTCAAATAGCAATACAATGTGTGGCATCCTCTCTCCCTGAGCCTGTGGGGAAGGGTTATCTCAATAAAAATCAATATTCTGCCTAGGCTCCTCTACATTCCAAGCAGTCTAGCTGTATAATCCCTCCATTTTAGAAAATATAATAATATCATTTAAAAGACTCCAAATCCCCAAGGGGATCCCAGACCTACAAAATTGTTATGATGTTCTCATCATGTCAGAGATATCAAACCATTTCCAGCATTCTAATACCTTTATACACACATGGGTGGAAATTGAATGTGTATTAATGTAGCCAATTTTCCCTGCGGGTCCACTCAGTTTCTCTTTTTCTCCAGTGGAGAAAAACAAGTCAGCTGCATGAAGGGTCTGGGCTATCCTAGCAAAGAGGTATCAATTTCATCCTTGCCATCATGCAAGAGCATCTATTTGGGGCAATCCAGACTTGCAGATTGAGAACAAACCTATAATTTGGAGCACTGGCTGAGCAGGGGGATCATATGGATTTCTTAATTAGTCAGTGATGAGCACTTTGGCCCTTTTCTAATGCTAAAGTAATGTTCTGACCTGCAGCTGTCAGTGAAGTGGCAGTACATAAAACTGAAGGCATGTCTATGCAGCCCTGAAGTTTAGGTCATTAGTGTGAACTCAGAACCTTTATGTTCATACCTCAGTGCCCACATGGGGGAGTTACAGCTCAGCTCTTTGCTGCACACTGCTATTCACACCCAGAAGGTCTGAACTACAGGGCAATATAGATAGACATGCCTAGGGCTTAAATTCTCATAGAGTATTTCCCAGAGCCCCTCTATTATCCCCCTCCCTCCCAACACCATGAAAACTGCAGGGCAGTTGAAAATATTTACCAGAGTTCTGCTCCAGACAGCTCCAGCTGAATTTAAGCACTGGACATGCCCTTAGACCAGGGGTCGGCAACCTTTCAGAAGTGGTATGCCAAGTGTTCATTTATTCACTTTAATTTAAGGTTTCGCGTGCCAGTAATACATTTTAATGATTTTAGAAGGTCTCTCTCTATAAGTCTATATTTTATATAACTAAACTATTGTCCTATATATCATAAACAAGGTTTTCAAAATGTTTAAGACGCTTCATTTAAAATTAAATTAAAATGCTGATCTTACGCCGCCGGCCTGCTCAGCCCGCTGCCGGCCTGGGATTCCGTTCACCTAGGTCGGCAGTGGGCTGAGCGGGGCCTGCGGCCGGGACCCTGGCTGGCAAGGGGTCAGCAGCCAGAACCTCAGACTGGCAGCGGGCTGAGCAGGGCTGGCGGCCGGGACCCCAGACCAGCAGTGGGCTGAGCGGCTCAGCCCGCTGCCACTCAGCCCGCTGCCGGTCTGGGGTTCTGTCCACCGGCTCCTGCCAGCCAGGGTCCCGGCTGCCCAGCCCGCTGCCAGTCTGGGATCCCGGCCCTGCCCACATAGAGTGGGTACCTACCTTCTCCCTGGTTCTAGGCCATTCTCTTCCTCTCTCTCTGCACTGAGCTGAGGGTGGGAGTGCACTGAGCACAGGGCTGGGGGTGAAGGAGCAGGCTGGGGGTTGGGGTGTAGGGTCTGGCCAGGAGCTAGAATGAGGGAGGGGGCTTAGGGTTGGGGCAGGAGGTTTGGGTGTGGAGCACTTATCTGGGAAGCTCCCATTTGGTGCGAGGGGTGCAGGTGGGAATGTGGGCGACGCAAGAGCCAGGGCATGGGGTGTGGGGGGGCAGGGGGTTTGGGGGGGGTGCTGGAGTCAGGGCTCGGGTCGTGGGGGGTGCAAGGGTCAGGGCAGGAGGCTGGGGTGTGTGGAAGGTGCAGGGGTCCGGGCAGAGGGCTGGGGGCGTGTGAGGGGGGTGCAGGGGTCCGGGCAGAGGGCTGGGGGTATGTGTGGGGGGGTGCAGGGGTCAGGGTAGAGGGCTGGGGGTGTGTGAGTGGGGTGCAGGGGTCAGGGCAGAGGGCTGGGGGTGTGGGCTAGGGTCCTGGGGTTGTTCCCAGCCCCCTGCCCAGAGCGGCTCACGGCAGGGGGCTGGAGGGGATATGTTCTGATTCTACCCCCCTTCCCCAAGGCCCCGTCCCCACCTCTTCTCCGCCTCCTCCCTGGAGCAGCAAGCGTGCTCCCTTGCAAGGGCCATCAGCTGATCCAGGGCAGGGAGGGAGAGGAGGAGGGGCAGGAACCCAGCATGCTGGGGAAAGAGGTGGGGGAGAGGGAAGCTTGCCTGCCCTGCAGCAGCAGCCGGCAGGACCAAGCTTCTTCACCCTGCCCCCCCCAGGGGGCGGAGAAGAGCAGGCCGGGGCGGGCAGGATTTTTAATGGCACGCTACTGCCTGCTGGGGTCCCAGCCTGGGTTCGTCAGCTGGCTGAGTGGAGCCGGCGGCCGGGACCTGGCAGGCAGCAGCATGCCATTAAAAATTGGCTCGCGTGCCGTCTTTGGCCCTCGTGCCATAGGTTGCCGACCCCTGCCTTAGACCCTTGCTAATATAGCAATTTGGTCTGGATTCCCCAGATTCCCTGTTAGAAGCCCCGGAACTACTGGGACCTTAGAAATACTTCATAAACTCTTCAGGCCCAAGTCCATGATGTCTACTTTGTTAAGGAAGAGGAACTCCATTTGTCTGGCGTTCTCTGTGAAAGCGTGGGATGGGATTTATCAAAGCCCTTTAAAGAATCCCAGTGGCAGAGCATATTATGTAATATTAACAATGCTTCTGTGCATCTGAGGTTATGCTTGATACAGCAAGAGATTTTATTCAAAATGCATTGGACACCACTGAGGTTGCACAAAATAAAAGGCCTTTATCCTCTGATGTTTGTTGGCCCTGTACCAAAGAAAAAGGAACTCTGATGCATATGCTATGGGACTGTCCAACAGGCAGGCATCTGTGGAAAAAGGTGGACACAAGAGTTAAAATAGTGCTCAGCTTTAGCAGCCAAACCCCAATCCAAAATTCTTTCCTATTTACCTACTAAGCTGGGTTTAACACCGTGTGAAGGAGCAGAGAAACTGCTGCCTTGCACAGCAGGGGTTAAAGAAAACCTGTAGATTCAGCCAGCCCCGCCCTGCTACCTGCTATCCGTGCAGCCAATGCCATGCCTGGAGGGGGGGAAAAAGAAGGGAGCCTGGCTCAGTCAGGCACTGACTTGTGAGGAGGCAGGAGCTCCCAGTTTGCCTGCCTGAAGGGATGGAGCAGCAACCTGCCAGCCAATGCAGCCACTGGAGACAAGTAAGCCTTCCTCTTGCCCAGGGGAGCCTGCAGATAAGCCTCAACTGTGGGGTAACTAGACTAGAGGGGCCATGCCCCAAACTAATGAGATTTTAATAGGAAGTAGCCCAGCGAAAGAGCCCATTGAAGGCTCTATCACAAGTGGTGGAGAATGTGGACAATGCCCTAGTCCCTGCTGAAGGGGATTTTTTTTTAAAAAGAGAGGGAGAGCCCAAAATAACAAAAGGAAAAAACCATGAATGGAGATGGAACAGCTGCTGAAGTGGATGACCAAACATAACGCCCACCATAAAGAGCAACAGAAGCAGCTTCTGCAGCGGATGGTGACGCAGCAGCAACAGCTAGTTTGCGAATTGGCAGCCCGGCAGCAGCAGCTGGTTCAGCAAGTGGCCTCCATTTTGCAACCCAGCGCTCCAGCAGAGTTGACTAACTCTGCCCCTATCAGACTTGCCATGATGGGGCCTGATGATGATCCTAAGGCTTTTTTAGAAACTTTTGAGCAGGTGGCCATGGTAGCCCAGTGGCCCCGAGACCAGTGGGCTGCAGTGTTGGCCCTGTATTTAATCGGGGTACCACAGGCCACATATCGTGCGTTAGACCCAGTCACCGCCCAGGAATGTGCCTGAGTTAAGGTAGTCATCCTTGACACCCTAGAGATCTCTGAGGAGACGTTTCATCGACGCTTCTGGGGGGAGCAGTACCCATCGGCTAGGCTCCCTGTAAGCTGCACAGCTGCGCAGCAGGCTATTTAGGGCTGCACAGGTCCCCCAGCTTGGCCCCTCTGGAGCTGCTGGGGAGGGGAGACCTTCCTCTGGACCAGTTGGGCCCAGCCCTGCCGGAGCTGCGAGAGGTGCCGCTCCACACCAGCCCAGGTGCTACTGTGGGGAGAGAGAACTGTGGGGAGTCCTCTCTCCCTGCTGTAGCCCTGGGGCAGTCAGCACCCCAAACCCCTCATCCCCAGCCCCACCCCGGAGCATGCACCCCTAGCCAGAGCCCTCACCCCCCCACACCCAAACCCTCTGCCCTAGCCCTGAGCCCCCTCCAGCACCCCAGAACCCACACCCCCTGCCCCACCCCAAAGCCTGCATCCCACACCCCAACCCTCTGCTCCAGCCCTGAGCCCCCACCCACACCGCAATCCCCTCATCCCTGACCCCACCCCAGAGTGTGCAACCCTAGCCGGAGCCCTCACCCCCCCACACCCAAACCCTCTGCCCTAGCCCTGAGCCCCGTCCCACACCCCAGAACCTACACCCCCTGCCCCACCCCAAAGCCTGCACCCCCACACCCAAACCCTCTGCTCCAGCCCTGAGCCCCCTCCCACACCCCAGAACCTACAACCCCTGCCCCACCCCAAAGCCTGCACCCCCACACCCAAACCCTCTGCTCCAGCCCTGAGCCCCCTCCCTAACTCCAATCCCCTCATCCCCGACCCCACCCCAGAGCCTGCACCCCCCAGCCGGAGCCCTCACCCCCCGCACCCTGCCCCTGCCCAGAGTCCCCTCCCGCACTCCAAACCCCTCAGCCCCAACCTACCACATGAATTTTGTTATGTGCACCAATATGGAGATGATTCTGCAGATGAGTGGAAAAAATTAGAGGGAACACTGCCCACCGGGAGCCTGACCACACGTGGTTGCCCAGAAGATGCAGGACTCATGCTGGAGATGGCTCAAACCTGAAGAGAAGATGAGAGTGCAGTGGTCCTGCTGGAGCAGTTTGTCCAGATCCTGCCCCCTGGGGGAAGAGAATGTGTGTTGCGGCACCATCCTGAAACAATGATGGATGCCATCCAGCTCACTGAGAATTACCTAACTGCCAAGTCTCCTGTGATGTCACCCTCCCCCAGGGATCGTCTGGGACCAAGAGCCCTGTGCTGTCAAAGGATGGAACCACCTGTGGACCCCAGATCCTTAAGGAATATAGACATGCCCCCCCCCACCCCGTACCAGAGCCCCAGAGGGCTCGAGGGCAAAGAGGCACCAGGGTCCCCCACCCCAGAGACCTAGTACCATTTACTCGTACTCCAGTTCGAGACACCACAGGCCCACCAGAGGCACATCAAGGAGCCTTCCCTGGCCCGGAACTTGGGGAGGCCTGTGGGGACTAGAACAACCGAGTACCTAGACAGGAAACTCCACGCATCACCCAAGATCAGGGTCGGTGTTTCATGTGTGGCCATTCTGGGCACTGGTCCAGAGACTGTCCTTATATGGAATGTAGCTTTTGGAAGATCTGCACTCCATGGACACGAGCATGCCAAGGGGAGCCAGCCAAACTGACCATCCTGCTGCAGGTAAATGGGAGAGAAGTGATGGGGCTGGTAGATTTGGGGAGTGCCCAGACCCTTGTACAAAGTGCAGTTGTTCCTAATCCAGGCCCAATTCAGGGCACCGTCATGTTACACTATGTGCATGGAGACGTGAGGGCCTACCCCCGCACAGAAGTGACTTTAAAGGTGGGGAGATAGGAAGATCCCCTGATGGTTGGTCTTGCCCTGATGCTTGCCTACCCCGTTATTTTAGGCAGGGACTGGAGCTACTTTGGAGAATTGTTAACCAAGCTGGTGGGAATCCCTTCCGATGGCCAGGGGGCCCTACCTCCAGCCACAGGACGACCTGAAGTGGCAAGCCTTGCAAGTGTGCAGGAGGTTACAGACCCTGGTGAAGGGACATCCTGGTCTTCAGTTC
The DNA here is from genome assembly GCF_965152275.1 of Natator depressus. Classification (NCBI taxonomy): domain Eukaryota; kingdom Metazoa; phylum Chordata; order Testudines; family Cheloniidae; genus Natator; species Natator depressus. The sequence continues at coordinate 286,123,877 of NC_134234.1, read as the reverse complement.
CAATCCAGCCAGATCAGGCCTCCTCCCAGCTGGAAGGGGAGCCCATCCTCGGACCCGAATTGGAGATTCTGACTCTCCTGTTGGACTTTGTGGGAGAGCAACAGGCTGACGACACACTGAGTCGAGCATATGCCCAGCTGGCAGTGGTAAATGAGGCGACCGTTGAACCCCATCAAGTGGGATGGTTCCCACATTTTGAGATTCAGGGTGACCATCTATACCACTTAGAGAAAGACCTGCAGACCGAAGAGATTCAACATCCGCTCTTGGAGCTCAGCCTCTAACAGAAGGAGTTTATGCAACCCGCCGCTAGGCACCTTGAGAGGGAAAAGACATTAGCTCGGATTCTGGCCTGGTTCTTTTGGCCGGGGATCTACAGAGAGGTGGTGGATTTCTGTGCCTCCTGCCCAGAGTGCCAGCTCACTGCACCTTGGCCAGCTGAGAAAGCCCCTTTGATCCCTCTCCTGCCTATGGGCTTATCTGCTTTGAGCGGATTGGAGTTGACATAGTCGGCCCTCTGGAGAGGAGTGCTACCGGATACTGGTTCATTCTCATTAAAGTGGACTATGTGACCCGGTATTCTGAAGCCGTGCTCTTATGTTCTCTGAATGCCAAAAGGGTGGCAATGGAACTTATGAATACCTTTGCCCAAGTCGCGGTGCTCTGGGAAATCTTGATAGATCAAGGAACAAACTTTATGTACCAGACGATCAAGCAATTCTGCCGTTTACTAAAAATCAAGACTCTACAAACAGCTGTATACCACCCCCAAACAGACAGCCTGGTAGAACGCTTTAACAGAACCCTATAAACTATGCTCCGAAGATTTGTCCTGGTGGATGTCCGACATTGGGACCAGCTTCTCCCTCCTCTCCTGTTCGCGGTCCGGGAGGTTCCCCAGTCTTCCACTGGCTTCTCACCATTTGAGGTTTTATATGGGAGGCATCCCCAAGGGATTTTTGGACCTCGTTTGAGAAATGTGGGAGGGGCAACCATCCCAAACCACCAGTGTGGTATAGTATGTCTTGAGCCTGCAGGTGAAACTTGAGGCTGTAGGCTCATTTGCCAGGGAGAACCTCCTACATGCCCAAGAAACCCAACAAGCTGCCTACAATAAACGGACCTGCTTTTGGGAGTTTCAGCTTGGTGGTAGGATACTGTTGTTGCTGCCCAGCTCAGAGTCAAAGCTCCTAGCCCGCTGATAGGGGTGATCTGACGTGTGGGAATAGGTGAACTATGAAATCAAGCAACCCGACAAATGTACGGCACAACAAATCTACCATGTGAACCTTTTAAAATAGTGGAAAGCCCAGGAAGGCTTACTAATAGCTCCCTATCTACCACAGCCTGAACTAGGCCTGCTTGGGGAGGCTTCAACTGCAGGAGTGGTCAAGGTTGGGGACAACTTTACCCCAGAACAGAGAAGTCAGGCGCAGCAAGTAATCACTGCCTTCTCTTCCATTCTTTTGGCCCGACCAGGGCAGACTCACCTGATAACCCATCATATTCAGATGGTACCAGGAGTTAAGGTCAGAGAAAACCCTTGGTCCCTTCCCCAGAAACTAAGAGAGACCATGAAACAGGAACTCCTGTCAATGCTAGTGTTAGGGGTGACTGAGGAGTCTTTCAGTGACTGGAAAAGCCCCGTGGTACTGGTCCCTAAGCCCGATGGAAGTACCTGCTTTGCATTGACGTCTGCAAGGTCAACGCCATATCAAAGTTTGATGCATACCTGATGCCACGTGTGGATGAGCTGCTCGACCAGCTAGGAAAGGCAGAGTACATCACCACCCTGGACTTAACAAAGGGATATTGGCAGATCCCCCTTACACCCGAGTCCAGGGAAAAGACAGCTTTCTCCACCCCCTTCGGGCTTTTCCAGTTCCAGACCATGCCCTTCAGTTTGCATGGGGCCCCTGCCACATTTCAGCAACTAATGGACCACATTCTCCACCCGCATAGCCAGTATGCAGCTGCCTACCTAGAGGACGTGGTGGTTTATAGTCACGACTGACAGAACCATTTAGAACATGTGACCACAGTGCTATAGTCCCTCAAGGAGGCCGGCCTGATGGCAAACCCTGCTAAATGTCACCTCAGGAAGGATGAGACCACCTACCTCGGGTACACGTTGGGAAAGAGCACAGTCCGACCCCTGTTTAGCCAAGTCCAGGCCCTCCAGCTGTGCCCTCCTCCTTCCTCAAAAAAGCAAGTACACCGGTTTCTAGGACTGGCTGGTTACTACCACCACTTTATCCCAGGGTTCTCATCCATTGCGGCCCTCCTTTCTGATCTCCTCAAGAATGAGAGTCCTAAAAGGATCCAGTGGACCAGAGCCTGTGAGGAGGTTTTTCAAACTCTGAAAGCCCAGCTCTGTCAGGAACCCAAATTGTATAGCCCTGACTTTACCAAGGAGTTCTTGTTACAGACAGACACCTCGGACATCGGCCTAAGAACTGTTCTGTCCCAGGTAGGGGGAGACAATGAACACCCCATCCTATACGTTAGCAGAAAGCTGTTCCGAGGGAGAAAGCCTACTCTGTAATCAAGAAAGAACCCTTGGCGGTAAAATGGGCTATGGAGTTGCTCCATTATTATCTTCTGGGCACACACTTCACCCTAGTCACTGACCATGTCCCTCTCTGCTGGCTGCATGCCATGAAGAGAGCCTGGCTCAGTCAGGCGCTGGCTGGCGAGGAGGCAGGAGCTCACTGTTTGCCTGCCTAAAGGGACGGAGCAGCAACCTGCCAGACAATGCAGCCACTGGAGACAAGTAAGCCTTCCCCTTGCCCAGGGGAGCCTGCAGATAAGCCCCAACTGCAGGGTAACTGGACTAGAGGGGCCACGCCCCAAACGAATGAGACTTTAGTAGGAAGTTGCCCAGGGAAAGAGCCCATTGAAGGCTCTATCGCACACCGTCACAATGACTTTGGTTCTTGAGGATTGCAATGATCCCCAAGTGGATTTTTTTATTTTACAAAAGTGGAAGAGTAAGTTTATGACCAGAATAGAGCAGTGGTATTCAGATCTTTCCGAGTTAGCAGCCAAAGGAAGAATAGGTTATTGCCTTAGAGAACAATTACATTCATTTGAAGAAATTTGGACTCTGTTTCTAGATACATTTGGATAAAAATGTTGAGATGGCTCAGAGAATACCAGATTTCCATTCCACCTAAGCCCTCCTCTCCCTGTCCATATAAATCTTCTCCTACTTCTCACCCCAATGTGTTATGTCTATAGAGTATTGCCTGGCATTGCAGCTTTGGCAAGTATTAAAATTGTGAAATTCCATAATTCTATTGTGAAGAGAGTGGGATTTGAAGACCTACAAGCTGTAAGTCATTCACCTTTCTGTATTTTGTTTCTTTATGGAAATCAATAAAAAAATTAATCATAAAAATGATATAATCAATTAAACTTTGATGGATTTCCTAAGAAGCATGCCAATTTAATTTCTAAAATCTCTGGTTCTGATGCAGCTACAAAACTACAGCTATTCATCATTTTTCAGATTTTATTACCAATACTCTTTTCCATTATATTTTAGGGCACAGGAACAAGAGTGTTTTTAATTAAAAAACACTTTTTTTTTATAGCACCAGAAAAATGCAGGCAATTTTATACCTGAAAAGGAATTAAAAATTAAGTGAAGGAGTAAAATTTTCTTTATTAAACAGTTCAAGAGATGCTAAAAAAGGCATCCAGCCCAGAGACATTATAAAGTGAGATTCATTTCTCTGTCACTATCACTTAAATGGTTTTCTTAGTATTTGCCAATGGCTGGTGTCAGTTTGAGTACCCCGGAATGCTGTATAGTACATCAATTCCTAGAAATTTACCTAACTAATTATTAAAACTGATAGGATCAGAACCAAAAGCCATACCTTTATAACCTCTGAATAAGGGATACAGTAACCAGATTTCTCTCTGCAGGTATTAATAAAATCAGACGGGGTCTACCAAGGATATTTCCATTCTGTAGAGTACGCTCTGTATGTTTCTGTCTATCTATAGAGAGAGTGGGTCCATATATACTTGACCTGTACTGGCTGTACGAGACCTGAATGGGTATGTTTACTGTGTATTTGAATTCCACTGGGATTAAGATGTGACTAATATTAGTGTAGAGATTGCCTTGCTCCATTGCAGAGTCCTTTGGTTACCTGAGGGTACGTCTACACTCCATGAGCCACAGCTGCAGCAACACTGCTGTAGTGTAGACACTTCTTACAGCTACAGAAGGGGTTTCTCTGTTGCTGTAGTAAATCCACCCCTCTCAAGAAGCAGTAGCTAGGTCAATGGAAGAATTCTTATCAGGGTTTAGGTCAGCTTAACTACACCTTTCAGGGATGTGAATCTTTCACCCCTGAGCGATGTAGTTAGGTCGACCCAAGTTTTAGGTGTAGACCAGGCCTGAGTTCCTCAATATAGTAGTGTTGGAATCAGACTGCGCTGGAGGTTACTAGCTGTGCTCTTTGATCTCTTTGATGACCATCTTGGGATGTCTGAAAGATTTGAACAACACTACATCCAGCTGGGGATATGGTAACCCAGGAGGTGACTGGTTGCCAGGTCCCCTTGATCAGTGTCGTAGGAGGAAAGGAGGCATGAAAAGAGTGTACAGTAGGCACAACCCTGGACTGAGATGCTTAATTTGGATCCCGCTGCTTTCACCTGATATTGCCTTTCAGGTGCACAGCTGATCTTGTTCTTTGCTTCGTGCTTTGTAAGTAAAGTTTGGTGGCTAATAAAGTAATCGCTGTCCCTGACTTAATTAAGGAGGAGTCTTCTGATTTGAGGGTGGCATATTTAAAAGCACTCAGCAGTGGCCTAAATTTGAGTCAGGGGTAACACTCCTGTTGACTTCACTAGGAACAGAGGTAGGCCAGTTTCAATAGGACTACTCAAGTGATTAAAGTTAAGCACATGCTTAAGTGCTTCACTGGACTGGGACCAGAGTATTCAGCACTAGAGCTGAATGGAAAATGGTTCCACTAAAGTTTTTCCATTGGAAAATGCAGTTTTGTCAAAATCAAGAGGCTTTGGAGAAAAAATAAAAGAAGTTTCAACAATGTCAGGACATCCCATTTCACCATAATCTTTCAATTTTGTTTTGAAACAATTTGTCATTTTGAATCTTTTAAATTCTCTTCTATTATGTATTATAGCGTAAAAAAAAATTCAAAATCTAAACAAAATGTTTTGATTGATCTGAAACACAGACATTTTCAGAATTGTTTTGCAGAGAATTTTGAAATGTGTGGGTTCTTTCTGATTCAAAAGGAAGCCAAATTTCAAAAATCTCAAAATTCTTTGCAAAATGGAATTTCCATCCTCTGCCCAGTTCTACTCAACACCTTGAATGATGGAGCCCCATTTACTGAGGACCTACCATACTGAGCCCTTAATTCTAATCAGAACCTCTGGGCACTATTGTAATGTAACTAAATAGTAATTATGTATAGGACGTGTGGGACAAGTCACATGGACTAAATTATAGAATCTATGTGAACTAAATATATTTTTAATTTTGTTGTGAATAAGGACATTAAATACAACAGTTATGCTATATTTCTCTATGTAAAATACCAAACTATTCAGTGCCAGTGTCAAATGGGTTGATGGTTTCGTCCCCTTCTTAGTGGACAAGTGTCCACATCTCAAAAATCAAAGTCGCAATTTATATGATCACCTATATTAACAGTCTCAGTAGAGGGGCCAAGAACGGCATGGGAATGGAGATTAATTAATCTTCTATACTAGTGTTCCTCAACCTTTTTGATACCAGGGACTGGCTTGCTGCCTTCCTACACTTCAGAGGGAGCTCAGGGACTGGCACTGGTCCAGAAACTGGTCGTTCAGAAACACAGTTCTATACCATTTACAGTGATTCTTCCAAAACAAACTTGAGGCACAGTAGGTTGTGATATTTGGAATTTTGCAAGAGCCATAGCTGCAATCAAGGTCCTTTGCCTTTTGCAGCTAGCTGGAGTAAACCTGCAACAAGGCCCCCTAGTTGATGTTCACTCTGGTGCCACCAACTGGAAATTCTGCAACTGCTTCAGGTAGACTCAAAAAAGGATGTTTCTATTTAATTAAATATGAAAATGGATAATACAATTCGTAATACAATACCATACCCCGCTATTGAATTGTTTATTTTACTATTGCAGAACTTTCTATTGATGACACATAACTGAATTGTGGGAAGTGTCGGGGGGGAAATCAGAATTTTGGCAGCTGGGTAGCTGACATTTGGAGCTTTTGGCACACAGGAAGGCACAGAGGACAGTTCAGGAGTATAGAATAAGAACATTAGCTGGATGTTTCTACTGAAACAATTCAAAGTGAAATGGCCAACAGTATTGATATTTATACGGATGTAACAAGCCTGAACTGTGTAGTATGGAGACAGAGTCTGCAGGAAGACCATCAGCTTATGCAAGAAAGGCCCGGAGCAGACACAGGGAGTGATTGTCTCTATGGCAGTCAGAGTTGGCACGATTTCCCCTTCCAGAGGCATTGGCCCTACTTGGCCAAATTGAAGGATTTTTCAGCTGCTGTCTCCAGAGAGTCAAGGCAGGGGAACGGGTTGGGGGCTATAGCTGTTAGCAGTAGTAATCCTGAGGGAAAGGCTGCAGGATAGCAGGCTCCTGGGGAGGTTGGCTGCAGTTTGGTGAAGTGAGCCGACAGTTGTAACTATGGGTGAGCAGCTCCCCTTTTTTTTTTTTTTTTTTTTTTTTGATGCTGCTTCCAGGGCTTGTCCCGAGGTGCCAGACAGCTGTAGATAAAAAAAGCTAATTTGTTCTTCATCCTGTAAGTGATCTTCTTATGCCCGATTTCTCCAGTTCTGAGCCCAGTCATCGAACCTGGAACTCCCCTTGGTCAAAGTGCACCTTGCCCCATGGCATCCCTAACCTCACCCTGGACAGAAGTGGGGTAACAGCACCATATTTAGGTTTCAGATTTAACAACCCATCAAGATGAATAGCACAGTTCACATCTCTTATAGGAATATTATGGTTTAGACTCATTTCACATTTAGAGTAGGTGTTCTTTACAATCCTAAAGGTTATCAACCTCATTTTAAAATATTGAGAAATCTTAGATTCTGGAGCACAGTTCTGTGGCAGGGAGAGAATGCACTGCAAATTCCTCAGCTGCATAATTGTGTAATATACAGGGCCCTGCCCATTATACAGAGAACTTCTATTTTCAATACTGTTAGTGTCATGCTTTTCTAAAGGATTAAAGGCAATGTAAACAAAATAAAAACCACCGTACATGGACCTTAATCTGTAGTAATCTTCAGTGCAATAGGCTGTTTTTACACAAATGTAGAAAACTTGTTTGTTTCAACTTTCTCAGAACTTGATTTTCAAATTTTCAGTTCATCAGACTGTATGAAAAGTAAATCCCAATAAAACAAGCGGAAACTATAATTCTATTCTTTAAAAAGCTAAAATTAACTTTATATAGTACTACCTTGAATGTAATTTACTACATCTAGGTTTACTTATATTTACAATCAGACTAGCAAATTTATCCATACATTTTCAAAGTAGAATGCAGGGATTTAACTACACAGTTCCTGGAGGAGTCATAAATCTAATTAATCATACTTGAAAATATAGGGGCAAGGATAAAACAATTCTTGTGAGAGAATTTGCCTTTATTTGAAGTTTGAATTTATGAAGATTCCATAGTGCTGCAGGCTTTTTTGTAGTTAATGTGTGAAACGGTGTCATTTCCTCTGAGCACATTTTGCTACTGCAGTGTTTAACAGCTGACTGCACATGCAACCTGGACTGTGGGACCACTGAGCCCTCTGTCCCACCAAGCTGGGGTATCCCTCTCACATTGTGATGCTGCGTCAAGACACAACCCCCTGGCAGGTACTGCACCTATAGACATCCACAGGCAGGGACTCACCCAGTTGAGTTACATGAATGATCTCTCAGCCACTCATGAGAGTTAATTGGCCCATATGGGAGTGTGGGGTAGTCACCCCATCAATAGGGAGGCTCCAGCCAATTCCCCCCCAGCTCGAGCCCTACACCCCAGAATTGTACCTTCTTGCACTGGTCAGAAGCCTGCCCAGTATAAGTTTATTACCCAGTTCGCCCCCTCCCTCGATGTGGGGAGGACACACACTATCCTTTATAAACTGAGCTGAGATTTCCCAAGCACTTCAACCAAAACACACTGTTTTAGGTAAAATATAAAACAGATATATTAACTATAGAAAGATAGATTTTAAGTGATTATAAGTAGCAGGCATGGAAATCGGAGTTGGTTACTTAAGAAACAAAAATAAATTCACGGTCTGAGTTCTACAAACTAAACAGGATTTGAATGAAGAAATGTCTCACCCTGACAGATGGTACAAACAGATCTTCAATACACAGGCTGGAACTGCTTTCCAGCCTGAGTCCACCCTCCCGCAATTCAAAGTCTTTATCGTCCAGACATGTTTTCAGGTGTTGAACTGTGGGGAGAGTGAGGTCAAGTGATGATGTCACTTCCTCTCTTTTATAGTTTCTTCCAGCTTGATGGAAAGATCTATATTTGTAATGTGACAATCTGTCCCCATTGGTTGAGCAGTCTTCATTGTCTACGTGTTCTCTTTGAGAAGTCTCCATTGTATACAGTTCCTGGGATAGCGGATTCTTTCCTTGATGAGCCATTAACCACTGTCTGGCAACTCCTTTGTTGTACCTGAAAGGCTGGTTGTGGGTGTTCCCAACTTCACAATATATTTCAGTAACACACCCATAGCAAAATTTCATAGCTTCACATACAATTGTAGCACATACAATCAAAGAGGACAGTAATGTTCAACAGATGAAGACTTTTTGCCTCAAGGCATACGTTTTGTACAAAACATATCCTAATTATATGACAGTGGTGAATATGGGGGTTCCAGGGTGCCACGCTGAGGTACAGAGTGTCACAACATTAGACAGGAACATAAGAATTGCAATACTGGTTCAGAATCATGGTCCATTCAGTCAAGTGTCCTGTCTCTCACAGTGGCCAGAATTAGAAGTTCAGAGGAAGATGTAAGAACCCCAGAGTGGGGAGATGTGGGTTTATCTCCCCCCAGCCCAGATATTAGGTCTTGTCCTGATTTCTAGCATTTAGAGATTTGGAGTTAGGCTTAAATCTGGAAGCATGTGTAATATCCCTTCCAAACATTCTTATTAATTATAACGCTGGATATTCTTGAAATCCATATGAGTCCAGTCTCTTTTTGAATCTTAAGTTCTTGGTCTCAGTGACTTCTTTTGGCAATGACCTCCACCGTTCAATTGCACAGTGTGTGGAAAAGAGGGTGTTTCCATTTTTAATTTCCCAGCTATATTTTCTGTCTCTGACCCATTCATTTTATGTATGTTTATCATGTCCCCTCTTATTTGTCTCCCTTCTAAGGCAAACAGTTCCAATCTTTTCAATCTTTCTTCATATGAGAGTTTTTCAAAGCCCTTAATCATTCTTGTTGTCCTTTTCTGGACACTCTCTAGTTCTGTGATATCCTTATTGAGATGGAGGTAACCAGTACTACATACAGTATTCTAGATGAAGCCACTCTGTCAGTTTGTATCATGATATTGTAATATTTTCAGTATTATTCTCCATCCCATTCCTGTTCAATCTAATATTTTGTTTGCTTTTTTGATTGCAGCTGCATATTGAGCAGAGGTTTTCATTGAGCTATCTAGAGAGATGTCAAGGTCTCTTGTTTGAATTGATATAGCTAACTTAGAACCCTGGAAGTTGCACATGTAATTTAACTTTTTCCCTCCAATGTTCATTACTGTGCATTTGTTAACATTTAACCAGTATCAACAGGCTGTAACATTGCAAAGGTTCAGGCAATTGAAATATACTCTGCATTTAAATTAACTGGGGAGATGATTGAGACCTAATTTCACCATCATAGTGAGCAAATTTGATACATATTGCTCACTGGAAAAAAATGAAGCATGTTGGGTAATTTGCTGCTGAATGTAGCAGCTCAAAGGTGTTTGATGATTGTAATCACACACTTAAGATTAAAAGCTCAATATTGTAATGATGGGGTCATGCAAGCTTCTTTGATAACAAATCAAAGGGTCACTGACTTGCACAGTGTCATGGGGCACACCTCTCTGTCTCTGCTGTCTGTGTGCCGCCCCTCTTGCAGCCTCAGGAACTGCAGCATCCTCTTAATGGCTCAGCCCTCTGGCCATGTCACTACCAGTGTTCCTCCCTTCCAGGGGAGGTTTAGCTCCTCAACAGTCCTCAGCAGTCTTCCCACACAGTGCCTCTGTGCCACTCACCCAATGGCTAGTAGGGGAACCCAGACCCACCCTCTTCTCTGGATTCCAGCCCAAGGACCCTCAGCTCAACAGTCTGGGCCTTCTCTCTCTGGGCTCACTGCTCTGTCCTGGCCTGCTTCCTACTACAGGTTCTCCTTGGAACCTACCATTTCCCAAAGCCTCCTCCCAGGGAGAGCCTGCAGTGCAGTACCCACCCACTCCTCCCCTTCTCCTGGGAGTGTCTACCTTTTCCAAGCAGCCCCTTCACCTTTCAGCTCCTGGGCTTTATAGGCCCCACCTATTCCTGACCCTCTGAGCGTCCTTAATCAGCTGCCTACTGGGTTAATTGGACCATCTGGCCTGCATTCAACCCTGCAGGATGAGTGTGGGGTGGTCACCCCATCACATACAGCAATAAGGTTTGGGAGTACTTTCAGTACTTATACCGTGAAAATTAAAAATTAAAAATATAATTAAAATCCCTTCGAGAAGTAATAGAAAAAGCGCATCATAATATTTTACAAAGATGCTGTGAGAGTCTAGCCAATGCTTGAAAAGCCAATTGTAGGGACACTGCCATAGGAGCAGCAAAGTAGAGTTCAGGTTGCACATTCAGCAGCGAGAAAGATGGAAAAGAATGGACAGGGAAAAGATTGCAACTGCTATGTCATGAAACAATACTTAACTATGGTAAAGTGTATGCTAACTGCAAAGGAAAAAAAATAACTTTGGACCATATGTTCCGCTCTGGCATAAAACTGCATGGAGGAGAACAAAATAATCGAAAAATGATGTGGCTTTTGAAGTGCAGCTGCTGGGCTGCATTCTCCTCCCCACTTTCCTGTGGAACCAGTGGGGATGCAGAACAGCCAGGGTGCAGGGCCATGAACATGAATAGAGGCCAGGGATTCATGCAATTAAATCCAGGGTTTCCCATGAATCCAGGCCAGACACATGGGATGAAATCCTAACCTCACTGAAATCAATGGCAAAATTCCCTTTGATTTCTGAGGGGGCCAGGATTCCCCCCATGGAGTTTGTCTCCTTGTGCATCTTCCAGGCTTCCCATCCCTCAGAATGACAGCACAGATAGCTATTAGCATGCTGCCCTTGTCTTCTAGGCCATAGATTGTATTTTGTAATTCCTCTAGTGGAAGTCAGAAAATGTGGAAGAGCAATTATTGTTGCTTCCAGCAAGTCTGATTAATTTCTGGTTTTACATAGCCATTAGCCTGTCTGAGGGGTGGCATGCTGACTGGCTGTCAGCTCCTCCCTTCCTATTCCTGGCTAATCCTCCTTTTCCCACACAATTTAATGGTCAAATTTTTCCAGAAGGGAAAGTGTAGTGGCCTTTCTGTTTGATGTGAGTCTCCTTTAGCTATTTCTTTGGGTTTTCTGCTCTCCCCACCATGTGGACAGAGATAGGGGTGTTATACAGATGTAGGGAAGATGAGTCTTTTAGGAGACACATCTGAGGTACATTTTATAGACAATGCTGATGTAAGCAGTGTCAGGGTGAGCTCCACCCTGACATCTGGTGGTGAGGTGTGGCAAGTTGTGGAAAAAAAAAACTTTAGGGGCTGATCTCATTTGCATAGGCACACCCACCCCGCCTAGACTGAGGCCATAGCTGCCCAAATGGTCACTTCGGCTGCTGTGGGATCCCCAGTGTCTCTGTTATTGGGGCAGGAAGAATAAATTGTTATTACCCTGATTATGGGAACTCTGCTTGGAACTGTACTTGGCCTTTTGCTATGATGGAGGGACTCACCATCAACTAAGTAGCACTCGCTAGGCAAGGGTCATGGGTTCCAAAACTGTGTGAATTGAGAGAGACTTGAGATAGGTATTAGTACCTGGTGGTGTGGGCCCCTTTGTGAGGGCCTGAAGCACCAATTGCACCTCTGTCTCTCTCCACTGTGGAATGTCAGAGCTAATTTTGGGTCTATTAAGAGTCTTGCTACAGGTACTGTGCTGCATTCACTTTGGCCTTAAGGTGCACCAGCACTAAGGCCCCCACTACTATGAGCTGAAATCACTGAGAGCTGAAATCATTAAGAGCTGAAATCACTGAGCACTGTGTCAAGTAGTGGGGAGCCAGAAGATCTAGAGTGCAGCGGTGTGTTCGTGAGACGGCGAGCTGTGCGGAGTGGAGCCGGTCGTGGTGGAGCGGAGCCGTCTGTGAGACAGCGGTGTGTTCGTGAGACGGCGAGCTGAGCAGAGCTGTTCGTGAGACGGCGATCTGTGCAGAGCTGTTCTTGAGACAGCGAGCGGTGCAGAGCAGAGCCGGTCGTGGTGGAGTGGAGCCGTTCGTGAGACAGCGGTGTGTTCGTGAGACGGCGAGCTGAGCAGAGCTGTTCGTGAGACGGCGAGCGGTGCAGAGCGGAGCCGGTCGTGGTGGAGCAGAGCCGTTCGTGAGACAGCGTAGCAGAGCAGAGCCCTGTGGGGCAGTCAGCTTCAGGACACGTAAGGTGCCCCTTACCCCTTTCCCCCACACACAGGCACATTTTAGCCAGACTGGGGAGTAATACTATGCAGATGAACTTTTGAACTCTGGGGCTGGACTTTTTGGACTTTGGGTGATTTGTGGATTGCTGGACTCAAGAGACGTTTGGGTGCTGGGACTCAAGAACCCGAGGGAAAGGGGCATGCCCCAATTTGCTTGGGGTGGTTTTTTTTGCTCATGGGTTGTGTTATGAATCCTGTTGGTAGTGTTTCCCCAACATAATGCCACATTGTTTCTCTCTGTTATTAAAAGGCTTTTTGCTATACTCAGACTATGTGCTTGCGAGAGGGGAAGTATTGCCTCTTGGAGGCGCCCAGCGGGGGTGGTATATATTTGTCCCAGGTCACTGGGTGGGGGCTCGAGCCGGTTTGCATTGTGTTATTGGAATGGATCCCCTAGATATTGAACCCGGCCCTTGTTGCTGCCAACTCTGATGGGCAGAAGGGTTACATTTATAACACATAGGTGATATTATATGTGAAGTAGATAAAGAAGCAGATCAACATGCTGCAATATAAGAGAAGCCACACAAAATAGACAAATTAGAAACAAAAGGACTATACCACTATAAAGGGACCCACAAGCCTCCCAAAATGAGACAGCTGGAGCAGGAGACAGCCTTCCAGGGAGGGGTTTAAATGGAAGAGTTGGGCTCAGTTGAAAGGGAGCAGGCAGACAGAGTAGATATGGCACTCTCACTGTGGGAGAGAAGTCTGTCTATGGCCAGGAACTGGGGAAAGACTAGCACCTAGCAGATCTCCTGGAGGAATGGGAGTGTTTGTTGTTTCATACTTGATGTGGACTTTGAGGCCCCAGCAGGGGTAGAACTGTAAGTGACCTAGCGGGAGGGTTAAGTCTCTGCCATCCAGAAGTGGAGGCTGGGCAGAGCAGCAGAAGAGTACTTGGGGGAAACTGAGAGTGAGTGGCTGCTGCACCACACAGTGCTGCAAGATGGCACTCTAGTAAGGACATGCTATAGCAACCATGCTGTAACTGGCACAAGAGTCATAGTACAGCTGGATAGAGAAGCAAAAGTGAACACATTGGGGGAATCAGGAGGAATAAAACTATGCCAAACTTCACAAAGAAATAATGAAATCTACAATCCTAGCCATTTGAGTTCTATGCGTCCAGCCACCAGTAATTTCCTGGTATAGAAACTCCAATTTTTCTGACCGCTTGTCCTGCTGTTGGGTGTCATCTTTTGTTTTCTGCCTCCAGCTTATCTTGTGTGTGCTAAACTTCAATTCCCCTATAAGAGGGAATTAAATGTTTTCACTGTACAACCTCCAGCTGCCCTAGCACCTTTACTAAGGAACAGTGTGATTACTGTCAGGACCACCAGAATGGGTTTGTCCTGCACTTGGAGGTGGATGCAGCGAATTGGAGCAGCTGGAGACAAAGGGAGAAGGAACTGACACATACAGGGCGCATGTGGAGAATCAGGGTTGAAGGAAAAGCTGCCAAGCATGCAGGGTTACTAGGATGAGGTGGAAAGTAAGGTGGCTTAGTACATTCAGGGATCATGGGGGATCTGAGCAGCAGAAGGCAGTGAGGTGCATAGCATTAAGTGTACTATAAATTCTAGAATGTATAGGATTACTATTGTTACATGTTCACTGAATGGTACATCTTAGAATTATTTCAGTAAAACTGAAAATCCTGGGAAGATTAATTTGCAATCAGTCAACAGAGCTGCAGAATCACTACATAATTCAGTACAGGTTTGCTATAGAACTCAGGCACCTTACTGAAAAATGTAGGGTTAGTGTACTGCCTATAACAGGCAGCTGATTGAGATGCAAAGACTACATTGCTTAAAAAGGGATGAACATTAACTATTTGTAACACTGTCACTTGGAGAAGGAGTCTTTGCTAAGAAACCAGGTCCAATTTTTTATTTAAAACAAACAAACAAAAAACAACAACAGAGCAGTGCCAGACAAAGAGCATACAAGAACTGTCTGCTTTGCAATCAAATTAAACCACAGAGACAGCAATTTCTTCGCACTTCTGATGGTATTTTAATGTTGTCCTTTGGGGCAGGTAATACTGCATAAACCGTGCTGTTTAACAACATGCTGTCTGTAAAGTGAATACTGGTGGCCTTGACAGTAATTACAGAAAGAATTAAACAGGCTGGTTATACAAAGTGTAAACCCGGTAAGAAGCTCATAGACTAAGTGGATTCAGTGGAGGGAAGTGATGGGATATTCAGAATATGTATGGACCCCCAGAGATCCATCCATTATAAAAATATAATACCAGATCACTACCAGATGAGGGGGGAGGGGGAGAAAATGTGAGATGGCAGCAGAGTTGATGTATCACATGGAAGTTAGAGCTAGCTAATGAAAGTGCTCAAATGTATACATTTGACACATCTTTGGCACTGTTTGTTTGGGATGTGTTCATCTCCAGCAAATTCCACCAAGCAACTGCAAATAAATTTAGAGGGGTCCAAATTTCCACTGCTGATGTGGTGATCTGAGACAATACCTTCCATTAACATGACACCAGCACTGGGAATGGGACTCAACAGGAAGAAATGCTAATTTGCTGCATAGTAAACCACTTTGTAGGGAGCGAAGACAAAGGTAATGGGTGCTAGAGCCCGGCTTAAGTAAAATGCAGCTAGTACAGGAAGTGCTCAAAGCCAAAGGATTAGAGCCAAAGAGTCAATGAAATATCATAGGGACAAGTTAGTACCTTGTCTAGCAGCTACAAGAGTTCCTGTTGGGGCATTAACACAAAATAATCGAGTGGTCATGGGTTCTACCTCATGAGGCCTGGAAGCAACTGGAGCACTGGGGTTAAAGAACAAGTGTGTGCAGCATATATGGTCCTTAAAAAAGCTAGAATAGCCGCACATGAATCTAAAGATGGATTAAAGGAGCACAAAACTGGGGATAGAAAGGTGTGGGCCACCCTATGCACCTTTTTGTGGCCAGCTGTAGCACTGCAGGGGAGCCCCACCTTGCTTTCCCTCAACTGGGTGTGAAAAATCCACTTGCACAGATCAGAGCAATGAGAAGCACAGTAAGCTAATCAATAGAAGTATATCTCCTTTAATGGAGCCCTGGGGAAGGAGCATGTGGAATAACAGTTCTAAGGCCCTTTTCCTCAGGATCTGGGTTCAGAGCTCCCAAACTCAAAGTCTCTGTGGATGATCAGGCTAGCCTCATACTGCTGGAGAGAGATCACCACCCTTCTCTGGCTTCAGTCTCCTCTCTCGTACTCAGAGGCCTGTTCCTGTTTGAATAGTTCAGCCTTAGGGCAGAGTAGGGAGATTCTTTGATTCTCCCCAGACTGTTCTGATTATGACCACCTGGCTGAGCCTTAAAGGGGTAGTAAACTCCCTCAGAGTGCGAAGAGGAAGGGCGTTGATAAAGCTATGTTCTAAATCAAGACATGTTTTGGTCTAGTTTAGTGTTTGTGCTTTTTATTGTATTGTATCTTGGTTTTATTGATATAGCTCAACATTCTCAGTGCAACAGCAGAGGCTTGAAGGCACTTTAGAAATAAATTTGGTAAAAAAGATTAACATCTGTCACGTGTTTTGTCTGTAATTTAGTGTTTTGTTTCGGTAGGGTTTTATTTGGGGGTTGGTTTTGTTTGGTTTGTTTGTTTTTTAATGTACATGAGGCCACGGGTTTGTGTTAGAGAAGGTGAAGTTGAAGAAGTGCCTTGCATCTGGAGTGGAAGGTGGTGAAGTCTGTGATGGTCCTAAATTTCTGTGGTACTTTGTTCCACAGTCTCTGACTGGCTGGCAAGAAAGGGATCTGCCTGTCTTTACAGTAGACAGTTCCATTGTGCCTGAGGTGTGGAGTTGTCAGCTGTGGTCTTCATCAGAGAGCTTTAATTGATCTTTTAGAGAGGCTCAGACCACTGAGCACCTTCAAGATAAGGACCAAGAATTTAACTTGTGGCTTGTCTACACAGAGACAAAGGATATGCCCACCCAGCATAGTAAGCCTGGATCTGCGGGACATGCACCTGTGCAGACCTGTTGTTTCCAAGCCTCCACTTCAGCATCCACACCCCATTGGATACCTGGGCCTTACAACTGCACTACACAGACCTGAGCTAGAACTTCAGCCTCTCTGGGCATATACCATCATATCCCAGTGTTCCCAGTGCCGTTGCCCTGTGTTGCCATTCTAGGGCTTGGTTCATAGTGCACTGTGGAAGAACTTCTCTCTCTGCCCTGTGTGAGTTGACCAGAGTTGTTGTGGGGTTTTAGTCTGCAATACATCCAGTTTTGTGTCCTCACACTGCCAGCATGGATCCCAACCTGCTGGAAGAACTTCTCCACTTCAGAGTCTTATTTCAGGAAACATGCGGAGCATCTGCAAGAGGCTGCTGAACATTTCAGCAGCAGTTTTTGACCTGCCAAAGGCATCTCTCAGAGGAGGATTCTGACATGTCAGCACAACCCAGCTGATGCCACTCATACCTGTTACCTTAGCCACAGATTGCCCTTATGTAGACCAGCATTTCTGGAGCAGGGGCACAAGCATACAGTGAAGGGATCACATTGTCATGTGGACCTGGCATGACCGACAATGGGTTCAGAACTTTTGCATGAAAAAGCAGACGTTCTTGGAGGTTTCTGATCAGCTTGTCCCAGCCCTCCAGTGCCCCAACACCTCATGTGTCATTAGAAGTGGGTCACAATAACCATCTAGAAGCTGGCTATCCTAGACTGCTACAGGTCCATGGTTTGGAGTTGACAAATCAACTTTGGGGGTTGTAATGGCAGGTTTATGATGCAATTAGAACTGTAATGTACCCAAAGATGGGGGGCATTACAAATGTTCCTGAAATAATTGCTGGCTTCAAAAGATGAGCTTTCCAAACTTTGCTGGGGCCATTGATGCAACTCATGTGCCTATAGCTTGCTCTCTGTAAGGAGCACATGAGTCCATAAACTTGAAAGGGTATTATTCCACCATTATACAGGCCCTAGTTGACCCGGGGCAGATTCATGGACACTAGTATGGGATGCACTGGCAGCGTGTATGATGTCAAGGTGTTCTGCAGATTGAGACTTCATCTTCATGGAGAGGCTGGGACATTATTTCACTGAATTACATTGTTATAAATATTATATATATATATATACTGTTCCTGCTGTTATTCCAGGGAACCCTGCTTACCCCATGTTGCCATGGCTTATGAAACCATATTCTGATTTCAGAGCACCTGGCAAAAGAAGGTTCAACTGCACATTCAGTAGCTGTAGGATGGTGGTGGAATGTGCATTTGGCAGATTGAAATCCTGTTGGCATTGCCTACAAGACTGTATGGATGTTGTCAATGCAGTCCACATTATTGTGGCCTGCTATGTTCTGGAGAATGTCTGCGAGGAGAAGGGGGAACCTTTTTGCCGGGAGTGAACCCAAAACAGTGCTGGATTTCTGAACCAGTACACGCAGGCAGACAGTGCTCCTCTCATGACTAGTGCTGGATCTACATTCCCAATGGAAATCAGGGCTGCTTTGTGCCCCCACCTAATGGGTTTGCACAGTCCCATGCATGAGGGGATATGAAATGGTATTCGAAGTTGTGCTGTGTACAGGGGAGCTGTAGGAATTTTTTTAACGTATTGGCATTATGAATTTTGTAAACACTTCCCTGAAATGTACGGGGATGTCATGCTATTATAAATATTGGTCATGTATTGCAATCCACAAGCTTATGGATTACTGCAATGACAGTTTGTAATTTTTATTATGAAGTTTATTGAGAATTGGCATGTGATAAAAATGGCACAAACTTTCCTAAATTTTAGCATTGCATACAATAAAACTTGCTATCGTAGCCTTGGTGCAAAATCAACACTTTATTTTACACATGTATTTCCATTTAAGAACTAGAAAGGCAGACCAACTGCCATCAAAACATACAATACAATCACCAAACTCAGTGCCAAAACAGTGAAAGGTACATTTTGCCAAATTATATGGCGGGATCACATTGTCATGCAGACCTGACATGACCGACAGAGGGTTCTGGGTGACCCCTGTCCCTCTGTTCTCCTTGGCCTTTTGGGTGCACTTTACATGTGTGGGCCGTGACTACACTGGAGGGGATGAATGCACATGGTACACTTGTCTATTCTATGTGCTGCTGTTCATTGCCTATGACATGGTCCAGCAAATCCCTGAGTTGTACAAAGGCTGCATAGTCTGCAGGACACAATAGCGGGGAGAGGACTCAGGTATGGGGCTGGAGCAGGAGCTGAAGGTGGCAGCGGAGTCTGGAGTCTGGTAGTCATGAGCACAAGTAATTGCTTGAACAGCTCTGTGCTCTGTCTTCCTCCCTCAATCTGCGGTCATGCTCCATGAATCTCTGCCAATCTCTCCTTGTGCTGTGCAGCCTCTCTCTCTCTCTCTCTCTCTCTTTCCACCCTTCTTGCATATTTACCATCTAATACTCAATCTGGTCCTTCTGGAATTCTATCTGCGGATTTGTTTTATCTAGAATCTTCCATCAACTCATCTCAGATTCTCTTTCTCCTTATCTGCAGTCAGTAGGTCGGCTCTCCCAGGTTTTGCTGCCGTGTGTTCCCCTTACAGAGGTGGAAGGGCCTTGAAAGGAAAATGAAAGAGCATATTGTCTGATCATGATAAAAAAATTACGTTATTACTCGGTAAAAACCCCAGGGCTTGGGCAGCAGGGCTCAGGCCGGGATTTAAAGGGCCCCAGGGGGGTAGCAGCGGCTGGAGCTCTGGGGCCCTTTAAATCCCCACCGCCGCTACCCCAGGGCTTTAAATTGCCCTCTCGGAAAGCTGGTCCTGGTACGGCACACCAGCTCTTACCGGTACGCTGTACTGGGGTGTACCGGCTTACTTTCACTTCTGGACTAGGCCAAGGAAATATTTAGGAGTCTAGTGACTGACTAGCACATCACAGAATGGAGGGGGCTTGTGAGTTACAAAGGTAGCCCTATAAGTATGCTTTGCTTTGGAACATAACTGGAGTAACTATTCTATTAGGTTCTCTTTCATCGCCAGCCAGCAAGGAGTGAAAATTCATGGAAAAATCAGCAAGATGCTCATATGGCATGGAGATGCAGTACAGCCTCCTTACAAGCACCCTGCCTCCATCCACAGACCCAAATGACTGCCAGCCAGGGGGACTCATAACACGAATAACCATCCTCACTGTAATTTGGACTCATATTTAAACTAGCTATGGACCAAATACACAGTCCGGTTTGATTTGTACTCTGAACAGCCAGGTTTCTCTGGGACTCGCTTTACAAGTGGTCCAGGACGGTATAAGCATGGTTGATTTTTATTAGATATATTAGATGGGAGGGGTATGTGAGGCTGTTAATTGTGGAGACCCAACCCATTCTTATAACAATCAGTGAGTCACTAGTATAAATTTGATGTTGTTTATGCTTGTTTAACTTTTTCCCTCATTTGCAGTGTCCATTTTGAATCCTACATGGCGTTAGGGAAGGGTGAGGTACAATAAAAGAATGGTGTGGGTCCCACACTGAACAGAAGCACATCAAACCCCTAGATTATATTAATAACGTAATAGGACCTGTTGTGATTACTGGATCTAAAATCCTTAAGATGAACTGTAAAAAGTATGTGAAAGTTATAGTAACTGTAAAAAACAAGTTGCTTACCACAATGAACATTATACGAAGTGCAAGATATCCAGACAAATAAAAGCTGGATTTGTCCAAACAAAAAAGACCTGCTTTGATTCATAGACTATTGAAATCATACTCGGTAAAAACAGAAGATGTAAAACCAGAAGATAATTGATCAAAATTAGTGTGATGCATATTATGACAATTGGTTGACAATGATGGGGATGAAGTATGGTGCCCAATTCCCCCTTTTTGGGTTTCTTAAAAAGAGACTTTGAAAACTCCATTCTTTCTCCCTCTCTCTCTCTCATCTCCTGTCCCACTTTGCATCCCAGCCCAGCTCATCTTATCTCATCCTCCCTGACCCCAAGAAACAAAATGAGACAGACTTTCTTCCAGGCTGGCTGGCCTTATTCTTGTTCAAATAACTTTGTTTTTCACATGTGAGTTCTGAAAATAACATCATGACATCCTGTCCTCAGCCTGTCAGTGGGGTTACCTAATTGCTAGCATCCCGGAGACACATAAGATCCTGTTTTGTCCCCTGCTCCTCCTCTCCCCCTGAAACTCTGCCCCCTGACCAGGTCAGAAGCCAGAAGCTGAAGCTGGTAAGAGCTGCCCGGGCAGGGGGGATCCAGCTCCAGGGCTGGCAGAGCCCTCGGAGAGCAGCGACTGTGGGAGGTGAGGGGCCAGGAGCCCAGGCTGGAGCAGGTCAGTCCGGGCTACTATGGAGAGTCTTGGCTCCTCCAGCTGCCCTGGGTGGTGTGTCCCAGAGGGCAGGGACATGGGCTGGGGGCTCCTCTTGGGCATCCCTGCCCCCAGGCTGGGCTTACTTCTCTGCTGCTCCTGCTGAAGCTGGGTGCCCGGCCAGCAGCCGCTGCTCTCTCTGCTCTGCCTTCAGAGGTGGATGGCTGGAGAGTGGCAGCTGCTGGGGGTGGAGTGAGGGGTGAGGAGAGGAAGGGGGAGGGTTAAGGCAAATTTTGGGGTGGCTATAGCCCCCCACCCCCAGTGTTGTCCCTGCTAATACACAAGGGTTAACTGTATCTGGTTGAGCAGTCTGCATGGAAATGAAAGGTTAAACATCAAGCGGCTACATTTGAACCAGGAGGTTGCTTCTGGTTCTTGGGAAGCAAGTGGGAAGTTTTGGGATGGAACGGCTGGGCAGCACAGCCTCAGGGGATTGTGGAATAGTGTTATCCGACTCTCCAGACCTGAGTCTGAAAACATGGACTGAGCTGCATCTCTATGGCAAAATACCTGGGCTTTGAACTGTGTCGCAGCTGGGCTTTGGCTATGACCACCCCATAGCAGTGTCCACGGGCCCAAGTCTAGGAGGGTTTCTGGCTTAAGTCAGATTGATTCCTGTGTGCCTGGAAGGGGGACTTGGGCTTAAACCTGCGTCAGAGCCCAGGCTTAGTGTGCTGTGTAGACATACCCTTATTGTGCAGCAAGTCAAGGTGTGAATGTACAGCTCATTAACCTGCCATGCACTAAGTTTGAAACAGCAGTATGTCAAAGTGTGCTACAAATGTATGAGGCGTGGTAGCAGGGGCCACAGTTTAATAGTGTGTTGCTAGTTGGTGTGCTGTTCATTAACAGCCTGGCTTGCCATGTCTCTGCTCAGAGTATTCAATGGGAAGCTGAGAGAGGACAGGTATGATCTGCTCTTGGTAGCCTGTGTTGCTGAAGATGTGTTCCAGTTGGAATTTCCTAAGGGCTGATTGGCTTCAGGACCAGGTGGTTTGTATTGCTGTAGTCCAGATGAGAGGTAACAAAGGTGTGTATAACTCTTCAGGGCAGGGACTCTCTTATGTGTTTGCACAGTGCCTTGCACAATGGGGTCCTGATCTTGGGCCTCTAGGTGCTCCTCTAATACAAATAATAATGATATCTTGTAACACACTGAATGGACTGCTTTGCCTAGTGACATGAGTCAAGTGTGCAGAGGCAGGCCTAATTCTGAATTCCCTTGTTTTCATTGGTTTAAACCGCAACACTCATTTTACTCTAATTTACTGTGTGTTTTTACTGGGCTTCTTGATTCTTGGAGTAAACTGAAATTTGAGTTTTGTGACATGAGAAGCTTGTGTACTACACACCAAACCTTAAAATACAAAAATAAAGATATTAACTTTATTTCTACTATATTATGGAAAAAAACATTTCTTTAACCCTTTTCAATGAATTAGATAAATTGTAGTACTTAAAACACAATAGCATTAGCTAAAGCCAGGTACAGGGTGATGTGAAAAAATATCTCTAAAGACTACCAAGCTCAGTTTCACTTATCCATACTCAAATTTAAATTCAGTACTCTTGATATATGTTACAGTGGTAGTGTCTTTGAGTATATATTTCCTGTTTTTGACCTGACCAGTTAGCCAAAAGCAGCATGTTGCGGGTTGTTTCCATTTGGAGGAGGAATTGATGATGGAGTCAGGTGTTTCTTTGATGTAATCCTGTGTATTTACACAGAAAGTACAAAGTCCTGTTTACCTGAACACAGCAGGACTCAAACAAGAAGAGACAGTGTCCTTTGCTTACAGGTTCAAGCCACATTTCCAGGCAGCACTTAGCCCAAAAGCTCTCTTAGATTTTCTCATGCTTGTTCTGAGGCCTTGGCTTTTCTACCTCTGCTTCTCTGATGCTTTCTCCTGCTTCCCTGCATCTCTGTCACAGACAAACAAACACTCACAGAACAATGACCACCAAAACCCTTCTGCCTTCATGTGCCTGTGTTTGAGGTGGAGGCTGTTATCTGGTTCCATAAAGGAGCTTAACGGTTTGTTTCTTACAACTATATTTAAATGAAGGGCAATGGTTACGTCCAATCCATAACAATATTCTGGGACTGATTGTCAACCCAGCCTTAATCAGGTCTCCCTTCTTTTGTGTACTACTTTTTCAAGAATAATTATTTGTAAGTGCAATTTAGGCTGGAATGACACAAAGAGACCAGGATGGGAACCAGGATCTGGGACTATATATTTTGGTTTTCACTTATGGTGTCTCCATTCTCTCTCAATATCTTAATGGTTGGGACTTATGCCCAACACCTCTCAAAGCATTCATTTTACACACATTGGCCTCTACTACAACTGAGGTGTTTCTGGAGAGCATCCCAAACAGAGGTCAAATTTAGGACTGACCTCAATAAAAATGTCTGTCTGTGAAACTGTGTTTTTGCAGAAGTTCTCTTTTCCTTATCCCTTTCTCATCTCTTGTCAAGCCTTACCCATTGTTGCCAACTGCTGTGATTTTATCACAAGTCTCATGCTACTTGGTGATTTTTCTTAAAGCTCACCTTCTGTAGTCAGGTGATTACATGAGAATCTGAGTTTTCATTAAACAAATCTTGAATAATGGATCAACAACCTACTAGTGGTGGGAAAATCTTCTAGTAAACTGAGGATCTGCACAGCTCCACAACCATTTAACAGAGCATTGAAAAGAAGTCAATATCCATTATCAACAATTGAGGACAAATTGATTCGCAAGCCAGTGTGCCACCTTCTGGTCAGGTGTGGCGTTGCAGGGTACTTCCTCTGTAGTCCTGCCAAGCCAGCTGTGCTGGTGGTTGTCCCCTTTAGCCCTGTGACTTTACTCTCCAGTCAGCTCACCTTTGGCCTTACCCCTTTCAGGGTAAACCAGGGTTTTCACCTAATAGTCCCAGATCCTCACAATAGGTTGACATTCCTGGTATAGACCGAACAGTCCTTCTGGGCCCTTGGGTCCGGGGTCTTCCCTGTGAGGCTGTAGAGGAATGGAGGGACTCCATCTACCCTGGCTTCCAGCCCTGGGACCCTTACAGCAAGTGTTTAACGTCTCTCTGTTCAGATCTCTTGCTTCTTCCCTGGGCTACTTCCTACATCAGCCCACCTTCTCCTCAGGGGACTCATTCTCACCAGAGGTCTTCCTGGGGTTCAAGCCCTAGTCTCAGTTCTAAATGTAACAAAGGAAAGGAAACCAAATTAACAGAAATAAAGAGCAGCACCAGCTTTTCTAATCCTACCAGGATCCTCCAGCCCTCCGTCCCACTACTTTGCACTCACAGGTGACCGAAGGTAGCTTGGCTGTCTGCTGTGCTCCTCTCTGGAAGCTGAGGATGAGAGATTTGTCCATCTCTCCAGGCTGGGCCCTTCTGTATAAGCATCTCCCTTTTAAAGGTTCATCCTTCAAGACTGGTATACCTCAAAGGTGCAGTGGGGCAGGGCTGCCTGAACCCAAAGCTGCTCTTTAACCCCTTCTTGCCTGGTGAAGGGTTTGTGCATCTTGTCACACCAGGGTAAAAGTGTTCACTGTCTTTGATGTCAAGAATGGGTTCTGGGATACTGAGCTAGATGAAAAGGAGGACTTGTGGGACCTTAGAAACTAACAAATTTATCTGAGCATAAGCTTTCGTGAGCTACAGCTCACTTCCTCAGATGCATTCAGTGGAAAATACAGTGGGGAGATTTATATACGCAGAGAACATGAAACAATGGGTGTTACCATACACACTGTAACCAGAGTGATCAGGTAAGGTGAGCTATTACCAGCAGGAGAGCGGGGGGGGGGGGGAACTTTTGTAGTGATAATCAAGGTGGGCCATTTCCAGCAGTTGACAAGAACGTCTGAGGAACAGCTGGGGGTGGGGGGGGGGTGGGAATAAACATGGGGAAATAGTTTTACTTTGTGTAATGACCCAACCACTCCCAGTCTTTATTCAAGCCTAAGTTAATTGTATCCAGTTTGCAAATTAATTCCAATTCAGCAGTCTCTAGTTTGAGTCTGTTTTTGAAGCTTTTTGTTGAAGAATTGCCACTTTTAGGTCTGTAATCGAGTGACCAAAGAGATTGAAGTGTTCTCTGACTATCCCCTCCCCCCCCGCTCTCCTGCTGGTAATAGCTCACCTTACCTGGTCACTCTCATTACAGTGTGTGTGGTAACGCCCATTGTTTCATGTTCTCTGTGTATATAAATCTCCCCACTATATTTTCCACTGAATGCATCCGATGAAGTGAGCTGTAGCTCACAAAAGCTTATGCTCAAATAAATTTGTTAGTCTCTAAGGTGTCACAAGTCCTCCTTTTCTTTTTGCGGATACAGACTAACACGGCTGCTACTCTGAAACCTGAGCTAGATGAGCCATCCAGAGACCTGGCAACTCTTGCCACACCTTCTGGTATGTCCCACTGGGTACAAATGCTTATGCCACAGAGATGCTCCAGTGTAAACTGAATCAGGTACTAGAGGCACTCCCCAGCATCAAGATTATAGCTGATGATGTTCTTATTGTAGGAGAGGGAGAAGTCAAGGAAGAGGCAATCCAGAACCATGATATCAAGCTGCTACAACTCCTAAACAGGTGCTGGGAACAGAATAGTAGGCTGAATGCAGACAAGTTGGAGCAGAGGAGAGCTGAGGTCCCCTACATTGGACACCTGTTGACTTCTGAGAGACTCTGAGAAACTGAGAGCCAATAAGGAAATGCCTAGACCAAAGGATGTAAAGAAGTCCAGCAATCTTTAGAGATACCCTTACTATCAGAAGCCTGTGAACCCGAGAGTTAACACCCAATTATGCAGTGTGGGAATAGTCAGAGACCCAAGAACAGGCATTTGAAAGAGTCAAGAAAATAATAACAGAGGCACCAGTCCTAAAGTACTACAACCCTGCGGAGCAGCTAGAGCGACAGTGTGATGCCTCAGGAGGCCCAGCAGCAGCACTGATGCAAAGCCAGGAACACAAAGCATTTGCTATAGCGCCCTGACACACACGGAAAGGGGGTGTGCTCAGATAGAAGAGGAGCTACTGGCTATGCTCTTTGAAATGGAATGATTCCATCAGTTCACCTTTGGGCAAAAGGCAGACATGCAGTCTGATCATAAACCATTAGAAAAGATTAAAAAGAAGCCACTGGTGAGAGCAGCCAAATGATTACAACACATGTAGAGACTCCAGTACTATTGTATGAGGATAAGGTACTGCCAAGGAAAGTTACTACTGGTAGCAGATACCCTGAGCAGAGCAGAGCACAACACAAATGGCTCTGGAACAGGAGATGGAATCAGTCAACATGCTACAATACCTTCACAGCTCTGATGGGGGGGTTCCAGCAAGCCAACAAAGCACCAACAGGATGGGGTGTGTGATACAGCATGGCCAGAGGGCAGCAGGAGAGTGTGGTTTTTTTTTTTTGAAGCAGAAAAGAATTTTATTTGTGTAACACTTACAAGGAATCACCAAAAAGGATAAAGCAAAACTATGCAACAAAACAAAAGCAAACACAAGGTATAACACAGCAGCCTTCAGGAGGAAGAAGTGTTCAGACTAGCCTGGGCCCAGAGCGGGGGGGCTTCCTTGACACTCGTGGTCTTCCACCCTCCTGAGTTACCTGGTGGCCTAGAGCGGGGGGGCTTCCTTGACACTCATGGTCTTCCACCCCCTAGAGTTAGCTAGCGCCACGCCCAGTGTCACCGATTATTCCTCTCCTGAGAGTGCCCGACAAGATGGGCATGGCTGTGGGGTGGGCAGTTTGAGGGTGGGGGGGACGTACACCACGTGTGATAGGACCCCTCCTAGGTGACAGTGATGATGGTATCCACAGCGGCAATGGCTGGGGCTGGGGTCTCTCGCTCTTCCCCTCAATCAAAGGATCAGACGGAGGGAACCGGACGGGGTCACCGAGCAGAGAACCTCGGACAGCGCCCACCGCTCCTCGAAGGCGTCAAGGGAGTCGGTGGACGCCGCCCAGAGGAACTCCAACCGGATACGTGAATGTACTGAGGAACGGAAAACGGCCCTACAATCGCAGGATGCTTCATTAGCCAACCTCCCCTCTCTGGTTTTATAAATGGCTGTTTTAGCTAGGGCTAGGAGGAGGTTAACCAGGAGATCTCGCGATTTTGTGGGGCCACAGATGGGGAGCGCGTAGATAAAAAGGTGAGGGGAAAAGTGTAGCCAAAAGCATAATAAAATATTTGTGAGGAGCCAGAAAAGGGGCTGCAGCCTGGCACACTCTAAATATACGTGCGCCAGGGTTTCCCTCACGTTGCAAAAAGGGCAAGTATCCGGGATGGGGGTGAACCGTGTCAAAAACACGCCCGTGCTCACAGCTCCGTGAAGGAGCCGCCAACTAATGTCCCTGACGGGCCTCGGGACCAAGGTGGAATACAGGCTGGCCCACCGGGGTTGCTCACCCTCCAAAGGTGGCAGGAGGTCCCGCCACTTTGTATCGGAGCAGGACACCAGGGTGTGGGCATGAAGGGTGTGAAGCGTGAGTGTGTATAGATATTTCCGTGGCGCGATTTCATGCACCAGTTCATGCAGCTGGCTCGCAGTGAAAGGGTGAGGGGTTTGTTGGGATCTACAGGGTAGGGGCCCAATTGAAAGGTCCGGCGGGCCTGGGGTAGAGGGCGGGGGGGGGGGTGCGCCCTCGCGCAGGGCTCGGTTGAGATAAGCCTGAGCAGCGGGCGTCAAGGCGGCCTTCACCTCCTGAAGTATGCGCCGTGGGGTACGAGGTTTGGAGAGCCCCATGAGCCGAGCGAGCAGCAGGGGATCCAGCCAGTCTCCCCGGTCGTAATCCAGGAGGTCTCTGACTCTTGTGACTTCCGCCAGGACCAAACACTGGCGCACCAAGCGGGACTCCGCCACCTGCACACGGAGCTGGGGGTTGTGTAGCAGGGGCTCCGCGAGGAGATCTGCTCCCACGGTGGCCGCCACGGACCTGGTCGTTGAAAACAGTTTCCAGGTCTGGAGGAGGTCCTGGTAGAAGACCGGCAGCCCGGAGAGATCTCGCGGAAAACCTCTCGGACAAAGATAAAAGAACTGCCGGTCGTATCGGAGCCCTTGGAAGCGGCGCAGGAAGGCGTGCGCCAATATGCTCCACGTCGAACTACCTGCACTATAAAGGAGCCTCTGCAGGGCCTGGAGGCGGAAGACACGGACCTGAGTGTGCAGACACTTCAGGCCCTGCCCTCCTTCCTTCAGGGGTAGATGAAGAATCCCAACAGGGGCCCAGTGCATTCCTGACCAAAAGAACTCTAGAATCAATGTCCGGAGGTTGGTCAGGAAACCCGGGGCCGGGACCAGGGTGTTGAGCCGGTACCAGAGCGTGGACAGGACTAGTTGGTTAAGCACCAGTGCTCTCCCTCGGAGGGAGAGACAGCGGAGTAGCCTCGTCCATTTCCGGAGCCGCTCTATCACCTCGCCTTCTAAATTTTGCCAGTTCTCCGGCGGAGAAGGGTGCGTGGCAGAAAGGTAAATGCCTAGGTAGAGCAGTGGACCCGCGCTCCACTGGATGGTTTGAAGCGCGGGTGGGAGGGAGCTCACCCGCCGCCAGTCCCCCACCGCCAAGCCAGAGCTCTTGACCCAGTTGACTCAGGCGGAGGAGGCTGCCGAATAGATGGCCTGGCAAGCCTCCACCTGCGCCAAGTCCCCCAGGTCCTGGACCACGAGGAGCACGTCATCGGCGTACACTGACAGGACCAGCCGCAGCTCCGGCTCCCACAGCACCAACCCCGTCAACCTCCTGCGGAGGAGACAGAGGAAGGAGCTCGATCGCCAGAGCATACAGCTGGCCTGAGAGGGGGCACCCCTGCCGTACTCCTCACCCGAAGCTGACCGGTTCGGTCAGGGTCCAGTTGAGCCTAACCAGACACTCCGCGGAAGCGTACAGCACCTGGAGAAAACTCACAAACTGAGGTCCGAATCCAAACGCCTGCCGAGTGCCCAGGAGGTACCCATGGTCCACTCTATCAAACGCCTTCTCCTGATCAAGAGACAGGAGGGCGAACGACAGACCGTCTCTAAGCCCGAGTTACAAAAGATCTTGGACTAGAAATAGGTTGTCAAAAATGCTGCGACCCGGGACAGTATAGGTCTGGTCTGGTCGGATCACGTCCGCCATCACGGACCCTAGCCGCAGCGAGATTGCTTTCGCTACGATTTTGTAGTCCGCGCTAAGGAGCGAGACGGGACACCAGTTTCGTAAATCGCGGAGGTCCCCCTTCTTTGGCAACAAGGCGAGCACCGCTCGCCTGCATGAAAGAGGGAGGACCCCGCCCTGCAAAGACGCAGACCAGACAGTGGCTAGGTCTGGGCCAAGGATGTCCCAGAACGCGCGGTAGAACTCCACGGTCAGCCCGTCTATGCCCAGAAATTTATTGGTGGGCATGCGACGGAGGACTTCCGAGAACTTGGCCAGGGTGAGAGGCAGCTCTAGACGGTCTCGGTCGCCCACGCTGACCGTGGGGAGTTCCTCCCAGAGCACCCTGCAAGCGCCAGGATTGGTCGGATCAGGGGAGAAAAGCCCTGTGTAGAAGTCATGGGCCCTCCCACACATCTCCACCGGATCCGTGAGGGGGGCGCCGTCTTCTGCTAGAAGGCAGGTGACGTGTTTCTTGGCCCCCCTCATTTTCTCCAGGGCGTAGAAGAAACGGGAGCCGCGATCCATCTCCCGAAGGAGGAGGATGCGGGATCGAACAAAGGCACCTTGGGCCCGATGGTCCTCGAGGGCCCAGAGCTCCTCTCGCTTCTCCCGGCATGCTCTGCAGAGGAGAGGTTCCTCGGGGCTGGCGGCCAGATGCCTCTCCATCTCTAAGACCTCCCGTTCCAACTGCTCTATCGCTGCATTTCTCAGTCGGCTGGTGCCCCGAGTGTAGTCACGGCAGAAGAGCTTGGCGCGCACCTTCCCTAGATCCCACCATCGCCG
Source organism: Natator depressus (assembly GCF_965152275.1). Classification (NCBI taxonomy): domain Eukaryota; kingdom Metazoa; phylum Chordata; order Testudines; family Cheloniidae; genus Natator; species Natator depressus. The sequence goes on along the minus strand of NC_134234.1, from coordinate 286,093,761 downwards.
CGCCGAGGGAAAGGCACGCCGCTGCTCTTGCCAGGCTAGCCAAAACTCCCGGAAGGACGTCACAAAGCCCTCATCCTCCAACAGGCTGTTGTTAAAGTGCCAATAGGCCGGCCCCGGCCTCTCTGCATGGAGGGAGGCTGTTATGGTGGCTAGATGATGGTCGGAAAATGGGGCCGGCTGAATGTTGGAAGAGTGGGCTTGTGAAAGATGGAAACGAGATAAATAAATACGGTCCAACCGAGAGTGGTGTGACCGATGGGCCTCCACCCGGACAAAGGTGAACGTGGAAGTGTCATCTGGGTGGTGGTCACGCCAGATGTCTACTAGGGAGTGATGTTCGACTATTCCTCAGAGAATGTTCGCAGCAGCCGGGCTCAGCTCGGCCCCTGAGCGGTCCTGTTCCTTGAGGGTGGTGTTAAAGTCCCCTCCCAGGACTAAGCACTCGTGAGAATCTAGGGTGCTGAGGAAGTCGGACACCCGCTGATAGAATTGCGGCTGCTTTGGGCTCGTTGTCAGGGCATAGATGTTAACGAGGTTGACCACGAGCCCCTCCATATGGACTCGGAGATGCAGCAGGTGGCCCGGCACGGCCTCAGTGACCCCTAGCATCTCGGGCCGTAGGTTGGGGGAGAACAGGGTCGCCACTCCAGCTTGTCGAATCACGAAGTGGTTGAAGTAGACCCCGTCCCCCCACTCCAGCCGCCAGCTGTCCTCGGCGGTCGGATCCGTATGGGTCTCCTGCAGGAAAACCACAGAGTACCCCCCTTCCCGAAGGTAAGAGAGCACCTGGGACCTGCTGAGAGCCATGCTACAGCCCCTGGTGTTCAAAGTTGCAATAATGAGGGGCGTCATGCGGAGGGCTGGGGGGGTGGGGTTCCTTGTTGGCGGGGGTGTTCGCAGCCCCCGGCGGGTCGCGCAACAATCCGTGACCCATCCCGTAAGTGAGTAAATCGTCACGGAAGCTGCGGGCCCACCCGTAGGCCGCAGCACCGTGCCTTCCTTTCCCTTTACCCTCCTTTATAAGGGCCCTTGTGGCCTGGAGGATTTGATCAAAGTCCCCCCACAGTTGGAGAGCCAGCTGTACCCTGTTGCGTGAGCCACAGATGTCTTCTAAAAACTCTTGCAACGCTTTTCGCAGCTCATGCGGGGGTGGGGTTGCGATTTCCGGGTTATTCCCTGGTGGGGCTCTTGGTGCAGCCTCGTGGTCCGCTGAGGTGGGCAGGCAGGGTGCAGACCACCGACGGGGTGTCTGACAGGCTAAAGTTATTAGGTCCATCTCAAGCCTTGGGGTAGAAGGGGATGGCGGAGGGAAAATTGCAGCTCCTAATGGGTCACGGCAGGGAAATGCAAAGGCTGCTCCTTGGGGGGGATCTGCAAAAAACGGGGAAGAAATAACCCGGGGGCGGCAATAGCATTGCAGGAGGAGGTGGATTGGGCAGGGACAGGGGTGGGGGCGGGGGCAGAGGCGAGGCTCTGGGCTTCGGGAGGCAAGCAGCTGAGAGGTGGTGTCTCCCGAACAAATTCGAGGGTTAAGGGGGTTGGGAGGGGGCTCCCAGTGATGCTAGATGCAGGCTCTGTGGTGGATTTGGCAGCCATGGCATCAGGTGGTGGACCACCTTCTGCAGGGTGCTCGACCGGGAAGGCAGTTAGGGGGAGGGAGCATGGGGAAAGGGGAACTGGGGTAAGGTTGCCCAGATCGAGGCCAGCCGGCAGGAGGTCATTCTCTCCCTGGGTGACCGGGGTCAAACCTAGGGCCTCGATCTCCTCATACATGGAGGAGAGGTCGTCTTCTGCCACCCCGGGGGTCTCCCCTCTGGCGCCCGCTACGACGGTCGCTTCAGGGTTCGCGGGGGGGTTCGGATGATATTCGGGCAGAAGGGGCTTCCTCAGGGGTCTCGGAGGGGAGGGTTTCCCGTGGAGGGGAGATTCTACCTTCCAGTGCTATTTTGTTTTCCCCTCCCGACACTGGCGGCTGGATCTCAGTCATGGGCATAGCGGAAGGCACAGTGTCAGTGCCTCCCTTCCTGGTCTTCCGGGGGGCCTCCGCATCGGATGGGTGCAGCAGAGCTCGAGCCTTCCGCTTGCCTTGCTTTCCCTGGACTAGGGTCCAGTCCTCCATAGCATCGTCTGGGGGCTGGTTAGCGGGGGTCGTGTTGGGGGGCAGAGGCGATGGTTCAGGGGCTCGCGGGGGGAACGGTGAGGCAGCACGGGGGGGGGGGGCGGTTCTCCTTGGGGCAGGCCCTCTCCTATGCCCGGTAATATCTTTGCTGCACCCTCCTCCGTAGGCTCTGCTGGATTATTAACAGCAAGGGTGGGGCTCCCTCACTCATCTGGGCGTTGTAGGGGAGGTGTCTCTTGGGCCCGGGCAGGAGCAGCGGTGGATCGAGCAAGGGGAGAGGTGGTTTCAGATGTCGGGCGGCCAGGGGCGTCTGCAACGACGGAGCCGATGTCCCGCCGGGTCTCGGGTGCCCCTCCCCGCCGGGCCAAGGGGCAGTCTCTTCGGACATGCCCCGCTGATCGGCAGAGGTAGCACCGGGCCTCTCCTGTGGAGTAAAAGACCCGATAGCGGGCTCCCTGGTAGGGGACTAGGAAGGACCCTTCGAGCGCTTCTCCATCACGTGCCGCCGGCGGTGGTAAAAGCTGCACTTGCCAGCGGAACGAGAGGACGTGACGGAGGGTGGGGTCCTTGCAGCCCAACGGGAGAGGGCTGATGACAGAAACGGGTTTCCCCAGGGTGGAGAGAGCAGGTAACAGGGCGGCATTGGGTAGAAAAGGAGGGACGGAGGTCAGGACTAGGCGGACGCCCAGGTCTTCTAGTGGCTCCACGGGGACAAACACCCCCCGCCCCCACCGCCAGGCCCTTCTTCACTGCCTCCTGGGCGGCAGCCTCCGATGCTAAGAAGACGATGACCTTCCCATACATTTTGGAGACCGCCACAATAGCCATGGGTCCTACTACCCTCGCCAACGTCTGCACTTATGTCTCCACGTGGGGCGAGGCAGGCACCAGGAGGCATCGGACACCGTGCTTCCTGGTCATGGTGGGAAAGGGGCCCCAGCCACTATTGATGGTGGCGGAGGCGGTGGGCGGGAGAGATGACGAGGTGGCAGACGAGGGGGCTGCCGCCGCCCAGGCATACGTCCTGGGGGCTGAGGAGGGGACACCCACAGAGCTGGTGGAGGAGGCAGCAGGGAAGGACGCCGTGGTCGGTGGCAGGGCCGCAGCAGTGGGGGTGGCCCCTGCCACGGGGGGGCCTGGTGGTTTTGGCGGGGCCCTTCCCCTTCTTCTTGCCCTGGCCTTTCCTGCCAGCTGGGGGGGCTCCCCTAGAGTCTGGGGAGGTGATGGGCATGGCAGCGGTGGAGGTGATCCCGGTGCCCTCCATTGCTGATGCCTCAGTGGGGGCGGTGGCAGGTGGTTAACAGGAGTTGGGGTCAGGTAAAAAGGGACAAGCTGTGGGGTGGACAATTCGGGGGGGGGGGGCACATGAACCACCGTACGCTTGTACAGAGAGTCCTGTTTGGTTGGCTGGTGCTTCTGGCCCACACGGTGGAATCAGGGCGAGCAGCTGAGTCCAGAGGCAGATGTTAAACAGCCAGCAAAGACAGTGGAGGGGGGCAGTGGTGAAGATAGTAGTGTGGGGGTTGGGAGGACACAGATGGATCGGGGGGGCAGCTCTGTGCCACACCCCCTGTGTCCCTACAAACACAGTCAAGGCCTCCCCCCAGACGAGAGCACAGTTCGAAAGTTACTCAGTCTTAAGGCCCCCTCCACAGCGATTTGTAGATTCCCTGGGTGGTGTTCCTCCAGTAGACGGCTTTTTCCTTTTCTTTTCTGGGCTTTCTTTGCAGCTGTAGCATTCCAGGGATGCCGGAACAGATGATAAGAGTCTCTCTCGGCCAGATATGGGTCCACAAACAAACAGCAAGCGGCTGGGTCTGGGTCCCTCCACTCTCCCCCTCCGGGGAGCAGGTCAGCAGGCCCCCCCTCTCTCAGGGGGTTTCAGCTGGAGCGGTAGCAGCATCTGAGGGCAGGCGGGGGGGGGGGTGGGGTGGGGGGGGGCTGACAGCCAGCCGGCAGCTGACCAGCACTCAAGCAACAGCAGAGAAACAAAAAAAAAAAGCGGGGGGGGGACAAGGTGGAAGAGTGTCTGGCCCGGTCAAGGGGGGAAGCCAAAAGAAGGGGCAAAAAGCAAGGAAAGCCCAGGCCAGGGGGCAGCAGGAGAGTACCAGAAGGGAGCCTTATTCCCTGTAGAGGGAAGAAAATTTGCTATAAATTAATTAAAGCACCTGAAGCCAATTAAAGCACCTGAAGCCAGTCACATGATAAAAACTCCCTGTTTCAATCAGACAAGAGGAGGAGTTGGAGCAGAAGCAGAGAGCAGTTTGGAGGGAAGCAGAGGAGAGTTTGGAGAAGTGCTACGGTGGACTAAGAAGACCAAGACCCTAGGTAAAGGGACCCCTGATTTGTGCAGACAGAGGGCAGGAAGCCCCATAAGCTGAAGGGCAGGAGAGGGAAGTAGCCCAGGGGAAGGAACTGCTAGTTCTAGTGGTTTACTGCTATCCCTAGGTTGGGACCCGGAGTAGAGGACCCTAGGCTGGGACCCGGAGTAGAGGGTGGGCCTGGGTCCCTCCATCTCCATTCCCCTCCTCTGGGACACTAGTGGGGCAGTTAATACCCCAGTTCAGGGGCAAGAAACAGTGCCCTGAACCCCCCCCCCCCCCCCCGAAGAAGAGAAAGCATGAGACCCATCACAGTAGAGCTGGCAATTTGCCATGGGTGCTACAGATAGTAAAACAATTCAGACTCCAGAACTGGCCAGATGGCAAGAAGCAAGTTCAGCAGGAGGGTAACCTCCTGCTATCTGCTGAAGGAAGATCAGCGAGTGCAAGATAGGATTTTATTTAAAGGGGACTGAGCAGTAAGCCCAGCAGACTTAAGCACGGACATCATGAGGCTGATACATGCTTCATACCTGGGGATTGAGGCATGCCCAAGAAGAGCCAGGGATTCCTAGGCCAGAAGGGACCATTGTGATCATCTGTGTTGTATCATCCTGGATAGCACAGGCTATAGAACTTCCCCAAGATAATTCCTAGAGCATATTTTTCAGAAAAACATCCAATGTGGATTTTAAAATTGTCACTGTTAGTGAATCCACCATGACCCTAGTGGAATTGTTCCAGTGTTAATTACTCTGGGGATTAAATATGTATTTCCAGTCTGAATTTGTCAAGCTTCAACTTCCAGCCATTGGATCCTGTTGTTATATCTTTCTCTGCTTGATTACAGAGCCTATTAACTATTTTTTCTCCATGTAGATACTTATAGTCTGTAATCAAGTCACCCCTTAACCTTCTGTTTGTTTAGCTAAGTAGATTAATTCTGTGAGAGGAATAGAGGAAGCTGCCTGCAGGACCCTTGGGGCCTGGAGCAGACTTGCTAAAAGAGCCAACCAGAGGCACCTGGCGCAGGGAGGGAACCTCAAGCATCTGGCTCCTTGTAAGAGAGCTCTTGTGGAAGAGCTGAGCCTGGGAAGTCTGCAGTGGAGTCAGCTGTGAGTAGGACAGTGGCAAGCCAATTCCCAGAGTGGATCTTAAGAACTGGGAAAAAAAAAACCCACTTGAAGGAACCCTTTTGCTCAACCAGGCTCTCGGGTAAGAGCCATGCCCAGGACAGATATTTGGAACTTTGAGTTTTACTTTTGAGTTGACTTTGTCTGAATTAATGCAGATCCCTAACAAGGGTAGTGACTGGTTTAGTAAGTGTGTGGAATCTGTGTAAAAGGGTCTGGAAAAGGGAGAATCAAGAGCAGGGGGCAATGCAAAGACACTGCTGGTGGTATGGGGGTGCATGGGACAGTCAATTCATTTACAGAATCTATCACTATATTTCTCAGAGGTAGACTATTTGGAGGACACTCAGGCAAGAACTGTGATCAGGAAATTGAAGGCACATTTTGCAAGGTACGGTATATCTAACATGCTACGCTCAGACAATGTGACAGGTTTCAGAGTAGCAGCCGTGTTAACCTGTATTCGTAAAAAGAAAAGGAGGACTTGTGGCACCTTAGAGACTAACAAATTTATTTGAGTATAAGCTTTCGTAAGCTACAGCATGAAGTGAGCTGTAGCTCATGAGAGCTTATGCTCAAATAAATTTGTTAGTCTCTAAGGTGCCACAAGTCCTCCTTTTCTTTCTTCAGACAATGTGCTGTACCCTGCAACAGAATTCAAATATTCAGTGCCAAATGGGAATTTAAGCACAAGACAACTTCCCTTGGGTATCCACAAAGCAATGGAAAGGCGAAGTCTGCAGTAAAGACAGCCAAGAGGCTGACAGCCAAGGCAAAACAGACATGAAGGGATCCTTACCTGGCAGCTTTGAACCATCAAAATACACCCTCCCAGGGACTAGATTAGGGGTCTCAAACTCAATTTACCTTCGGGCCAGTGCCAATCCTCCCAGTGGGCCAATAATGTCACTCATGCCACCCAGAACCTGCCCCCCAATACTCCAACCCCCATCTGCCTAAGGCTCTGGGCTGGGGGTGCAGGCTCTGGGAGGGAGTTTGGGGGAAGGAGAGGGTATATGGGGACGGGGTGGGGGTGAAGGCTCTGGGAAGGAGTCGGGGGTGCGGCGCTTACCTGGGGCTCCAAGGCGGGGCAGGCTGGGGGGGCCTCCGCGTGCTGCTGCTGCCACCAGGCACCGCCCCTGCAGCTTCCCATTGGCTGCAGGGGCGCTCAGCATGGGGGCAGTGTGCAAAGGCACAGCCCTGCCCAGCCCCGCCCCGTGCCGGGGCCACAAGGAGGAGCCAGCAGCCACTGGAGTGAGCAGGCAGATGCCGCTGAGCTCCACTGCGCTGCCAGGGCCCCAAGGGAGAGACCCGGCCCCAAAACTGCTGGAGCCCCGCGGGCCACGTTGGGGAGGTTCACGGGCCGCAGATGGCTCGTGAGTGGGGAGTTTGAGACCCCTGGACTAGATAGTAGCCCAGCACAATGACTGATGGACTGGAGAACCAAGATTCTGCTTCCTAAGAGGGGCAGTGTGTTTCAGTCCAGCAGAGGAATGATGAACACTACACAGAAGCAGTTAAGAGAATACCAAGTTAAGCAGGGAGCACTTTACAACAAAGGAGCAAAGACTTGAGGCTACTTTGCACAGGGGAGCAGATCTGGCTTAACCATTAAATAGCCACCTAAAGAAATGGGAAAAGCGAACAATTGAAAATTCAGTGGGACACAGGTCATATGAAGTAGTTACAGTCTCAGGTCAGTGGTGGAGATTAAATCAAATACAACTGTATAATAGCAGCAGAGAGCTGGCACGCTTGGACAAACAGGGCCAAGCCCAGGACCAAGAGGACACAGAGCCTTGACTAAAACAATTTTGTTAAATTCACAAAATGTGGTGATTGAGCAGAATCTGCATTTTTCAGAGGAAAAAATTGTGTGAAAAATGTTGTCCAGCTCTACCACCCATAACAACAAAAATTGTTTAAAGATGTAACAATCGGCATGGAACTTGAAGAGAGGAGCACAGGGTGCAGGAGGGAAGAGTTTGGAGTCACCACGTTGTTCCTGGTGGGAGGAGAAATTGGTGATGGGGTCAGGTATTTTCTTTTATGCAATTTTCTTTCTTTACAAAGAACAACATGAGTGAGTTTCCTTGCTCACAGAATCCAGCCTCTTTGGGTATATCTACACTACAGTAAAACAGCCACAACTGTCTTATGTCAGCTGACTTGGGCTCAATTCCAAAACTGGACATGTACACTGCAATTTTATAGCCCCACAGCCTGACCCCCAAGAGCCTGAATCAACTGACATAGGCCAGTGATGGGTGCTCTATTGCTGTGTAGACAAACCCTTTCAGACCACACCTAGCCCAAAACCTCTCTCTAGGCTTCTTCCAGGGCCAACACACAGTACTTTGTTCAGGGGACATACAGACTTACATCTGCCTGTTTTAGGCAGTGTTCTTTGTTGGGTTTGGTCCCCTATTGTTTCTTTCTTTTAACCTGAATGAAAAGCAGCTGTTAACCTCACCAGCTTCAGTGTGGTTTAACTCAACATATATCAGTATTAAACTGACATTAGCCAAAAGTGCAGTGCAATGCCCAATTACAGGCCCTAGTGATCTCTGAGGAACTGACGACTACTCGGCTGGCCAGGGCTACTAGTAGCCTGAGACAAGTACTGAGCTTGCAGCACTCCTGTTCCTCTTTACTGCATTTCAGACTGTAGCGAAGGGAAATGTTGTTGAGGGTGGTCCTCATTCCATAGGTGCAGGAACTAGGGGTGCAGGGGGTGTGGCAGCATCCCCGGCTTGAAGTGGTTTCCATTATATCCAGGGTTTACAGTTTGATTCAATGGCTCTCAGCACCCCCACTAAACAAATGGTTCCAGCACCGCTGCCTCATTCAGCAGGAATAGGGATGGAATGTTGGAAACAGAAGATCCTGTGGCAGTTGCAAATGACAACTGGCAATTCCTGGCTACTGCTGTAGATAAAGATAATACCTAACATTTACAGAGTGCTTTTCAGAGCTATTTGAAATGGCTCCTCCTGAAAGAGCAATAGGGCTGATTTTTGTGCTCCAGGTGAGCTCTACTTAGTAAGGAATGGAAAGAGAGGCAAAAGTGATTAATCATTCTCACCATTCTAAAAGGCCTTCTAAGCACCTGCATAGTCTGGCCCTGCCTCCAGCATAAGTTGAACAGCCTCAGAGCTAATAGTCTTCTGTGTTGAAATGAGCCTACAGGGGTGGGTACAGATGCTGAGGACAGCTCCCTATTGCCATGCCCTCTGCCTCAGCCCTAGTCTACACACAAAATTTAGATCAACCTAGATCCGTCACTGAGGGGTGTGAAAAATTCATAACCTCGAGGTCTGGACCATAATTAAAGTAGCCAAGCCTGCAGTGTAGACATGACTAGGTCGAGGAAAGGCTTGTAGAAGCAAATTGCCTACACTGACTGCACCCCCCCCCCCATCTTGATAGCATATCTTATCCACACCTATTTCAGACTTGTTCTGCTGCAGCTTTAATGGAGCAATTGGTACTAAATCTAAGCTTGCCTCATTCTTGTATCCATGGCTCCATTTTCATGCATGTGGCAGAGGGGATGACTTTATATGTCCACCATTTACCCCATGCCACTTCACACAGATTTTTGGCTGCAGGAGGGGGACCCAACTTTGCTGGGTGGAGCCCAGCCTCCTACACCATTCCCTCCTGAGGCCCACCAGCCGCCTTCCTGGGACGCCAGAGAATGGCAGCAATCAGCGCACCCTTCGCTACCGAGTAGCTCTCACGGCTCCGTCCCCTCCGGCGCCGCCCCGCTTGGCGCATTGCAACGCGCTCTTCTCGCAGGGGAGGGCCGCGCTGCTCGCAGACGGGCGTGCACGTGGGTGTCGTTCAGCCCCCCCCGTGCCCAGCACCAGCGTAAGGCCGTGGAGCGCAGCGCAGGCCATGCTTACGCATAAGGGTAAGCTCGGCCCCCGGGGGAAGTGTCCCCTCCCTCTCCAGTCTGGCTGGCGTCTCCGGCGGGGGGTGGCGCTTCCAGGGTGACAGACGGGTCTAGGCCACAGTCTAGTGCGCACGCGTCAGTTCCGGCGGGGACGGGAGAGCGGCGCGGCGCGTGGGTAGGCAACGCCGCGGCGGCGGGGTAGAGGAACATGGCGGCGACCGCGCAGCTCACAGACGAGGAGCTGTTCTCGGAGCTTAGGCGCTTCGGCTTCTCCCCGGGGCCGGTCACCGAGAGCACTCGGCCCGTCTACCTGAAGAAGCTGAAGAAACTGCGGGAGGACGAGCGGGCCGGAGCCCGCGGCGGCGCCAACAAGACCCGGAACAGCAACAACAATAACACGGGGGCCGCGGCAGCGCCGGGGGGCGGCGGCAGGGCGGCCCCGGGCATGGGGGCCCGGCCGGCCAGCCCCGGCCAGCCCTCCTTGCCGGGCGGCGCAGGCGGGGGCGGCCGGAGCCGCGCAGCACCCCCTGTCGGGGGCGGCAAAGTGCTGCTGGGCTTCAGCTCGGACGAGTCGGATGTGGAGGCCAGTCCCAGGAGCCAGGCCGGCGCCGGGGGCGGCGGCGGCGGCAGCGGCAGCAGCCGGAGGGAGCGGGCGTCACCCCCAGTCCGCGGCTTGAGGCCCGCAGCCTCCCATGGAGCCTGCAGCGAGAGGAACAGTTCCCCCCCGGAGGCGGCTAGGAGGAAGCCCAGTGCCTGGTGGGGGGCGGTGGCCAGGAGACCGACGGCCACGGCGGGGGCTCAGACTCAGGGCATGCGGGAGCCTGGGGAAGGGGAGGAGGAAGAGGACGAGGAGGAGCGGCAGTGGAAGAACCGGACTGTGAATGGTAACAGGCACCCCTCTTTTGGTAGCAGGGCCGAGTATTCCGACTCGGAGGAGGAGGGGGAGAGAGCCAAGCAGCAGGTATTGAAGGAGGAGACTGCAGCCCGCCAGCACCGGGCCAGACGGAGCCTGAGCAAATCTGCTGCCCCATTCACGGCCAGCAAATGTGCTGCAGCGGGCGCTGGCATGATGGAGACGGGCCAGCAAAGGGCTGGAGGAGGCGGCGGTGCTGGTGTAATCGCAATGAATGACAGGGCGGAGGCGGCTGCTGCTGGAAGTCTAGACAGGGGCAGAAATCAGGAGGAGGAGGCAGCGGTGACGAGGGGGGGAGACTGTGAAAACTTGGACACCAGCCCTTCCATCCCCAGATACCGGAGCACTTCCTCCAAGAATTCCCCTCCACTCTTGGTACTGCCGCAGCCCACAGACATGGACAGCAGCAAAATCAGTGACCCTCTGGGCACTGTTAGGAAAGCAGCCAATAATCATGTTCTCAGCGGTGCTACTGGTGGCTTTAATATTGAACCCAGGATTTATTCAGCTACTAACAGCCTCTCTCTGGGTGCTGCAACCCCTTCTTCCCTTAGAATCAATCACTCCAACCACACGGGCTCTAATCACACCTACCTGAAAAACACCTATAAGCAAAAGCTTTCTGAGCCTGAGGAGGAGCTTCTCCAACAGTTCAAGAGAGAGGAGGTATCCACCACTGGAGGCTTCAGTGCACATTACCTGTCCATGTTTCTCTTAACTGCTGCATGCTTGTTTTTTCTGATACTGGGACTCATGTACGTGAGAATGAGAGGTTCGGGAGTAGCCGAGCGTGGGGAAGTCAACAGTAAGTATTAGGTCAATGGTAAGAGGGGTCTCTTACTGTAATGAGGCATACACTTACTCAATGCTATTTTGCACTCTAACACTTTCCACTTCAGGGTCTTGACAGCATAATCTTCCCAATGCATCTATAGTATAGGTAAGTAGTGTTCCCACTTACTGATGTATAAATTGAGGCACAGAAGGATGAATTGCTCGAGGTGTCCCATGAGTCTATTTGACAACTGTGTAGAACCTGACTTGATCTCCTGTTCTAACCTGTTGACACCTGTCTATCTAGCATGACTTTTCTGTTTCACTAAGCACTTTGATATTTGTTTTATGTATTGGTATGATCTCAGTAAGATTCATCTGCATTCGGATGTCTTTGGGCCAAACAGGGCTGGAATTCACCTGTAGCTGCCAAATGGTAAAGCAGATTAAGTTTTAATACATAAGTGAAGCTGTGCAATCAATAAAGCATAACCCAGGTTTGGATGATATTTTCACAAATGAGGTTATACTGCAAAAGGTTTGGTTTTGCTCTAGGACAGTGGTTCTCAGGCCTGCCAAGGGAGGTGCAGGAAAGTGTTAAGGGAGGTGTGAGCTGTGTGCTTTGTTTTGAAGAGCTCTGGCTGTTAAACCTGGGATGCTGGGGCTCCTGCAGAAGGGCCATGCACACCCGGGAGGTAGGGGTAAAAGGTACAGCCACAGCTCCGCTGCCCTGGGGCGGCTGACAGCTGCTGCACTGCCACATAGGCTCAGATTCCTCTGCCCCCTGCCCTCACCAGGGGGTGGCTTAGGATCTCATCTCATTTCCCCTCCACCCCCCACAGTCCCTCACCTGGAGGTGGCAGACTCCAGCTGTTAGCCCTGGGGTGGCAGCAGTGGTACAGAAGTAAGGGTGGCAGTGGGGCGCTACGTCTTCTGTGAAAAGTGATATTGACAAATATAATTTTTTTTCCCACATTGCCACCCCTACTTTTGTGCTGCTGCTGGCATGGCGCTGCTTTCAGAGCTGGGTGCCTGTGTGTGTGTGGGGGGGGGCGGGGGGGTAAACAATTACAGAGGGGTACTGATCAAATAAGTTTGAGAACCACTGCTCTAGGTTGATGTGATGTAGTGCTTTCTAGCAGTGATCTTAATCTAAATTTGTTAAGATTGAGTATCCTATATAAAATAAAGGTTGAGGCCTTAGTTTGAGCATCATAGCAGTCTTTTAAATCTTCACATAGTACCTGTTTGGACTTCTTAAATATGTGAAAGTAACTTTTAAAAATGACTTAAAGTGAATTTAGAAACTGCCATTCTGTAACCACAAAACACATTTCCATTTTTGTATCTATCATCTCAGGGTGGTGAATCATGCTAATTCAACTCTTGGCCTCCCTGAAATGGGCATCAAAACTGTCTATTAACTGTAGTGGTATTTTCTTTATCTAGACAGCTGTTCATTAGAAATTAAAAAGATGACAGAATCTTGTCTTAAAGAGAGTGAGCAACAGTTAGATGGTAATGTGTAGTCTGGTCTTGGAACAGTGACTGAGATGAAAAGCTGCATATATCTTTAGTTGAAGTAAGTGTGTAACATACAAAATAAACAGATGGAGGTGCAGTCACTGCCATAAATTGCTTGCAGACTAGATAGACAAACTAATTCAAGACACAAATACAATAGATGTAGGTAGATCAATATATTGGAATATAGCAAATGTGTATTTCCTTGTGTGTGCAGTGCCCTAGCACAATGGGGCCCTAATTCCTGATTGACGCCTCTAGGTGCTACTGCAATACAAACTATTAATGTATCCCTGGAACCTACTGGGTCTCCTGCAACAGCATATAGTTGTCTGATACATTTTGAATCTTTCTGCTATTCTGGGAATGGGAAAGAATCCCCCCTCCTCCCCCCCTCTCTGAACACTATCCTTTTGCCTGTGGAAAGGGATGTAGCAGTTACTGTGCCATTTTTGTGGTCTACCACTGACAGTAGCCTTCTCAAGCAGTAGCAGAGTAATAGGTATGTAATTGTCAGTTTTATTGCTACCCACGTGGCTCAGAAGAGCTGCAGTGAAACTGGGCAGTCTTCTGCTCTTTGGGAAAGCTGTGAACATAAGGCAAAACACTGGAATAGACTGAATACTCAGGAAGATATTCCTGTAATGTATAACCACAAGGGCTAGAAACTTGCCTCTTTTTATTAAGTGGTACTGAGCATCACAACTCCCAGTGAAGTTTTTAATAAAAGACGAAAGTGTTAAATTCTGAAGATTTTGATGGGCAAGCTTTCCACTGGTGAACACTCAAATGGATTTTATAAGCCCTCCTGAAGACTAAGGTCTAGTCTACAAAGTTAGGTTGACATAGCTACATTAATCAGAGGTGTGCTGTAGCTGTGCCAACCTAACCCCTAGTGTAGACGCAGCTAGATCGATAGAAAATTTTCATGGATGTACCTACTGTTGCTTGGGAGGGTGGTGGTCCTCCATGAATGGGGAGAAGGGGTGGGGGGGAACCTTTTAATCAGTGTAGGCTGTGGCTACATTACAGACTTATGCTGGCGTAGCTGTGGTGACCTAGCTATACCTGTATAGTCTCCGGAGTGTGGATATTCCACAAGCTGGATTTCTCAGTCACTGTACAAAAAGTACTTTGTATGTAAATGTATCTTGAACTCTTTGTATTTGGAAGAAAGCTACTTCTCTTTTGAATCAGAGTTTAGAGCAGTGGTGTCATAAGAACGTAAGAATGGCCATACTGGGTCAGACCAAAGGTCCATCTAGCCCAGTATCCTGTCTTCCGACAGTGGCCAGGGTCAGGTGCCCCAGGGGGAATGAACAGGTAACCATCAAGTGATCCATTCCCTGTTGCTCATTTCCAGCTTCTGGCAGACAGAGGCTAGGGATGCCATTGATGGACCTATCCTGCAGATATATGTTCAGCCCTCACACTGAGCAAATATGTCAAAAAAGGTAAAGGGGTCACAATCAATGCTTGGTCCTGTTCTGCTTCCTTTCCATTGTCTAGGTGGTAGAAAGGCAGCAGAAACCACCTGTATGTTCCCTGCTGGAGACTTCTCTGATGAGCGGGAGCCTCTAGAGGGCTATAAATACGAGGCTGTGCGGATACAAAATTTGTATCCACAAAAATGATCTGCGAATATCTGCAGATTTGCAGGGCTTTAGATGTAAAATTTGGATCCGCATCCATCTGCAATCGGCAAAAATGGTCCATGGATATCTGCATCTGCAGATATAAAGTGGACATCTGCAGATTTGCAGGGTTCTAACTACTAGCCAATAGGTGGGCTATTATTTGATTAGTCAGTTTGGTACGGCAGCCCCCATTTTTTCATTCTACCTCTCTCTCTCTCTCATCTTCCTACTGTATTTTCCACTGCATGCACCTGATGAAGTGGATTTAGCCCATGAAAACTTATGCCCAAATAAATTTGTTAGTCTCTAAGGTGCCACAAATACTCCTCATTCTTTTTGCTGTTACAGACTAACACGGCTGCCACTCTGAAACTTTTTCTGTTGAGTGTAAGACATGGTAAGAGGTGGCTAGTCTTTTTTTAAACCCCATTCAACACTTCGATTAGAAAAGTGGCAAGCACTAACTCTTTCATGAAGTAAGTGACTTGTAAACATCAGTGCATACGTTCTCATTTCCTGTGTAAGTTGTGTGCACATTAAATTAGTCTCTAGCATATGACCGGGCATTGAGTGATGGAAGTTCAATCACTATCTGACTGTTATCTTTCAGTTCTAATTTTTTCAAAAAGCCTTAACAGCTTTCTTTTCCTACCCCAAACTATTAAAAAAAAAAAAAATTTATTTGGAATATTCCATAAACTTGTAAACTACATTTCAGCTTATGTCTGTCACTTTGCACCGGAATTACAGTGTAAAGAAATGTTATTTTAAATATTATTTTTAATCTCTCCCTCGAAACTGGCCCTACCTCTTCTCATAGTTCACCATCATTGTGTCAAGAAACACTCCTGTTGCGAAGCACAGCAATAAGAGGGTTTAATTTCAGACTGGAGCATTTTTGGCATAACTTTTTTTTTTTTTGCTTGTATTCAGTTGTTTCCCACAACTGGGAATCCTCAAGGAATGAGTAAAGTGCTGTGTGGTTTATACCTTAAAAACTCAAAAATTCACTTTTTACAATGCATACACATCTTTCACTTACATAAAAGTTTTTGTTTCTTAGCCTTAGTAAAATCTAACTCACTCCAAATATGTAAGCCAGTAAAGGTGAAATCCATTTTTTGCTGAACTGTATAAAACTTTTAGCCCATGACAGCGTTTACTCTTTGGACCCAGTGGGATGTTAGTGATCAAGCTGTGATACTGTGAATACAGATAGCTGTTAAGTGTCTCTGCATGATCCGCCAAGCACTTCGAGTGACTGCTCATCTTGAGTTAACTTCTTGTGTTTTTTCACAGTAAAAGAATGGGAAATTCAGATAAGGATTCTAGAGATGTTACCTCCACTCCAGCAAATAAGTCTTGAGTGCATAGTAAGGTTTCTGTTGGCAAAATAAGAAAAAGAAGAGTATTGTATAGTGCAAAGTGAAATTGTTAAACTGGTTCAATACATCTTGGGAAATAACCTTTCTGGCACATCACTCTAAAAGCAGTGAGGACAAGAGACCTTAAAAGAAAAGTAGTATATGTTTGGAGACTTTATATGGTAGGTTGTATATAAGAGAGACAAGGTGTGTCCAACTTCTGTTGTTGGGAGACAGGATTTCAAGCTTACATGTAGCTGTTCTTGTCCCAAAGAAGAGCTCTGTGTAAGCCCAAAAGGTTGTTTCTTACCAAAAGAAGTTGGTCCAATAAAATAAACTATTATACCCCCCTTGTCTCTATAATAGCTTGGGACCAACACAGCTACAACACTATATGCATTCTATATGCAGTCAGTACTTTGTGTAGTTTGTTTCACAAGTGGCAGAGTAGAAGATATGTGATGCGGACAAACTCATTAGAAATTCTGGAGACTCAGTGGTCTGGCTCCTTGTTGGGGTCATTGACTTGTTTGGAGGTAGTCTAAAGTTATGAATCAAATAACTGGAAAGCAGAGCTAAGAATCAATGTCTTCATACTGGGGCCATGTTTTGGGTCCGTTGGCCAGGAACCTGAATCCTTGATTAAACACTCCAGGTTTGTG
This sequence comes from Natator depressus, assembly GCF_965152275.1. Lineage (NCBI taxonomy): Eukaryota > Metazoa > Chordata > Testudines > Cheloniidae > Natator > Natator depressus. The sequence continues at coordinate 286,077,416 of NC_134234.1, read as the reverse complement.
GCCATTTTGGAACTCTTGGGAGCAAACTGGATTTTTAAGAGGTAGAGTGCAGTGCTACTTATTGGTGGAGAACAGGGCCGTGAAGGAACTTGGTTACAGTAAATTCCTTTCATTGATCACCATCTCTAAGCTCATTTTGTTATCTGAAAATAATGCTATTATCTTTTGCTTTGTACATGACTACTTTCTACCATGAGATGATTTTGAAACTGGAGCTACCTGGCGATTTAGGTCTGAATGCAGTGCTTACAGTAATAAAAACTAATTGTTGTTGGTTAACAAAATGTGTGTGGTGTAAGCAAACAAAGATCCAATATTGAATCGGAAAATGAACACATAGGCCTAAAGAGGATGAAATTCTTTTGACCCCTTACGCTATTTAACACTTCTTATCCATGACCTGGAAGAAAACAAAATCATCACTGATTGCACTTGACCCCAAAATTGTGGGAGCAGTAAATAATGAAGAGAACAGCTCAACAGGTGACCAGTTCCAAGCAATCTTGGTTGGTAAGCTGGGCACTAGCAAACAATATGCATTTTAATATGGCTAAACGTATACATCGAGGAAAAAATGTAGGCCATATTTACAGGGTGCGGGACTCTATCCTAGGAAGCAACAACTCTGAAAAAGATTTGGGGGTCATGGTGCGACTCTGTTGCCAAAATAGCTAATGCAATCCTGGGATGCATAAACGGAAATCTTGAGCAGAAGCAGAGAGGTTATTTTACCTCTGTATGTGGCACTGGTGTGTCTGCTGTTGGAATACAGTGGGCAAGTCTATGCTACAGAATTAAGTCGACCTAAGTTATGTGGCCGTATAGCCACCGCAGTAATTAAATAGGTTTTACATGTCCACACTACACTCCTTGTGTTGGAGGTGCGCATCCTCACCAGGAACACTTGGACTGATTTAACTGTCAGTTTGGGGCGTTGTGGGACAATTTCTGAAAGGCAGCAACAGTGGATGTATAGGTGGCGTGTGACTCTTGTGTTTGGGGTGGCTGTGCTTGAGCGCTGGAAGCTCCCTAGAAGCGTGGGGGAGGCACTGGTGCCCGGACCGTGGCCCCACTCCTTGCTCCCCTGTAGGCTCCGACTGCACTCCATACTGAAGCATTGCCCCAGCTCTGCCTTTTCTCCCGTGCCTCTCCTCCCCCTGCTCACACTTCACCCCCTCCTCAGGAGAGGAGCGGTCGGGGGGGAAGAGGTGGAGCGGGGGTGGGGAAGGGAAGAGGCGGAGCGGGGGCAAGGCCTTGGGGGGAAGAAGTGGAGTAGTAGATGGGGCCTCGGGGAGTGGCCACTGTCTGCGTGCTGGTGGCTCCCCCACTTCTTGGGAGCTTCCAGCGGTGGCGCTTCAAAGGTGGTGGGCTGGCATGCCTCCAAAGGGAGGTGCACTGCATCTGGCATTTCTTGCCCATTTGGGAAGGTTTAGCTTCCCATACCTCCTCCTCATGAGTGGATGTAAGCAACGCAGTGTCTACACTGACATTGTATCGACCTAATTACATCGGCCTAAGCGCTGTGCCTCTCGTGGTGATGGAGTTAAATCGGTGTAGTGGGTGAGTTACATTGGTGGAAGCTATCTTTTAGTGAAGACGCTTACAGAGTTGCGTCAACGTAAGCTGACTTACATCGACCTAATTCTGTAATGTACGCCAGGGCTGTGTCAACTTCTGATGCCCCTGATTCAGAAAGGATGTTGATAAATTGGAGAGGGTTCAGAGAAGATAAAGAATGATAAAGAATTAGAAAACATGCCTTATGGTCTTAGTGATTGATTCAAGGACTTAATGTGTTTAGCTTAACAGAGAGAAGGTTAAGGGGTGACTTGATTCCAGTCTATAAGTATCTATATGGGGAATGTTCAGATATTTGGGCTCCTCAGTCTAGCAAAGAAAGGTATAACACTCTCCAGTGGTTAGAAGTTGAAGCTAGACAAATTGAGACTGGCAATAAAATTTTTGACAGTGAGTGTAATTAACAATTGGAACAATTTACCATGGGTTATGGTGATCATTTTAAAATCAGGTTTCAGAGTAGCAGCCGTGTTAGTCTGTATCTGCAAAAAGAAAAGGAGGACTTGTGGCACCTTACAGACTAAATAAATAAACTAAATATATTTGTTAGTCTCTAAGGTGCCACAAGTCCTACTTTTATTTTTAAATCAAGATTTTAAAAAAAGATATGTTCTGGGAATTATTTTGGGGAAATTATATGACCTGTTTTACAGGAGGTCAGACTGATGATCACAATGGTCTCTTCTGGCCTTGAAATCTAAAATGTAAAAGAAAAAGCTTTAAAAATATTTTTAGAAAAATTAGACAAGCTATTTTGAATGAGATGCAGAATTAAGAGGCTGTACCAGTTTGAGGTATTTTTGCTTGGAATACAAATAATCTGTTTTATGCCCTGATAGACTAATAAGAGACCGCTTTCTTCTAAAAGATGATATTCTGTCATTCTTCAAGTTGTAAATTAACGAGGTTATTCAGGGTTGTACGTATGGGTGTACTTACAAATGTAAGAAATATGGGAACTGGCGGTGGATCTACCATGGCAGTCTTCTGTCTTTGCCATGGTATTTTGCACCTGGATTCTTGTGTAAGCACAAAGAATGCAGGTGCAAAATACCATGCTTTTAGAAGGAGTTACAAATTTTAAAATACTGCTTGTGGTACTTCAGTTATATGTGAAAATTACCTAATAACTGGGATAGAAGTGAGGGTTTATTCCATAATAAACTGCACACTTTAAGAAAAGTGTACTCCTTTAATTACTGAATGCTTTCTTTTACATTGATTATTTAGTTTAGCAAAATCTAGGACATTCTTCACATTTCAGTTGCAAGTTCCCTTTTAACCAAAAACCTGTTGGGCAGGTGGAAATTAAGAGGAACTGAAAGGATAGTGTCCTATTATTCATAATGTACAAATGAGTAACTCTCCTAAAAAAAACAAACCTTAGAAGATTAAAACTGACAAGTTTCTCCTTGGCTTGGCAAGCTGTTCAGTTGACTGCCTATTTGTCCATGGGCAGGTATTGTCAAATATTCTAGTGAACATATCTTGATAGTCTGCAGGTTTTTATTATTGCATCATGATGCCATGTGTTATCAAGTCTACTTAAATGTCTTGATCACTCATTTGGCATTAGCATGTAGCAAACTTTTGGGGGGAAAATGTGTACTGCTTAAGAGTTGAGCATCTTGATTGGCTGGACTCTTCTAGAACAAATGTATGTATATCTTTATTTGAATACCAGACCATCAATAGACCTGACAGTTCACAAAGCATATTAATCAAGTTTTAGAAGACTTGCTCCCTGCCCTGAAAGGGCCTGCAGTCTAAACTGACTACGCAAACATACATAAAGAACTCAGAAGGGATAGGGGAGGGAGAGGAAGGTTCTGTCATTAAATTTCCCCCAACATACAGAGAAAAGGTGCACACAATCAAGCTGACTGAAGAGTTAGCCTGCATATTTTCATTTAAAAACTACTTTTATATCTGTTTAATTTCATTTCTCTTTTTTGTAACCATCCAGTCTTGAATAATATTCACATTTAAATGTTAACCTAACACTTCTAGAAAGGTAATTCTTTCATATTTTAGAACATCATTTAACTTCTACATTATTCTGAGTTAAAAATAAGCCTAATTTTAAAAAATTACTTAGATATATACTTAAGGCTATGCCTACTGCAGACCATGAAGTCTTACTTTTTTGTTACTTTTGTTGCAGCTAATAAATTAGTGCTCTTAAATATATGATCAATCTTTTGACCGTTCAAATAATGTCAAATACCAACCCTAGTCCTTCACCAGCGTTCTTCAGTTCTAAGCATGTAAGCATAATCACAAATGCTGAGATGTCTTTTTTCCCTAATTTAACAAGTCCATTCTGCAACAACGCATTGAAGTTTTTTGAAAAGGAAAAAACCAGAAGGTATTGCCAGAATTATTATTTGTATTGTGGTGTGCCTAGGGGCGGGCAGTAAGAACAATAGGGCTCTGTTGTTCTAGGCACTGTACATGCAATATTAAGACCGCTCCTGCCCCAACGCATACAGCCTAGCTATGACAAGAATACAGTCAGGGTCTGGGGTCAGAGGAAAAGGATGGTACAACTCAGACTAGAGGAGCACAAGGAAGTGGTGAGACTCGTTACACCGATAGCAGTGGACAGTGGTCCCAGCACACTAGTGGTTTAACTGCTTTCAAGTGTTTGTAGGTATTACAATAGAGGTGAATTTTAAGGAAGTATGTGAAGAACGACAGTGTAGGGGCTTTGTGGATTTTTTGCGGAGAGCTCCTTCTATGCATAAGGTGCATGTGAAGGTGTTGAAGGGGAAAACAGGACTAAAAGGCAATTAAGGGTGGCAGCTTTGGTGGAGTAGAGTCATTGGGATTGAAGGTTTGAAAATGTGTGATCTAAAACCGGGAAACCTGTGCTATGAAGGCTTTAAAAATGAAGACCAGTAGCTTTTATTTTTGCAATGGAAAAAGGGTAGTCAGAGGGGTGTGACGAAAGGGGATGATGTGGTTGGAATCGGGGATGTCGCTTGCTGTGGGGCAAGGTGAGCAATTGCCCCCAATGTGTTGGTTCCTCCCTCCCACCCAAGTTTTTCTGAAATGATGCACCTGGTTGGAATGACTTTGCAGCAACATGTTGAATTGAATTAAGTGGGCCAAACGCATTCTTCAAGACTAGAAGGGAGGAGGAGGCTGCAGAAGTCAAGAAGCGAGATGGGGAGGGCCTGGACAAGAGCTTTAGTTGTGTGGACGCATCTTTTTCTATCTCTCGGAAGTTGTTGTGCAGGAAGACGCAGCAAGAATTAGATATCGCCTGTATATGTGTGCAGTATGTTGTTGTATCTTAATTTTAACTTTATTATGTGTTTGGGCGGGGTGGGTTGGGTGAGAATTCTGTATACATCTGTCAGTTACCATGCAAACCAGATTGTTGTGCTTTTAGGTTAACATGTTGTTTTAGCCACCGTTCTGTGTTTGTCAAAGAAAACAGAATGTTGGACAGTTCCAGTATTTATCTTTTAAAGAATACAGAAAATAAAATTAAAAGAAGGTTCCCTGCTGTAGTCTAAGCATGGCATACGGCATAGTGATATGCCTGGTGATTGATACATTCCAGTTTTTGGGATTTCTGACACTGAATATCCCTCTTCAAATATTGGTATACACAGTCTAGTTAAAAGATACCTGACAATGGAAGAGAGATGAAAAGACTAGTATTAAAGGAGGTTTGAGACTTGGATGAGGTGAAAATGGTATGGATAAAAACCGAAATAGTAAACCAAGAAAGCTGATCAGAAGGTGCAAAGGGAGTGACAAATTCCTGTAGTCTTAAAATAATTTCTTCTTCTTCATGCTGTTTCTAAATTAATTTTGGCTGCATGTGTTCATGTGCTGGGGAGACAGGTAACATTCTGGCTAGTGCTTAAATAACTTAACTTTATAAATTGGGTCAGACATCTACTCAGTCACTTTGGGCCAGATTAGTTTGAAAGGTATTTAGGTGGCTGAAGATGCAGATTTTTTATTTGCTTCTTTAGGTGACAAAATATTTTTAAAAATATGACTTTATTACCTAGCTAACTCATTGGGACAGGGAAAAAATAAATTTGACTTAAATCACTTATGCAGCCTGTTCTTCAGGATTATCACTCCTATTTTAAGTCCTAAAGAGTTAGGTGACTAACTGTCCTCTGGACTTTTGAAAATATCCCTCTAAATCTCTTAAGATTTAATGTCAGCACCTTAACATCACAAGGGAGAGACCAGCTGTACCTGTGTGTGAATTCTGGAACACAATATTTTCCACTTGATTTTTCAGCTGGAAAATCACTTGAGCTGTTGTCAAAGAAACAGGCTGTGATGTGCTCTGTTGGGATGAGTTGAACCTCTGTTCTAAAACTCTCATTCTCTTCTTTTAATTTTCCATTTCCTTTTCAGATCACTTGGTAGAGATAAATTATTTGCATCTTCCAAAGAGTTATTGTTATGGAGTGCCTTGTAGTGAGTCCATAGTTAGAATTGCATTTTAAAATGGATTGTAAGTAGAGCCCTTCCAAATTCACAGCCATGAAAAATATGTCACAAACCATGAAATATGATCTCCCACTGTGAAATATGGTCTTTTGTGTGCTTTTACCCTATACTATACAGATTTCATGAGGGAGACCAGCGAGGGAGTTTCAGGGGGTCGCAAGGTTATTTTAGGGAATGGGTCATGGTATTGCCACCCTTATTTCTGTGCTGCCTTCAGAGCTGGGTGGCTGGAGAGTGGTGGCTGTTGGCTGGGCGCCCCTCTCTGAAGGCGGAGCCTCGCCAGCAGCAGTGCAGAAGTAAGGGTGGCAATATCATACCATGCCGTCCTTAATTCTGTGCTGCTGCTGGGGGCAGCTCTGCCTTCAGAGCTGGGCTCCTGGCCAGCTGCCCAGCTCTGAAGGCAGCGCCACTGCCAGCAGCCATGCAGAAGTAAGGGTAGCAGTACTGCAACACCACCTACAATAATCTTGCGACAACTCCCCCCCTCCACCCCCTCAACCTCCGTTTTGGGTCAGGACCCCTACAATTACAACACTGTGACATTTTAGATTTAAATAACTGAAATCATATAATTTACGATTTTTAAATTCCTGTGACTGTGAAATTGACCGAAATGGACTGTGAATTTGGTAGGGCTCAAGTTATAAGTCAGGCATGAGTTCCTGTTTTTCCTCTAAAGAGGGGTCAGTTGATCTAAAATGTCAATGTTAGTTTTTATGCTATTTTAATTTTCTAGGTAGCTCTTATTTGGTTTCTTTCAATTTTTAATAGGAATAGTTGAAATTAGGCTTTGGTTTAATTTTTCTTGGCATTCCTACTTCTCTTTTTGACTATCTTCTATTAAACTGTCTACGCAAAAACTGTTAGGCAGATTGATGCAGTGGTTTTAAAAAAAAATTGATTTATGAATAATTGCCAAAAATTACCATGTTATATTTTAAAGTTTCTGCTCTGTATGCAAGCCTGTTTGGGGGTGGGTGCACATAAAATCTTTTAGCAAATCAGTACCTCTGTGCTTGGTGGTCTTCCCCTCTCTCCCAGTGTCACCCTTGTTTATGCTTTAAAATATCCCATGAAATTTAACATGCAAGAAACTTCGTTGTGAAGTAGTTAATGTGGTTGCACATGTACTATAGTTAACACAAACTCACAAAAAACAGGAAAGTAAAAAGTTAATCCACCTAACATAAATCTTTATCCATAGGCAAAGGCAAATCTTATCCACCTTGTCATTACCACACCTATCATACATCAGACCATACATTGTAATTTTGCACCCTATACTAAGTCCTCGATGGGTTAGGTGGCCAAGTGGTCAGTGCACTTAATGCCACCTTCTTGCCTTGCAGTCCAGGCCCTCTTTTAATAAGATGTGGGCAGTGGTAGGGGAGCCTGGGCCTGCCCACTCTGTCTGGCTTTGAACCAGGGCCTTAAGAGGGTCAACAGTGTCTGATCCCCAAAGGTGCCCTCCGAGTTACTTTCCCTGGGTCTCTTCCTACTCTCTGCTGTTCTTCCCTAGCTTCCCGTCCAGTGTGAAAAGAAAGAACAGTAAACCAAACCATCAGCCCCAGCCAGGCTCAGCATACATCAGTGATACTAATTAGATCTACCTGTGGGTTGATCTGAGAATTTTATGATAAGAGTCTGGCAATTTGTGCAGAAGGCTTTCAAAAAACAACCCCTTCAGCTGCCAATAAATAGAGACCTTGATTGCAAAGTAAGTATTAGTGTTTCTATTTTTTAACAAAGTTTATAAATCAACATTACATGTGTCCGTGGCAATTGCTAATGGGAGAGGTGACACTGACGATCTCTGGGAAGCTTTGTGAAGAGTGGTTTGTAGGTCAGGGCAAGGTGCATGCACTGGTGAAGATGCTCATCTGTCCGGCGATTGCCATGTTGGTTTTTTATAATGTTCATGGTAGAAAACCCAGATTCGCAGCAGTATGTTGATCTGAACATCATTTAAAAGATAGATGGCTAGATTCTGCCTATTCTGAAACTGGTCAGCATATTGAGTCTAGAAATCACAAAGTCCCACTTCTCTGGAGCCTTACAATTTCTAATTGAAAGGAACTGTCCTCAACTGAATCAAGAATGTTCTTTGCTTCAGAAGGGCAAGGTCCATCAGATCACGAACAAATAAAAGCAAATCCTTTGGAATTTTCAAATTTTCGATCAGACTGTTTAGGAATTATTGTGGTGGTTTCATCGAGGTTTCATCTGTAGCAGCAACAGGCGTTGTGGGAAAGTGCAACATCTCTACTATTAAGTCTGTCTGAAAGATTTCAAGATTACTCTAAAAGGCACACGCTTTTTCAAACAGATCCCCAACTCTGCTCACAAGGCCTTGGAGCTGCAAGTTGAGGGAATTCAGGTGACCAGTAATATTGCACAGAAAAGCTATCTGTGACAAAAGGGACATTATTAATAAATTCCAGGAACTCGCAAGCCTGATTGGTCTTGTGGTTTGAAAGAAATTTTATTATTTCTTTTTGAAGCACACACTGACACATGCCCCCTATTAACAAGCGAAGGTCATTGTGCTGCAACAGGTCACTGTATTCAGCTGAAACATCTTGTAAAAGCTCTAAAAAGACTGTTGCAAGCTAGAAGTTGAGTGTATGTAGTTCACTAATTTCATCATAATATCCGTTCTTTTTTTCAAGTCCCCAGACAACTTACTGCAGAGGAAAGTCTGGTGAATAGTGCAGTGAAGTGCATTTAATGATGGGTGTATTGCTGCTAAACGTGAAGCAGTACCCTTCTCTTTCCCTGTCATGGAGGTACCTCCATCTCTAACAAGCAAGTTTACTTTCTGCAGTTCTAAACCATATTTTTTTTTTTTTCCAAAAGAGACTTTTACCTTTTCAGACATGATCTCTCATGCGGTGTAGTTTCTAATGGCATTATGCACAAAAATTCTTCCTTGAAAATGTCACCATCATAAAATCTAAGAAACAGCAATAGCTGGGCAATGTTACTTAAATCACTTGATTCGTCCACTGCAAGAGAGTTGTATTTGGCATTTTTTTAAACTCGGAAAGCAGTGCTGACAAACAGTCCTCTTAAACTACCTCCAGTCTTCACACTGATGTGGAATCAGACAGGGGACGCTGCTTCACACGGTTCACAATGTCATCTTAGTTTTTATCTCTGGCAAATAGCTCCTCCAGCATTTTCCAGATGTACTCTTTCACAAGCTCAGCATCCAGGAAAGGCTTTTTCTCTCTAGCTAGTATCAACGTTATCCAAAGAGAAGCAGCTGCTGAGAATGACATTTGAAGCATTTGGCAGTTTATAGCCCCGGTATCTCTGGGCTCCTGGCCAACAGCTAACGTTCTCCAGCCACCCAGCTCTGAAGGTAGCACCGCCACCAGCAGCAGTGCTATAGAAGTATAGTAGTGCCACCTTAGTTCTGCGCTGCTGCTGGCAGCAGTGCCACCTTCAGAGCTGGGCGTCTGGCCAGCAGCTGCCACTCTCCAGTTGACCAGTCCTTGATTAATTTGTGCCAGGGTTTGAGCTATAGCTCCTCTTTCATTACAAATTAAGCATTGCCAGTAGGTTACTTACTAAAGAAGTCATAGGCAAATGATAGGCAGAGGGCATCAGTGTTCATGAATGTAATTATAAACTTTTTTTAAGGAGAGCTGGCAGACCACAGAGGAAGCCTTGGTGGGCCATATCTGGCCTGTGGGCCACATATTGAGTATCGTTGGCATACAGTCTTAGTTCCTCGGGCAAGCTTCTCTGACACCCTTGTCAGGAGCCAGGTAGGTTTGTTCTCCTCTCCTTTCTGAGCTGAGTTGCTTCCTTTTCTATCCTTTCTCCACTTGGAGTGTGCTTTGTAGGGCTGGAGGGGCGGGGCTACCTGGGTCCAGTGGTGTCCTTTAACTCCATCACCCCCCCCCCCCGCCACTCCTTATTTCACTCTTCTGCACATATCTCTTCAATAGATTATTTTTTTCCCAACACTTTGTTGTACAGAGAGGTAGTTTAGTAAAAAGGAGTTTGCAGGAAGACAGGGTTGTGGAAATTTGACATCCCTGAGTTGTGGGAGGAGAGCAAAATTAGATTAGTATGTGACTGTGATGGCTGGTAGTTGTGTTAGTGGCGAGATATATGCCTGGGTGAGGAATAGAGCAATTATGCTGTTGGGTGGCTTAACTCTTCATTTCCTTGACATTGAAAAAATGTTATGTATGAACCTTAACTGTTTCATAAATCAGTTTTCTGTGTATTAATTTCCTAACAAGATTACAGGGTGCAATTTTTCAGCAGCACTGATGTGGGCCTAAGTGTGTCCAGTGAAGTCAATGAATGATTGAAAATTCCACTCCTAATGTTTAAACATTAGATGTCACCCTCACATACGAATTCTCACAATCTCTGCTTCTCTTTTCCTGGTTCCCCCAACTTCAGAATGGTGGTTGGTGGCAGTCTTGGATCAGTGAACTTCCCATGGTTTTCCTTAGGGGGTCCTTTGTGGTGGTGAGCCTGGGAAGTTTGTCAGACTGTGGCTGACTCACTAGGGGAATTTGGAGCTTTGCTTGTTTGGGGAGTACGCGTGTTAGTTTCCTTTTTCCTGCAGCCTTTTAGGAGCTGGGATAGAGGGGAGAAAAGAAAATTAAGGATTGTGTTTGGGGAATGAGAGGGCAATAGAAGCAGTATTGCCAGATACAAACATTCAAAAATCATGCATCAGACCTCCCGAAATCATGAGATTTAAAAACAAAAAAACCCTCCCTTTTGTAGGGCTTCTGACTTTTTGAGCTGTTATTAGGAAGTAGCCCACTCCCTATTTGTGCATTTTAAGTTGAATTTTGAAGTTGTAATAATCATACACAATGAGCCTCTGCCATGGTTTGCAGGACTAGCTGTGCCTTTGATCCTCTTCTGGTCTCTGAATGCTTCCCTTCAGGTGTTCACCTCTCTGTGTGGAATCTCATGATTCTCTCACTCTGGGTCGAAGGCTACAGTGCCTGTTTACCAACCATGATTGCTCAGCAGATCTGATTGGGTTCAGTTACCTGCAGTTCTTTCCTAAGGCATCTGTGATCAGTGGTGAATACAGTGACACAAAACAGCCTTGTCAGCACATAGTGTTTAATCTCAACAGTGGGGACAGGTAAAACAAGAGTGAGGTTTTTTTAACACAATGAAAGATCTACACACATGTTTACTTAAGGGCTTAGGTAGGCATAGTTTTCCTATACACCCCAACACCTGGAGATAGGGGTTTAGTCTGCTCCCCAGAAGCCTCTGTCTCTCTCTCCTGTCCTTAAGGGGCTGTCTTTTTATCCACTCCAAAGTTCTTTGACACCTGCATTGTTCTTTAAGTACTGGTAAATGGGTAGGATTATCTGAAGCTATTGCCCCTTTCCTGCATATGTGCAGGTAATGCCTACTTGAATGATCCCTTTATAATTCTGTGGTAAACACAAAACAAACAAATGGAACATATAATGAAATATTACAGGCAGGTTTCACAACTTCTATGTTGGTGGCTTGGAAGGGCCTCTCCTAATCCCTGAGATGGGGGAGCTTCCATTCTGTCATCTGTCAGTCTCCTTTGTCCTCTTCCTCAGTCGTATTCTTCCTCCATGTTTCCCATGGTCTCATCTTCCATTTGTCTTTTCTGCATTGCGTGCTCAGTCGTGTTCAATGTACATTCTGCTCTCAACAGAATAGGCTGAGATTCTGATTCCTGGTCTGGAGGTAGAGTTAAGGATGCTACCATATCTGAAAGCAAATCTTTTTAAAGGAGCTGTTCCTTATGCAAAGCATTATAGGAAGGAGACAGGAGTGTGAAAGAGTGACTCTGCATAGACTTTAATAGTATTCTTATTGCTGTTCTTCTTTGTGTGTAATGTAAGCATATTTTTCGTATTGAGCGTGTGTGTGTGTATAATATATGTGCGCGCAACATAGAGGGATAGTTGTATACATACTGTTGTTTTTATGAGGAGATAAATTTAGTGCAGAATCATGAAATTCATGTTGGCCTGTTTCTTCTTCTGTAGGAGAGTTGTACCCTTCAAAAACTTGTGTACAATTTCCACTGATCAGTAGGAACTGTGTGGGAGTACTTGATGGCAAATTTTGGCTGATAGTGCTTGCCCAGCTGAGTTGGCAGGAGCCTGGTGGTTAATAAAAGATAGGAATAATTTCAGTTTCATGCTTCTTGTACAGGAATAGCAAAGTCTCAGGTACAGTCCTTGGTTAATGTTTGAGAATGCTGTAAAAACCTGGTGAGACACTTTAAAAAGTTGTTCTTACCCCTTGTAGCCACAGATGACTGCTGCTGGCTGTTGTACATGCCATTGTTATTAGGAATAACTGTAAAACTGACAGTTGCACTTTCATGATCCTGTTTGGACGTGAGAGAAGAAGGCACGGTATGTGTAGGCGAAGTTTGGAATTAAATTTAGTTCCTTTGTCCCTTCGTTAACAAGTGCTGGCAACAGTAATTTAGCATACTTCTTTCTTGAGGGAAAGAACTCCCGTGTTGTCATTAGGTGATGCCTGAGCTGCATTCGCAAAGCAGAAGCGTTGACAGGCTGTGGAAGGAGATGTGAAGACCTCCTCAGAGGGACAAAAGATGCACAGAAACAAGAGATCATGGGGGGATATATTAATTTTAGTATAAAGGTTGCCATTTACCTGTTTTGGCTATCAATTTATTGGGGATAGTTAATGAAAAACAAATCTCTAAAAAGAAAATGGGATATTCCTCCCTATTTTTTCCAAACGCCATCTCTGCCAGATGGGATGCTTATTAGTGGTGGATATTTTTCTCTTTTTTGATGGTGCGGGGGAGGGGAAGATGGGAAAATTGACAGCCTTTCTCCTCAAAAAGCTCAAAACTACTGCTGTTGTGGCTCTGAGACCGAAGTGCTCTTTATTCTGGTAGATATCTTATTTTGAAGGTTAAGTTGTAGGAGTTGGCTGGAAGTTGGTGCTGCCTTTTGCTGGAATAATGCTGAATTGGCTTTAGTAATCTGTGGGATCTTTTGCTTAGGAGATGGGACAACTTTTACAATAGAAATTGCTGACTGAAATAAAAACATGATTACTTCGTTTTCCTAATTTGAGGAAAATGTATATGGCTTTTTGTTAATATTAAAGTGTTTAAAAATTACTGTAAAAATCTAAAGGTAGGTTGGGAAACTAGGTAAGAATTCATTTTTTGCTAATAAAATGTTTCAGTGAGTTACAGGTCAGTAACTATTTTATTGATGCTGTTGGGTATGAGAGCTCTAGATCGGTGTTTTTTTCAGACTGTGGGTCGCGACCCAGAACTGGGTTGTGGAATGGAAGGCACTGGGTTGTGGCAGCTCTGGTCTACACTGTTAACTGGGTCGTTAAAAGTCCTGTCAGCAGTGCTGCCCAGCTAAGGCAGGCTAGTGCCTGCCTTTTCCTACACTGTGCTGCGCTGTGGAAGCAGCCAGCAACAGGTCCGGCTCCTAGGTAGGGGACCCCCGGGGCTCCGTGTGCTGCCGCCGCCCCGAGCACTGGCTGTGCACTCCTATTGGGCAGTGCCTGTTTACTGGTTCCCAGCCAATGGGAGCTGGGCCGGAGAGGGGTGGTGCATGTGAGCGAGAGCTGTGCAGAGCCGCTTGCACACGCCTCTGCATAAGAGCCGGACCTGCTGCTGGCAGCTTTCGGGGTGCAGCATGGTCCGTAGTGCCAGGACAGGCAGGAAGCCTGCCTCTGCACCCCCACTGTGTTGCTGACCAGGAGCCGCCTGAGATAATCCAATGCCCCAACCCTGCTCTCCAATCCCCTGCCCCAGCCCTGAGGCCCCCCCCCCCAAGCCTAGAGCCCCTTCCTGTACCCCAAACCCCTCGTTCCCGGCCTCACCCCAGAGCCTGAACTCTCAGCCCAGAGCCCTGACCCCTTCCCACACCTCGACCCACTCCCGCACCCTCACCCCCAAACCTGGAGCCCCCTCCTGAATCCCAAACTCCTCATCCCTGGCCCCACCCCAGAGCCTGCACCCCCAGCCCAGAGACGTGACCCCGTCCCGCACCCCAACCCTCTGCCCCAGCCCTGAGCCCCTCCCACACCCCAGCTCCATTGGGTTGCGGGCATCAACGGTTTTCTTCAACTGGGTTGCCAGAAAAGTTTGAAAACCACTGCTCTAGATCCACCATAGTTACGGTTGAGAAGGTGATTTTTTCCCTTGGTACTCTAAAATCCATACATATATTCACATTGTTGTGGAAAATTGGTTGTACCTTATCAGGGTTTGGAACAGGAATAGTGGTACAGATTTGGAATCATTTGGTCAAGAGGTTGCCAAGGCATAGGGCTATGAGGAAAAGGGACTTGTCAGTAAATTTAGGTTAGTCACCTGAAAACAGAGCTTTTCAGGATGACTTCTGCATATCCCCTGGAACCTTTTTAATAGCAGTGCCTGTTGGAACACTCTTGTGCCCCTTGTGGTTCCTGACATTTGGAGAATGAAGTTATAAAAGGGAGGAAGTAAAGGCTGTCTTGAGTGATGAAACAGGGAACATTCTCCCATGGGTACAAAGAAAGGTTTCATGAGCAGACTATTCTAGATTGAGATCCCATAGAGGTGTGGGCAGTGTAACTGGAGGATGGACATTCATTATCTCCTTCAGGGATCTCTTTACTATAACACAGATAAATAGCCTTTTGTTTGATTTAAGTTGTGGTGAGCTGAGATGAAAACAATATGAAGTGTCTCTAGGCTTTCTGGTCCTGATGACTTATTACTGTAAAATAAGAGGTCTCCCAGCACTTATGGATCCTGGTGCTTCAGCACAGGAAGGTTTAGCCGCTAATGCTTCATGTAATAGCATAGTTGGAGGCAATTCTGATTCTTCTTTTTGGTCCTAAAGGTGAAAGTGCTGCACTTAGAGCAATAAGAGAATAAATGCCTTCTCCCAAGCAGGCCAAACAATGCAAGTGTGCACCCAAAGCAGGAAAAAAGTTAGGGCAAGAGGCATGCTTCTTGATCCCTGTTTTTTTTGTCTTTAATTCTAGCATATCGGAATCAAGGCCGTGTGCCTGTGTTTAGTTGAAAAAGAAGAAAATAAAAGCAAAATAAAGAACTAACGTAATTTAAGAGGGTGGCACTGGGGATCTTTTCCAACTAATCTGGGTCCAAAGTCCCCGCATAGTTTCTGGTCAGTTTTGTATCATAGTTGAAAGGAACAGTAGTCAGCATGCCACACAGTTTATAGCTTTGTCCTCCAAACTGTTGGAGGGAAGAGGAGGGGCCATATGAGCACTCTGATGGGTACTGCTACTAGAGGACTTCCTCAGTCCAAGCTGCAGTGTTAGCACATCTCAAGAGTGGGAATGTGCAAAGGACTCTTGAAAAAACTTTTTTTTGCAGACACTTGAGGTTCAAATTATTACACTGATATCCCTTGAGTTTTGCACTCTGGATGCTTTGATTTAAATCAGTGCACCGCAATGCTACTTAAATTGCTGATATAAATCATTATTTAAATCTGCAAACAGGAAACCTTGATTTTAAATAGACTTTGTGTGTTGTATTTGTACTCTGTTGTTATTTTCCTAAAAGTTGAGTCTCATTGGTTGGTAACCATTAAAACATGTTGATGTGCAACTAAATATAGCTTTTGTGCTTTATCTGGTGCTTCTTTTTGCTAACCAGAATGCTCTCTGTGTGACATTTATTTAAGCAATTATATAGCTTATCTTACATTTATTCAGATTATTTTTTGTTAGAGAATGGTGAATGAAGCATTTCTTATGTATTTAATCTTTGTGTGATTTGAATGGAAATTCAGCTTAAAAGCACAAAAACATCACTTAATTTTGTATTAAATAAAACTACTTTAAATGTTCTGGATACATATGGTAACAAGTTTGTCAACACCTGTTCTACATTTAAAACTGATTTAATTAAAAAAGAGGTATGATTTGTAGTTAGCAAATTTAACAGAATGTTTCTGGTCACCATGTGCTTTAGGATTTTAGAACTAGTATGCAGGTGAGTCGCATCATACATGCATTTAACTTACCCGAATTCAACTATACGTGCTCAGCAAAAAAAAAAAGAAAAAAAGAAAAAGAAAAATAACAAGGTATCTGTAAATAGTGCGGGCGATTTAGCCCACCATTCCACTCAATGAGCATATACCCCAGAGTGAGCATGAGATGGGATACGTGAATCTGCTGTTCCCTCAGTCGGTCTGAGTTCCCGAGTGCCTCTCATAGTGTGAGCATCTCGCTGCGCTGAGTGTGATTCTAGTGTTTTTAAAGATACTGTACATATTTTTCGTACAGCATGGCCCCTAAACGCAAGGCAACTACTTCATGTGGTGTTCAACAAAGAAACAGCAATCTATTCCAACGCCGGAGGAAAAACTGGCTGTGCTGGACTTACTGAGAAGATGGTATGTCAGTCTCCAATGCGGCTTGTAAATATGCCGCAATGAATCTAACATCCGTGCCACAAGATTTGAGAGAGAGAAATTTGTGAAGCCATGACATGAAGTGCTCCAATAACTTCAAAGGTGACGAGCCAGGTGCATGATAAGACTTTAGTGAAGACTGAAAAGGCATTGAACTTATGGCTGGAAAACATGAACCGTAAACGTGTGCCTATCGATGGCAACATGTTGCGCGAAAAGACTCTTAGCCTCTATGCGCTGTTCAAACCTCCCACTGAAGAGGGACAGCCTTCTGATGAGAAGGAATTCAAAGCCAGCCAAAGGTTGGCTTAACAGTTTTAGGAACCGCTTCAACCTCAAAAATGTGCAGACTACTGGTTAAGCTGCATCTGCCAATGAAGAGGCAACAAAAGCCTACCCCAAACAATTAAAATCATAGAAGAAAAGGGCTATCTTCCGGAACAAGTTTTTAATGCTGACGAGACTGGGCTCTTCTGGGGGGAAAAAAAAATGCCTAACTGCAGTTACACTTCAAAATCAGTAAGACAAGCCCCTGGCTTAAAGCAGCTAAAGACCATGTGACTGTGTTGTTTTATGGCAATGCGGCTGGACATTTAATAAAGCCGGGCTTGCTCTACAGGGCTTCAAAGCCCCGTGCCCTAAAAGGCAAGAATAAAAATCTCCTGCCTGTGTTCTGGCAATCCAATAAAAAGGCTTGGGTGACAGCAGCATTATTTCTGGATTGGTTCCACAAGTGTTTCATTCTGGGGATCAAGCGGTACCTCGAAGAGGAAGGACTTGACTTTAAAGTGTTGCTGATCATAGACGATGCTCCTGGCCACCCTGCGGCACTCCACTTTGCGCATAATGATGTTGAAGTCGTCTTTCTCCCCCCAATACCTCCTCCAACCTCTCGACCAACGCGTGCTTCGCTGTTTCAAGGCCATGTACATGATGCTTACGTTCTCACGGATACGTGGCACTATGGATGCTGATCCCAGTCTTAATGTGATGAAGTGTATACTGTACTTTATGGGCGATTTAAGGGATTTTCAAGGGTAATTTGACTATACGTGATTTTCGCCTTACGTGCTGACCTTAGAACCTACTTGAAATGAATCTGAAATGAAATTAAAATGGTTCCTGTGGATGACGCAGAGGTGTTTTCTCATCGTGTTCGAGAGAGTCGCTGCCAAGGCCTGATGGCCCATGGAAAGCTGGGCCCCACCCTGTGGGTCATCTACTGATCTACATGACGTACTGGGACTTCCATGTGGCGGCTGCACAGAACTACACCCTTGTCAAGGCAGCCATCACAGACATCCTGAACATCTTACCTGAAACCTGCTATCAGTGGTTCCACCGTGAGAAACTGCTGCTTGGAGTCTGGCCCCGGCCCACTGCCCAGAAGCTGAGAAAAGCATTGCTGGCATTGACTCTAGCCCGAAGGATGTACGATTCAGTTGGCAGAGAAGATAGTCGTGGAGCAGTTCACTCGAATCCTTTGCACAGAGGGGCATAAATGGATGGTGAGACACCGACTGGAGCCCTTGGCAAAGGCCATTGTCTTGGCGGAGAACTATCTGATGTCCATTGGGCCTGAAGCAGAAATGCTAAAGTCAGTTTGGTGTGCCCTTGGCACCCGTGTATTACTGAGGCCCCTATCCTGCTGAGTGTATTCATCCAACCTCACCAGAGAGGGCTACAAAGGCCAAGAGAGGAGCCTGGAAGCCCATCCTCAGGTAACCAGGAGAGATTTGGTTCTGGTGGAGAGGTCTTATCAGAAGGAGCCATTCCACTCAGGAGAATTAATGGCAGAACCTCCTCCTTTCAGAAGGGGCTGTTTTGTATGTAGGCAACCAGGCCATTTCAGATGGGACTACCTGTTCACAGATTGTGATTATGGGCCGTCGTGGACAGCAGATAACTGGGCTTGGAGAAGGGGCCAAGGGAAAATTAGTCCCTGAACATATGAATGGAGAAGAAGTACAAGGAGCTGGTTGACTAAAGTCTGGCTTCAGCCAGAGTCAGGAAGTGGTGGTTGGTGCCAGGAGGAAAATGCAGAGGCATGATCTATTTGCAGTGTATCCATGGGGACATACAACCTTATCCAATGATAGAAGTGTGATAGACTATGCAAGACCAGTTTACTCACTTTTTTTTTTAAACAAATCAATGCAATATCTATTCTAACACTTAGTCTAGAAAGTAACACATTACGTAAATGCGAAGAATATTTTTGCTCCAGGTTATCATTTCCAGGTCAGTTTGCTAAAATGTTGATACAGATGCTCCTCAACCCAAAGGGTTTAGATGTAGTGACCAGAAAGAAGAAAAGCCGTTTAATTAGTGCTTGACTGAGGTAGCTACTTAAGTGGGGGGAGAATTGGAGTCAAGGAAAGTGTTAAACAGAACCTATTAAAGGGAAAAAAACAGTCTCTATGCAAAAGAATAAATGGACACAAATCCGATGTCAAGAATTATAACGTTCAAAAACCAGTCGGAGAAGACTTCAACCTCCCTGGACACTCAATTACAGACTTAAAAGTGGCAATTCTTCAACAGAAAAACTTCAAAAACAGACTCCAATGAGAAACTGCAGAACTGGAGTTAATTTGCAAACTGGACACCATCAAATTAGGCCTGAATAAAGACTGGGAGTGGATGGGTCATTACACAAACTCAAAACTATTTCCCCATGCTAATTTCCCCTCTACTGTTACTCACACCTTCTTGTTAACTGTTTGAAATGGGCCACCCTGATTACCACTACAAAAGTGATTTTTTTTTTTCCTCCTGCTGGTAGTAGCCCACTTTAATTGAATTGTCTCGTTAGAATTGGTAAAGCAACCCCCATCTTTTCATGTATTCTGTATATATATCTTTCTACTATATTTTCCACTGCATGCATCTGATGAAGTGGGTTTTAGCCCACGAAAGCTTATGCCCAAATAAATTTGTTAGTCTCTAAGGTGCCACAAGTACTCATTGTTTTTGTTGATACAGACTAACACGGCTACCACTCTGAAACTTCTTAAAGGGAGTTAACAAAACTCTTTTCTACTACTTCTGTTCTCTGCTTAGTGGAACATAGCTGATTTTTAAAAATCAGCTATCTCTGAAAACTGTTCCTACTAATGTTACAAATGACTTTTAAAATAGCTATAACTGAGATCAGAGAGAATCTTTCTTCAGTTTGTTTTGTGCATCTATCCATTTCAATTCATATTCTTCCTATATGTGGAAAGTTTGTCCTTCTGTATCTGTTTACTCTTGTTTTATATAACCTGTAATACTTTGTTAATTTTAAACTTGTCTTGCAACTCTTTCTCTCCTTTTTACAAGTCTAAGGATAGTTAATCAGGAAGAAAGGAAATTAACATGACTGCCCTTGAAACACAGTAACATCAGAAGGAAACAGTACTTAATCCTGACTACTGTATACAAACAAAATAGGAATATTTGGTAGCAGCAGTTTCCCTCTTAAAAAATAAAATGCCTAAATTCTAAAGATTTTTTTTTTGTTTGGTTTTGTTTCCAACCTCTGGCAATGACAAGACTGCACCAATGGTTTGTCTGTGATGCCACTATTTCAAATATTGTGTCCTATCCTTCAGCCTCCCTGTTACTCTGAACCTTTTTTCCAAGATAAGACATAAAAATTAGGGCTGTCAAGTGATTAAAAAAATTAATCGCGATTAATTGCACTATTAAGCAATAATGGAATACCATTTATTTAAATACTTTTTGCATGTTTTCTAAATTTTCAGATATATTTCAATTACAACACAATGCACAGTGCTCACTTTATATTTATTTTTGATAAATATTTGCACTGTAAAAAACAAAAGAAATAGTATTTTTCAGTTCACCTCATACAAATACTGTAGTGCAATCTCTTTTTATCATGAAAGTTGATCTTACAAATGTAGAATTAAGTACAAAAAAAAACTGCATTCAAACACAAAAAAATGTAAAACTTTAGAGCAGGTTCATTTTCATCATGTCCACTTCTTCAGCCAGTCGCTTAGACAAATAAGTTTGTTTACGTGTGCAGGAGATAATGCTGCCGGTTTCCTGTTTTATAGTGTCACATGAAAATGAGAACAAGCGTTCGCATGGACTGTTGTAGCCCACGTCACAAGATTCATATGTCCCTTTATGCTTCGACCACCATTCCAAAGGACACGCACCCATGCTGCTGACAGGTTCTACTTGATAACGATCCAAAGCAGTTCGGACTGACACATGTTTATTTTCATCATCTGAGTGAGATGCCACTAGCAGAAGGTCGATTTTCTTTTTTGGTGGTTCGGGTTCTGTAGTTTTGGCATCAGAGTGTTGCTCCTTTAAAACTTATGAAAGGTACTCCACACCTCATCCCTCTCAGATTTTGGAAGGCACTTCAGATTTTTAAACTGTGGGTTGAGTTCTGTAGCTATCTTTAGAAATCTCACATTGGTACCTTCTTTGCGTTTTGTCAAATCTGCAGTGAAAGTGTTCTTAAAACAAACATATGCTGGGTCATCATCTGAGAGCGCTGTAACATGAAATATATGGCAGAGTGTGGGTAAAACAGAGGACGAGACATACAATTTCCCCCCCCCCCCCCCCGAAGGAGTTCAGTCACAAATTTGATTAACGTGTTGTTTTCTAACGAGCGTCATCACAATGGAAGCATGTCCTCTGGAATAGTGGCTGAAGCATGAAGGGGCATACAAACGTTTAGCATATCTGGTATGTAAATACTTTGCAATACCGGCTACAAAAGTGCCATGCGAATGCCTGTTCTCACTTTCAGGTAACGTAAATAAGTAGTGGGCAGCATTATCTCTCGTAAATGTAAACTGACTGACTTGTTTGTCTTAGTGATTGGCTGAATAAGAAGTAGGACTGAGTGGATTAGTAGGTTCTAAAGTTTTACATTGTTTTGTTTTTGAGGGCCTGCAATACCACAGATTTCCACTGGTTTCACTAGCCTTGGTTAACAACTGGCAAGGTGACTCTGTCTCCCCAAACCCGGATTTCCCCCAAAATGTGTTCTGAAATGTCCAGCCCTGCTCTGGAACAATTAGAGGAAAGTTTTAAAGTTCATTGCTCCTTTAAAGAGTCAGTATCAACAGTTTTGTTACTTTAACTGGAGTTACCAAACAGTTCAGTTCAAACACAGTACTGGGTTGGTTTAGATTAAAAATAAAAGAAATTAGGTTTTAAATGAGTACTAGTATAAGGATTAAAGCCAGAAATGGTTACAAGAGAAATAAAGATAAAATGCCATCTAGTATCTAAAACTTAACAACTAGACTTGGGTCAAGGTAAAATCCTCACCAGATGTTTTCATCGAGATGGTTGATGGAACTGCTGGGTCAGGACTTATCCCCGAAAGTCAAAGGGCTGGCACCTTTTGTAGTCTTAGGTGAAAGACAGATAATTTAAGATTCTGTATCACTCTTTTTACATTGAATCTTTGAAATGGATTCTTCTGAAGGATACCTTCAGATAATAAATACAACTAGGCTACTTGGACTTTGCTTTGAAGGAAGTGTCCTGCGGCTGCTCAGGGGTGCTGGGGGCTATGGCCCCATCACGTTTAGAAGTGTCGGGAGGGCAGGAGTGGAGGTTTGGGGGAAGGGGTGGCGCAGGGGGCAGAGCCATGGTTCCAGTGCTGGTGGCCACCCCTCTTTTAGGGAGCTGCTTCTGCTGCTGCTTCCACTGGGATTGTCTGCTAAAATGCAAGTAATTTAGTTCTTGCCCCTTCATGCAAATAAATGAACATTAGAAATATGATTGTTAGTCCCCTCCCCCTCTGTGATAGTGTTAGGTTTGCCTCCATCCCTTGTTAGGTTGATGTTTATGCAATATGTAAATGCATTCTCATTGCCTTTCGACGTACTTTGGAATTAATACCGAGGTGGGGAAACTGTATTCCGTTGTCTACGGTGGGGTAACTGCTGCTTGGCTGGCAAAGATATTTTAAGAATTATTATTTCAGTTTACATCAAGCTGTTTGCATCAGTTGCTTGCACCTACGTTATATGATGATATAAAAAACCAATGAATAATGAGCTTTTCATTGATACGTTGCATGCCGCTTATCAGATACATTTCATGGCATTAAAAAGGATTGGGGTAAAGTAGAACTGGTTAAGCCATCTGAAATTCATTAGCTGTTATCCGGGTGCCACTCGCCTTCTGCACTTGTGCTGTTCTTAATGTCACAATATGCAAAGGTGATAATCTAATAGTAATAATTTATGGTGTTGTCTCTGAACAGCCAGTATCTTTGTGAGAGAAGCTCCTATTTTTATCATGGACAGAAAGAAATTTGCTTACATTACAGTAGTTTGGTAAGAGGAAATAATTGTTCAGCAGATCATTTTAGCAGGTCAAGATTTCATGCATGGAAATGGAGGTTCTGCTCTCAGGTGTTCCCTTTTCAGAAATGGATGGAAAATGCAGAGGAAAATGTGTCAGATTCAGTGTATTCTGGGCCCAAAGACAAACTTACCCAAGAATCTGAAAATCCTAACTGCAACTGCAAGAATTGCTCTGCAAAACTGTTCTGAATATTTGCCTGCCATATACCATGACAGATTTTGATTTTTTTAAAAAAAATCTTTAAAATAAGTGTTTACTGTAGGTGAGGAGTTTAGCGGGGCTGTAATATTGTGTCTGCCTAGCCAGTAATGGTCACCTCAGTTTGATCTGCAGGATGTGGTATAGCGATCTGGTGCGAATTGCTGTAAGAGAGCCAGTTCTCTTTCTGTTGCCTTCTAATTCAAGGATAGGTACGTTAGCTAAACCCAGTGATTCTAGTGCCAGGCTGGTGATAAGGGTGTTCCTGGTAAGAAAGCATCTTACTTTATTTGAGCATCAGCAGTGTTCTTACTGCTATGCAGAAAGGAAGAAAATGTACACTGTGGAGCACTCATTCAATATATCCTTTACAGATAATTTTGTTTGTGTGTATGTGTCTGGAGATCTTGGGTGAAAAGCCAAGTCAGATGAGTTTTGCATTTCGTCTGAATGTGGAAGGACCTGTAATGTGTGTCTGGCAGGAGTGAGCTCCATAATTGAGGTTCATCACCTGAAACGTTATGACTTCCGTTTCATGTTAATAAACCTCTGCAATTTGCCTACAGTTTCATCTTTTTATTAAGCACTTACACTTTTTATGATTATCTTAGGCTTTAGATATTTATCCCATAAGTTAAAAACACACACAGATTGCTTATAGATATTCATCAAATCTCCCTCTAGCTCTTAGCCCATATTCCTCTTCGGTAGGTTGATTTTTTTTTATGGGCTTTTTAGTATGTTTGGTTAATGTTTCTGGATTGATGCTGACTTGGGGTATTAGTTCCAAAATTGAGAATCCCTCAGAGAGAATTCCTTGTCATCAGCCACTTCCTTTATATCCGGGGTCTCAAACTCAAATGACCACGAGGGCTACATGAGGACTAGTACATAGGCCTGAGGGCCGCACCACCCCCACTCCACCCCTTCCATGAGGCCCCACCTCTTCCCATCTCTTCCCTGAAATCCCCACCCCAACTCTGCCCCCTCCCTGCACCCAGGGAGTGCAGGAGGGGTGCGTGGTGCATCGGGGGCTCAGGGCAGGGGGTTAGGGTGCAGGGTGGGTCAGGGGGTTGGGGTGCAGCAGGGGGTAGGGATGCGGGGTGCGGCAGGGGGCTCAGGGCAGGGGGTTGGGGTGCAGGAGGGGTGTGGGGTGCAGCAGGGGGCTCAGAGCAGGGGATTCAGCTGCAGGAGGGGTTCGGGGGGCGGGTCCGGCCCAGTGTGCACTGGGAGCAGGACAAACTCCCTGCCTGCCCGCCCTGCCCCTGTGCCGCTCTGGGAAGCAGCTGGGACCTGTGGGGGCGGGGGGAGAGCACAGAGGTCCGTGTGTTGCCCTGGCCACTCCTCCAGGTACCTCCCCTGAAGCTCCCATTGGCTGGGAACGAGGAACCTCCCCCTGGCCGCTTCCCGGAGTGGCGCAGGGGCAGGGAGGGAGGGAGCCTTCCCTGCCCCCGGTGTGTGCCGGGCCAGAGCTGCTCTAGGTAAATGCTGGGGGGGCCGCCAGGAGCTGGCGGGCCACAGAAAATAACCCTGCTTTATATCAAGGGGGCTCTTGGCCAGGTGCCTCTGCTGATCTCTGCTTCACAGGGAGTGAGGCAGTCTCTCTTAGGTAACTCTCTTAGGTTCTAAACCTTTTAGGGACTTCTAGTGAAATGCAATTCATGTTTTCAGCCTAGTCCTCCAGTAAGGCATGCAAATTCTCTGATGTAAGGGTTCTTGACATTCTTGTTGTGCTGTATTCCTCTGATAACAGCTGTCTAGACTAGAGTCTCTCTTTTACAGGCCTGTTTCCCTCCCTCCTCCCCCCCCCCTTTCCCCCAATCTCATTTTCCTCCTTTACTTTAATTGCCATTGGGTAAAATTTTCAAAAGTGCTTAAGTTGCTTTTTTGAAAACTTTACCAGTGGTCTGCTGGCTGGCCCTGCCTCCCAGTTCCTTCTTAGGTTCCCAGCCAAGGCTTACTAGATACCTACTAGTTAGAGAAATAAACTAAAGAGAGGATGTGTGTGGTGACTCCAGTAAAGTTTAGGGGCAGTGACCCTGCCATCCTAAATAGAATTTCCTATGAGAATGTTGTTCTTGGATCTGCTCAGAGACTTTAATTTATTTGGCTGAATGTTTGATATATCCATAGGCCCCATCCCCTGGCTGCTGGGAAGGAGAGAGGTTTTCCTCCTTCCCTTTTGCTCAGAACCTGCTGGCTAATATTATGTGTATTGGGGTAAATGCTGCTTCCTCATCCGTTTCCCCAGTCTGTCTCGGGGAGTTCCTCACACACACACAACTCCTGTACGTCTGTTTGCTCCAGGTGATTGTTTCCCCCAGTAGCAGAATAAAATTGGCATGATTCTGATTAGTTTAAGTAGTACCCATAGGGTTCCAAACAACAGTGAAACTGTCTTGATACCGTACTCTGCTGCAGTTGGGTATAGCTGTCATAACCAGAGGCATTGGGTCTGTCAGCTGATTTAGGAAGATGACACTTGCAGTAATTTCCATTGTGTTCACACACTGGAAAGTTATCTCCACAGCTGTAAAATTACAAACATAATTAAGATGGAATCTTGTAATCCTGCAGAAACTGATAATTAAGCACCAATAATAAGCTTAGTGTGGAGAAAGATTGATAGACAATCCCTGCTCCAGTGGATCAGTCTAGAGAAGAGCTGTCAAATTCCTCCAGAGGAGAGGGCAGATACTATGTTGATGGTCTGGGGGTCAGGATATAAATTAAGGATTTCATACTTTCTTCAATCCACAACAGATCCCCACTGATCTCTCCGGGAGGTTTGTACAGAGATTAAGGGGAAGATACAAGATAAAGAAGTATTAAATATTTCTGTTCTGTATTTGGAGAGAAACAGAATGAAGGATTCGTATTTTGGAGTGATAAGGAAATAATTTCTCTTCTGTTAGTAACTAGGAGGATGCTAAGCAGTAGTTATAAGGTTAAACTTATTAACGTAGTCAGGACAAGATAACTTGCACTCCAAAATCTTAATAAAATAATAATAAAAAAAAAAAAGCATCAAGGAGCTTTTTGAACCATTAATGTTTTTTTAACAATTATTGGAACACTGAGAAAATTCAGAGGACTGGGACAAAGCTAGTGTTAGGTCATTGTTTTAAAAAGGGTAAACAGAGTGAAACGGCTGACTAGGTCGATTATCCTGATGTAGATCCTGCGCAAAACCATGAGAGAGGCTGATTTGGTTGTAATCATTAAAAAAAATTAAAGGGATGGTAGTGTAACAAACGCCAATCAAAAAGGCTATAAGGAAAATAGGTCTTGTCAGCCAAACTTCAGATCACTTTTTATGAGATTACAAGTTTGGTTGATAAATTGACTGTTAGCATAATGTTTCAACTTCTGTAAGGTATATGACTTGTCCTGTATGGCATTCTGATAAAAATTAGCCCTATATAATATCCATGTAGTCCATATTAAATTAATTAAAACCTGGTTACTGGTTAACTGATAGATTGCGAAAAGTAGTTGTAAAAGGAGAATCATCATCCTTTAGGGTGTTGCTAATGGCATGTTGTAGTCTCTACTTGGCCCAATGGTATTCAGTATCCTCATGAATGATCTGAAAGAAAATGTAAAAATCACTGCTGGTAAACTTGCAGAGGACATATTAGAGAAGTGGTAAATATGATGGGGACAGATCAGTTATACAGACTGATCTGAATTGCTTGGTAAGTTGAGCATTTTTAATATAGCCAAATGCAAGGTCATACATCTAGGAATTAAGATGGGTCACACTTACATGATTGTCTGTAAACTGGAATACAGTGACAGAGAGATTTGGAGGAGATAATGAAATTACCTTAATTTAAATTCCTCCACTTTGATCATTTCATGCATTGGAACAATTGACAGTTTTTGTGCAAGAGGGGCTTAGAAAGCATGGAAATATTGAAGACTGTAGTATGGAGAATCTTGCTTTTTTTTTTTCCCACAGGCTCCTGCCAGTGCTGAAATCTCTATTTCACAAACAGTAAGATTCACCTACTTTGGCTAAGGGAAAATACTCATGTCCCATCTAGCAAATTGGGCCTAAATTATGGGAAGTGCATAGAATTCTGTAGCACTTGTCCTTTTCCCCTCTTATTGACCCAAACCCTAGTTCAATCACTAAAATATTCTTTGGTTGTGTTCACTTTAATATTAAGTTCAGTTTTATACTGTGATGCATTTTCTCTCTCTCTTTTTTTTTTTTTTCTTTCACCCATCCTTCCTCTCTTGGGCAGAAGCAGCAGTCACTTTAAATTTCAGTCATAAGGGGTTTGAATTTCTTGTTCCTTGGTCCAGAAACCCTTGACTGGAGCTAGATGATGCCCCACTATACTCTAAATATTTGACACAACATTAAACAGTGACAGAGAACATTAACACTCCGTTTTTACCAAAATGATCAGTAGTGAAATAGCTAACTTTCACACTTGAAATTACCATTGGACTTCAGGTATGAATGGGGGCAGTTCACATATCCCAGAAAAGGTTCAAGGTGTCTACAGATGCGGGTGGAAAAGGCTGCACCAATTAATGTTTGGCTAATGTTTCTAAAGTTCTTTGCAAACAGAAGGTCTAGAGATTTCACCTTTTAAATGAAAATTTAGATTTTGTAAAGTGATGATGATGCATTTTAAAAAAACACAAATGTTGCAGTTTACACACCTGAGTAATCCCTGTTTTATACTTTGGATTCTTTAAAGATTTCAAGTGATGGGGAATTCACCACATCCCTTGAATGTTCCATATTCAAAATTTGTACTTTATTTCTGGTTATAATTTGTCTAAAATCCGCTTCTTCTGGCTGCAAAGGCATTCACTGTAGCCGGGGAAAGCAGATTAACTGCAGCTTAAATGAACTGTGGAAATTGTTCTGTCAGAAATACGTTACTTCCTGTTGTAAGCAGACCTATATTTCCCTATTCATTTGAGAATCTCTCAAAGTAGTGTCTCTTAAAGAAATGCTTTTGAGAGGGGTATGATGTTGTCATGCAGGGGTTTTCATTGAATAAGAACGCATGTTGAAATGCATTTGCATTGTTTACACTATATACTGTGAAAATGTCTAGCTCCTCAGAATTCCGTTATTTAAGTGTAATAGTTGAATCACTTTTGAAGTTTGTTTTGGGTTTGCGAAACCACTCTCTTTATTTTTATATTCATATTGAGGTGGTTGTTGAAAACAGTTTAAATAGCTATATGGCTAATTATAGCTCCTAGCTGCTGAGATGACAGAATTTGCATCTTAGTCCAATAAACTGCTGCTGTAGCTGTCTGATTCTCATTTAGCATAAATTTAAAGATATGATTGTCCCTAAAAATATCTATGTAATTACCTTTATACACTATGAAATTTTATGTGCTAAGAGACTATAATAGTGATATATTTTATTACCATCTACAAGCCAGACAATGAGTGAACTAATGAAGTTCTTTTTTTACCCTCAATAGTTAAAAATCCCTTCAGTGAGCAGCTTGAAGAAATAAAAGTAAGTAAATATGATTATAATACATTGTGATTTATGTTTTGTTAGGTATTTGTATGAAGTCAGTGCAAACACCAAGAATTATTAAGGTGTATGAAATTTTGGAATGTATTGCATGCTTTTAGCAGAGGTCACTGTGTCATACAGGACAGTGAGAAAATTAAGTAAGCTACTGTTATGTTACACAAATGGCTACTGGAAGACCTAGGAATTAAAACCATTATTAGCTTAAAAATGCTAGTTACGTTACACCTAAAACAAATAGGATTGAAAGAATGTAAAAAAAATCCTGCAGTGCTTGTGTTGTAAAATCCTGGAAAGAATTGTATTAGTCTTCAGGTTGTTAAGCTTAATTCTACAAAACCCAAATCTGACTTGGATAGTGTTTTAAAGTTAGAAAAAAATAACCTGTGTGAGAGATCAGGAGATTAAGCCCCTTCTACTTCTGAAAAAGCTCCTTGATCTTGGTTCACAAGGAAGGGTTTCAGAAGGTGGATTTCACTGAAGAGAATTTGTCCCTCTATTCCACATTGGTTCTCTTCCATCATGATATATACTTTTTCAGCTAGAGAACTGGGACAACAGTTTCTGAGGTGGACCTACTTTGAGGTGTCTGTATGTTGTAATATGAAGTTGGCAACCAGATCTCTGACTGATGCAATCTTCTTGGAAATACTGGCCTGATGTTGCAGGATACTGTCTTCCACCTCAGAATGCCTTCTTCCAAGCAGTCCGGTAGAAAGGCCCATAAGCACTGCAGGAAGAGACACGATTCTTTTGACATTATAGTCTCTTGTGCACCAGATTTGACAGACAACCCAAGAACTTGTTTTCAGTTTCTCATCCTGTCCCTTAGGCTTTTCCCTTTCCTTCTGGGAATCTTGTCAGTTTCCTTCTAGTATGGAGTAGAATTACTATGGATTGTTCATTAGCCAGAAGGGTTATGCTCTCCAATTCCCCTCCTTCTAATCCACATCATTTGTTGATTGATTGTTATTGTCAGACATTAAATTGATTCATGAAAACAGTTCTCACAAGTACCTTGAACAAGAGATCATCTACAAAGCTATAGGTGGCTTCTTTTTCCCATAGAAACAAAAGAATTGAACAGTGTGTTCTAAGTGCCAAACTTTGTTCATAAGTTGATTTTTGTTTTATGTTCGCTATTTTCCATCTGGGAAATGAAATAAACAAACTTGGTTTTCTATAAAATATTCTCTAGGAAGTTGACAATCTCCATCTCCAGGTTGTTGAGATAAAACTTTTTGAAATCTGGTATTTGGAGGTATTTGATCCTGTGTGGCTCTTGGGTCATTACATGTTTTCTAGCTGTCAGATCCTAAACTCCCGGTAAGATTCCCAGTTATATCTGAATGTCTAGTGCATTATTATGTTGCTAGCACGGCCCATGAATGCTGAATTGTTCAGATGTTTAGTCAATGAAGAGAAGTATTTTAACTTTCCAGTATCAGGTTTCAGAGTAACAGCCGTGTTAGTCTGTATTCGCAAAAAGA
Organism: Natator depressus; assembly: GCF_965152275.1. Lineage (NCBI taxonomy): Eukaryota > Metazoa > Chordata > Testudines > Cheloniidae > Natator > Natator depressus. Next base: position 286,047,362 of record NC_134234.1, on the reverse strand, counting down.
AAAGGAGTACTTGTGGCACCTTAGAGACTAACCAATTTATTTGAGCATAAGCTTTTGTGAGCTACAGCTCACTTCATCGGATGCATTCAGTGGAGGGAGCTGTAGCTCACGAAAGCTTATGCTCAAATAAATTGGTTAGTCTCTAAGGTGCCACAAGTCCTCCTTTTCTTTTTCCAGTATCAGTCATCTTGAGTAGTTCCACTTTCTCTTCATAATCTTAGTAGCCACTATGTTTGATAACAATCATTCCTTGACCCTTGAAGTTTTACATTTAGTTTGTGGTTGTTGAATAAAGGCAACAAGTCATTCAACCATTGCAGATTATGTAAAACTAATCCGTCTTCTCTTTTCTGAAATAAGAATGTGATTTCAGTTTAGACATCTGATGCTTCTGTCTGTAGGAATCTTGCACTGTGACTACATTTAAGAGCTCCAGTAACAATGAAATTCTCAACTTTTCTGTTCATACCTTCATTATTTCAAGCATTGATCAGCTTTCGTTGGTAAGGAGTGCTTCTTAATGTATGCTGCAGTGAAAATGGACTGCTTTAACAAGATACTGAACAAAATCTCCATTACAGCTGACAGTGCTAGGCCTTCCGTATCTTATTTGGCATCTCACTGTCATGCGTATTTAGGGAAATAGATCTTCAGTCTTCATTTAATTACTCTTCACTCGTTCTCCTAATGGCTTACTGATAAAATATTCATGAGATATTATTTGGATGTATACAGAGTGTAATAAAAGAACCCCAATCCATTGTTCTGGGTGCACTTAACAGTTTTTTTTAAGAAATAAGTTAAAATAAATCCATCATGTACAGCAACAACATAAATGTAACTGAAATTAACCACATGCACAATCTCCAAAGTCCTACACCCTGCCCTACCCAACAATGCCAGTGTCTTCATGATCCATCAAAGAAAAGGTGTACATTGCATCATGCCCTGAAGACTTACAAAACTGGCTTTCCAGAAAATATTCTCTAGGTGCTTTTTTTTCTAAATAGTTCAGCGCTAATAGCACAGCTTACATGCTGCAAATGGAGATGTACAGACATAATATATGCAGCTACTGACAAGTAACTCATCCTAATAGAACATCTTTAATTCTGAGGGATCAAAAGACTGTGTAGTCCAAACTGCTCAAATTCATCCATTTCTGTGGTGATATGCTACACAACACACTGTTGAAGTGCAGCCACTTCTGTGGCAAAATTCCAGAAAGTTACATACTTTTTTTTCATTTTGGATACAAATGATGATTTCACTGTAAAATGCAGAAACTTAAGTAGACTTTCTGCATATACTTGAATCTGGCCTGGACTGAAGGATAAACACTACTACTCTTGCAAAATTTTACTCGTGGAGAGATGGTAACTACTGTCTGACATGAAGGATCTATCAGTTCATCTACATTAGGGGTGAGATTGAAACTTGTGTGGGCATGTCTGTGCACTACTGACTTTAAAAAAAAAAAAAAAAAATCTTTTGAATTCGTGGAAGTTACTGTGTAATCACCTAGGTGCAGAGCTTTGTGTCTGAAGTAGGAGAAAGGAATAAGTATCTGAACATATTTTTCCTTCATTAAACTAATTCAGATTTGAGAAACTGAGAATGAAGAGTACAAAAACTAGTCTTCGTGTTGCAATATACAAAAATATGAGATTCTACTCTAAACCTCATATGCCTGAGCTAATTGTTAAATTGAAAATATTGTGGTGGTGAAGTAGAAAACACAAGTTAGATGCTCGAGAATAATGTTTTTGAAAAGTGTTTAGTTACCACATACACTTAAACATTTTGCACTTTAAAGAGTGCCTGCTATCTGAGAATTGCAAAGCACTTTATGAGCACTAATAATAACTCAGTCTTATAAAATTCCTGCAAAGGAGGTATTAAAACCATTGTACAGGTAGAAAAATTGAGTCAGGTGTTAAATGATTTGCCTAAGGTCATACACAAATTGGGCATACCTGCAGTAACAGGAGATATTAGAATAATTCACTACTCAATTTGCATCGTTCTCTATTCCTGACTCCTATTCTTCTCCTTTGTCCACAAGATCATTCTGCCTCTATAGAATTGTCTCCTCCTCCCACCTTTACACTTTAGATGCCACAGCTTTTCTTTCATGCAATATGAGTCAGTCAAGTTTGAGGGTCGCCAGTGTAATGAGTTTTGTTCTGGCCTTTCCAAAAGTCTAAGTTTGGCCTGAATTTCCCATGAATAGAATATAGTTAGTTGAATAGAAATTCAGCTGGGATGGTTAATGTACCTTGTTTTGCCTAAAGTGTCATAGGACCTTTAATGAGAATAAATATCCAGGGGCTTTGTTTAAATTTTTTGTGAAAGTTAGCACCTCCAAGTTTTTAATACGTATTAAGACCATTCTGGGGTATTGTTTTAGTACTATGTTAGAGAGAACAGTGCAACCACCTAAATTGTCAATCTGTTTCCTATAATTTTCCTCTCTAATTCCAAGAACTAGTTTAAACTAGCTCAATAAAAGATTATACCTTGAATGGATACAGATAAATGCAAAATCAGTTGATACTGTCTTTTTGATGCACAAAACACTATTTGGCTGTCTTATCTAATTCTGTAGATAAAATACTATTTTACTGTAAATAGCTTTAGGTTCTCAGTAGATGAAAAATGTATTTTTCTTGTGAAGCTGTAAATTCTTAATGTTAACCAGCTTTTTTAATTCCAGGCAAACGAAAGAAGTCTGATGAACAGCTTATATAAACTTCATGATAGATTGGCACAAGTAGCAGGTATTTTTTAAAATTACTATTGACTATAAGAGAATAATAATTTATAAATGCAACTAAATATATATGCAGGCAGTGTTTGTGGCAATAGATAAAATCCTGGGGCCCAGATTCTTGGCTGCAAGATACAAATGACTTAACTCTGTTGAAATCACTAGGAGTTATTCATATACTATGAATAGGGAGATTAGGAGTCCCAGTTCTAAATCACATAAGCTGCCTTTTCAAGCATGTAACCTTTTTTTATCTTGACACTCTCTAAGGTTTAGTTCAGCAGGATTCAAAGATTCTGAGGGCAGAAGGGACCATTTTGATCATCTAGTCTTAACTCTGGCATAGATAGCATAGGCTGTAGAACTTCCTCCAAACTAATTCATAGACCACATATTTCAGAAAAAATATCCAATCTTGGTTTAAAATAGTCAGTGATAGAGAATTCTTGATAGATTTTTTTTCCAATGATTAATTACGCTCGCGGTTAGAAATTTACACCTTATTTTTGGTCTGATTACAGGGGGATAAAAATCAATGATTTTTTTTTAAAATAAAAAATATTGGATTTTTTTATTTAAATCAGATTTTTTTAGAAGATTTTTTCCCTCAAAGCAATCTTTGAGCTATAAAGTATCTATCTTTAGATATCTCATCATAGAATAGGGATGATAAATTCTAATTCTGTAGTATGAGACAATATAGTCATGTAATGTTTAAGAAAAGTTTTGTAAATGAGTTCCAATAGTTCATGGATTAGGGACCCAATCTTATGAGGTTCCAGGGGCATCTGTTTAGATTATTTAGGTTAATCTTTCTGTCTACCCAGTGGGACTCAGTGCTCAGTCTAGAAGATACCATCCAAGATGCTTAGTTTTGCAGTTCTCCAACTCTGGATTTGTGTCTCCAGAGATAACATGCTTGTTAACAGCAGAAATGTTATAAAATAAATAATATATAGAAGTGAGAAATAACCTCAACCCTATTGTCCCTCTGCAAGTTTGTGTACACAGAGTCAATCCCTTACCTCTCTAAAAGTGCAAAGTTTCAAAAAGTTCAATGAAATTGTTGGGGGCGGAATAGATCTGGACAAGGAGAAGTAGTCTGGAGATAAATGTGAGAGGGGAGGGACAGGCAGTACTAACAAAAGTAAAACTGTTTGAGCAGCGTATTCCAGAAGTCTTGAGGTCTTTCTGAGTGTAGCCTTCATTGATTTGAGATCTGCCATACCATTCTTTCACTAGAAGGGAAAACCTATAATGGTAGCAGGCCATAAAAGAGACTCAGTTTGGGAATATTTTAATGAAATTCTTCACAGGTAGAGGAACATGTATTAAGTTTATTATAACCAACAAGAATGCACTTTTATGTAGAAATCCATGATTAAATTGAATCTTCCTGACTAGTGATTTAAATCATATCCACCCTGCGTCTGAATTTATCTAGTCATTGGATTGTGTTATACCTTTCTCTGCTAGATTGAAGAGCCCATTATCTAATATTTGTTCTCCATGTAGATACTTATAGATGGTAATCAAATCACCCCTTAATTGTCTCCTATGACAAGTGTTTGAACTTTTTTGTGTTGGTAAGAGCTCTGGAACTGTTCCATCTACTGGCCCTTGCGGAAATAAAGCAGTCCAGTTCTATTTCAATGCCTAAATATGCTGTAATGTAGGGAAGATGGCATATTTGTTAAAAGCTAAACAAACATATGCCACTTTATTTGGAAAAGAAATTACCTGTTTTATCTGGTATGCTGTGCTATATTTTTCATACTGATGTTTAGAAACACTCTCTGTTAGCATTATTTGTTATGTACATAAAGAAATAGACAAGTTCATTAACAAGAAGTCTGAATTAAGAATGCTATGTGCTAATGTAAACCCTTTATATACATATTTTGTGACAAACTATAAAGGAACAATTATTTCAATTACTGTTAAAATAGTTAACCATAATGACACATTAAGAAACAATGTGTGTTTTTTGTCTAGAGCAATCTAGAAGAAGCTTAAAGTTACAAAGTGAAGCTCTAAAAAATCAGAAAATAGCAAAGGTGAAGTTGTCTGAACAACTCTGACATCTTATGAGACTGCATTACAATACAGGATCTCGTTGCTTGATTTATATACTGTTTTCTCCATAGGACCCTTGCCTGTTTCAGTGCATAAACTGGATGGTGCATAGTGAAAGAGGTTGCTTTTGAATATTTTTTTTTATCCTCATTGTTCATTTTGTGGCCCCATGCCTTATTTACTGCACACCATCCAAACTCTAAAACGAATACAGAATTTTTTGTTGACACATCTGTGGCACCCAACATAGCATAAGTGCCTCACAAACATTAAAAAACAAACTTTGCAGATAGCTGTATGTTATAGATGAGACTGAAAAACAGCATGATTTGCACAGGGTCACATGGGAAATCTGACAGAAGCAGCAAAAAAACAAGTTCTCTTGGATTCCAGTCCAGTGCTTTCCTCACAAGAGCATTCTTCCTCTTGCGGCAGGTCCTGTCTTGCTCACTGTACACGTACAACATCGCCAGTGACTGGATTTTAGAACAATTCGCTATTCAGTTTGCATCATTCTTTTATCAACATAATGAAGAAAGTCTTATTAGGTATTACTCTATCATAATGCATACATTCATGCACAGCCTTAAATTTGTCATTTCCTGAACTGAATGCTTCATGCTGCAGCCTCATTGATCTCTTTAGCTTTTAATAGTTTCCTAAGTTTCCTACATTCTTTTTAAATAAGATTCCATTTTCAGCTATTTAAAAGACAGTAGTAGAAGGTTCTGTACTGTTAACCAGAAGGTTGGATTCTATATCATATGGAGGAAGACATGGCTCCTCCATTTGTTTGTGTAAGTACACCCCCACCCCCCCAAATGTATACATATATTACAGTTGTTTGCATGTTTATCTCTCCATGTATGGAAAGGACTTCAGTCATAAATAATCTTGCAGCAGATCTTCTCTCCTTATGTAGAACCCCAAAAGACCTACTGTATCCCTATTTAGTCGTCCCTCCCCCCAGTGACTTTTTGAGACTTGTTTTCTGAAAACATAATTTTTCTCTACACGGCCCTTCTTTTTATTAGACTGTTCTCTGGCAGGAGCCACATCTCAAGGATTATTTGATCACTCTACCTCGAATAACTTTTGCATGATTGATACGTTATAAACCATTCCAGGTGTTTAAACTGCTGAACTTTTCTGTGGCGAATCAAGAAGAGTTTATGCTATTGGAGATATCCTTTCCTGTTCCCTTACCTTCATTCCACTCTTGCACCTCCCCTTTCCAAAACACAGGACACAGAACAGCTGCCCACTCTAATGCCCTGTTTGGTGCACCCTGTAAGCATGAGATCTGTTTAAGCTTATTAGTGCCTATTAATGCCATTGCCTTATTGCATTGGGTCAGTACATCACACCCAGATGTGAATCAGCAGTTGATGACAAAATCCAAATTTTCCTCAAAGATTTGGATGAGCATTTGAGCCTCGTAGGTGGAACTTTTTGTTCAGATAAAGCTCTATTTAAATATTAAATTAAGTTAATCTTAATACAAACAAGAAACCAAAAATAAAACTGAAGCACAGGCCTTCAGCCTTTACTTCAACAGAAGACTATGCTAAGGCCCTGGAAAGGCCTTGTACATAAAGCTCTACTAGTAATCAGAAAACAGTTTCCAAATTTATTTTTTAAAAAGGAAAATGTATCAGCTCTTCATTTTGAGTAAGGAGAACTTTCTGAACCTGAGCTATAAAGTTGACTTTGAAGTATGTGATGATGTCCCTACTGAAGATTTTGAGATATGACAGAACAATCCATTTACCATCCCTTGATGGAGGAGAGGGAGAGAAATATACTGGACACTTCAGCTTGGTGTACAACTGAAAGAGAACAGATATGAAAACCAAGAGATAGCAAAAAACAAACAAACCCCCAAACCCTAAATATTTTCCTTTTAGGATTCATTTTATGCTCCTTTTATTTTTGGTGCTTGAAGCAGGCTTTGAGATTAATGGGCAATGGCTTAATAAAAGCCAGAAGAGTCAATAGCAATTTCAAATGTTTGGTCAGTGCTGAAAAGCAAATTTAACTTGGTTTATCTTTCCTCTCTAGTGAAGGACAGAGTAATCTTGATTCCTCTTGTAGACCAGAAGAGCTTGGACTTTCTGGGGAGAAAATCTTACTCATCGGCAACCCTACAGTTCTGCACTGCAAATTATTAGGCGTTGATGGCCCAAATACAACTTTACAAATCCATGCAAAATTTGGCTCCTTTATTCAAGATCTTCCTCCAGACCAAAGGGAACAATTTCAGGCTACTATATCTAAGGGACAGTTATTGGCCAGGACATCTCTTTAGGCGGCACTTGATGCTGCAGATACTGCAGCCTATTCCATTTCCATAGCAGTGGTGTGCAGGGCATCCTCGCTACGGTTGTCTAGTTTCCCCCAGAGAAGTCCAGAATATGGTAGAGGATCTCCCGTTTAATGGTCCAAAGTTGTTCACAGAGAAAATCGATGAGTTTTTGCATGCTCTTAAGACTCCAGGGCCACATCACATTTGTTAGGTATCTACACTCCTGCGAACAAAAGAAAATTCCGTAGATTGCAAACAGCTCAAAGTTTCTACCTGATGCAATTCTCTGGAATCAAGATTACTTTTTCTTTCCTCTCTAGTGAAGGACAGAGTAATCTCGATTCCTCTTTGTTCACCTCAATTTGCTGCTAGTTCCTGATCTTGAATTTTTACAAGATATAGTAGCCTATCACAGGATATACTAGCCACTCCCTTGTCTTTAGTCTGTCAGCTGCAATGATTTGCCTACCTCCTCCCCCCATTTGGGGACAAACTCTCCCAATTCCAACAAGTATGGGGAGCCTATCACCTCAGACAAAAGAGTGCTGGATATGCCACCATTGGGCTGCAGTCCATTTTCCCTCCCTCCCTTCTCATTCCCCATCGCTGTTCCTCAGTTGTTCCTAAGACAGGAAATAAACCCCCTTCTTCGTTTAGGAGCAATAGAGCTGGTCCCTGTTCAGCACAGGAGATGGAGCTTCTACGTGAGGTACTTCCACATGCCAAAGAAGAGTGGAAGGTGAAGAAAAACTCCTAAGCAAATTTGTGAGGTCTCAAAAGGTCAAGATAGTGACATCTGGTATCTGTAGTTCCTTTTCTAGATTCAGGGAATTGTTTTTCAGCCCTTGACCCATGACAAACATGTACTTCGATATAGCAATACACCTGATACACAAAAGGTTCCTGTGTTTTGTCATAGGCCAGGATCATTCTTCTTTTAGTGCTTGTTCATGTCGATTCCATTCTAGGTGTGCACAAACCCACGTGCACAGCCATCAGAGATTTTTGCCTTCGTGGTACCCATAGTGCCGACTGTGGCCCTCTGGAATGTCGTGCTCATGCCATGGTATATCAGGTGCTGACGGCCAGGGGTGCTGGAACAGTTTTTAAAGTGCGGTGCTGAGAGCCATTGAACCGAACTGTAAACCCTGTATATACTGGAAACCACTTCAAGCCTGCAGGTGCTGCAGCACCCCCTGCACTCCTACTTCCAGCACCTATGCCATCGACCCTACGCCCTCTCAGTTGCTTTTTACCGCCTGTGGTGGTCAGTCGGAGTGCCTCTCTTGCTTGGCAAGAGCTAGCGACTGTCTACCATTTTGAACTTCATGCCGTAAGGCCATTGTATATAGTTCACTTTGTTAGTCTTAAGTAGTTGTTAAGTAGTTCTTAAGTAGTTAAGTGTGAGTTGGTTAGTAGTTAGGGTCCCAGTGGGACTTTGCCCCAGGCAAGGCATGCCCTGATCTCTTGGGTTCGAGCCCTGTTCAGACTGCAGCAGGCCTATGCCTGTGAACGACCCCCACAGCAGCTGCCTTAAGTGCCTGGGGGAGTCGCACGTTAAGGAGCGGTGCCGGGTCTGCACTCCTGCTACATCCTAATCCTGAAGCCCAAAGGGGGCCTCAAGCCCATCCTGGACCTGCATGGCCTCAAGAAGTTGAAGTTTCGCGTGTTTTCCCTCACCTCCATCATTCCTTCCCTGGATTTGGGGCACTGGTATGTCGCTCTCAACTTAAAAGTCGCTTACTTTCATGTCTCCATATTCTTGGGTCACAGGCGTTTCCTGCGCTTCATAGTGGCAGCACATCACTTCCAGTTTAGCGTTACCCTTTGGCCTATCCTCGGCCCCCAGGGTGTTCACGAAATTCATGGCACCGGTAGTGGCTTACCTGAGACGTCAGGGTGTCCAGATCTTCCCGTATCTCAAAGACTAGCTCATCAAGGGCAGGTCTCTGGGGCAGGTCCAACAGAGCCTCAACCTGGTGCGATCCATCTGCAATGAACCTGTTAATAAACACAGAAAAGTCCATGTTAACGCTGGTCCAATGAATAGAGTTTATCGGAGCAGTTCCCAACTCCACGCGAGGCAGGGCCTTCCTTCCAAAGGCATGCTTCCAGGCCATGTTGGACTTGATTGCCCACTTAAAGAGCATCTACTTACCACAGCCCACGCATGCCTGCGACTGATGGGCCACATGGCTGCATGTGGTCCACTATACCCATCTTCATCTATGACCTCTGCAGGCATGGCTGGCCTCGGTCTATATTCCCAGCAGGCATGCCCTGGACCGACTGGTCATGGTGCTGAGCCGCTTTTTTTCATCCTCAGACTGGTGGCTGGATCCGAGTTGGTGCTGTGCAGGGTTGCTTTTGTGACCCAGTCTCCGTCGCTTACCCTGGTTTTGGATGTGTAAGACCTGGGCTGGGGAGCCCATCTGGGTGAGCTCAACAACCAGGGCTGCTGGCTTCACAGCGATCTGGGCCTTCATATTAACGTCAGGGAGCTCAACACGGTTCTCCTGACCTGCCAAGCATCCTTGCCCCACCTGAAGGACAGGGTGGTGCAGGTCCTGACGGACAATACAGCCGCGATGTACTACATCAACAAGCAGGGCAGAATCAGGTCTTTGGCCTTTGTCAGGAAGTGCTCAGCCTCTGGGACTTTTGTGTGCGGCATGCCATTCATCTGGTAGCCACCCACCTGCCCGGAGCCAAGAACACCTCAGCAGGATTTTCTCGTCTCGCCACGAATGGTAGCTCCATCCGGAGGTGATCAGCCTGATCTTCTGCATGGCCTCAGGTAGGGGACTCCCCAGGTGGACCTGTTCATGTCCAGACAAAAAAGGAAGTGCCACGTGTCATGTTCTCTGCAGCGCAGGGACTAATCAAGTGATTTAAGTGACACTGCCCGGTTATTGCTGTTCGTTAGCTTCTATGATGGTGAAATTTTCAAGGAAGAATTTTTGTGTTTAACACCATTAGAAACCTATACCGCATGAGAGATCATTTCTGAAAAGGTAAAAGGCTCATTTGAAAAAAACGTTTAGATCTGCGGGAAGTAAACTTGCTTGTTACAGACTGAGAACATGACAGGGAAACAGAAGGGCATTGCTTCACATTTGGCATTGATATGCCCTTCATTAAACACACTTCACTACATCATTCCCCAGACTGTCCTTTGTGGTAAGTTGTCTGGGGACATGAAAAAATGGGTATTGTGATGAGATTAGTGAACTACATATGCTCAATTTCTAGCTTGCCACCGTGTCTTTTTAAAGCTCTTTTATAAATGATCTTTTCAGTAGAGCCAGTGGTGGATTGGCCAGGGGCCCTGGCCAATTGGGGGACCCTGGAAAAATGGGCGTTCCCATGCTTGGACCCGCTCCGCCTGCCCGGCGCTCCCCTGACCCCATTTCCCTGGTAGGAGCATGGGCAGAGGGGATTGCAGGCGGAAGGGATGGGGTGGGGCCCCTACTTGCTCTGGCCCAGGGCCCCACAAAAGCTTAATCTGCCTCTGAGCACGACGACGTTCACTGGTTAATAGGGAGCATGTATTAGATTGTGTGTGCTTCAAAAAGAAATAGAATTTTGTTCAAACCACAAGACCAACAAGGCTTGTGAGTTCCTGGAATTTATGAATGATAGCTTATCTGTGCAATATTACTGGTCACTCAACTTGCAACTCCAAGGCCTTGCGAGCAGTGTTGGGGATCTGTTTGAAAAAGTGTGCTTCTTTCAGAGGAATCTCGTAATCTGTGAGACAGACTTAACAGGAGAGATGTTGCATTTTCCCTCATGGCGTGCTGCTACAGATGAAACGATGAAAATGATGCAAGAATTCCCAAACAATCCGATCAAAAATCTTAAAATGTGATTTTGAGAATTTTAAAATTCCGAAAGATTTGCTTTAATTTGTTCGTGTTCCGTTTGTTGTCTCTGCCGATAGACCTTGCCTTTCTGAAGCAAATAACTTTCTTGATTCAATTGATGAAGGTGCCTTTCAATTACAAATTTTAAGGCTCCAGAGCTCAGATGTCTTGAAGGCAAAATTCAGTAAAGTGAGACTTTGTGATTTCTGGACTTGATATGCTTACCAGTTTCAGAATAGCCAGCATCTAAACCATCTATCTTTTAACGATGTTTGGATTAATGTACCTCTGCAAATCAGGGTTTTCTACCATGAATATTATAAAAAACCAACACGGCAGTCGCCTGACAGACTGGGATCTTCACCAGTTCATGCACCTTGCACTGACCTCCTACAAGCCATTCTTCAGAAAGCTTGCCAGAGATCATTTATGTCCTCTCCCATTAGAGATTACCACAGACACAGGTGGTAATGTTGATTTATAAACTTTGTTAAAAGATAGAGACACTAATACTTAATGTTGCAATCAAGGTCTTTATTTATTGGCAGCTGAAGTTGTGGGTTTTTTAAGTTTAAGTCAGCCTTCTGCACAAATGGCCTGCCTCTTGTCATAAAATTATCTGATTGGCCCATGGGTAGATCTAATTATTATCGCTGCCCTAATGGTACAGGTCAGATGGCAAGCATCCAGCCTCCATTTCAACCAGAGTGATCAGAAATGCCTCCCTTCATTTTCTGCCTCTCATCAGACACAGGCCTATGAAAGTCATCACAGATAATGTTGCCTGCATGTTCAATATCAGTTGGTGGGGAGGAGTGAGAACCCTTTCCCTCTGTGCAAAGCAATAACATCATGGAACTGTCAAATAGAACATCACAGAAGAATTTCTGCAATATATTTCCCTGGCAGGCAAAATGTCTCAGCTGTCGCTTTTAGCAGGTGATTTTCATAAAAACATAAGGACAGCCATAATGGGTCAAACCAGTGACCGGAGTTATTCTAGTAGCCCCAACGTTATCAAGGTAGGCATGGTTTCCTTACCTGTTTCACCTAGCTCTTTGTCCAGCAATAAATCTTCCAATCGCTCCTCAGCTGCTCTCTCAGAGCACTGGTCGACTGCTTCATCCCAGTATTCTCCACCTCCAGGCATGGCTCCTTGATGTTTCGTGGAGTAGAGTCAGTCTGTTCTGCAGAAGTACAATAGGTATTATTAAATAGTAGGAAAGAGTCTTCCAGAAATACCTTCAAAAGTGGAGAAGCTTTTAGTCGCTGGTCTGAATTCCCGAATGCTGTCGCCAGATCTGCCTTGATTCTGCTTGTTCTGGAATATCTGCTTCAATTAAAGAAAATGGGACTATCAGTACTTTCAAGGTTCATTTGGCTGCCTTAACAGCTTTTCATAGCACTATTGAGGGGTTCTTGCTGTTTGCTAACCCTACAACTGTAAGGTTCACAAAAGGTCTGGGTAATCTCGCCCACTGGTCACCCCTGTTTGGGACCTTGATTTGGTTCAGGTCTCATGAAGTCACCTTTTGACCAATGGCAAACTGCACCTTACTGAATTTGTCCATGAAAACAGCCTTCTTAGTGGCTATTTCATCAGCCTGCAGAATCTGAGAGTTTGGCGCTTTAATGGCAGACCCCCCTGTGATGGGTTCCCCCCCACCCCAGGGTGCCACTTGAAACTGGGGTATCACTGAGCGTGCCTGTCCCACTAGCCTGGGTTCCCTTTACATTGTACTGCCGAGGCAAGTCACCCAAGCCCTCCCTCAGGCTTCAGACTGCATTTTACTAGCACACACCCAGGTAGGGACACGCCCAGCTGCAGTTTCACACAGATGCAGAGATCAGCTTTGCATGGGAAATCTCAGCTAAGGAATTGCCCAGAACTTGAGTGCACATCCCCTCTGGAGTGTAAATCCATAATTGTATCATCTTGCGCTGCACAGAGAACTATACAGTGTAAGCTCATTGAAATTCACCCCCTCCCTCAATGTGGAGGAAGATATGCACAGGTTCCCCCACCCCCCCTGTTATGAATTCCACAGACTGGTTTTAGAGAAAATAAAAGCAAGCTTATTAATAACAAAAGGTAGATTTTAAGTGATTGTAAGGGATAGCAAACATATTAAAGCAGATTACTTAGCAAATAAAACAAACAATCTAAGCTTAAAATACTAAAGAAACTAGTTACAAGTAGCACTCTCTCACCCTAAATGTTGGTTTAGGCAGATTGCAGAGATTTTTGAAGACCAGCTGCACTTGCCTGCAGCTTAAAACTTCAGATATTTCATTTACAGGCTAGACAACCTTCCAGCCTGGGCTCAGTTCTTCTCCCTTCCTTATCTTTGTTTGTTAGATGTTTTCACTGGGCGGGGATTCAGTGAAGAACTGACCACGATTATGTCACTCCCCTGCCTTAAATCGGTTTTACATATGGTGGGAATCCTTTGTCTTCCAGTGTGATTCCCACCCCCAGTCAGTGGAAAAGTACTAATTTTATTATGGAGTCCAGTATTAGGTGACTTGATCACATGACACTGCAGCCACAACTCAGTCTGTTTGCGGTGTCCACAGGAAGGCTTTCCATGAAAGTGGGAGATTAGCACCTTCAAAGACCCATTGTTTTTCCCAATGACCCTTTCCAGCCAGCAATCTAGACTGATTACATTCTGTCTAGTGGGCATTCCCCAGGTATAAACACATTTGTAATAGGTGCATAGACAATATTCCTAACTTCAGATACAAAAATGATGCATGCATACAAATATAATCAGTAAATCATAACCTTTCCAATGATATCTCACATGACCCATCTTGCATAAAATACATCTTAGTTATGCCATAATCCTATCATAATCATATCTCTTATGAAGCATATGGGATATAGTGTGTCACCCCCTTTCACAGTATTCTACAAGGACAGAGTTCCCTTATGACCACACCCCAGGTTTCTTTCTAAAGTATCTTCTGAATTTCATCTGAATGAGGTCATTTACCTACCAGTTTTCTTTCCAAAACCACATAATTCCAACCTGGAGACTGCCTTCCATACTCTAGATGTCAGAACTGTGCTAGCCTTCTGTGTAGATAGGACTAAATCATTTGGTAAATCTCATAGCCTGCTCATTTTGTTTGCAGACAGATCTAAAGGTTCTGTTTCTACCCAAAGATGATCCAAATGGATTTTGGGGTGTGTTATATAGCTTGTTACAGTGCTACATTCCCCCTCCTGCTGGCATGTCAGCTCACTTGATTAGAGCAGTCTACATCTGTGGCTTTACTTAAAGCTGTCCTGGTATCTGAGATCTGCAGAGCTGCTACATGGTCTTCGGCACATACCTTTTCCAGGCATCATGCCTTAGTTGATGCCTCTAGATCTGATGTGGCAATTGGCAGTGCAGTTCTTTCTGCTGTGCCAGATTTGATTTTGAAGCTCCCAAGCAGTATCCCCATAAGGAGAGGGAGTCACCTGAAGTGAAGTACCCACAGGGACACTATTTGAAGTAGAAAGAAGTTATTCACCCGGTGCAGTAATGGTAGTTCAAGATGTCTGTGCCTGTGGGTGCTCCAGTACCCCCTCACCTTCTCCTTGGAATTGGAGAGGAAACGGAGTATGATTCACCCACAGAGCCTGATATAGCCATGGTGCAGGGCACAAGGATGTCAGCAGCGCATGTGCAGGCTGAACTCAAACTGCTAATGAAAATCTACGATCAAAGGTGCGTGAGGTGCTCCCATAGAGTCACACATCTCAAAGAACTGCACAGGGTGAGTAACCTCTTTTATTCATAGTGTAAATCAGAGGTGGGCAAACTATGGCCCGCGGGCCACATCCAGCCCGTGGGACCGTCCTACTCAGCCCCTGAGCTCCCGGATGGGGAGGCTAGGCCCCTCCCCCCCGCCCCAGCTATGCTGCTGCTTGGGCAGTGTGGCTTGCGCTTGCCAGCCTCCCAGGCTTTCCAATAAGCCTGTCCTGCCGCTGGCATGGTAAGGGGACGGGGGGCAGGGAGGGTTGGGTAAAGGGCAGGAGGTCCCGGGGCGCAGTCAGGGGACAGGGGGCGGTTGGATGGGGTGGAGGTTTGGGGCGGGGGCACAGTCAGGAGACAGGGAGCAGGGGGGATCCTGGGGGGGGGGCAGTTAGGAATGGGGGTCCTGGTAGGGGGCAGTCAGGACAAAGAGTGGGGGGGGGTTGGATGGGGTGGGGGGTTCTGAGGAGGACAGTCAGGGGGCAGGGGCCAGGCTGTTTGCGGAGGTACAGCCTTCCCTACCCGGCCCTCCATACTGTTTCGCAACCCCAGTGTGGCCCTCGGGCCAAAAAGTTTGCCACCCCTGGTGTAAATCATCTATGTTATAAGTTAACTACCATCTTTCTGTACAGGTACTGCACATCCCATTGTTCGTTGACCAAGAATATTGAATCAAAACTTTCAGTAGTTTCATCCTACTTCAGTTCAACTTGATAGAAAAACTCCACTTGATTTCAGGTGGTGTGGGGTCAGACACTATACAAGAAGTATCTTTCTTAAAAAACATATCCCCACTTCTTCTCCGCCAGCCACCAGTCAAAAGAGAAGAAGCCTGTAAGACATTGATAGCTTAGTGCTGAAAACACAAATTGCAAAGGCTTACAAAATCAGAGATGCAACTTCTAAATCTATAAAAGTGTATTCAATCAAATCATTGGCTACACCAGTCTGAAAAAGGTCTTGCTTCACATAAATATTTCTTCTTCAAGTCATGATTGTGCTCTGGGACATCATTGCTGTTTAAAATCCACAACAGAGTTGGCAGACATGGTGCTATGCCTTTCTGGAATTATATGCTTGTAGTATTTGACTGCTAACCTGACCCACTGAGAAATTGTTTGAGCACTATTCGTTCAAACAACAATTGTATTCAGCTACTCCATTTAAATGTAAATTCTAGTTTTACCTTAAATGGTGTGTGTGTGTGTGTGTGTGTGTGTGTGTGTGTGTGTAAAAAATTAAATAGCTAACATTTCTTAGCTTTGTTACCACTTCAGGGTTTTCCATTCTGGAAAGGATTTTAGGGGGTGGAGTCTGTTCTTGGGTCAGTGAGTGTTTTGGGTTGGCTTCCCTATCTGGAGAGAGTAAACTTGCAGCCATGAATACTAGCAGAAAAAAATAATTTTATTAGGTAAGGTGAAGGGAGAAAAATGCTTTCATGGGGTTGCAATTGCCCAGCAGTTCTCTGCAAAGATCAATTCAAGGACAGATGGAGGTCAGAGATAGACTTTTCTTCTCTTCCCGTGTGACCCCACACTGGTATGTGTATGTCAATAAACTACAAAAAGAACAGGAATACTTGTGGCACCTTAGAGACTCGCAATTTTATTAGCGCATAAGCCTGCAGCCCACTTCATCGGATGCATAGAATGGAACATATAGTAAGAAGATATATATATACACACACATACAGAGAAGGTGGAAGTTGCCATACAAACTGTGAGAGGGTAATTAATGAAGATGAGCTATTATCAGCAGGAGAAAAAAACTTTTGTAGTGATGATCAAGATGGCCCACTTAGACAGTTGACAAGAAGGTGTGAGGATACTTAACTTAGGGAAATAGATTCAATATGTGTAATGACCCAGCCACTCCCAGTCTCTATTCAAACCCAAGTTAATGGTATCTAGTTTGCATAGTTGACTTCTGGGTACTCTTCTGGCTCTGTCAATCTGTTTTTTCACTTCAGCAGGTGGTTATTGTAGTTTAAAGAATGCTTTGATAGAGATCTTGTAGATGTTTGTCTCAGTCTGAGGGATTGGAGCAAATGCGGTTGTATCTTTCCATCCCACCATCAATCTCAGCCTAGACCAATCCACACAAATGGTCCATTTTCTGGACACTACTGTGCTAATAAGCGACGGTCACATAAACACCACCCTATACCGGAAACCTACTGACTGCTATACTTACCTACATGCCTCCAGCTTCCATCCAGGACACACCACATGATCCATTGTCTACAGCCAAGCTCTAAGATACAACCGCATTTGCTCCAATCCCTCAGATGGAGACAAACATCTACAAGATCTCTATCAAGCATTCTTAAAACTACAGTAACCACCTGCTGAAGTGAAAAAACAGATTCACAGAGCCAGAAGAGTACCCAGAAGTCACCTACCACAGGACAGGCCCAACAAAGAAAATAACAGAACGCCACTAGTTGTCACCTTCAGCCCTCAACTAAAACCTCTCTAGCACATCATCAAAGATTTACAACCTATCCTGAAAAACGATCTCTCACAGATTTTGGGAAACAGACCAGTTCTCGCTTACAGACAACCCCCCAACCTGAAGCGAATACTCTCCAGCTACCACACAACAAAAACACTAACCCAGAAACCTATCCTTGCAACAAAGCCCGATGCCAACTCTGTCCACATATTTATTCAAGTGACACTATCATAGGACCTAATCACATTAGCCATGCCATCAGGGGCTCGTTCACCTGCACATCTACCAATGTGATATATGCCATCATGTGCCAGCAATGCCCCTCTGCCATGTACATTGGCCAAACCGGACAGTCTCTATGCAAAAGAATACAAAACAAATCTGACATCAGGAATCATAACATTCAAAAACCAGTAGGAGAACACTTCAACCTCTCTGGCCACTCAGTAAAGGATTTAAGAGTGGCAATTTTGCAACAGAAATGCTTCAAAAACAGTCTCCAACGAGAAACTGCTGAGGTTGAATTAATATGCAAACTAGATACCATTAACTTGAGTTTGAGTAAAGACTGGGAGTGGCTGGGTCATTACACATATTGAATCTGTGTCCCTAAGTTAAGTATCCTCACGCCTTCTTGTCAACTGTCTAAATGGGCCATCTTGATCATCACCACAAAAGTTTTTTCTTCTGCTGATAATAGCTCATCTTCATTAATTAGCCTCTTACATTTTGTATGGCAACTTCCACCTTCTCTGTATGTGTATATATATATATCTTCTTACTATATGTTCCATTCTATGCATCTGATGAAGTGGGCTGTAGCCCACGAAAGCTTTATGCTCTAATAAATTCGTTTATCTCTAAGGTGCCACAAGTACTCCTGTTCTTTTTGTGGATACAGACTAACATGGCTGCTACTCTGAAACCTGTCAATAAACTAGAGTTTCTCTGGATGATCAAGGACGTGCATTTAATCTAGAAGTCTAGTTCTGGTCAAGCCTACTAATAGAATGATGGTGATGTAATTCTTGAAGCTTTCCAGACTGACTCGGGTCTGCAAGGTCTTACGACTTTCTGTTTGCACACGTCTATTATAAGGAGATAAAATAGAAAGTTTCAAATACCATTAGGTCTGTTCAAGAAGCTAGTGTGCCTTCACACATTGATTTTCTCCCCTCCCCCCCCTTAAGTTTGACTCGCATTCATTTTATGATGACGGGCATGTGTGTAAAACGCACTCTGCATTTCTGGTGGTTCTAGATACTTCTATATACTAATTTTTTTTTAAGGTGCGCTTATATAAGAAATTTGTAAGACCAATGTGGTAATAAGTTATTACACAAAAATGTGTTCAGAGTAAATGGGAAATCTGCTTTTACTTTACATTGGTTTGCATGTAAAGTAACCATTTTTTATCTTTAAAATATAAAACTGTATGGTATGTATGTGTATACTTTCTAGCCTTTTTCAGTGCACTGAATTTACTTCATGTATTAGATTCATTTTAGGAAGGGAAATTTATAGAAACTTATGACTCTCACGATTTTGAAAGAAAAAGCCAGGAAAAATTAATTCATATATGCAAGAAGTTTCCCAGTAATTAGGCACAAAATGGAGGATTATCCAATTATTTAAGGCATCCTTTTGGGGTAGGGTTTGGAAGTGGACCAAGTGTTCACCCTTAACTGAATCAGTAATTCTTTTGTTTTGCCTCAGACTTAATGTTTCTTTTAATAAAGTTCTGTGAACTACCTTTTATTTCACGTCTAGTTTTTAAAGGTTTTTAAAAACGTGCTTTTGCTCTTGTTTTTTGTTTCGTACCTGAAGTTCTAATCATATTTGTAGCATCACAGTTGATAGTTGTGGCAATCAGATGTTTGGGGGGGGGAAGCATCCAGAAGTCTCTCTCACACGTTCTTATTTGAAATACTTAACGCCTCCAACTATTCTCTGCTTGTGTAGATTGCATTAAGTGTGTAAGTTTGCACTTGTGGGCTTTTTAGTTTATATAACAAAGTAATAAATAGATTAAAATTTTTAAAAAAAATTTAATTTTACCAGGAGATCATGACTGTGGCAACTCTATTCAGAGAAACCTTTCCGTCCAGGAGACAGCTGCATATTTAAAAGTAAGCGATCGGAAAAGGTATTTTTTCATTAGTTTTATCTGTTAAGGTTTGCACAAATAACATTACCATTTGTATTTAAAAAGCTACTTTCACATGCAGTGTAGCAGTATAATTAAAATTTAACTACTTATTGCATATCTTTTTTTGTATTTCACTGGAAATGAACATATCTTTCACACACAGCCCTATGGTTTTTATTTTTGGGGGAAAGGGAAAAGACTGTTTTATTAAACTGCAAAATTTCTTCTGTGAATGTGAGTGTAAATGTAGAAAGTAAAGGTGCTTGTTACATCCTTTTAACCTTTTCCTGTTTCATGAAATGAGCCAGAACGCCCTAGATGTCGTATATAAAATCTTAAGAGAACATAGATTTTAAAACTGAATGGAGACGTTGCTTTATAAGCACAAATTTTGCTGTAAGCTTGTGAATTACAAAAGTGTAAAAGGACAGGTCAGAATTCAGTAGGCAGTAGCATTTTGCTATTCTGTGTCTTCATGCTGTTTTCAGTTGCGTGGACACAGAGAAGAAGCAAGAATGATCCTCTTTTCAGTGAGAGAGGATGGTCTCTAAGGATATGGCTACACTTGCAGATGTAGAGCACTTTGAGTTAAACCAGCCTTCGTAGCGCGCAGTAGGGAAAGCGCTGCAGTCTGTCCACTCTGACAGCTTCAAGTGCACTGGCATGGCCACATTTGTGGCACTTGTAGCGGCATTGGGAGCGGTGCATTATGGGCAGCTATCCCAGCATGCAGTTGACTGCAACGTGCTTTTCAAATGGGGGGTGGGGTGGAGTGTGATAGGGAGTGTGTTGTGTGTATGTGGGGGGAGAGAGAGTGGGTTTTCGAGGGCTGAAAGCATGTCAGCGTGCTGTCTTGTAAGTTCAGACAGCAGCAGACCTCCCACTCCTCCCCGCCTCTCTTTCTCACACACAGCATTTCACAGTAATGGCTTGCTTTGTCTCGGAGCCGGCTGTCAGAAACGGAGCTTTCAAAGGGCATATCCATATTCCTAGGCGAGTTCAAAACAATGAGAGGAGTGGCCACTTGATTTAAGGGGATTATGGGATGTTTCCAGAGGTTGATCAGAGCGCAGTAATGCAACACCTCATTCACACTGACCCCCCCCCCCCCGGGCATTTTAGCCACTACGCAACAAGCTTTAATCTTCTCGCTGAGGTGGAGTACCAGGAGCGCACTCGCCGTGGAGTCAGAGCACTTTACGTGCCTTGCCAGTGTGGATAGGGAGTGAGCTAGGGTGCCCGGGGCCGCTTTAATGCGCTCTAACTCGCAAGTGTAGCCAAGCCCTAAGTTTACCAGGTATGTACTAGCCAACAGCAGTAACAGCATGAGGCCCTTTGACAGGACTTAGAGGCAGTAGTCTCTTAGGAAACCTCACCTATATATGCATTCCCTAATAGATAAGGGGTAGAGCATAAGAGTAGACCTGGTTGAGAAATGGAATAATTTTGTGAACATTATTGTAAAAAAATCCAACCCTTTTTCTTTTGAAGTGTCAAATCTGTATTTTTCAACCACCTCCATGAGAGAGAGTTCATATCAAAGTGATGCATTTGGAACCTTATGAAAGGAGAGTTTTGTCTCACTCTTCCTTTTGCTCCCAATTGGGGCAAAAATACTATTAAGTTGCTACTCATTTTAATCTCTTTTTTAAAACCAAACAATATGGTATTTGGAGGTTTTTTTTGTATTCTCATTTTAACAGCTAAACTAAATGTTGTTTACTTGGCAAAAATTACTTGTACTGTGAACAAAGGGACAATTTGAACAGCATCCCAAACATTAATGGGAAGGAGTGGAGGTGTTGCTGGTCGCACTTCTGAATGATGGGTGAAGATGGATAGCAATGTTCTGTATCTATTGGTATGCAGAGCTGGGCGTAACCTTTTGAGGGGGCTATAGAAAAAGGTGTTAATAGTAAAGGTAAGAGATAAAATGCACAGTAGAGGATTTTAGCAGAGAGGAAGTAAAGGCTTTTGTTATGGTGATAAGATTTCAAATCTGTAAATGTGAGAGGCTGTAAATTGGTATACAAATTTGTCATTTTTAAATACAAGTTTCATTTACTCTTAACTCTCCCAGCCTGTAACTGGAATATAAATATAACATCTGATGTGCAGCACTTCACTAATTGTGTGCAGTGACAGAATTTTAAAGCAATGCAACACATTCAGCACATTAGAATCTACTCAGTGCTTTCATTCTTGGTGCGAAAATAAGTTCACACTAACTTTTGTCCTCTAATTTTAGGACAATTTATATCAGTCTGATCCTTGGGTGATAGAATAAGACTTACTGTAAAATCTTTTTTCAATTTACATTTTTCAGGAAAGTAGTCCTTAAACTGTATTTCAGTTTCAGTCTGGTTGTGCAAAGGATATTTAAAGGTGAATTGTGGAGCTTACCTGCCAAAAAGTAATGAAGGCTTGCTTTCTCCTACAACAGATGATGTGAAATGATTTACAGTAGAAACATTAGTATGCTAGGAAAGGAAGGATTAATTAAAATTTTGATAGTATATTATGCATTTAAAATTTAATTAATCTTTTGTTGCAGTTTATCTTCTAGGATAAATTCTATATATAGGTTCATATCTAGTTTTGGTTTTAATTTTGCAGAATGCTGAGCTCCCCCTAGTGACTAAATGGTAGACTATTGCTGAATGTTGTGATTCATGACTCCTTTAAAATTGAGAATGGCATACTTCTCAAATATCTCTCAATTCAAGGGATGTCATTCATTTTTAGTCCCAAAGTTTACATATAATCTGCATATATTTGGTGTCCCTTTGTGTGCGTTGTTGAAACTTTATATGAAAAATAATCAGTATTGGCTACTAATCCTTCTTATATGGTATTACATAAACCTATGTGTTAGGGTTACATTCTTTAATATACCAGAATAAATCAATCTTTTACTTCTACTACTTGTTTTTGACAGAGTTTAGGTCCAGAGTATGAAAAAGTACTTAACACAGCGCTACAATGGATCATGAGTAGGGGGGAAGATGTTGGCATAAAGTAAGTGATTTTATTTCATAGGCTTTTATTTTCACAATAAGTTAATTTAGCCCTAACACTGTTAAATGTTTTTAAATAGGTGTATTGGTAATGACCCCAGTGAGGAATTAAATAATGTAACTGATGTGAAATACCTGGAATCTACTAGACCACAGATGTCTTTCAGATGTCGTTTTCGCCGTGCATTTATTACTGTAACTCACAGATTATCAATATTGCTTTTGGGTAAGTTATTTAAATTCAGCCTATTAGTGGTTGTAATTTGCAATTAAGTGTGTGGGTGGGGACAGGGTCTAGCAATGTTTGCCTTCTAATTCTGTCTGTCATATTTCTTTGTCTGGAGTGAGTTGGCTCACACTTCAGTTGAAGTAATAAATTGATATGACTTGATTGTACCAAAAACTTCAGATATTACAAGTCATATACAATTACTTTTATAAACGTTTATAGGAAGGAGAAAATTTTTTTTATCCTTGGGGCACTGATTTGTTTAAACTTTTATGGACAGTAGTAATGAAAACTAACGAAAATAATATAACCTTTACAAAACATTCTGTGTAGGTGTTGATGGAGGAGGGGAGATGAGACTATCTACACGGAGAGGATAGAGTAGAAATTCCAGAGAACCTGTATATTATTTCTGTAGAAAGCACTGAAAATAAAACCTATCCTGTACAGTAGCACTTGTGTGGAGCTTGGTTAATTAAAGCTGTTACCTGTAGATCAGATATTCTTCAATCAACGCCCCAGTCGCAACCAGGTTTGACTTAGGGGTAGAAAATTAGGTCTTTAACTTTTATTTTTCTGTATGGCGCACCAGTCACTGACTCAAGGTGCGATGCAATGATTAATGCATAAATAATACAATCCCCTGTACAAACAAATTCACTGCCTAGTCAAGGTCATCCTAACTAAAATATATCCCACAATAGAATAACTACAAGCTCACTTATCAACCCATTGCATGCTCCTTATCAACAAATCTGGGCTATGACAGACTGATGCAGAACATGGGTTAGTGTAATGAATCATTAATAGAAAATGCCAGTCTGATGCCCTCCTGTTTAAACTGACAGGGCTCTTGCTCAGTTGTCACTGCTGATCTCATCAGGAGTAATTTTGCATGGAAAAGAGATTTTCTTAAGTAACTGAATCCCAGACTATATATGATTCAATGAGCCAAAATCAGAGCCTGGAATTCAGATGCAGACTACTAGGCACAATTTTAACATTTTTACTGTGAAATCCTGCTGAATGAGCAGCCCCTAACATTCTCTGACTTGACTATATTGAACTTTGGATGGTATTGCTAATAATAAATAGCCTCTCAGATCCTTTGCTGAAAAGGGATGGAACCAATCAAGAGCCATAGACTGGTTCCTGTGTGGACTGCACATGAATCAAAAAAGATCTCATGGTCAGTGTATCAGAAATGGCTGGAAGAACCAAAAGAATTTCCTTCAGCACTGTTTCTTCATTGATAAGAGATCATCAACCAGTGCAATGCCTGTCCCATACTAGAGTTAAGGGGAAGAGGAATCAAAACTCCAGAAACCATCAGAAATTACCATCCATGACCTTCTCACTAAACATCCCCCCAAAAATTTGATACAGATCAATAAGAAGATTGTCCACTTCAGGAGATGACTTCTTGAGCAGAGAATTCACAATTTCATCATTGAGAATAGTGTGGCATCTTGTTTTCCTTTCTTTCTCTCCTGCCCCCTAGCTCCTTTATGCACATGGGAATGTTTGACAAGATTGTTAATGAACAGTAAGCTTAATTTCCTGACTGGTGAAGTTCAGTGGGGAAGAACCTGGGTCAAATTCTGAGTTGAACATGTTATGTACAATAACTAGAATACCAGACATTTCTGTCTGGAACTGAAGCAGAGAAGGACTTGTAGGCTTGGCAGAATTTGATTCCCCCCCCCCCCCCCCCATTTTGATATTTGTCAATGTTTGTTTGTTTTTTAACAATTTTTTATTTTTACAGTCGCTGGAAATAAAGGGGGTAGTACGGTTGGGGTTAGGTGTAGGGCAGTGCTGCAGTGGGGCTTCAGGGGGCTCCCAGCAATGGCAGCAGGGCTGCAGGGGATTCCTTGAATAGTTGAGGGTCCCAAGACACCAGAGCGCAAGGTGTGAGGGAGGCTACAGTCCTGGTGGAGCAGAGACCCCTGGCTGGGACCGCAAGGAGGATATCTTGGTTGCTGGGTGCTGCTGAACAGTTCCTTGTCTGGGGATGGCTCCCACACTCCTTGCCTGGTGAGTGAGTTAGCGGGGGCCATGACAGCAGAGCTGCAGAGGGCTGCCTGCATGGCTGCAGAGCCAGTGATGCCTGTTCCCTGCAGGTGTAAGGTATGGGTAAGGCTGTGGTCCTGGCATGGCAGAACAGACCACTGGCCAGGACTGGGAGGAGGAGGAGGAGAAGGAGCCCCAGCTGCAGGGGAGGCCATCCCACTGCTGAATGGCTAGTGCCTGGGGATGGAGCCATTCAGCAGTGAGATGGCCTCCCTTGCTGCCTGGAACTCGTCATCCTGGCCAGGAGTCTCTGCTCTGCCCCATCAGGCCCTCAGGCTTCCCCACGCTTTGCGCCTGCAGGGATAGGCTGTTACCGGCCCACTGCAGCTCCACTGTCATGGGAGTGAGGGAGGTGGTCTGTGACAGTGGGGCTACAGAGGGCTCCCTGCTCTGCTGCAGTACCAGGGACACCTGATCCATATAGGCACAAACTGTGGAGGCTGCACTCCTGCTAAGCCTAAAGATTTGTCACCTCTTTGGAGATACAAAGTTAGGATCAGAATGATTTTCAGCTGTAGAAATACATGCAATACTTCACAGCAAGGAACACTACTGAGTTGAAGCAGTCCAAGTTTATGAGAAATGAGACTTTCCCATTTACAAACATCCTGCCTCTACTCCCAAACGCTTGCCTGTAGCCAACAGGTAGAGTCCAAAAGCTGCAAAGTGTGTGCTTTTTGAAGTTCCACAGGCTGTCAAACTGAAGGTTTAGAGGGGATATTGGCTTATGTGAAACCTTACTATTTTCATCTGTCAAGATAATCCAAATTGTATTGTACTTCATCTCAGGGAAAATTAAATGGTCTTTAGTTTACCAATAATAATAGCAAAATGTGATGCTCAGCAGAGGGAAACTGTCCTTTTAGTGATATCAATTAAGTATTTTTTTAAAAAAATCTAATAACCCATTTCCTATTCAGCCCCCAAACTAGCTTCTATGCTCCTTTGTTGCAAAAATGCAAAACATTAACAGCAACGTGTAGTATGTACTTCTGATACGTCAAGGCTTTTGCTGAATTTAACACACCAGCTAGTATGTGGTGCACATTTAAGAATAGCTAAAGTTCTAAGTATATCTAAAAGAATATTATGAATTTTAATGCAGGTATAGGGATGGTTTGGGGAGTCTTGCACTACATGAAATATCGCTGGACAAAAGAGGAAGAGGAGACCAGGCAGATGTATGATATGGTTGTAAAGATTATAGGTATGAATTTTTAAAATATACAACAAACACTGGTTTAGAAAACCTGTGCACATTTTCAAAATACTGATCCTTTCTGTATCAAGTCAAATGCTCATCTTCTGATTTTTGTGTTTACTCTCTCCCACATCTTCTGTTGCGAGTGCATTTCCTTCCCATGTTTCATTATTAGCTCAGTAGTTTAGGCATAATACCTATTCTGTATCCAGAAGTGCTAAACCACTTTAGCCTGTGCTTTAAACCCAAGCAAACCATTGGCATAAGGTGTTCGATTTATGAATACTATACATTCTTGCAATCCTGAAGATTTGTGGTATTACCTTAAATATAGCATAGTCAAAGTTATGCTAACTGAACAATCTATTCTTAAAAATGGAAATAGGGAAGGGTAGTGGATGGGTTATATAATGGTGACACAATGCTGTCCACATCCAATTTATTCTTGTAATTAAGCTAGATCTGGCCAACTTTCCTTTTAAAACTGATAAATTCAGTACTAAAGTAATCTTCAGTGGCTGTATACCAGTGAAAGAAGCCTTTTAACAGATCATTCCAAAACCAGACCAAATTTTATTTACTGAAGTTGACTATCCAGATTAACCCCTAAATATTAATTTACTACTTTTGAGGGACAGTATATACACGCAGTGTTGTTACTTGTTTAGGACCGTAGCTTCACTTTAAAACTGTCTTGATTTAGGACTTCCTGTTAACTACAGTGGTTGATCCAAATCCGAACGGGGTTGAAGGGCAAATATAATTATATATGATATACAATATTAATGTCCACATAACTCTACCACAATCATTTGTTTTAAAAATAACTTTGTTGGGGAGGGGATAGAGTAACCTTCTATTCTTTAAAAAAAAAAAAAAAAAAAAAAAAAAAAAAAAAAAAAACCAAAAAAACTCCACTTCTGTCTAAAAGTTTTTTTACATATAGTTAAAAATAACACTCAAGATTATTAAAACTCAGAACTGATTTATAGAGAATACCACCCCCCCCCCTTTATTCCAGGCTTATTTTTTTTACATTTGACAGCACTTTGTATACAGTCAGTTTTGCTGTTTTCCCTGTACATTCAGTTTCCCTGATTTGTCTTCCTTAGAGCTTTTTAAAAACCAAAAAGGCATGAAAGCTTATGCTCAAATACATTTGTTAGTCTCTAAGGTGCCACAAGTACTCCTTTTCTTTTTGCGAATACAGACTAACACGGCTGCTACTCTGAAACCTGTAAAACTACTGATATTGGCAGGGGACTTGAAGCAGCTGTTTGTACCCAGAACTGCTTCTGATTCTTTATTTTTTTTTTAAAGGTGACTAAATTTGAAGTTGACTCGTAACAGTGTAGCTAATTGTTGGTTATGGTGTTCTCAGATGTTCTAAGAAGTCACAATGAAGCATGTCAGGAGAACAAAGACTTGCAGCCATATATGCCTATTCCCCACGTGTGTGATTCCTTAATACCACCTCAGGACAGGTATGTTCAAATTATTCTGTTGAATTGCTTTAAAGGGCAGTATGTTGAGCTTACACATACATAAATGCCTTAGTCAATAAACTAAGCTACTGAATATTTCAAATGAGTAAATGAATCCATCTAGATTAAATTGCAGGCATAAGAGATGAAAACCTTTAGTTCAAGCACTGGTCCCTATGTGTATTTTACACATGGGTACACATGTGCATCATACACCTGAGATCAGAGATATCTAGCAAGTAGTGTCCATTGGTCTGCACATCTCAGTTGTTTTCATCATGCTCTGAAGTGGCGGCATGAGGGGTGGTGCAGATCAATGCCTCTTCAATTCCTTCTTACCACTGCATGGCCAGAGTCAGAATCCTCGTTATCTAAAACTATCTTTGTCGGTCTTCTAATTTGTAAATATGTATATATTGTATATAGTTTAGTATTCTTAGAATTTTTAGACTTTATAGTTAGTTTAGTTCTCTCCATCTCAAGGAGTTCCTGCCCACAGAAAAGTACTATGCCCAGCATCCCAGGGTTAGAGCAGGGGCAGGAAATGCAGTTCTTTCTTCTCCATCAGCGGTGAACACCTGCACTGCCTTTACTGCCTTGGGGAGGCTCATATCACCAGGAAGTTCAACATTTGTTGCTCTTTCGTTCCCTGAACCCATGAGGGATGAGAGCTGTTTGTGGAAACATCTCATGGAGAAAGCCATGAGACCTCAGTCTGACCCAGACTGGGGAGACCCTCCTCACCCCCCAAGTGCTGTGACCTCAGATGGTGAGTAGCAACCCTCTGAGCATGAATTCTGGAGCAGAGGGCAAAACCATTAAGCCTCTCATAAGAGTATGGGATATGAACATAAGCATAAGGACGTATCTCTATCTAGATTTTCCTCTGAGAGACAGGACACCTCTCTGTCCCTGTCCAAGTTGGTTGAGGGCTCATGCGTGAGTCTTAAAGAATTAAGTCTGCTTAAATCTTCCGATCAAGAAGGGAAGGTGCAATGGAAGAAGGATCCATTGCTTCCAGCTCTGGTTCCGACTCCAACTTTCAAAGGTCAAAAATCAGCACCTGCCAGCTTCAACTAGAAATTCCATGTTGGATTCCCATTCAACATACTCCAGGAAGGATCTGCTGAGCCCATCTCCTGAGATGCACTGGATCTGTCAATCTGGCCTCCAGGACTCTGAACTCCAGGATGGACTGAGATCTTTACGTCACCGGAGGATATGTTTGACTTATCCTACCCATAATCTTCTCTTCTCTTCTCTTGTCCCATCCTCCACGGGACAATTCAATACCAGAAGAAACCACCTTGAGGAGAAAGGGTCTTTCCTGTACCCTGTCCACAAGCTGGAACATACCAACGGCACGACAGGTGGAACTTGAACCTGTCTTTTCATCAGATGAGTCTGATGTTCTGGATGAACCTTCACTCCCTCGGAGGGAGACCAGTCTACACAGAACTTCTTCAAGGTCTTGGAGCCACCCTCCTCCCAGGTATTATGACCCAGGGGACTGTTGACACCCAGTGCCTTGAAGCACTCCCCATTCAATCAGCCTTCATTTTGACCCTTCTGGGGTCTGTACACTAGACATCCCAGATCTGGACAAGAATCACACTTCGCCCTCTTCCCCTGGCTAGTGCCACTGGCCCCATTGGAGTAAGCAAAGGAGGAAATTGAGCTGGATCGCTGGTGCTGACAGTTCCATTGGGCATGTCATCCTCCTGACTAGATGAGGCAGTCTCTACATCATCCCCATCTCTGCCTGATGACCACAGGCAATACTAGGAGCTCTTGCAGAGAGTGGAAGCTGAGCTCAGGATCTGTCTTGAGGAGATCAGTGACATGCAGTGTAGACTCCTGGACATTCTACAACCTTTTGGCCCTAGCAGGGTGGCCTTCTCAGTAAACAAGGCCATTATAGTACCTGCTAGGGCAATATGACACATCTCAGCCTTCTGTGCCCCCACACCAGAAAGGGCTGAAAATTGTTACTTTGTACCAGCTGAAGGAGCAGAGTTCTGTTTACCCGTCCAGTTGCTTGGTGGTGCAGGGAGCCACAGAAAGATCCAGGCTGCATCACTGCATGACAACTCTGATACAAGGTCACTAAATGCCTTGACCTTCTGGAGAGGAAGGTATTTTCATCTAGCAGCTTTCAGTTCAGAACTGCTAACTTAAGAGGCTCTGTTAGCAAAATATGATTTCACAAATTATTCCGAACATGTGGAATTCAGGACAGACTTCCCCAGGAGGACAGGACTCGGTTCTAAGCCTTCATCAATGAAGCAAACTGGTGGCTAAGACTGCTCCAAACAGCAGTGGATGCAGCTGACACTAGGTCCAGAGCTATTGCTATAGTCCTGCAAATCTGTGAATATCCACTATTTTGGATTGGATACAGATACAAATTCTTGTATCCACAAGGGCTCTAGCTGTTGCCACACTATAGTCATGAGGCAAGAGTCCTGGCTTCATGCTTCAAGGTTCCCCAGGGAGGTCCAGAATACCCCTAAGAACCTCCCCTTTAGTGAGTCCAATGCCTTCATTGAAAGGAGATGAGTTGATTTACTCACTTAAGTTGTTCTAGAGTCCTTAACGCTCCCTGAGCATTTACATCCTAGCCCCAAAGAGAGAGCACCACAAGCAGGTTTATAAGCCTGAACCTTTTCCCTCAGTCCTTTTTAAACCAGTGCTCTTACAAACTACTGCGTAAGTGCCAGAGGGTACAAAAACTCAAATTTGTGGCTTCCTCCACCTCAGCTGCCACCACTCAACCCCACTCACCATCCATAGGTTACTTTTGACAGGATACTTGAGAACTGCATTCCTCTTTTGATGCCAACCTTCATTTCCCGCCCCCCCCCCCCCCAAAAAAAACAAAAACACCCCACAACTTTTGGTGGCTACCTTGCTCATTTCACTCGCAACTGGAGGGCAACAAGAGTGGCCAAGTGGGTGCTGGAGAGGATTCAGTCTGGCTTTGCAATCAAGTTTGTCACTTCACCACCAGAAACCCCTTCCTGACCCCTTTTTCAAGGACCACTCTCACAAGGAGATCCTCCATTCGGAGGTGGTCTCTTCTTCAGTGAGAAGCTATAGAGCACATGCCACCTCAGCATTGAGAGACAGTGTTCTACTCCCCATATTTCTTCCCGCCCAAGGAAAATGGAGGTTGGAGATCAATTCTCGGTCTACGCCAACTGAATGTCTTTATTCAAAAATCAGAATTTTGTATGGTCACATTGGCATTCATAATCCCCTTTGTTGAAGAGGGCACATGGATTGTGGCTCTTGATGTGAAAGATGTCTACTTTTATGTGGACATTTGCCTGTCCCACAGAAGTTTCCTGGTAAACCAAGAGCACTACCGATTCAAAGTGCTCCCGTTCAGCCTCGCTACAGCGCCCAGGGTCTTCACAGAGGTCTTCTCATTGAGGTTGGCCTGGATGACTACACCATCTGTCTGTATCTGGATGATTTGCTCTTGACTGGCAGATCCAGAATGGATGTTCAGTTGGTGTCCCTATTCCTACATTGTCTGTTATCTTCCTAGGGAATCTGTGTTAATATAGAAAAGTCCTGGCTTGGCTGTGGTCTGCTTACTAACCCTACAGACACAACATGAATACTAGAGTATGATTCCTGCCAAGGTCACAGCTTGTCTTATTGGACAAACCCAGAACAAGTATGTGTGGGAGTCCTTTCCTTATCCATCCGCCTGGTGCGACCATTTTCATGGCCACATCCCTCATAGGTGGTGGAAGCAACAGCTCTGGGCCAAGGCCGCAGGGGCAATGTCTTTCATCTACCATGGATGGACCACCTCAGGTATGCCTTTCCTTCCATCCGAATGATACTACAAATTCTACAAAAGATTCACCATGACAAAGCTCGGGTTATTCTCATTGTGTCCAACTGGCTCAGATAACTTCTGAAAACGTCAACCTGACCTCCCATCAACATCCAACCCTTTACGGATCTCCTGTCTCGAGAACAGTGGGGCCAGATATCCCAACCCAGGCCCTTCTCATTTCACAGCCTCGTATTTGGATGGGCATTAGACATAGAACATTCATGTTTGGAGACTATTCAATCTATTCTCAAAGCAGAAAGGATTGCACCAGAAAATGCTGGCTGACCTATGGAGATGTTTGTCCTCCTGGACACAACAGAGCCAACTATCCACAGAAATAATGGGAATTGCTGTTACTCTAGACTACCTACTCATGGACTTTGAGACTGTTAGTTTGCTGCTGGTCTACCTTGAAGCAATCATTGCTTTTCATCCTCCAGTTAAGAGCTATCCTGTTTTCACTCATCCAACTACAATCAGATTCCTGAAAGGCCTCATTAGGACCTTTCCACTGGTGGTAAAACCAACCCTGCACTTGGATCTTAATCTTGTTCTTTCAGAACTTACCAGACTTCCCTTTTAATCATTTTGCTACCTGCTCCATGTCCTACCTCTCTATGAAAAAGTTGTCTTCCTAGCCACCATCATGTCAGCCAAAAGGGCAAGTGAACTGGGAGTGCTTATGGCAGTATACTAGTTTTCATAACGAGGTTTTTCTTTGCCTTCACCCAAAATTTATCCCTAAGGTAATTTCTGAGTTTCACACGAATCAGCTTACTTACTGGTATTTTTTTTTTTTCCAAACCTCATGCTTCTGATGAGGAGAGAAGATTTCACTCTCTCGATGTACAATGGGCTTTAGTGTTCTGCCATTGGAGAGCAAAATGAATTAGGAAAATGCCTAGATAGCTTGTTCCTTTAGCAGAGTGATTAAAAGGACAAGCATTATTTGCTCAGAGACTCTGAGTGGATCTCTGGCTGCATCATTCATTATCAACTGGTGCATGTGCCTCCCCAGAGCGGTGAGTGCCCGCTCCACTAGAACACAAGTGACTTCTACAGCATCTCTTCAAGACACATTTATACTGGACCTATGTAGGGCAAGAGCTCTCTCCATACTTTCGTGAAACAGGCATTGGTCCAGACATCTTCTGCAGATGCAGCTGTGGGGACAGCAATATTACAGACATCTATAACAACTGCATCCTTGCACTCCCTCCACTGCTGTTTAATTGCCTACCAATCACATATTTGTGGAATACACATAGGGACCAGCACTCGAAGAAGAAATGGAGATTACTTACCTTTTACTGGAGGTTCTTCGAGAGTTGTGTTCCTATCTGTATTCCACTACCTGCCCTGCTTACCCTCCTGCTGCAGATCATCACTGGATTCTCAGTAAGAAGGAACTGGGGAGGCATCGGTCTGCACCGCCCTTATTCCTCTGTTCAGAGCATGAGAAGAAATGCGCATGTGTGGGCCAACGGACACTACTTGCTAGAAATCTTTGATCATAGGTGCCTGGTGCACATGCTTATCCATGTGTGGAATACAGATAGGGACCACACATCCCAAAGAACCTCCAGTTACAAGTAAGTAACCTCCATATTTCTTTTAATTAGAAATTACTAGTATTTGGATGCATAATGTATTTTTGTTATAATATTAAAATTATAATTCTTGTTCTTGCTCTAAATTGAAGGAAAAAAATGAAGAAGGTCTGGAATAGAGCTGTTGACTTCCTTGCTGCAAATGAATCTAGAGTTCGCACAGAGACACGACGAATAGGTGGCACTGACGACTTGGTTTGGAGATGGATACAGCCATCTGCAGCATGTGACAAAATTTTAGTTATACCATCTAAAGTATGGCAAGGCCAAGGTATAGTTATATTATTAAATGTAACTTATATTTTGCATTCTACACTTAACATTTATTCTTGCATCTCCTAATGCAGGCTAATCTGTCATTTGAAAAGGAAGAATTTGATTTTTCTAATCTATTTAAATGTAAATTGCAGTTATTGTCTGAAAAAGTGACAATATAAAAATAGCACTTTCCTATTCAATAGACTAGCTCCTCTATACTTAGCATCTCATCTGTTTACTTCAGTGCCAGGTATAAACTTTTCTGTTAGTGCTGCAATGGCCATACAGCAGAGCCCGCAGAGTAGTCAGACAGAAAGTGAGCTATTTTCTGGCTCGTGTATTATCAACAAAAATAACTGTGCGTCATTTACGGGGTCAGATTCTGACTTTCATTACCCTTGTGCTAACTTATTGGAAACAGTGGTGTACAGGTGCAAGGGCAGGGTTGGGCCTCCAGAACACTTATTGCTGTCATTGTGCACAGGTCAGGAAAAAGAAGCATGACTTCCGTTTCAGGTGGAGCAGGAAAGAGTGGCATTCAAATAAATAAATCCTCTTATTTGTAAACTCTATAGTGGGGAAGTCGCATACAAAAATATGTATCCATGATAAGTTGTTTTTAGCATTTCAGAGTGGAACTGCTCTTCTTAGAAAATATATAGGATGTTTTTGCCACCACGTCTCCTAGTTCTGTCTGGCACAACCAACCGTTTGCTTTAATGTAGAAGGGGAAGTCAGAAATTAAACTTCCCATGGTTTTGTTTCCCTGAAACTTAATAGGGATGTCACTTCAGGCACATCTTGCCTGAGAGGGGAAAGGGGAGCTGCGCGCTGGGGGTGGGAGGGTGACTGGGGCAGGGTGGGGGAAGGGGGAGCCGTGCTCGGGGCAGGACGGGGAAACCACCAGTATTTCTCTTTGCTGGAGCCTTTCCTGAATGCTCTTGCAGGCTCCAGCTGCTGCTCTTTCCACCTCCTGGTGGCGGAGGCAGATTACTGCAGCTAACCGGACTTTTAATGTCCGGTTAGCATTGCTAACGGGACACTGCCAGGTTCCCTTTTCGAGCAGACTTCTTGGTAGAAAACCAGATACCCGGCAGCCCTAAATGGAATGCCCTCCTTGAATTAAATTGTGAGACTACTAACAAATCCTCCAGATTTCTACTTAAAACACTCTGACTGTAACACCTTCAAGAAAGAGTTAACCATTGACAGATTGTGTAGAAATGGGATAGTTTGTCTTTCTTCAGAAACCCTTTCAGGTATAGAACCATCAAGTTGTGCAGTAGCTAATCTATGTAACCACATTCTTATTTTCACTGTTCTCATCCTTCTCTTCTTTGTAAACTTGGTGTGGTTTTTGTTTTTAAAATTAGATTGTAAATTTTTTGGCTTAAGGACCATTTTTACCAGTTCCTAATACATAGTGTCCCCATCCTGATTGTGGGCCTTCATATGTCACTCCAATATAAAGAATTAATAATGGAAATATTTTTATACTGAAACATCATCTGTCCCTATTTCTTAATAGATTCTTATGAATTATAGAATACCCAAAGGATAGTATAAATGAAAAGTTCATCATAAAATTACATCCTTATAAACATATTGGCAGGCCATAATTATAACTGAATAATTACTGCATAAATCCTTGTCAAATTTAAACTAGTTAGCAAGAACTTAGATTTCTGTTTTTACTTACAGATAGTGCATGCAATTTCTGCATTAGTTACAGCATTCAACTTTTTAGCTATCTGGAATTTGTTTACCATCCAGTGTATTGGCCGGAATATCAAAACTAATATCTTTAAACCTATCAATTATGAATCTGAAAAAATAAAAGTATCTGTTGTTTTTTCTCAATATTATTAGTGTCTTTATGGGAACATGGTAATTTGTTGAAATTTTTTTCCTTCATATTGTGGAAGGAAGATATTCTTACTCTTAAGTTCAAGGCAACAAAAGGATTAAATGTAAAGATGAGATGCTTGTAAACGGGATAGTATTGTATTCATTATTTACTAAACTATTAAATCTGTTTTTTTCCTTGTAGCATTTCATCTAGATAGAAGAAATTCGCCACCAAACAGTTTGACACCATGTCTAAAGATTCGCAATATGTTTGATCCCGTCATGTAAGTAAATGTGGTCGTACCCCAAGTGCTATTTCCAATGTGCCTTAGGACAGGGTGGAAAACTTTCATTCTTCAAATGCCTCCTGAAAATGCATCACATCTCAAAAACTTCAACCCCAATACTTTGGTCAGAGAAATAGTATCGTATATAAGCAAAAAATTAACATTCAGGATGTGTGCATTACCAGCCAAAGTGACTAGAGACTCTTTTTGCTTTTTTACCTCACCCTCCCTTTCCTCTTGCTTTTCGGTGTTAGCATTCTGCGGACCACTTCCTCAACAATAGTGTGGTAGTCAGTCATCTGCTGTCCAAATACACGGTCACTCTGGCCCTCTCCTTTTTGGCTGTAAAAATGTTTGATTTTCTGAAGCACCAAAAAAGACACTGGAGCTTCTATGGCTTACATGCAACAGACTGCATTGGCTGTAAAATTAAGAATACAGTCTTAAAGTTGCACAATTTGGATTTAGAATGTTAAACATTGGGTTGTTTTCCATTCCCTTGGGTCTTGATCACCAGCCCAGTCGGGGGGAATCTCATCAGAGCATATGATGACAAAGCCACCTTGGTTGGAAGTACAAAATGCTGTTCCCACAGAGCACTTAGTGCTTCAGTAGGAACCTTTGCCCAGGGAACCAATTTTTAACACAGGAGGATCCATCTGCTCCTGTTAACATCTTTTCCTCCTCGCTTAATGACTTCATGATCCTGGACACTTCCTCTTCAGTTGCAGATGATTGTCTCATTAGGAACTTCTGAGAAGAATGGTTGCAGCTTTGGACATAAAAGCTGAGCTTGTACAAGAAAACACCACGAGCTTTTGGACGTGCTCTTCTGCCCCTGTGAGGATAGCCCCTCCCTATTAACAAGGCTCTTCTAGAGCCAGTAAAGACCTTATGGCATATGCCAGCCTCCTTAGCTCCTACAGCTAGGCACACGGACAAACATTCAAGTGTTTTTATTCCCATGCCACCCTGAACTCTTTCGTAGTGACAGTTACCAATGAGAGATCACGTCGGGGAGACTTAAATCAACTCCCAAAGAAAAAGAGCCCAAAAGACTTGACTTAAATGGGAGAAATTTTTTATTCTGCCTCCTCTCTGAAGATGTATATAGTAAATTAGCAGGCACTGTTAGCTAAACTTGACTGTAAATTGAGACGCAATGTCCACGTTTTCTGAGAAACTACCAGAGGATGCAAAGGAAGAATTTAAGGCTTTCTTTGCAGAAGATTGCATGGTGACTAAGATGTCATTCCAGTCTGCACTTCATGTGGCTGATGCTGCTTGTAGAGTGAGTGCCTCTGCAGTAACTCTCAGGAGAACTTCCTGGTTACAGAACTCAGGAATAGCTATGAACTGTCAACAAATGATATAAGAGATTCTATTTGGCAGTTTTGTCTTTGTTTTCAGATATAAACTGATGAGACCTTACATTCTTTTAAAGACTCTCAAAGCAACAGTTTTTGCTTTATTAGTGTTTGATACTCCAGCCCCCAAGAGGTGCCTGTACAGACTGCTAACTGTAGCACAACACAAGCATCTCATTCTCAGTTGGCTGTCGGGAGGCATGCCATTTGATTCCTCCTTTGAGGATAACTCTGCAGTTGCCAGCAACAGCCAGTCCTCCTTCCTCCCACCCCAACCGCAGGTTGAAAACAGATGATCACATTTCCTCAGTGTTTGTGAATCTATAACGACAGACAAATGGATCCTAAGCACTGAGAGACTGGGGTATTCTCTCTAGTTTCTGTCCACCTCCTTCTCCACCTAACTATTCCATCCTTTCTCAGGGACCCATCTCACAAGTCAGTGCTCGTTCAAAAAGTTCAGACGCTTCATCCTAGGAGTCATAGGAGAAGTTCTCTTTCAGCATTGGGGAAAGGGGTATTATTTACAATACTTTGATTCCCAAGTCTGTGGAGGGGGGTTGTCTGAGACCCATTCTAGTTCTTTGAAATCTCAACAAGTCCATCAAGTATGTAAGAGTTCCCTTGGCCTCCCTAACATCCATTATTTTTTCCCAAGATTGCAATGCTATTTGCTGCCCTTAATCTCAAGGAAGTTTGCTTCCATGTGGCAATCTTGCCAAGTCACAGGAAACTTCTAAGTTCTGTTGTAGCTCAACAACATTAGCAGAATACGTTATTCCCCTTTGGTCTGTCATTGGTGCCACAAGTATTCAGCTGGAGTATGGCTGTGTCATACCTAAGGAGGAAAGGAATTCATGTCTTCCCTTACCTGTATGATTGGTTACTTCAAAGCAGATCTGAACATCATGTTCTTCATGACATCCATTTCATCCTTCGTTTCTTTGACAGTCTGAGACTTACACTGAACAAGGGAATATCCGCGTTAGTTCCAACGTAGAAAATTAAGTTCATTGGGACCCTACTTGAGTCAATGAAGTTGACTGAATACTCTCCTAAGGGAGAAACGCAGACTGTTGTCCAGCTGTGTAAGTCTCTCGTGTCATGCCCCACCACCACAGTCTGAGCTTGCCACACGGCCTCATGTACTTACGTCACCCAACATGTTATGTGACCAAACATGTTCTCTCGGGGGGGGGCTACAGCAAAACTATCGATGAAACAGAAATCCCTTTGACAAGTGGGTCCATGTACTTCCTATGTTCCTAGTGTCTTTAGAACAGTGAGTGGATCAGAACAGCATATGTAGGGATGTGTCATATTCTCATCCCCTTTCATCCAAGACATTCATTACAATGCATAATGCATCCCTGATAGGATGGGGGTGCTCAACTAGAAGGTTTGTGAACCCAATAATTATGGACAGACAATGAAGGGTCAATTCATAATCAACATCCTCAAACAATTTTCAAGGCTTGCTGCACTTCCCCCCCTTACATCAAGGGCTTGTTGGTCTAGATACTATCTACTCAGCTTTGTCAAAACCAGTGAAACAGACTTTTGCATGAAAAGGAACACATTGTTCCCAGAACCTGTTGGCCAGTCATCTCAGCAGGAAACTTTCCAAAAATCATGAGTGGTCTCTGAAGAACAGTGTGCTCAGAACTCTTTCAGGTCTGGAATATTTCATTCGTTGACCTCTGTGCAATAAAAAACAAAATGCCATCATTCTGTTTGCAAGTGGGTGACAGTCCAGGCTCATTTACTGACACTTCTCTCCTACAGTGGAGGCAGAGTTTCCTGTACACATTCTTCGTTTCAGCCCCCTGCATTCTGTTCATACCACAGGTGATCTTCAAGTTGACAGAAGACCATGCCAGATAATGCTTAAAGCTCCAGCATGGTTGAGACAGTGCTGGTTCTCGGACCTTCACAGCCTCTTGATTCAACCTCCATCAGCTCTCTGCCTCTTCAGACCTGTTGTCCCAGAAGCACAGGCAGATGTTGCATGCAGACATGAACAGCCTGCACCTTATGGTGTAAAGGTTAATTCAGGTGGAGGAAGACTGCTCAATGGCAATTCAGGAGGTATTGCTTAATAGCAGAAAGTAATCCACTACACCTGCTTATTTAGACAAGTGGAAGCAGCTTTCAATCTGGTCCACACTCCAGGGCATACTTCTATCAGAAACTAGGATTCAAGACATTTTGGAGTACCCGTTACACCTCAGATCTTTGGGCCTTTCCCTAAGCTCCCTGAGAGTTTACTTAGTAGCAATCTTGGCAGTTCTCCCTCCAGTTCAGGAAACATCCATTTTTAAAAAAATCTGATCGTTTTCTAGATTTTTAAAAGGGATTGTTTTACTCTTTCCCCCGGTAAAGGATACATTGCCATGTTGGGACCTTAACATTTTATTAGCTACTTTAATTGGCCATCCAAGGTGCACATTCCAAGGATTAATGTTACTACATATTAATATCATATTAACATACTTTGCATGTTCCTTTAAACACTGCTTTGTTTTTTAAAAAAAAAAAAAAATTAACCAGAATCAGACTTCTTAATAGAAATGGAAAAAAGTGTTCATGCAGACTCTTTCATTATATCTTCTCTTAATTGTTTTACTTAGGGAAATTGGTGACCACTGGCATTTGGCAATTCAAGAAGCAATCTTGGAAAAATGCAGCGATAATGATGGAATTGTTCATATAGCTGTGGACAAAAATTCACGTGAGGTAAATGCATTTCCTGTATTCCCGTTTATATGTTTTGGCTTGTTGGTCTTACAGCTTAATTTTTTTTTCTCACCACAGGGTTGTGTATATGTCAAGTGTCTGTCTCCGGAATATGCTGGAAAGGCTTTTAAAGCATTACATGGCTCTTGGTTTGATGGTAAGAAGTTTGGGGGTTATAAATTGAGGAGAAATGCAGCTACTGTCATTTTTAGCTAGCACTGTAAGATGACTTCTAACTAAAATATTAAGCAATAGTAAAATACATTTTGACTTTTTTCTTAGGTATGAATTATCTGGCAATTTGTTGATTACATCAGTGCATTGAAATATTTATCTAACTTGCAGTATATTTATCTGTTAAACTAAATGTAATGGTCTAAACTAGTAATTGGTTGTATTTTACTGCAGGAAAGCTGGTAACGGTAAAATACCTGCGGCTGGATCGATATCATCATCGCTTTCCCCAGGCTCTTACTTGCAACACACCCTTGAAGCCATCAAACAAACACATGAACTCAATGTCACATCTTCGTCTACGGACAGGCACAACTAACTCTCAGGGAAGCTCCTGAGAAGACTTTCTACAATTACTAGGACTGTTACTTGCAGCAGGAAAATTCCTGTTTGGCTGCCGTCTTCCTTTTTTAGTGCTTTTTGTATGTAATATTTTCATTGATTAAATAAAAGTCTGAACGTTCCAGAAATCTTGTTTCCAAAGGGACTTAGCAATGAGGCAGTAATGCTAAGTGGACAAAAACAGTTGCTTCAGGAAGTTTTGGAGCTTGAGTAAACCAATGCATTTAATTTTTGCATGAAGAACACTGAATTTATTAAACATTTTCAGATGTGGTGGCTGTAATTTTTTTGCACCAAGAAGTGTTTTGATAACAATCCAAAAGCATGGAGAAAAGACAACTTCCTGTATTTCCATAGTTTCCTGTGAAATAATCTTGTGGATATTTTGTAACACACACCTACAGTTCCTGATGGCAAATAAGTAAAAAAGTTAATTTTTCAGTCTAATCTTAGGTTTCTGTTGCTCTGAAGGATTCATTTGCTCCAGCTGGGGTATGGGAAAATTAATTTGGCTTTAGTGGTTGCATATAAGTGTGAGGGAAACAGAAACTGAATGCAGATATACTGGTTTTTGTACATAAGTGTAAATGATGGTGGTGGCAAAAGTAGTCGTGTTCTGTGAGGATGTCTGCATTAAAGCAGTGAATAAGCTTCCTATTTTATTCATAACCTAATGTTTTTTATAGTGTTGGCTGTACCATCACATAAACGTCAAACAGCCGCACACCTTAAAATATTAGATACAAGTTAAATATCTTTTATAGTTTTTATATTGAAATATCTGACTATGATTTTGTGTGAAAGGTCTGATACCAATTGTAGTGGATTCAAATTTATGTGAGCAATAAAGAAGCAATTGGCAGATACTGAAAAAATATTTTGTGAAAAGCTGTATTTATTACAAATACCAGGACTGTGACAAAGTACTATTGGGATTAAGTAACTTTCCTAATATATTTATAACTTTAAATAAGTTTTAATTAACCAGTTACATGTAAAATTAACAAAGGTGCATATTTTTTGCAACAAAATTTTGGTTCATGAGAGCTAGAAATATAAATGTACAAGTGAGTTACTTTATTTCAATGTTAAATTTATGTATTAACATTTATTCACTCTTAGTAACTACAGAATTGTTGCTGAGAAGTTTCATTGCATATCTAAGACTATTGGCTGCACTGATCCCTTGTTTACACCACATAATTTTGTCTGTAATTATCCAGCTAAATATTGCATAGGTGGTGAGACTGGAAGTGTACCAGTTAAAATAAATTTAATAAAACTCACTTTAATTCTTTTGTAGATATGGTGGATTTGCAGCATGAACTTGCACAAATAATGCATGTTTTTCTTATGGTTCATTAAACATGATGCACACTATTCTGCAACAGAAAATCCTTTTGTGCCTTACCTTGTGCTTTTGAGGGCACCATGTTTATTATTGGAGGGTTTGTTATCTGAAAATTTTTTAATTCTCAGTTTTACGTCTCAGATGCTAATGAATTAGTATATATAATATATATAATCTGCCATGCAAATTTCTACTCATGAGGGACAAGTACATATTTTTGATGAGTGAGTAGATTTTATGTCAGGTCTGGTAGATTTTCGTGAGTTTTACTATATGTACATATACATATATGTATATGTATAATATACATGTATATGTATAATATATGTATATAAACTGATCTTGCTGTATTTGATGTGCATCATAGTGATTTGTTGACCTGATCTTAGTGACCCCATCTTGTGACCTGTTGCAAGAGTGAATGTAAAAATAGTTGTGGCATCTTAAAAGGTCACCTTTTGATGCAGATGCATCATTTTCTTGCTTCTAAAATATATTTCTTGTAAACACTGTACATTTTATTATTGTAATATGTACTATTATGCATCTTATTTTACCTAAAACTGTTAAGTTGACCAATATCCCTCCCTGCAAGACAGAGGGGAATGTGTATAATATCTGGACGTTTGAGAAAAATCAGATATTTGATGTAATTTGTCACCTGTCCTGTAAAAACAAACAAACAAACAAAAACAAAAAAACACACACACAAACAAAACTCTAATTAAAGGTTTATTAGGGGTTTTTATATGTGTCTCAACTTTTCGATCTTCAGAAGTCTCTTTGATTTGTATATTTGTCTGCATTTGGTGAATGGGTGAGAGAGAAGAGCTTCGTACTACAACTGTTTAAAGTTTTAACAAAAGCTCATGTTCTCAAGATACAAGTTTTAGGGTATGCTCTAGAGCTGATTTAATACATACTTTAACTCCACTGAAGACCAATCTTGAGCTCAGAGGTCACTGACATTGAGCATGGGAGTGTATTTTATTTTTGTAATATATTTTAAGGCCAGAAGGGAACTTTATGATTACCTCATCTGACCTGGATAACACAGATCCAAGAATCTCACCCACAAATGTCAGCAGCATCAAGCTCATAACTTTTGTTTTGAAATATAGCAAATTTTTAGACTCCATCATATCTCTAGGTAGATTTCCATGATTGATTACAGTCACTCTTAAACTGCACCTTTATTTCTACTGTGAATTGGTCTAGCTTCAGCTTCCAACCATTAGATCTCATTATACTTTTTCTGGTAGATATCTCTACTGTGACAAATATTTTTCCCATGCCATTTCTTGTGGACTGTGACCAAGTCACCTCTTAATCATTTATTTGATTAAAGTATTGTATGTTTTCCACAAACGTTAGACTGCAATAAATGCCTATTCCTGGAGACTAGAACGTTTCATAGGTGCCTGAAAGTCTAAAAGCTGTTACTGTACTAGGGAAATTGTAACCTGCATATTTTGAAATATCAAAAGGTGAGCCCACTAGTGCGATGAAGAAATTCCCTATAGATTTTGGGTTAAAATACAAGAGTGAGTATGAGCAGGGGAAGGTGACAAACAGCTCAATCAGAAAAGTCTTAAAAACAGTTCAAAGTTGGAAATATTTTTAATATTTCCTGGTTTCTTCTATGCTGCTATTTCTATTTTGGAAACATGGGCACAGATTTCTTTAGAAACATCTATCTTTTGTTAAATCCTCTGGTTTTCCAGAACAGTTTCTTTAGCTATGTTGTAATTCTGGTTTCTACATTTAGCCAGTTAGCATTACAAAAGGAGCAAATACATCTTGTCTTTATGGGCTGGAGAACAGTAAAGAAAAAAGTTAATTCTAGAAGCACATCTGCTGTCTGATCCTTGCTGCTAAATATTGTATACAGTATTTGACATATAAAAGACCATGATGAACCCTCTGCTCTTGTTTCTATGCTGGGTAATGACACCACTTTACTTTGTGATAAAATTCTTAAATAGCTACCATTTTTTCTGTGGCTGGGTATGGGGGTAGCTGTTAAAGCTAGCACACCTGGGCTACTAATCTTCAGATGTTCATAAAGCTGTACTCAAGGCTTTTAAGACACTTGGCACAATAGTGGTTAAACTAGTAAACTACATAACTAAATAATACCCACCTTCCCTCTCTTCTGCCCTCAGAGGTCTATGCTTTCTGAGACCAGTTGCTCCATTTAATGTAGGCTTAATCTTGCTACAGCAAAAAGAGAAATAAAGACCAAGTCACCCTTAATCGCTCTCTTGACCAAAAAGCCATTCTAGCGGAGTGGTAGTGGTCGCTTTCAGACTGGGAAGCCAACACCATAGTTTTTACAGCAAATACATTAACAAAGCTGATCACTCTACCACATCCTTTCCTGTTTATATTAAGCTTTTTCCAATATATAATCTGGATTTACTTTAATGCTAAAAGGGGAAATTAATAAATCGAGAGACGCTGACGATAGTCGTATCTCTATACTAGTAATTTGAACCCCGCCCTTGGGAGTGAAAATCACTTTCACTGGTGGGTATTTACCCTGCTATAGGAGTTGGCGGTTTTTCTTTTTCCTTGGTAATGGGTTGTGCGCGTTACAAAAACTACTGTTGAAATTAGCACTTTGCAGTCTCCCTGCAGCCCGCAAGGGAGCTGCCTTGGAGTTGGTGGTATTAACAGGGGGCGGCCTGCTCCATTTTCGCCGCACCATCCTTCCCCGGTGAGACGGGGCTGCGTGAGACCTTTCCGGGCTGCCGGCTGAAATCACGGCCGGGCTGTGCTAAAGCCCATGGAGTAATTCCCCACCCTTAGGCGGAGAGACGCTCCGCGCCTGAACCGAGCTGGCAAGGGCACCGTCCTTGGGGGGGGGGGTCTCCCCGCAAATAACACGCGCGTGCTGTTTGCTCCGCGGGGAGCCGCGGCAGCCCGGCCCTGCGGCTGGGTTGGCGCCCGGCGAGGCGGGGCAGGCCGGAGCTGGCCCTTGCACTCTCGGCGGCTCCATGCTCATATTTGGCATTAGAGGCCGGTGCCCAGGAATTTCCCGTCATGCCTCCCGGGGCGGCCGGGCCCGTCATTCTGCTCCCGGGGGTGGGCAGGGAGCTGCTGGCGGGGCCGCCCCATGCGCGCTCGGCCGCCCCTGCCGCTCCTCTCGCTCTGCCTGGCGGCCGCTGCGGTGGTAGCAGCAGGT
Organism: Natator depressus; assembly: GCF_965152275.1. Taxonomy (NCBI): domain Eukaryota; kingdom Metazoa; phylum Chordata; order Testudines; family Cheloniidae; genus Natator; species Natator depressus. The sequence goes on along the minus strand of NC_134234.1, from coordinate 286,002,916 downwards.
AAGAGGCCCGCGGCCCTGCCCGAGCCCCCTCGCGGCGGGGAACCACCTGCCGGCCTCGCTTCCAGAGCCGGCCCGGCCCGGCCCGGCGGCGCTGAGGCGCCTGCTGCCCAGCGCGGTGCGCAGGAGGTGATGTCTCTGCGCGCGGGTGCGGGGAAGATCCCGAGGGGGCAGGAGACTGAGAGCGTGGGGGTGGTGCAGGGCTGGGGCTTGGCGGGGAGAGGGGCGGCAGGAGCAGCCCCGGGGGGTGATGATTGGGGGGGGGGGGGAATGCAAAAGCAACACCTGCAGTGCGGGAGGGGGGAAACGAATAGCCCCAAGTAGCTTGGACAAGCTGTTCATATTCAGCAGGAGGGGACCGGCCCCTGGGAGGCAGTGGGGGTTGGGGGGGGGGTAGAATGACAGGAGCAGCACCAGAAAGGTGGGACCCTTTGGAAGTTGGGGCTAGGCCCAGCCTGAGCTCACCACGGGGTGCAGGTCTCTGCAGGGTTTGTATCAGCCCCACATCCTTTCTTGGGGGAAAGAGGGAGATGGCCTTTGCTGCCTTTCTTTGTAGTACAGCAAACTAACTAAGTCTTCCAAAGGTAAACACACAAAATAGAGAAACTGAGAGTGGATCCAGTCACTCAGCCTTTGATAGGTAAGGCTCTGTTCCTGCTTACTGCAGAGCCCTTTGGAGCTGAGAGCCTAGCAACACGTTGGCGTCCTAGAATAATAGTGGGATGCTCTAGTCAACGTTTACCATATTTAGTGAATGTTAATAACAAGGCACAATAATTATAAAGGAATATTGTATTTTGGAATTAGTGCCTCTGTAAAATAAGTGTTAGACTTCAGATGGACGTACAATATTTTTTTAGAGACTGCTGAGCTGCCTATGCTCTTACTTTAGGAACAGCTTGAGCCTTATATTGCATATGTCATGGTTTGTCAGTTCCCTTAACTTTCCCCTTTTTTATAATCAAGATGGTTCTAAAAGTACACTGCTTCGAAAGATAACCAAGCAAAATATCTACAGAATACAGATGGTTTGTCTTAGTGATATGGGGCTCGGTTGATGGCTTGCAGTCCATAAATGGTAGCTTGGAATCCACCCACACTGTGGCCTAATGCCAGTTGCTTTGAATCCAGTGTTTAATGCTAAGAATCTTTCTTGTTTATATTTTTGTCCTTGCTGACTTGTTACCAGTGCTTATAGTCTCATTTTTTTATATTTTCTTCCTTCCTTCCTTTTGATTTCCCTGCTGCATGCCTTTGTAGTTTTGTCATGGTGCATGGGCTGCTTGTCTGGCAAGTCTTGTTAGTTGCATTGCCTTTTGAGGTTTGATTCAGGATATAAATTTCATGTGGCTTTTAATCCTAATCAGGCATTTGTTCCTAGTTTTTAAGATACAGTAATGGCCTGCGCTATTTTAGAGATTTCTCACTCTAGAAAAACAGTATTTAACAGACTACAAAAAGATATTTAATCTGTATAGGGAATTAAATATGGCGAACAACTAATCACATTGCTGAATAACCCAGGAAGGTAAGTGTCTGTCCTAGCAAAAATCTGGGTTACAGAAAAAGAAATATTAGATAAATTAAACAGAGAATCTCTGCTTTGGGATTGGAAAAAAATCTTTGTTATAGGTGGAGTCTTTATTCACTGTCATCCACACATTGTGATTTACAGAGAATAAAGTGTCCACTTAAGAGAGAGATCTCTGTGTAACATTCTGCAGTGACTTTCACAAAGTCATTTAAGTCAAAGGAGTCATACTATATATATCAATCTGGAATTTGGGTTCTTGGTTTACTTTCCTTTCTCAGTATTTCTTTGGTTCTTCAGAAGTCACTTCAGATGGATCCTTTAGGAAGAAAAGTGTAATCATATATTTCTCTGCACAAAGAGCAAGCCATCAGCTTTAAACATGTCACCTTTTGTCAACCATATTGGCTTAGGTTTTTGGCTTTGGCTAGAAAGGGCTTGTCTACACCCCCTGAAAAATCACCCCCCTGAGCGCAGCAAGTCTGAGCACTTTAAAGCACTAGTGTAGACAGGCTCCGAGCGCTGGGAGCTGTCCTGTAGAATAGATAAAACTCCAAGCAGATTCTACAGGATAAAACCCCATCTATGCTACAGGACTCTCTAGGTGACTGGGCAGTTAGTAGGTGTGTTATAGCAGAAACTCCAAGGAAGTGAAGCTTGATAAATTGAGGAGGGAACTGATTTTTATGGAGATTGTTTAAAACTTGGAAGAAAAGATCTCTCTGTTAAGGATTCAGTATCCCTCACAACTGTGACTGAGGACTGAGAAGACACAATATTGGAACTGTTATTAGGAGGAAAGCATCTTTCTCAATTACACGGTTTAAGGCCTGAAAATTGAAACCATATTAGCCAGAAACATGTTCAAAGACAGTTCTTATTAGCAAATTGCTAATAGTTTCCCTAGCTGTGCAGACTTAAGTCCTAGTATAGCAAAATTTTGTAATATGCTTAATGGCATGGTTCATCCTTGTTCACACTGGACAAGGGAAGTGGCCTTCTCAGTAAGTTCTGTGTTTAAACATGATTCAACTTGTGACTGTAGTATAGGCAAGACAGGCCTAAGAGCGGACTACTGTGCAGTTTCCCACCTGACTATCCCAAACGCCCAAACATGTGGATTAGTTATTTTGTATTATCAATAGTAGATAGTGATCTCTTTAAACCTTAAGTAGCAGTCTAGCAAAATATATACATGATGATGATAATGTAATTGCATTGTTAAGAAGCGCCACCCCATCCAAAGGATAAATGAGTAACTTTACACATTGAGTCTGGAAGTTTCTCCTGAAGGAATCTCTGATTCACTGTTCCTTCCAGGGAGAGTAAATGACTATAAGTTTCACCTGACAGAACACACCTCACTAGTACCAGAAAGTGACAATAAAACAGATGAAGACTGGCTGCTAAATAACATTAACTTCACTCGGACTGCACAATGAAAAGGAAATCTTCAATGCAAGACATCTAAAAACTTCATGAGGAAGCGATCTATGCCAGTTGTAGCCAAAAGAGAACATCCCAACAAATGTTCAGTTTTGGCTGAAAGGCTTTCCTATGCCCCTTTTCCTATGCATCTTGAAAATTCCATATTAGGCCAGTGTACAGGCAAGGATACAGCTGCTGCTGCTGCTGTGCCAGAATGAAACCCAGGGTAGTTCAGGCAGTCTAGGCCGTTTCACTTACAGCACTTTAAGCAATTGTGTAGGGGAAGAGTGAAATTGATTTATCTTGGGTTGGATTTACAGTGGTCTTTGTAGCTCCTGAGGGTGAAATTGGCTAGGCTTTCACCAGTTTCAACACTAGGGGAGTTGGCAGCCCCCTCCTGTGAGTATGGGGAATGGAGTAAGTGAGAAGAAGCACACTCTCTGAAGGGACCACAGTAGGAGGATGACCAAACAAAAATCCAGAAGGGATTTTAAGGAGAGGTGAAATGCATTAATCCCCCTGCCTCAAACCAACCAAAAGGGTAAGGTGCCCCAAAAATACCAAGATAAGAGAAACAACAACCCCTAAAGTAGGGAGGGAATATTGATTAAAAATCCCAGGATGAGAAAGGGACCCACAAGATTTCTAGAAGAGGAGAGAAATTAATTTAAAAAAAAATTGGGAAAGGAGAAAGAAGGTACAGAGAGAAAATACAAAAAATATTAATTTTAGAATGAAAATTCTGTATTTGAATCTTTTGGCTATTAGTGTTCTAGTTATAATCGTACCAGTAGCCAAAAGAGGCTCCGAAATAAAATTTAAGCGTGGGATGGTGTGACATACCAGGGTACAATCCAGACTAATGAGTAGCTGTGTCACCCCAGCCTGTAATCTGGGGTGCCCTTTACAATGCCTTGCTGCTGTAGCCTTCAGCCTGGACTGCTCACAAAACAGCCTTCAGCATGTAAATCACTCCCAGCGCGCTCTCTCTCTCTCTCTCTCTCTGTGTGGTGGTGGTGTTGTTGCAGCCAGCCACACTTTGGCTCTTAGCAGCCTTAAGATTTCCACAGGGTGACCCCAACAACTCCTAGTCCAGATTTCTCCCCAGAAATGTATATCCTGTACTTCCGAGCCCTGTCCTGGACAGCACAAATATATTGAGTACATTATTCCTTTAAGGGAATAATATGGTCACAACTTTTTACCCCAAATGGAGTTACCCAGACACTTCAACTTGAACACACTGGATTAGCTAAAAACAATGAAACAAATGTATTAACTACAAAGAGAGCTCTTAAGTGAGGAGAGTAATGAGGCATGAAAGTCAGAAATGATTACGAGAAAAATAAAGATCAAACACTTCCTGAAGACTAACATAAAAACTATATTAAATTCAAAGCAAAGTTTTATTCTCACCACCTGCTCTTGGCAGTCTTACTGATCAAACTCTTTAGGTCAGGACTCCTCCCTCAGAATCCTATGGCTGCTTCAGGTGCAGTGAATGCAATGGGGGAGGAGGTGAAAGGGGGTGCTTTGGGCTGCATGTCCCTCCTTTTTATAGTTTCAGTCCCCCTCTTGAAAAATATTTTAGCTGAGACCTATGGGACAAAGAATTTATGTGGAAGGATATTCCCTGCTGTTTTTTTTCACCTGTTTGTTTTCCCTCCCTGCTTGATGACTCTGTTTACTGCTTAAATGCAAATTAAGGCAAGCATATATCCCTTCCTTTGTTTAGGGCAGACCTCATTTCTGCCTGGGAAGGGCTGTGGGGTTTGGAACATGTGGTAATAACATCATGCAGGGGAATCTTCAAACTTCATATTATGCGTTGCCACAAACTTTACTGGGACAATACTGACTAGCCAATTATGAGCTTTCAAGTGATATCTTACAAGGCACACTTTGTACAAAGATTATTACAGTAGTGTGGAGGGTGTGAATACAGGGAAGTATTCTATCACAGATGGATTGTGGGATCCCTCTGTGGTGACAGAAATTAAATTAGAGACCTATCCAGTTTCTCTGATGATAGCACCATGATTAACAGGTGCAGCATCTCCCTTCTTCTGCCAGGGTTCCCTGGACAAAAAAAAAATTCTCTATTTCAGGCCTTCTACCACCAGTCAGTTTTAACCCCTCACCAGAAGGCATTGAAAGCCACTTGATAGAAGTGGTAGCATTTCATACACTCTCCCAGTAAGGAGCACACATGGTGCCAGTTAATCATTTTGGCTGTGTAACTGCTTTAATCTCTCATCAGGTTGCATTCTGGTGTATATACAGTATGTATAACTAAAATTTTAAATACAAGTCAAGAAATTCACAGTTCTGAGGAAGTGATTCCCCTTCTTTCAACTGTCAGTAGTGAGACAGATTTCAGCACTGTTAGTGTGAATGTGTGCAATATAAACAAGTATGTTTGCTGTGGGAACCATAATTTTAAATTTAGCTAATTCTTGTGGGATTAAAATCTTAACCTTAATATGTATTCAGAAAAAGATAATGAAACAGTAGTAACAGTAGCAAGATATTCTTTATTGCAATAGTACTTCTAAAAAAAATTTGAGAAAAATGTAATGCCCTGCACGCTCTTTGTGCGTCAGCATGCACACCTGCTTTTACCGACTGAAGCACAAAGAAGTTAAGTGATTTTCCTGTGATCACACAGTGAGTTAATACCTTAATCTGAAATAGAACACTAGACCCACCTGGCTTCTAGTCTTTTGCTGTATTTATCATTCCTGGTCATAAATTGTAAACCGCTTTGCCATTTGACTTGTGGAGTTGAGAGATGAATTGAATCAAACTATTTTAGCAGTTGTTGAATTGCTATGTGTATAGGATTGCAGTGGATACTCTGTAGTTTCCTCAAAATCTGTCTACTTAGTCCTTTTTAATTTTGAACACTTGTCTGAATAAATGCAGTATTTGTTTTTTTCATTGTTGTTCAGTTGTTACATAAAATATAGAATGATGCATTTTCATCCAAAACATGACAAGTTACAGTAATGTAGCAGTTCAGTGTAACATTTTTTCCAGTGCAACACTATTTGCAATATAATAGGTGGCAATCCCTTGCAGTTTGAGGATGATCATATTCCGTGAAATGATAACCAGTTATCGCTGGTGGATCTGCAGGTGGCTAATAAGACCTGTTGGGGATCTATAGATATTATCACAGTTGGGGGTAGATGTTTCCCGATGGAAGGGGCAGATCTGGATTATTGAGTTGGGCTGCAGCACATTCCTTCCTCCTTTTTCATTTCTCCATTTCCTATTGTCTTCATTGCATCTGTTGATGTTGCACTTCTTCATGTTGGCTTTTAGGGTGTCTTTGAAGTGCTTTTTTTGCTCTCCCCTCATCTGTTTGCCTTGGCTCAGGTGTGAGAATATGACTTCAGAAATCGATTGTCTGGCATTCGAAGAATGTGACCAGCCCAATAGAGTTGGTGGCGGGTGATCATAGCTTCAGTGCTAGAAGTTTTGTCTTGGTCCAGGACACTGATGTTGGTGCATCAGGCATCCCACTTAATTTGGAAGCTCTTGCAGAGACACCATTGATGGTATCATTCAAGAGCCTTGAGGTGTCTACTGTACGTGATCCAGGTTTCGGCACCCTATAGGAGAGCAGGAATAATGATGGCCTGGTACATGAGAAGCTTGGTTTGGTTCTTGATGTCACAATTTTCAAATATATCTGATAGCTGCAGTGATGTATAGGAGGTGGTGTTGAATCTCCTCATCAAAGTCGGCTTTCTGCGACAGATATTTACTGAGGTAGGGGACGTGCTCAGCGTCCCTCAGGGTCCTTATGTTGAACTTGATTGCAGGAGCAGGATCCTGAAGGTTCAGAGCCTGCTGGAGGAGCACGTTAGTTTTCTTGGTGTTGGGTGACCTTTGGTTCTTGTTTTACGTGAAAGAGTAAACAGTTCCTGATTCACTTTTTCCACAGTCTCTTCACAATTTTGTAGACTTCTGTCATATCCCCTCTGTAATGGAGCGGACTCACCCCTGCGGTGCCTCCTACTGGTCATTGGGAATTAGCTCTTTTCCAGCCTGGAGCACCGTCTGCAGGCTGGTGATCTGCACAGCTCTGGCCCCTATGTCCCTCACAGACCCCAGTGCCCCTTCCTCTGGGGTTCTGCCCCCTGGCAGTACCTCCACACTCTGCCTCTGGGTCTCCCCTTCCTGGGGAACCCCCAACCCACTATCCCCACCTTGCCTCAGTCTGGGCTACTGCCAGTCATCCCCAAGCCTCCGCTCCCTGGGGCAGACTGCAGTGTAAAGGCCACTCATCATAGGCAAGGGGGTTCGGACCTGTTGCCTTCCTCTGCCTCCCAGTACCTCTGTGGGCCTTGGACCAGGCCCTACAGCCTGGGGAGTTGCCAGCCTGGAGCATCCTGCTCAGCCTGCTCGTTCCCCAGCCCTACTTCACTCCCAGTACCCTGTCAGGTAGGCAGTCAGGCCCTGCTCTCCCAGCCTGGAGAGAGACTCCCTGGGCCTCTGGCTCACAGCCTTTTTATACAGGCCAGCTGGGGCCTGATTGGGGCGTGGCCCAGCTGCGGCTGCTTCCCCAACCAGCCGTCCCCAGCCACAGCCCTCTCCAGGGCTGCTTTTGACCCCTTCTATTTTAGGAGCAGGGTAGCCACCCCGCTACACCCTCTTAGCTGTCTCTTTTCCAAGAAAGTGCCATTCTTTCTAATCTCGCTTCATATGAAAGCTGTTCCATACCGTTAATTTTTGTTGCCCTTCTCTGTACCTTTCCCAATTCTAATATATCTTTTTTGAGATGGAGTGACCAGAACTGCATCGGTATTCAAACTGAGGGCATACCAAGGATTTATCTAGTGGCATTATATTTTCTGTCATCTTGCCTAACAGTTCCTAATGTTCTGTTGGCTTTTTTGACTGACGCTGCACATTGAGCAGATGTTTTCAGAGAACTATCCACAATGATTCCAAGGCCTCTTTCTAGAGTGGTAACCGCTAATTGAAACCCCATCATTTATTATGTATAGTTGGGATTATTTTTTCCAATGTGCGTTGCTTTGCATTTATCAACATTAAATTTCATCTGCCATTTTGTTGCCCAGTCCCGTAATTTTCCGAGATCCCTTTCTAACTCTTCGCTGTCTTCTTTGGACTTAACTCTCTCGAATAATTTTGTATCATCTGCAAATTTTGCCACCTCAGTGTTGATCCTTTTTTCCAGATCATTTATGAATATGTTGAACAGCACAGATCCCTGGGGGACACCACTATTTATCTCTCTCTGTGAAAACTGACCATTTATTCCTACTCTTTTTTTCCCCTGTCGGTTAAATAGATACTGATCAGTTTATCCATAGTTAGGATATACCAGATCCTCTCATTCCATTCATCCTTCACCAGGAGTTTAAACCTTCTCCATATTTTTAACAGATGCAATAAAACTGCCATTTTTCAAATATCAAACGTACTACCTGTTGTGTCTTGTCATGGTGTGAACATGCAGGGAGCTTATTGAGCAGTAGAATTTTCAAAAGGTGTTGTCATTGGTATTGTATACCTGCTATAACAAATTGATATATAGACATAATGTTGTGTATATGTAAAATCCACCTATTAACTCAGGGCTTGTCTAAACACAGTTTGTACGAATTAAATTAAATCACTTGAGAAACTGATCCAGTTACATCAGTGCATGTGTAGACCTGCTTAAACCAATGTAAGGGTGTTCAGACAGGGGTTGCACAGGGGTTTCTAAACCAATGGTTCTCAACCTATTACCATTATGGGCTGCATAGGCAGCTCTCTCTGTGTTGTGTGGGTCGCATCCACACAATATATGTACTATCTATATGGCCCTGAGGATGTCACATAGGCTGCAGCTGTGTGCTGATTGGGCCGTGGGTTGAGAATGACTGTTCTAAACCAATTTAACTAAAATTGGTACTGTGTGTATGTGTGGAAAGGCTGTAGTTTGAAGTAGGTCAGTTACGCTAAAGTTGGGGAGACAGTTGGAAAATGATCTATTTTGCTGTCCCTATACCAGGATGTTTTACACTAAACTCTCATTAGCATTCATGGAAGTCAAAGAACTGAAATCCTGTAGCAGTGGGTGACAAGATCCTTTGTAGTAGACTGCTTTGCTATAAATAGAGGTCTTATACTCTTATAATCCATTTTATAGTCCAGTGCCTTCTTTTGAAATCCTGAAAAACTGATTCTGTATTGATTACTGTCCCAGCTAAGAGCTGCAGGGGTTTTTTTGTCTGAAAAACTGCAAGTTTAATTTGACTTTGCAAGTGTCATCCTTGTACTATTTCTGGTGCTGTCCTTTGTTTTTATTTTATTTTATATATTATTTCAAGCACTTAGAACAAATATGTTAGACGCTTCACGGGGGACACATAGAAGAGAGCTGCTTTAGTAGGAGTAGTAGGAGGAGTAAATATTTATATTACGATGTTGTAGGGCCCCATTGTTCTTGGTTCTTTACAAAAACAGAAAAGAAATAATCCCTGTCCTGAAAACACAAACAGATGGAGGATGTGGAGTGGAGGATGTAGATACAACACTATAAGCAAATGAGTTTAGTGAAGAAGTGGTACAACTCTGTCAATGCCAATGGTATTGGAATTCTCGTTCTCTTTCTCTCTCTCTCTCTCCTTTTTTTTTTTTTTTTTTATTTAAATAATTGGGTGTAGAGCAGGGGTGGGCAAACTTTTTGGCCTGAGGGCCACATCTGGGTATGGAAATTGTATGGCGGGCCATGAATGCTCACAAAATTGGGGGTTGGGGTGTGGGAGGGTGGGAGAGCTCTGGCTGGGGGTGCAGGCTCTGGGGTAGGGCCAAAAAAGAGGAGTTCAGGGTGTAGGAGGGGGCTCCCGGCTGGGACAGGGGGTTGGGATGTGAGGTGGGGTGAGGGCTCCGGCTGGGGTGGAGGCTCTGGGGTGGGGGTTCAGGAGGGTGCTTTTGGTTGCGACTGAGGGGTTTGGAGGGCAGGAGGGGATCAAGGCTGGGGCAGGGGCACAGGAGTGGGGCAGAGGAGCAGGCTCCAGGTGGCGCTTACCTCAAGCAGCTCCTGGAAGCAGCGGCATGTCCCCTCTCCAGCTCCTACACAGAGGGGCAGCCAGGCAGCTCTGTGCGCTGCCCCGTCCATAGACGCCACCCCTGCAGCTCCCTTTGGCTGCAGTTCCAGGAAATGGGAGCTACAGGTTTGGCTCTTGGGGCAGGGGCAGCGTGTGGAGCCCCCTGGTTGCCCCTATGTGTAGGAGCCAGAGGGGGGACATGCTTAGGGATTTCCCTACACCCCCCCTGAATCTCCCCCCCCCCCAGTTTTGTGAACTGGTTACATGCAGTGTTGCCAATTTAATGATTGTTTGGAAATTTGAATTGAAATTGAAACATTAATACACACTTTAAAAGCATATAATGTGTATGATAAAATACGTGTATCTGAAAAAGTATAATAGATTTGAAAAGTATGAACATAGACTAGCTTCCTTATACAGCTGTTGTTTTTCAGTTGTTGACAATGTCAGTGCATTCATGTCGGTGATGTTGGCCAACCTAATCATTTCAAACTATGATTTGTAAGCAAAGTCTAAATGAGCTCTCCCTGACAGCTAGTGATGAGCTGGGGGGAAAGGCTTCATGACCAGATTGTATTTACATTCACAACTAATCTACCTAGGTATCCAGCAAACAGAGCTGTGTTGCCCAAGTGATAGATTTTGGTTGGGGTTGGGTTATAAATCACTTGAATATGGGGCTGGGGGAGCTAATGAAATGTTATTTTTATTGTATGAGTAAAGGGCAGTAGAAGTGTACTTAGCCTGTGCTGATTGAGTGCATCAAGAGCGAGGGAGGGGAAAGGTGTTTTGCTTGATGGTCTACCTGAGTCACAAGTACTATTTGATCTGCCCCTCTCCACTGTTTAAAGACAGAGCTGATTAGGCTCCATAGATAGTCTTTTGTTTTGGTAAGTGACCACTACAGCTGAAATCACTGATAATGACCTGCTGTGGGACAGTGTTTCTGTGGAAGAGACAGCCCAGTCTGCACTAGCTGCGAGGTCCCCCCACTGACAGCTCAGCTGAAAGCACTGAGAGCTGTGTGGAACCTCAAGAGACTAACTCGCAAGGGTCACGGTGCAGGGCCATTGGCAACAGAGCAATGGAGTGAACGGTGGCACAACGAACAACAGTGGTCAGAGCGAACAGTGAGCAGCTGGAGGAACGAGCAAGGTGCCTTCTTACCCCCCACCTGGGGGGTGAACTCAGGTGAAAGCACCTCTGAACTCTGAGTCTCCACTGACCAAGGACAACACTGGTGAGTGTTAAAGAGGCTGTTAAGAATGTTGGAGTACAAGCTGCAGACTCTTCAAAAGACATTAAAAAAGCTATAAATTTAATGTCTTCATTTATATTTTTTTCAGCAAGAGTCCAAAAAGACTGAATATCTTGGAAAATATAGAAGATACACTGGGACTGAAGTTCAAATTAGTCCAGTCTGGGAAAGCCCTTTGGCTTTCTCATGAGCAGTCCTTGGCTGTTGTCTTAAAATGACTCCAGCTGTTACTAGTGGCTTTGGAAAGTATCTACCAAGATGGGATGGATCTAAGTAGTGAGGCTGGTGTATTACATTTGCTACTACATTCAGAAAAGACTATTGCCATTCTCTGTCTTGTAAGTCTACTGTTGAAACCACTTGGGTTATTAAACAATGCCATCCAGGCATCTGCTACAACAGTAGTAGATCTTTGTCCAGCAATAGAAGCTACATTTGGATCAATTAGAGAGCTATCCATTGAAAAAGTACTGGAAGAAGCAAAGACTTCAGTCTAGAAGTTGACTAATGAAAGCATTTATATCGAATCCTTAAGTGAAGAGGACAAGAAGTGTTTGTTAAGCCACCTGAAAAAGTACACAGACTTGATTCTTAAAAATCTACAACAGCAACTTCTGCATTCTACTCAACCTCTACGTAGCTTTTACAGATCCCTGTCTTATAAAACGCTGACAGTTGAGTGGAGTGAGGCACTACCAGCAGTGGAGCTGCCATGTGCTCAGGACAGAATAGAGAATTTGAACACAGAGTGGAATATCATGTGACGGATGAATGAAGATTTGACTTCAACTTCTTTTTTTATCATCACTAGTGGTTCGACCCAATCTTTATTCTATGTTTCCTGGGATGAAAGAAGTAGGAATTCATCTCTTGCTACTCCCAGTCACAACAGCTACAGTTGAGCTTTCCTTTTCATCATTGAATAGAATTTTGTGTTCTGAAAGAAGTCGCCTTCTGCCTGATCATGTGAATGAACTAATGAGCATATCAATTGAAGGAATGGAAGTACCGGACACACGAGAAGCCACCAAAGATGAACGCATTGCATTCAAGAAGCTCATTAACAGAGTTGTGCAAAATTATAACAACAAACCAAGAAGGATGTAGATGTAGTGCTTCATAGAAGGCTTGAGTAGCCAACTTTAATTTGTGTGATGAGTTTAAAACATGAGTTAAATCAAATAAAATGGTCATGAAATATTTTTCAGTTTTTACTATGGTGCCATACAGCCCACCTTCACCCTAATGGTCTCGCCCCTCATCAGTCTTCCCCCCACCCCCATTTCAATTCCTGGGGAAAACACTGGACATGCTGCTGCTGCTTCTGGGAGCCGCTTGGAGCCATGGCACGTGCAGAGCGGGGCAAGCCTCTGACCCCGCTCCCCGGCTGGAGTGCTGGAGCAGGGCAAGCCCTGGACCCTGCTCCCCAGCGGGAGCTCGAGGGCCGGAATAAAACGTCTGAAGGGCTGGGTGCGGCCCCATGGGCCTTAGTTTGCCCACTCCTGGTCTAAAGGGTGGAAGGAAGGGAATAGGGAAAGAGAGAGAGAGGCACAGCTTGTCACCTGTCTAGCCATGTTCAGCAATCTGTTTTCTGTCAGGGAAGGAAGAACATATGAGAACTGTGGAGGAAGCTAAGGAGCTATTGAAGAGCACGGCTAGGTGAGAAAAATCAAAAGGGAACAATAAGGAAGCTAATTTATTTTAAGTCCAGGCTTCCTGAAATTCCTGCTAGAAGCCAGGTAAGAGAAAATCAATGTTTAGAAAGTGTGAGACGATCTAGTGGTTTGTCCCAGGAATTGGCTTCATGCAGTGCCCAGCTTTCTGGGCTGAAATTGAATGATCTTAAAATCTGAATGATTGAACTGAGGGAAAACTGGAGAAATAACGTATGTCAGGAAAGAGGGGTGGGCAAGGACACGGGTTACAGAAAAAAAATTGAGGTTTCTCAGTTTAGGCATACAATCACCCTGAACCATCTACACTTCTGTATTTCATTTAAAATGTGGATTCTCTCACATTGTAGCTAAGTAATGCTACAGAAGTGAGTTCTTAGGAGTGATATGAAGAGTGACCATGGAAGCTTGATGAGTAGATTTCATTAAGGCATTCCAAACACTGGGACAGCATGGAAAAAGGCAGGGAGACATGTTGGAGAAAGTACCACCCTTATGGAACCTTCTGTCGGCAGAGCAGTGAGGGTGGGAAAGATAGAAAGAGACCAGGTAAGAGCTGTATAAAATTTATTAATAAAAAATTAGACCAGGGCTGATAGTTGCTATAAAAGTCTTAGCCAAAAAACAAGTTTTTATTTGCATGCTCCCACCACTTTGTATATAATACATTTTTTTAAAAAAAAGTTTGTGATTCCAGGCAATTTTATGGCTTGTAGAACTTTTATGAGTACTCCATGTTTTCTTTCAATGGAACGTATATAGACTGTTGGGCCATAATATGCAACTTCAGCAGTTTAATTCACATGATAGTTCATTGCCACTCTAAGTGACTGTCATGCTCTACTGTGCTAATGATTTGTGACCAAAGACAGATCTATCTACTCAGTAGATGTTGAACAGTTTAGAATTAGCCCTTACTGTTTCTTGAGACAATTTTCTCAGCTTTTTCTTTTAAAAGCCCCAGAATATGCATTGACAACATGTCAGATTATATAGATAGCAAATCTGGTGGGTAGTGCCTAATTCCAAACACAGTCTAGTGTGTACATCTTTTTAAATTCTCAAATGTCAAGCTCTGCAAATTGACTTAATAGCCATCTGTCTATACGGCTTATCCAGTCATTGTCTTATTTGTTTATTCAACCAGCTGCTTAAAAATGCCACATAAGTGTCTAAATGATATCTGCTTCAGTCTGAACCTCTAAATATATACACATCAACATTAGAAAATATATAAATATGTATGCAAAATGAGGATAGCCTCATTTTGAATCCTCCACTGGTTCTCCCTTCTCTGTTGCATCAAACATAAGCTGTTTGTATTTACTTTCAAAGCCCTTCACAGGCAGTCCCCACCCTACCTATCATCTCTCACTCACTACTGAATGTCAAAGCTCGCCTCTGATCAACCCGTGATACCAATTTCCACTGCCCACTTGTTACATTTTCAAACAAACACTTTCATGCTTTCTCCTATGCTGCTCCTCATGTTTGGAAGGAGCACTCCATAAACATCTGCAGAGCTGTCTCATTATTTACCTTCAGATCCCTCCTCAAAACTCTCCTTTGCTCTGATGCATACAGAAAAATTGACAAAAGTGAGGCTGTTTGTGTGCTCAGGCCATTGCCTAGCATGCTGACCACCTTCACCTCATTGTTTCCTAATAATCCCCATCTGTCTGTGTCCAGCTGTTGTCTCTTGTCTCAGGCTTTGATTGTAAGCTCCTTGGGGCAGGGAGTGTTTTTGTTCTGTTTGTACAATGCCTAACATCATGGGGCTCCTACATGTTACAGTAATATAAATAATAAAAACAACACATATATTTTAAAAAAATACTACGAAAATGGAAGGGAGTAAACACTGCTAGTAAGGAATCCTCTGTACTGTTATGGCAGAAGGTACTGGTGGCTTGTGCATTAGGGGTTACTGAGGCATAAACACCCCACCCAGTATGAAACTCTCCATAGAAGACCTGAGAGATGTCCTGCAGTAGTCACATCCAGAAAACTCTTAGATATTTTGTGAGTTAAAACACTCCTCTCTGTTTGGGCCTTTAGACTTCTCTGAGTTTCCTTTGTGTTGCAGAGCTGTGGCACAAAAGGAAGATTAATGGCCCAGCTACCTTTACAGATCAATTAGTCCCAGTAGATTCTTGGACTAGGGGTTTCCTGGGTGTAAAGTGAAGGGAGTGAGGGAAGAAATGGGGCTCAGATGTGTTTAAATTGTTGGATTGGTTTGAAATTGGAGTTCAAGTCTGAGAGAGACAGAGTCAAAGGCAGTTGCTTCTAATCTTGGGACAGGGAAGAGGTGCCTTTTATTAGATGCTGTAAGAGAGAGTTGCCTATGTGCAGTCTGTTGCTACCCCGTTCAAGGAAACAGGACTCATGTACATTTTGTAAATAAACATATTACACTAAGGCAATACCTAGTTCTGTGTTAGAGTTCTGCTCCAAGTGGGAAACTGACCTGCTAAACCCTGAAATCTACTTCTGCTCAGCAACAGGTTAGCAGAGTTGGAGTACATCAGAAGAGCTCTGTGTAACTCAAAAACTTGTCTCTTTCACCAACAGAAGTTAATCCTATAAAAAATATTACCTAACCCACCTTGTCTATCAAATATGGCTGTTTTACTTGCATTCTCAATGAGCCCCAAAGAAAAAATATATTTGTAACCCTTCTGCCAGCTGGAGCCAGTAGCAACCAGGGCCGGGTTCAATATCCTTTTCAACAGTACAACACAGAACCAGCTCGAGCCCCCACCCAATAACATGGGAAAATTACACACTACCCCTGGACACCTCTGAGAGGCAATATTTGCCCACTCTCTAGCACAGAGTCTGAGTATAGAAAATAAACTTTCAATGAAAGGAGGGAAGTCACCTGACATTAATTAGGGAAAATGCCACAAGTGGGATTCATACTTATAAAACTGAGCAGGACACTCATCCCAGAGTGGATGGAGCAGTGCCTTCTGCTTCATGTTCTTGTGTCCTACAACTAAAGTTCCTTTTCTGTGCCCCTCTCTGCTCCCTCACCATACCCCACTCACAGTGGTTGTCCTTGGTCAGTGAGGACCCAAGGTCCAGATGTGCATCTGTGTGAGTTCACCTCCCACCCAGGGAAAAAGGCACCTTGCTTTCTCTGCCATCTGAGCACTTGCTTTGGCTGGCCACCCCACCAGCCTCTTGTTCTGCTCACCGCCTCACCAGCCGCTTGTTCACCGGCTGTCAGTCACCTTCTGTTGCCACGTGCGTCTCTGCTGTGATCTCTGCACATCAGTCTCTTAGTAATTTTCAGCTCTTTGCAGGCTGGGCAGAAACACTTCCCCATCTCAAGTGATTTCAGCTCTCATTTGAGTACTTTAATATAACAAAGAGGCTCCTAATGAAGCCTATTTAGCTCTTTCTTTGAACAGTGGAGGGGACAGGCTAAACCAGACAGGGGATCCTTGGGGAGAGTCCACACCTCCTGACTGGGACACCTGTCTCCACCCCTCTTACTTTCACAGGGCTCTGACATTTCAGCCCCTGGCTTAACGCGGGCCTTTCAGCTGAGGGTGACCCCCTCATTTGGGACAGGTTAAGCACAATTCTGCTCCCCTTTATTCATACAATAATGACGACATTGGTAACAGCAATTCACTACCCCTGAATTCAGTACCAAAGCGATTTGTAACCCAACACCAGCCATAGCTGATTACTTTGAGCAACAGCACTCTATTTGCTGGATATCTAAGCAGAGTAGGTGTGTGCATGTAAATACAGTTTGCTCCTGAAGTCTCTCTCCCTCCCAGCTAACTGTCAGGGGAAAATTCTGCGTACACATTTAATAGCTGGTGTCATTGTCTAAGAGTGCTTGCCCTGTTAGCAGACTGCTGATTATATGGACTCTGTAGTTCTAGAGAGGATAGTTATCCTGTTGATGTAAATCTTTTGCAGTGGTTCTCAACTGAGGGTGCGCAGAGTTCTTCCAGGGCAGTGGTTCTCAATCAGGCGCCCGGAGACCTCTGGGGGGCCGTAAGCAGGTTTCAGGGGGTTCGCCAAGCACGGTCAGCATTAGACTCCCTGGGGCCCTCTGCAGAAAGCTGAAGCCCCACTTCATGGGGCTGAAGCCCGAAGCTCTGAGCTGCACCACCTGGGGCTGAAGCCAAAGCCTGAGCATCTTAGCTTTATGGAGGCCCCTGTGGCATGGGACCCTGGGCAGTTACCCTGCTTGCTGACCCCTAACATCGGCCCTGGATTTTATATGCAGAAAACCAGTTGTTGTGGCACAGGTGGGCCATGGAGTTTTTATAGCATGTTGGAGGTGCGGGGGCTCAGAAAGAAAAAGATTGAGAACCCCTGTTCCAGGGGGTGCATCAACTCATCTAGCTAGTTGCCTCGTTTTACAACAGGCTGCATAAAAAGCACAAGCAAAGTCAGTACTAATTTCATACAGATGACTTGTTTTATACTGCTGTATATACTATATGCTGAAATATAAGTACAATATTTATATTTGAATTGATTTATTTTTATAATTATTGGGTAAAAATGAGAAAGTGAACAATTTCTTAGTAATAGTGTGCTGTGACACTTGTATTTTTATGTCTGATTTTGTAAGCAAATAGATTTTAAGTGAGGTAAAACTTGGGGTATGCAAGAGACAAATCGGCCTCTGAAAGGGGTACAGTAGTCTGGAAAGGTTGAGCACCTCTGTCTTAAAGGACTCTAACTCTGTTGCAGAGTTGCTTTGTCTAAGCTGTGGATATCAGAAATCATACAAGAACTCATCATGCTGAAATGTGATTGTCATGGCCGACGGCATGGTCACAGAGCATGAATAAACACTAATGTTATCCTTCTGACAGGCTTCTGTTTAGATTTTTCCTCATTTGCAGTATGCGTATAAGATGTGCATATACTCTCTATGTATATAGAAAAGGAGTACTTGTGGCACCTTAGAGACTAACAAATTTATTTGAGCATAAGCTTTCGTGAGCTACAGCTGAAGTGAGCTGTAGCTCACGAAAGCTTATGCTCAAATAAATTTGTTAGTCTCTAAGGTGCCACAAGTACTCCTTTTTCTTTTAGCGAATACAGACTAACACGGCTGCTACTCTGAAACCTGTATGTATATAGATACACAAAGAAAAACCTTAGTTTAAAAAAAGCTAAGGCTAAAAGTGTGTTTCAGCTGACTCTAAATAACACCCCCAAAATTGCTTTCTTTACAAAAATTCTACGTGTTTAAAAAATAAACACCCCCCCCCCACAACCTCACTACCACCTATATTGAAAAGTCTTTCCTCACCTCTGTACCGTGCCAATCACCTGCCCCAGTCCATGCAACTCCTCTTTCTGCCTCTTTTACTGACCTTGTTTTGAGACCAAGAATTGTGGCCCCATGGCACCCTTCCATGTCCCTCCCAGACCCCTTCCCTCTGCCCTCTGTTCAGGGTTCATACCTTCAGTGACCCTCCTGGTCCTTTCACCTCTGGTCTCCTACACATCCCGTCCATGGTCCGCCACTTCTGGATCAATGCCTACTGGCTGTATTAGCACAGCCTTACGTCAGCAGAAAATCAATTTATGTTTATAAATTATATTAAACTGTGTTCTATGTACATGTGAAAGCAGCTCTTTGTAACTCCCATCTGACTGCAAAAGCAAAAAGTTACTACTCACCAAGGCCAACAAAACAAAACAGGTTTTCCATGACTGATGTCCTGTTACACGTCGGGTTTGAGATACATTGTCAAAACTGCTTGCTTACTACATAGAGGTGGTACTTAGCTTTAGCCAATGCTGCTAAAAAATCATTAATGCTTTCATAATTAATTTCATGCATTAATTTTACCTACACTTCTTTGTTAAAGGGCAAGATATTTTGAGGAGGAGAAAGGTATGACTTACTTTTTTTTAAGTCATACCTTAAAATTTGCAATCTAACTTAAATACTTTGTCTCCTGATTGCATATACTTTTTACTCATAATACTGTATACAACAGAACCTCAGAGTTATGAACACCAGATTTATGAACTGACCGGTCAACCACACACCTCATTTGGAACTGGAAGTATGCAATCAGGCAGCAGCAGAGAGAGAGAGAGAGAGAGAAAGCAAATAACAGTACAGTACTGTGTTAAATGTAAACTGCTAAAAAAATAAGGGATAGTTTAAAAAAAAAAAGATTTGACAAGGTAAGGGGAAACTGTTTCTGTGCTTGTTTCATTTAAATTAAGATGGTTAAAAGCAGCATTTTTCTTCTGCATAGTTAAGTTTCAAAGCTGTATTAAGTCAATGTTCAGTTGTAAACGTTTGAAAGAACAACCATAATGTTTTATTCAGAGTTATGAACAACCTCCATTCCTAAGGTGTTTGTAACCCGGAGGTTTCACTGTATTGGCGCATGTTCTGAGATTATGGTTCTTCGTAAATCATTCTCTTGAATACGTCTAAGATTTGGAAAGCTTCAGTTTTGAAAAACTGTCATTTAGGGATGGTAGTTTACCAGCTAAATATTGTGTATCAATCAAGTTTATAGTATTTGAACTAGGTTTTTCCCCGCTCTCATATTATTCAGTCACTAGCACTCAGTATGAACACTCTGTAACAAATGTTGCTTCAAAAAAGGTATGAACATTGAGGATTAACACAGTTTTTATATATTACTGGACGTTTTAGTATGTTTTCAACAGTTCTCTTATTTAAAAGGAAAAAAAATCTGTAAATCAGATGACACCAACTAGCATATGTTGCACTTTATAGAATGTTCTGTATATGAAGATATATCAGCGGCTTAATAGCTTTGTTACACTTATTAAGTGGCTTTTTTAAAAAGATTAATTCTAGAGTTATGGCACGTTAACGGTACTTTTCACGTTGTGGGTGCAGTATTTGGTATATCTTCTTTAGACTATTTTAAAAAAAAGAAGATAATTAGTTTTTGTATGCCAGCATTTAACTTGCACACTCACAAGGTTACTTTAGGTGTAGGCACAGCGCAATAGGGTGGTAATCGTTGCATTTTTAAAGAAATATTTTGCTTCAGTTGCTGGATGCATAGGCTTTTTTTGTGTGCTTAACATTTTTAAACATTGTTTTAAAGATAAGTCAGAACACTATTAATTACATAAGTTTACTAAAAGATTGTGGTGGAAGTAGTATTGATAGTTTAAAAAAAAAGCTTCTTGGGAAAATTTCCATGTAAGGAGAATGCCTGAGAGAGAATCTGGTGACTATGATCCTTTTAAGCTGAAATGCTTTGGAATACCTGAGGTGTTTAAAAAAAAGAAATTAAAAAAGGAACCTAATGATTCTCAAATGATACTCTGTACTAAAGTAATTGATGAACTAATGGAGAAGTCATTACAGTATTTTACCAAAAACTATATTCAAATAATCTTTTTCACTAAATTTGAAATGGTGCTGATTTCTGGTTATAACATGCTGCAGGGGAGCCCGAGCTATGAGCTGTTGTGTTACCCCTCTGCCTCAGCAAGTGTGAGTTTTGCTGGCAGACTGTGTGACAGCTTCCTGCCACACCAGTCTGTCTTCCTCATCAGCAAATTCCTCAAGGCTCTCCTTGCCCAAACCTCACCTAGCAAGTAACAGCCAGTAAACTCCATCCCCTGAGTTCCTCAGAGATGTTTCTCTGCAATGCACAGCCCCTACCACTGTGCATTCACAGAAGATATCGTTAGTTGCTCTGTTAAGGAGTCAGTACATCACAGTTTGTTAGTTTAACTGGGGTAGATACATCCTTTCTCTCAAAAACAGCACTGAATTTGTTTATAGTAAAAGTAAAACAAGTTTATTAACAAGAGAGCATAGATGAAGTGATACCAAATAAAAGAAATAAAGGTAGAGATGGTTACAAGCAAATAAAACTGAAAACACATATTTAAAAATCTAAAACGTAGTTTAGCAAGTTAGTGTTCGTTCAAGATGTTTTTTCCTCACCCCTAGTCTCCTTTCCAGCTTTTTGCTGGCCAGCTTGGACAGGGAGGCAGGGACCATGAGTTGGTTGAGTTCAGGATCCTGACGCAGGGAAGAAAGGTAAGCAGCAGGATACGGACCCTGGACTTCAGGAAAGCAGACTTCGACTCCCTCAGGGAACAGATGGCCAGGATCCCCTGGGGGACTAACATGAAGGGGAAGGGAGTCCAGGAGAGCTGGCTGTATTTCAAGGAATCCCTGTTGAGGTTACAGGGACAAACCATCCCGATGAGTCGAAAGAATAGTAAACATGGCAAGCGACCAGCTTGGCTTAATGGTGAAATCCTAGCGGATCTTAAACATAAAAAAGAAGCTTACAAGAAGTGGAAGGTTGGACATATGACCAGGGAAGAGTATAAAAATATTGCTTGGGCATGTAGGAAAGATATCAGGAGGGCCAAATCGCACCTGGAGCTGCAGCTAGCAAGAGATGTCAAGAGTAACAAGAAGGGTTTCTTCAGGTATGTTGGCAACAAGAAGAAAGCCAAGGAAAGTGTGGGCCCCTTACTGAATGAGGGAGGCAACCTAGTGACAGAGGATGTGGAAAAAGCTAATGTACTCAATGCTTTTTTTGCCTCTGTTTTCACTAACAAGGTCAGCTCCCAGAATGCTGCGCTGGGCATCACAGAATGGGGAAAAGATGGCCAGCCCTCTGTGGAGATAGAGGTGGTTAGGGACTATTTAGAAAAGCTGGACGTGCACAAGTCCATGGGGCCGGACAAGTTACATCCGAGAGTGCTGAAGGAATTGGCGGCTGTGATTGCAGAGCCCTTGGCCATTATCTTTGAAAACTCGTGGCGAACGGGGGAAGTCCCGGATGACTGGAAAAAGGCTAATGTAGTGCCAATCTTTAAAAAAGGGAAGAAGGAGGATCCTGGGAACTACAGGCCAGTCAGCCTCACCTCAGTCCCTGGAAAAATCATGGAGCAGGTCCTCAAAGAATCAATCCTGAAGCACTTACATGAGAGGAAAGTGATCAGGAACAGTCAGCATGGATTCACCAAGGGAAGGTCATGCCTGACTAATCTAATCGCCTTTTATGATGAGATTACTGGTTCTGTGGATGAAGGGAAAGCAGTGGATGTATTGTTTCTTGACTTTAGCAAAGCTTTTGACACGGTCTCCCACAGTATTCTTGTCAGCAAGTTAAGGAAGTATGGGCTAGATGAATGCACTATAAGGTGGGTAGAAAGCTGGCTAGATTGTCGGGCTCAACGGGTAGTGATCAATGGCTCCATGTCTAGTTGGCAGCCGGTGTCAAGTGGAGTGCCCCAGGGGTCGGTCCTGGGGCCGGTTTTGTTCAATATCTTCATAAATGATCTGGAGGATGGTGTGGATTGCACTCTCAGCAAATTTGCAGATGATACTAAACTGGGAGGAGTGGTAGATACGCTGGAGGGGAGGGATAGGATACAGAAGGACCTAGACAAATTGGAGGATTGGGCCAAAAGAAATCTGATGGGGTTCAATAAGGATAAGTGCAGGGTCCTGCACTTAGGATGGAAGAATCCAATGCACCGCTACAGACTAGGGACCGAATGGCTAGGCAGCAGTTCTGCGGAAAAGGACCTAGGGGTGACAGTGGACAAGAAGCTGGATATGAGTCAACAGTGTGCCCTTGTTGCCAAGAAGGCCAATGGCATTTTGGGATGTATAAGTAGGGGCATAGCGAGCAGATCGAGGGATGTGATCGTTCCCCTCTATTCGACACTGGTGAGGCCTCATCTGGAGTACTGTGTCCAGTTTTGGGCCCCACACTACAAGAAGGATGTGGATAAATTGGAGAGAGTCCAGCGAAGGGCAACAAAAATGATTCGGGGTCTAGAGCACATGACTTATGAAGAGAGGCTGAGGGAGCTGGGATTGTTTAGTCTGCGGAAGAGAAGAATGAGGGGGGATTTGATAGCTGCTTTCAACTACCTGAAAGGGGGTTCCAAAGAGGATGGCTCTAGACTGTTCTCAATGGTAGCAGATGACAGAACGAGGAGTAATGGTCTCAAGTTGCAATGGGGGAGGTTTAGATTGGATATTAGGAAAAACTTTTTCACTAAGAGGGTGGTGAAACACTGGAATGCGTTACCTAGGGAGGTGGTAGAATCTCCTTCCTTAGAGGTTTTTAAGGTCAGGCTTGACAAAGCCCTGGCTGGGATGATTTAACTGGGAATTGGTCCTGCTTTGAGCAGGGGGTTGGACTAGATGACCTTCTGGGGTCCCTTCCAACCCTGATATTCTATGATTCTAGGACCCATCAGAGAGATCAAATTGGATGGTTTCTTTGTCTCCTCAGATGAAAGATAAAGATGGTCTGTCCTGTTCCTTATACAGTGGTGGTAGAACAATTTTTTATGGTGGGGGTGCTGACGGCGGAAACCATGTTTTTGGGTTGTTGTTACTACTTCAAGTCAGGCGATTTGGCAGCACCCTCAGCACCCCTAGTTCCATCACCTATGTCCTTATATCCCCAAAGGGATGTCTTAGTGTTACAAGTCATCAAGGAAGGCATCCTGGGGATTCAGTCTTGTGTGTGTGTCTGCGGAGCAGGAGCCATGTTAATTTTCTGTCTCGAGTTCAGACTCAGGATAACCTCTGCTGGTTTAGCTCTACAGCTTTATTTATGGCTCATACGTAAATTGAGGTAAGCCCACATTCCTTTGTCTAGGACAGACCTGTTTATCACCTTTATATAGGTTAGACTGTCTGGTCTTAAATATGTTTTAGTAACATCATAAACAGGGAATTCATAACTTCATATCAAACATTAACACATGCATTTTACAATGATATTAATAACCAGCATGCTATTAACTTTCATATGGTACCTCACAGGGCATAATTTATTCAAATATCATTGTAGTAATGTGTGGGGTGTGAATGCAGGGGTGCTTGGGTCACACTGGTTCATGGTTGTGACTGAAAATTTTAAATATACTTTTATTTATTCTAAATTTTAAAAAGTAGCAAACTGCAAAAGAATGAGATAAAATGAAGCTAAAAAAATAGGGATTATATTAAAAAATCAGGTACTGAATGAAATTACATAGGACTGATTTCTGATATATAGGTGTGTGTCATGGTGTCTCTAGGAAAATCAGCTTCTCCATTGGAGTGCATGTTCATTTAATGTATTAAGATGTATCACATTTTGTTTAAGATCAATTATTTTAATTTATAAAATATTAATAAAAATATATCCCAAGTCTCTACTGGCTATATACCTAGTGATTATTTGTTAGACGTTTCTCAAAGGCACCATGATATAGCAGTGGCAACTGATTCTGCATAGAGGATGTTCTGTGGTGTGTTGGGACAATCTAGGCTGGGGCTGGAGCTCTTTGGGAGATGCACAGGTTTGGCTCTGGGAGCCCCCAGGATCTGAGGGTGGAAAGACGGTGTGAATCCATCTGCGTTCTCAGCTTTGCTGAGCAATGCTTTGATGCATTTGGGGAGCTGGTCCTATCATTTTCTTCTTTCTGTGTTTCTTCTTTCAATTCTGTCTTCTCTCACTTGTCCTGCAGTGCCTCACAAATGGGGTCATGAAAAGTGACTGACTGCCGTATTGATGCATAATTTATTAAAATAAAGCATCTGCATGGGCAGCTCTGCATATTGATCAGCCACCTAAGGATACTGTGCACGCTCAGCAAGCTGTAAATTAGCTTCCACAGTAAGCCGTCACATCCTCATTTATTTTAGACAAAAGCAACACAAACATGCAAGAGTATTCTTTCAAAGCAGTGTACTTCCTCCAGACTTGAACTTAAAAGTCCTTTTTAGGTCCCAGTGATGTTTGGTAAAAGTTGGACTACTCCTGTAGGCTCCTTTGAAAATCCCAGCGCTAGTCATTAATGAAAATAATTCCTCGCTCACATAATGCCTAGCACAATGCGGCTGAGATCCCAACTGGGGCCTTTTAGAGCTGTCAAAGTGCAAATGAGATATAATAATTAATTAACCTGCTAAAGAGTTTAGTATTTTTTCCAGAGTACACTGAGTACAGCAGAAGGCAGCAGTGCCATAATCTAGTGCACAGAGTTTAGGACTCAGAACAATGAACTCCTTGAGTTTTAATCTCAGCTCTGCCTCTGATTTGGCAGATCGCTTAATGTTGCTGTGCTGGGCTGTTTGCCCACTTGTAAAATGGGGACAAAAATGCTACTTCACAGGATGTGGCAGTCCTTGTCACAATGGGACAATTGGCAAGAGTGGGGCCTCACTCGTCATCTAACCAGGCCATTTAAAAACATTTTTATGAGTGGTAGTTATGTTGTACCAATAAATTAAAAACCAGCAGGATCTTATTAAAGGGAAAAAGGCAAAATACCACATTTATTGTGAATACAGAAAGAATCATAGTCTACAGCTGTAACATTCCATTCAATCTCATCTTTATTCACTCATTCATTCATACACACACACACAGGTTCTGCAAGGTTGTTATCATAGTAAGCAGTTAGTTATAGCTATAACATTCCATTCAATCTCATATTTATTCACACATTCACACACACACACACACACACACACAGGTTCTGCAAGGTTGTCATCATAGTTACCAGCCTTAGAGTTGCTCATGCCAAGCCACTGGCCAGGTGGCCTGGACATGAGGAGGGAGCAGGGCCTTGTCAGATGCTCATCTGATGCTCCTGGAAGTTGGTTTGCAGAATCAGACCCCAAAGTTCTCACTTTTTAAGAGTCTATTTTTATAGGAATTTCTTCCTATGCCAGTCTATGGGAATTGCTTCATCATGCTGTTGCTGAATCAATCAGCAGATAGCACATTCCTGACGGATCCAAGAAGTTATCTTGTTCTTTGGTTCTCCCATTCTTGAGGCTGTTGGGTGGATTCCAGTCTGCCCTCCGGGGGTCCTCTGGTTATTTCCACTTGACGCCTTCTTCAGCCGATGGACACTGGATTCTTAGGCTGGCACCTCCCTGATCATTCAGTTGTTATCCACACCAAGCATCCGTCCACATACATCCTCTATCTCTATTTTAATCACAATTGTTAATACAACAAAAGGGCGAGGAGTCTCTGGGTGCTGTTTCTGTTGTTAGAGTATTGCTTTGAGTCTCTGTGAATTGCTTTGAGAACAGACTCTGTCTTAGAATGTACTAACACAATTAGCAGCTTGCAAGTTTCACACATAGAGGGAGAGAAACAGTACCAAAACCCAAGAGACCTCTTAATTAGTAATACCCTGGAATTTAAACTATGGGGAATCAAACTCATTTGTGATTTTAATACAGAACTTCTTTAATATGATCCAACAGTTAAAGTATGAGAATTTAATTACATAACATTCTTTACTGTGATTTATTATACAACATGCTTCACTCGATGCACATCACCATTTCACATACATGCTGTGTACCACTTTTTAGACAAACAGCATATACTTATGGAGGACGAAGAAGATGGGGCATTGCAGTTTAGGATAAAACCACAATAGAGTCTCAAAAAATAAATAATACATTTGTTTAACCTTCACTCAAGGGGTGAAACTTCAGAATTGGTCTGTTTTCTCAGAAGTTAAAATATTAAGTCATTTCTGAAGAGCGGGATAGAAATTCCAGCCTTAATCAGTGAACAAAATGGCAGGCTAGCAAGCCAGCCGGTAGGAATTATTAAATTAAAAGTGTGCTTTCAGAATATTTGCATCATGTCCTCTGAGCACCAGAAGCCATCTAATCTTTGCTGTTGCACTATTAAGGCTTGTCCTGGAATGGAAAAGATTAGGGATATTTTTCAAGATGTTGAAAGGATTGTAACTTTTAAAAAAAAGTGTATTTAAGTCTGTTGCAGTTATAAACTTACTGCCATAAAAGGAATGTGCTGTAAGTTGGTACGCTGCCAAGTTCGGGAAAACAAAAATGTAACAGAGCTCTATTTTAGTGCATCAGACTTGAGAAGACTGGGAATAGAATGAGGGATAATCCAGACTGACCCAATTTTACTTTATTTTGGAGAAGTCTTGCCAGTTGTACTCTCGGGCAATAGTAATCTGGAAATGAAGCAATTTCATGCACTGACAAGGCTCAGAGACTCTAGGTACTGCTTAACCATGGATCCTTTCTCTGGGCTTTTGAGACTCAATACTTGACTGGTTTTCCTCCAAACTCTGCAGTCGCTTCTTTGGTGTCTACCTCAGCAGCATCATCACCTGGAATGTGTTTCCTGTTCCTCAGTATTGTGAAACCTCCCTCACCTACTTCAAATCCCTCCTCAAAGCTCAACTTTTTCCCACCGTCCCTCAAACAATGATCCTCTAACTTTTTTTATTGTTTAAAAGGAATTAATTTTTTTTTTTTTAAAATAGATTCTTAAGGGCTAGGAACTGGTGTCATATGCATCATAATTACCCAAGAAGCCCTATAACCTTATTCTAAAACTTTCATAGTGCAGACCACCTCTTAGAGAGATTCTCACAGGTCACTGATACCCCATGTTCTTCTCACTGACCACCTCCCTCCCATTTGCAGTTGCATCACATAACTGCAGAAACTACAGCAGTCCCATGTTTGAGAAAGTGAGATTGCGAGGAGTGTGGTTTTATCTTTTATGAAAAAAAGTTAATCACACTGTCTCCTATTTTTGCCTCATTTTGTCTCTGCTTCTCACAGGCTTCTCTCATTTTTCTCTTCCCTTGCTCACCTGATCATACTTATACTGAATTCCATTTTCCTCCTCTTCCCCTTTCATACACTTCCTTGTTGCCTTGTCCATTTTCTCCCAGCATAGGCTAACAGTCACCTGGCTGTCATCTCCCGCACGTCATTGGACACAGTGGTGAGCTGGAGCCGGTTCCCACCGGTTCACTAGAACCGGTTGTTAAATTTAGAAGCCCTTTTAGAACCGGTTCATTAATGAATATGTTGAATAGGACTGGTCTCAGTACAGACCCCTGATGGACACTACTATTTACCTCTCTCCACTTTCATCTTTTATTCCTACCCTTTGTTTCCTATCTTTTAACTGAAGTGCCTGGCAGTGTTTTCAGGATCATCTAAGGCAGTGGTTCTCAAACTTTTTTTTGCGTGGACCACTTGAAAATTGCTGAGGATCTCGGTGGATCAATTAATAATGTTTCCAAATGTTGTTCGTACCGTTAGCTAATTATTGTAAAGTGCTGTGGATAAAAACTTAATAATGTTTTTTGTTCTACAAATAAAAGCACACAACTCATATTTAATATCAGTAAGTCTTACCTTTCTAATGCGATAGATGTACTCTCTCTCCCCCGCCACAGAGCTGAGGCTGGGAAGGAGGTCTGTCTCTCCCCAGCAGCCGCAGCCCTGGAGCTGGGGAAAGTCTTCTCTTTCTCTGGCCGCTGCCCCCTCCCACCTACCTCCTATTCCCCCCCAAGGCCAAAACCTCACCTTACTCGTGCGTCTTCTCCAGGGTCCAGGCACCTAATTAGGGGAGCCATGCCTGCATGGGCATGGCTCCACTAATTAGGTGGGTGGCCCCATTCTCTTGTATGCGGCCATCTAGGTGCGCACCTTAGAGGGAACTATCTGCGGACCACCTGAATGGAGCTCAGGACCATAGTTTGAGAACCTCTGATCTAAGGATCCTTAATTTACTTTAGGATAACAAAAGGCTTGTCATTAATCACCTGCATCTGTTTATAAACAAACTCCCAGCCCCCGAACTCATCACATATCACACTCAAGCTGTTGCAGTTAAGAGCTCCATCTGGGGTTAGGGTGAGTAGACCCGACACCCTCTTCCCTGGATAACCCTCTGTTGCTGGTGCCTTACAGTTCCAGTCCCACATTGAGTCTGGTTGCAGAGTGCAGTGCTCTGTTTCCTCTTCTCTTTTAGCTGTGGCCTCTACTAAAGGCAGCTAGGTTAGCTCCTGCTTCTTGTTTCCATCCTTTTTTCAGGCCTTCAGGCAAGAGCCTTCACTATAGGTTGAAACAAGGAGGAGAAGCCAGCCCAACATGTGTAGCAAGAGTGGCCAAATTTACTGACCCTCTGAGCCACATACAATAATCTACAGAAGTTCAAGAGCCACAAGACATGCACAACCTGCCTCGCAGAGCAGTGCCTGCTGGGGCATGGGACTAAAACCCTGAGACCTCCCTCAGTACAGGGCAGAAGCCCCTAGCCCCGCCACTTCATTGGAGGGTAGAAGCCTCCAGCCGCCCCCCCAACCCTTTTTGGTGGAGAATGGGAAGGAACATGGGGGGATTCCATGAGCCGCAATGTAACTGTAAAAGAGCCTCATGCGGCTCGCGAGCTGTGGTTTGGCCATGCCTAATACATTATCTAAGCCCTCCTTGAACCACTAGCGAGTGATATGTGGTCCACAGTTTGGGAACTGGCAATTTAGACTGTAAAACTCTTTAGAGGAGTGCAGCGTCTTAGCTATGGTGCTGAATACCAATGTTAAGTAACAAAATAATGAGGAATCAATGCTGTAGCTATCTCCCTGAAGGCAGGAAACATAAGAGTAGTTGTAAAAGAGGAATGATAATGTGTTTTTATTTTCCATTTTTATTAGTGGTGAAGAATCCAAAAGAGTCAGTTTATTTTGAACTTCCTCTTACCCTTCCCACATCATTTTTTATTTGTTCCTGGGATATATTTATATTTCTTTTGTCATACCAACAATTCAGAAAGCTGACCTTTGGAATACACAGACAGATGCTATTAAAGTGAACAACTTTAGCAAACAAGAATATCAGAATCAGATGGCAAAGGGTCATGAAGTCCCCATCTCTTACAGCTGTTACCAGAAAGAAGCTTTAACTGAATTCAGTTATTAAATACAAATTTTGTGTCACTTTCTGACCTCCTCAAATCAAATGTAAAGTAATTTTCCTATTTTACGGAGAAATCACTTCCATCAAAACTAGAATTGTTATCCTGATAGCTAGAAAGGAAATGTACAGATACCTCACAGAACTGGAGTCTGACACCTCTGATTACAGTGAATATTTTCTTACTTTACCAAAGCCACTGAAATCAGTAGAATTACACAAGAAGTAAGGAACTACTCAATGTGAGTAAAAGTTTTAGAATCTGGCCTGTATTTAATATTTTCAAGGACTTTCTTAACTGTAAAGACGATTACGTAAGTTTCTGAAATGTATTGTACAGCAGACCCTTGATTTTATGAACACCAACCTTATAAATGATATATAGGTGCATGCTGTTAACGATTAATGATTTGGAATACCATACTCCTATCATGTAGCAGCTCTTGCCAGGGATTTTAATAGAGAATCTGGAACATGTGCAATTTACATTATCAATTGATATATTCTACAAACACATGAAAATCTAGTGCCTAAGACCTCTCATAAAGGTGAATTTCAAAGGTTTTTGAAATGTAACATCACTATTATGTGCCGAATGCCTCAAGTATGGTAGGAGTAAGAGCTGAAACATACATTAGTCTAAAAGTACCATTTTAATACCAAAATTAAAAATGATTTAAAAATTCAAATTGATGTGATGCACTTAAAAATGTCCACTTACCTGGATTTTCATAGACAATTCCCAATGTTCCCTCCAAATTTCTGATGGTTGTGGCATTTCAGAATTCTACATACTTAAGCCCTTGTGTGATTGGGAGCTGGCTGGCAGAACTGTGCTATAGCTAACAAGTCTTTTTAAATTATTCGAGAGGGAAGGCTGGAATAATTGTACACGTTAAATACCACTCTCAGGTCATTGAGCATTTGGTACAGAGTTGTTAAGGCAGAAAACGAAGCAAAACAAAAACTCTTCGAAATAGTTGTTGGGCTTAAATTTGTCAAAACACTTTTGAAATTCAACTTTATGGGAACAGCCTACAAACTCAAAGTCTAGGAAATAGATAGACGCCACAGTGCTTGAGATACCTAAGAAAGAGGTGAAAACCTCATTGTTTGGGACATTTAAAATTGGAAATGCCCAAGCACTAGTAAATGTCCTCTAAGGAGCAGTCATACATTGGCAGTGAGGTAGAGTGGATGACATTCCAAAAATATGTCTTTTCCATCTCTAAGTTCTGTGATTCCCTGAGCTCAGTTAAGCTTCTACCATAACACTTTCATCTCATTGATTTGTGTACCAGCTTAATGCTTCTAGTTATTTGGGTTTCACCCACATGACAGCCTTCTTATTCCACTGGAATTGTTGCAGTGTCTCAGCAGGCCCCTGACGCATTCATACTCTACAATACCAGTTAATTTTTGTAAATATGGACATAAATCAGGCCACTTCGGGGCATGGTGGAGGAGGGTAAAGGGGACATTATAGTCCATTTATCCAGCCCATACTACTTTAACTTGCTGGCAAGAATACAGTGGGAGACCATATCAAAAGCTTTGCTAAAGTCAAGGAATAACACAGCCACTGCTTTTCCCTCATCCACAGAGCCAGTTATCTCATCATAGAAGGCAATTAGATTAGTCAGGCATGACTTGCCCTTGGTGAATCCATGCTGACTGTTTCTGATCACTTTCCTGTCCTCGAAGTGCTTCAGAATTGATTCCTTGAGGACCTGCTCCATGGTTTTTCCAGAGACTGAGGTGAGGCTGACTGGCCTGTAGTTCCCTGGATCTTCCTCCTTCCCCTTTTTAAAGATGGGCACTCCATTAGCCTTTTTCCAGTCTTCCGGGATCTCCCCCAGTCACCATGAACTTTCAAAGATAATGGCCAATGGCTCTGCAATCACATCCGCCAACTTCTTTAACACCCTCGGATGCAGTGCATCCGATCCCATGGACTTGTGCTTGTCCAGCTTTTCTAAATAGTCCCGAACCACTTCTTTCTCCACAGAGGGCTGCTCACCTCCTCCCATGCTGTGCTGTCCAGTGCAGCAGTCTGGGAGCTGACGTTGTTCGTGAAGACAGAGGCAAAAAAAGCATTGAGTACATTTTTCCACATTCTCTCATTCAGTTGCCTCCCTCATTCAGTAAGGGGCCCATACTTTCCTTGACTTTCTTCTTGTTGCTAACATACCTGAAGAAGCCCTTCTTGTTACTCTTAACATCTCTTGCTAGCTGCAACTCCAAGTGTGATTTGGCCTTCTGATTTCACTCCTGCATGCCTGAGCAATATTTTTATACTCCTCCTTGGTCATTTGTCCAAGCTTCCACTTCTTGTCAGCTTCTTTTTTGTGTTTAAGATCAGCAAGGATTTCACTGTTAAGCCAAGCTAGTCGCCTGCCATATTTACTATTCTTTCTACACATCGGGATGGTTTGTTCCTGCAACCTCAATAAGGATTCTTTAAAATACAGCCAGCTCTCCTGGACTCCTTTCCTGCTCGTGTTATTCTCCCAGGGGATCCTGCCCATCAGTTCCCTGAGGGAGTCAAAGTCTGCTTTTCTGAAGTCCAGGGTCCGTGTTCTGCTGCTCTCCTTTCTTCCTTGTGTCAGGATCCTGAACTCGACCATCTCATGGTCACTGCCTCCCAGGTTCCCATCCAGTCATATACTATGAGGTGCTTAGTTTTAACAGGCTTCATACATAGGTAGCTGAGTAGGTGACTGAACCGGGGGAAGGCCAGGAGCCGTGATATAAAGCCCCACTCAAGGATGGGGGCTTCATTATGCTAGGCACTGTACACACACAATGAAAAGATAATCAATTCCCCAAGAATTTGCAATCAAATCTTTGTACAGTTAAAGAATAAAGTTTTTAAAATGAAAGGAGGGGAACTGCCTGCAGTCGTGAGGGCTAGAAATTTTTTTTTTTTTTAAATGAGAGTTGAGATACTTGCATAATCACAGGATTCCAGTTAGCTGTGGCTTTCAAGAAAACACCGAACATTGCAGGACTCACAAGATAATTATAGTATTGACAACTCATGTGATTTTGTTGTGAGGCTTGAGATTCTTGATATTTTACCTGTAGCTCCAGCTCTCTGAACCATAGGCTAATATGAGAGTCTCAGCTCTCATTTTTTAAAAACATATGTTCCTAGCCATCATAGTTGCAGAGCTAACACCTTGTAAAACAAGTGACCCAGCTGTACCCTAAAGACTCAAAATCCAGAAGGCAAATTAAAACAGAACCCCTGCATTTTTTTAAAACAATTCTCATGATTTTTAAGCCATACTCATGGTTCTGGGGACCTGATTCATGATTTTTGAACATTTGGAATTGACCATACTGAAGTAGTGAGAGTTGACAACACTGCAGTGTCCTCTTTTTGCATCAAAATCCAAAAAGTAAGGTTTTCCTGAAGCTATTGTTTGGGTTTATAATAGAAACAAATGGTTTCCAGATCCCACCTAATGATTGAGTAAGGCAATGCAGGAGCTAGTGGAATTTGTGATTTACTGTAGTTATATGGTTAACAAGATAGAACATGGGCACTATGTTTGGAGATGAGAGCCAATCTATCAAAAGACTGCTTAAACACCAAGAGGGAGATCCACACCCCTGCTCTGGCCCCTTTGCACTAGGTCAAAGGGGCCCTAAAACTAGGGTTGATAGGCATCTGGTTTTTGACCGGAACCCCCAGTTGAAAAGGTACCCTGGTGGCACTGGTCAGCACCGCTGTCCGGGCCGTTAAAAATCCGGTTGGTGGCGCAGCGGGACTAAGGCAGGCTCCCTGCCTGTTGTGGCTCCGCGCGGCTCCCGGAAGCAGCGGCATATCCCCATTCCGGCTCCTAGGTGTAGGAGCAGCCGGGGGCTCCACATGCTGCCTCTGCCACAAGCACCAGCTCCACAGCTCCCATTGGCCAGGAACCCCGGCCAATGGGAACTGCGGGGGTGGCGCCCGTGGACAGGGCAGCGCGTAGAGCTGCCTGGCACTGCCTCCACATAGGAGCCAGAGGGGGAACATACCGCTGCTTTTGGGAGCCGCCTGAGGTAAGCGCTGCCCAGAGCCTACACCCCGATCCCCTCCCATACCCCTTCCCCAGCCCTGATCCCCCTCCCATCCTCCAAATTCCTCCGTCCAACTCCAGAGCACCCTCCTGCACCCCAAGCTCCTCATGCCCAGCCCCACACCAGAGCCCTCACCACCTCACGCACCCCAACCCCCTGAGCCAGCCCAGTGAAAATGAGCGAGTGAGTGAGGGTGGGGGAAAGGGGGGGGGGGTGGAGTAAGCAGGGGGCGGGGCTGGGTAGTGGCCTTGGAGGAGGGGTGGGGCGGGGCACGGGTGTAAAGTTGTCAACCCTACCTAAAACCCTGGTTCCAGCTGGGAGAGAAGCCTTAGTGTAAGGGATTTGTTGAGTGCATAGCTGGGGCAGGAGGGGTATGTCGGGGGTGCAGCTGTACACAGCACCGCAGAATCTGCACAGTGCTGCAGTCCATCGGGCAGCCCTGGGAGGCTGCTATAACTTAGACAGGCCCCCCTGAGCTGCCTGTATTATGCTGGAGGGGTCTCTTCTGTCCCCAGAACAGTCCAGGACTGGGAGGGTGCAAAGGTGGCTTAAAACCATTTTACTCACCATCTCCCTGGGCTAAGCATTCTGTGCTGCACTCCTTAGAGAAGTGGTTCTCAACCACGGATACGCATACCCCTGGGGGTATGCAGAGGTCTTCCAGGGGGTACGTCAACTCATCTAGATATTAGTCTAGTTTTACAACAGGCTACATAACAAACACTAGTGAAGTCGATACAAACTAACATTTCATACAGACAAAATGAGAATGTGCGCAATTTTTCAGTAGTCGTGTGCTGTGACACTTTTTTGTATTTTTGTGTCTGCTTTGGTAAGCAAGTAGTTTTTAAGTGAGGTGAAACTTGGGTTATGCAAGACAAATCAGACTCCTGAAAGGGGTACAGTAGTCTGGAAAGGTTGAGAGCCACTGCTCTAGAGGCACAGCATAAAATCTCTCCCCAAGAATGGTAATTGGCATTGAAGATACTGGAACAGTGGTTTCCTCCTAAGTTCCTTGTAGTGGCCTGACGACTTATTTTAGAAATCCAAGTTGCAGGTCTGATTCTGAACCTGTGAAGTCTATGGCAAAGTAGAAACAGAGATTTAACTGATATCCAGATATGTTACCACTATCAAAGGTGGATTAAGGTTTCGTGGGGCTCTGGGCCAGAGCAAATGGTCATCCCTTCCGTCTGCAGCCCCGCCCCCCTTTCTGCCCCTGCGGCCCTGCCCATTCTGCCCCTTCCCCTGCTGCCCCGCCCCATTCCACACACGGTCAGCCCCATTCTGCCCGCCCCCCCCATTGTGGCTCTGCAACCTTGCTCCTTTTTGTAGCCCCAAGACGGGAGAAAGCTCTACCCCCACTCCCTCTGACATGGCCCCGGGCTGCAGCGGAGAGTAAGAGCTCCCCCAGCCCTGAGGCCGCAGCAGGGAGCCAGAGCTCCTCCAGCCCCGGGGCCATAAGCGTAGTTTGACTGCTATGTTTGAGGGGGCAAAGTGTGCCCACGCGCACACACACACACATGCACGTCACGCTGAAGCCAGTCCCCTTGGTTCACTGCCCAGTCCCCTCTTTCCTCCCATCTACAGCAGTACCTGGGCTGCCAGTGGGGGGTGGGAGGGACAGGACGGCATAACGGGGGAGCCCCAGCTGCTGCTGGAGACCACTCCGGCACTAGCTGCTGCAGCGATGTCCCTGCTCTGTTGCTGCTGCGGTTGCCTTCCTCTTGGGGCTGCTGCTGCCCAGGGAACGCCACATGCAGGGCTGCTGTTTCCGCCCACCCCACCCATTCCCATATCCCCTTCTCTTCCTCCTCCTCCTCCTCCTCCTCAGCCCCCCCCCCCCCTTTGCTCTGCCCCCTCTCCCCCTCCCCGGGCATCAGGGTTGTAGAGGCAACCGGTGGACACTAGGACCCAGGAGGCGGTGTCCAGCTGCTGAGGCAGGATCCAGAGTGCAGGGGAAAAGCTGTTCAGTCCTGCTCCGTCTGCTCCCCATGAGCCGAAACATGACAGAAAGGGGGTCAGGGCACGGGGGTGCCTATTTTTCCAGGGCTCTTCAATTGGCCGGGGCCCCTGGGCACGGGCCCTGTCCGCCCAGTGGTAATCCACCACTGACCACTGTTCCCCTTCAAACTACACACACTCTTACTCTTGCTTGGAAATAACAGGGCAGGAATGTACAGCAGCTTCTTAGGCACATTTGTCTTGCATTAGCTTATGCTAAAAATTCTCTCTTTTGACTATATCTTTCTTCCCTCCACCCCCCTTTGCATGTCATTTGTCAGCTTAGATTGTAAATTCTGTGTGGCAGGGACTGTGGCTTCGTGTGTGTCTGCACAACACCTAGCTAAGGGGGGCCCTGGTGTGGCTTCAGGCTTCTAGGAACTGCTGCAGTACAAGTAATAGAAATAGCGCTTAAACTTCAAAAGAGAGAAGAAAGCCTTCTGCTGTAGTGTTTTTTTTTTTTATGAATGCTAGTTCAGTTTTATTGGGTTTTGTAGAGTTATAGCCTTACATCCTTTGTAGATACCTGGGACCAATAGCAACAATTTAGTGAACACTGGCTTTTTCAGGAGATCAGGGTCTGTCTAGTTCAAAATCTTTGGGGTTTTTAAATAGTTTTTCAGCAGTTTACACTTTGGGGAGTTGCAGTCTGTTTACTTGTAACAAAAGAGGAAAACCTAGCTTGTGCTGCAGCGGCAAACAGCCTCAGGTTGTTAAGAAACAAATCTATGAAACAAGCAGAGGGAAGGAACAACAGGAAAAATGAACCATGAGGAAAGTATAAAGAGAGGAGACTAACTTTTCTCCCTCCTTTCCCCTCGCAAACGGATGTGCCAGCTCCTCCGTCATCCAATGGGAGGTATCTATCTAAAGAATAGTGAACAGAGGATAAAAAGTGTGAAAAAAAAACACACATGATGATGATCTTTTAGAAAGTGTGAAATTAAGTATTTTTATTTTTCTATCTTCTATTTCTCAGTGCAACAATGTTTGGGAATATTGTATTTCTAACTGGCTGCAATGGAAAATCTCTGGTAAACTACATATCAGACATGGTATGGGCAGCTTCTGGTATGGGCTATCACACCTTGGCCTACAGAAACTGATGTCTGACATCAAGGTCTCCAAAATAACTGAGAGTTTTCTCAGCAGATTACTTTTAATAAACTAGGAGTACTATTTTGTGAATTTCTTATGAGCCAAGCCTACCTAAAATAATATCTACAGGAAACAAAGTTCCCATTAAAGGTAGTGGCAGTTTTGCCTGAGAAATGAGCACAGGACTGGGATTTGAATGATGTAAATGCAGACATTAGGAACTAGATACGAGTCTTACTCTTTGAATTACAGTTTGTATTGCGGTAGCACCCACAGTTGGCTAGATGCTGTCCACATCCACGCAGGCGGACACAGTCTCTGCCCTGAGGAGTTTGCATAACATCGCCTTTTAGTTTTGTAATCAGTTTTTACAGAAGCCAGTTGACTTCATTGACAAATTCTGCATGCAAATCAGTGGTATCTTATCGCCCTAAGGATTGCATCTGTTAAACTGATGTACATTTTCAGTATAAATTATTCTAACAAGAGACCGATCAGTGATTAAATGGATAACGCTCTGCCAACAGCCCCCTTTATACCAATGGGGGCTCCAGCTCTTGGGTCTCCACTGACCACATCTGTGGTGGTGTTGCCTGGGAAGACAGGTGGTCTTTCAGAGAAGTAACAAAATCCTGATTTGTTTACACTTGAAATCACTACAGAGATGCTGTTCTCCTTTTCACTCCCTCCCTCCTACTTCCAAATTCACTCATGAGAGTCAAAGGAAGTATTTCAGCCTTAGTGCTAAAACTTGGCAAATATTAAACATTTCACCTTGCTTGTGTGACTGTGCCATGTAATAGATACAATTGCTGTATAGGGGCATAAGATCATTGACGGAAAGCAAGCCATACCCTTTGTCCATCTTGCTGTATAAAGTTCTTTTTAACACTTTCAGAGTCCATTAACTAACCTTAGCAACACAGCTATATCTTTGTTAACTGAATGATTTTTTTCCTTAAAGATCTTTTTGCAACAATAACCACTAGATGGTGCTCTCCTATTTAGATAATAGTAAAAACAGTATTAACTATAAGTCATCCAGTAAGAGCATGTTGGAGACCCCCTACTCTTGGGGCACCCAGCTTTTTAATTGTAGAATACATCTTTGTTCTTTGCCTGACCTGCAGAGTGACATCACTGCCTTTCTTCCTGTTGCACTGTAGCTGCCTGACTCACAGGCTTTGACACAAGCCAGATGGCTGCGATTGGTAGGCGCACAGGCTGCCTGGTACTGCAGTTGATGAAACAGAATAGGAAGACGTTTTATGATCAGTTGCGGGAGCACAATAAGACTGCAGCTTTGCTAGGTAATTACATTTTCACTGCACACTTTACTTCTCACAGTGAAGGTCACTAGAAAAAAATACATTTTTATTTGTAGTGCTTATTATGTATAGATCTTTGATCTTTTATTAGTCAGTAGTCTGCTCTGGAGGATTTTTTTTAACCAGTTCTGCAGTCACTCGTGAAAATGACATGTTTATTTATGTTTAATGGTTCTTTCGAGCTGTTCGTGGTGTGGCACTTACCTTCCTTCTCTCTTTTGTCTCCATTTAGTAACATAAAAATGTTTTGGTTTTGTAGTGAGTTTAGTTTGGAGAAGTCAGAGTTCAAGCATGTTAATGCAAGCAGATTTCTGTCAGATATACTCCAGAGTGATGTGATAATATATATTACTGTTTATTATGTGTTTGTTCTTCAGGGGTCAGAAGAGATCATGCACAGACTTCTCTTCTGGTTCAGGAAATGTACAAGAGAAAATCATTCCTGAGTACATTTCTGGGCATTTCCATTCTGTAACCATTTTTTAAAAACATGTCTTGGAAGAGGTTGAGAGTGGTGCATTGTTGTTCAAATCATTAACCATTAGGGGCCTAATCCTGCTCCCACTGAAATCAATGAGAATTTCACTATTGACTTCAGTGGGGGTGGGTTTGAATCCTAGGTGCCAATTACTGCAGTAATCTTCTGAAGCAGACTGCAGCTATGAATGACTATCCTATGAGGCAGCTGCATTTCATCCTTCCTATTGTGAGGTAAACAAAACAATCACCAGAGACACATGTTGCATCTTACAAACTAAAAAATCCCCACTGCCATATCCCCCTCTTCTATATTGGTGCCAGCTGGAAAATTGCTTGAATGTATCCCTTGAAGAATTTAAGATCTAAATGATCTTTATTTAAAGAAATGATTGTCCCATTATTTTTTCTGGTAACTGGAAAGTTTATTTGTTAAAATAAAATTTGGCTTTGTTTAACCAGCCAGCCAACTGAACGGGTTTTCATAATGGTTGGTTACCAACATTCACCACATAGACATGTGTTTTTAGTAAATTTTTAATTGCAAATTTGGGTTGCCCTGCATTGCACGACATTAAGATTTCCCCCCTGCCTGGTAACTAACAAAGACTTGCAGCATTGTATGCTATGTATTCTAATTAACAAATGTAAACAAGCTTACAGAAGAAGGCAAAAAGGGGCTAAACGAACTAATAAATGTGCATTCAGAATTCCGTAGTCCTATGTTTTCT
This sequence comes from Natator depressus, assembly GCF_965152275.1. Classification (NCBI taxonomy): domain Eukaryota; kingdom Metazoa; phylum Chordata; order Testudines; family Cheloniidae; genus Natator; species Natator depressus. The sequence goes on along the minus strand of NC_134234.1, from coordinate 285,963,500 downwards.
TTTCAGATAGAATCATAACCCATCAGGTTTGCTATGAATGTATCTAACATTTTTGATGTTTTCATCTTTTTTTTTTTTTCCCTACTCAGCTCTTGCCCCTGTTCTTTGCCTCTGGTTTTGTTGGTGAGGATATCACAGTGATGTCTGCATTCAACCTGCTGCATTTGGTGACAAAGAGCCAGCCAGTGGCCCTGCGAGCCTGTGGGCTTCCCTCAGGTTGAATGGGTGCTGCTTGTTGTGTCATGCATATTGAGGGCCCTTTTAGGAATGGGTGTCTCTGCTGCAGGAAATGATACACTATGGTTTACTAAATTTAGTTGCAATTTATTAGAGTTCTCTGTTGAAGCCGGAAGTTTGTAATAAATCACTGCTTTGCTTTTAGTGTGTTCATAGCCCAGATTTTAGAATGCTTTGGAAACATTGTCCAGCTTCCTTGCCCAGTATATTACCATATCTCAAATTTGATAGCATCTTCCTGTCCCCTGACACAGACTATGCAGTTAACTTGAAAATCACAGTTGTATTACATATTACACACGGTTTTAATAAGAAATTGCTTAGCAGCATTTAATATATGAAATATTGTTATTTAATAAGTCTCTTAGGAAAATGTTTTACAAATACTGTTCAAGTGCATTGAAATCTTTTTCACCATTTATTCCTTTGTGTGTGTGTGTGTGTGAAATTTTTATTGTAAATTTACTTTTAATAATAGTGCACACAAAGGTTCATGCAGAAAGTGATGTGAGCTGTAATGTAATTTTCTTTCCCTCACAATGTGTACTTTCGTTGTGTTACTATAGTTCAAACAAACCAAAATGCTCCATCACAGCTGCTTTTTTTTAGAAAAAACATCCACCTTTAAGAAAAATTTAAAGAGGAATAACTACACGTCATGTGTAATGCCCCGCTCCTGAATTGGGATTTGCAAAGGCAGCTGTTGGGGCATAAGGGCCCATCCATGTGAATCTGACTGCAAGACCTTAGTCTAAATGTTTAATATCTGCATTTAAACAGTAACATATGTAATATCTTTATAAGATACCAAATCTGACTATTTGACAGGAAATGACAACTTTAGTGGGTTAATTTTTAGAGTTCAAAGGCTATCTGGAATTATTTTTTTAAAAAGTCAAAATAAAAACTAAGATGAAGCTGTAAATAATCACTGATTGAAACCCCAAGTAACCTTCCAATCTGGGCATTTGTTATGCACCCATCGCCACTGAATACAAACAACACAAAAATACAACAAAATACAAACACACAATACACACACAAAATACAACAACCAAAGCATCATTGCTGTTTGCTAATATAATTTCAGAGCAGCATATTGCATATGGAAGAAGTGTCATAAATGCTTTCGGTGATCGGACACAACAGTTAAGCTTAATTGATTTTTCTAGAGATGTTTTATTTGAACTATCAAAACTGAGCCCCAGTTTTGTGGCATAGGGGTCCATTTTCCTTTCCATAACTCCCATTAACTTAAACAGGAGTTACAATCCATCTTGATAAGGAGACAATAGACCCCATTGTGTTAGCCTGATCTTTGCTTCCAATTATATGTGCTGCTGACTCAGGCTTCAAATCCTAAAAACAGAGGACAAGCAAATTTCCTAACTTTTTGTGCACTTTTGATGTGAGCTCACACTAGTGAGACCTGCCTTAAAATGAGGCATTTACAGCTTTCCTGTTCATTTTGTACCTATTCTAACAAGCAGATCTCAAAGCTGGTCTGTTAGGAACAGAATCTGACAGAAGTATTTCTGGTGCATACCTGCTCATAAATCATCACATTAACCATTTTGTCACCTGCGTCACTGGCATAATCCAATATTCACGTTTTATTATGACTTTTATATCTCTGCAATTTATTTCTGTTTGTATGATCCATAGCTACCCAAACTTTAACAGATCAGTTACACTGTTACTCTGAAACCTACTTTATAGATGTATATTATAAAACAAAATTCATCCACTGATAGCAGAATAATGTATAACTGCATATTTCATGTGTTCTAAGAGGAAACTAAATTTCCTAAACACTTTTATAAATTAATGTTGGCTAATTTTGTCTTCAATTTGTGTATGTGTAGTAGAGGTGGGGAACAGAAGTAAATGGTGAAGGGTGCATCATATAAATGCAAGAGTAAGTCCTAGAAGTAATATTTGCATAAATGCCACAGTCCAACTGGATCTTGAGTTTACCTTCAAAGACAGAGAAGTGCCCTGTTTTCTTTAGAATTACAAGCATTTTATGAAAATTATTTTCTTGTGCCCCCCCCATCATATTCTGTACAAAATGTATAATGTACGACTCTATCACTTTGTGCTGTGACCACATCAAGTCTCAAGGTAAGCAGGATTAGATCTACTTTTAGTTGGATAGAAATTTTCAAAGAAAATCCAGGTGGTACAAGAAGTGGTTTAGGAGGCATAATTTCACGTGCGTCACTTAGTGAACCAATGCCACCAAATAATTTTAGGGAGCAGTGTGCTGACAAAGGTTCCATCTTTCAAATGAGCCATAAAACCAAGGCTCTAGCCTTGTTAAACTATCTTGTAATTGGTAAACTGGGATTACTCACATCAATAAAGTTCCACACTTATAATATTTGCTGGATTGGGCACAATAATGTAATTTTTATACCCATTTTAATTTTCTGGATGATACCCAGAATCAGCTGTTGCCTCTTATGAATAAGTGCTTCAATCCAAATATGTAATCTATATACTGCCCCTAAGCTTTGCTTGTGCTATAAAATGGAGTTCATATATACTGTCATTTATAGATTAGGACCAAATGAAATCTTTTTTGCTTTTCAAAACAAATACATTCAATTTCATTTCAGAATAGTACATGCATTAATTTTTAGAACATCTGCTTTTTATTTCAAGTAATTCTTCCCGATCCAAAAATCTTCAGTATATTGTAACTTTTGTCTTGTGTTCTGACCATTCTGAAGTTTATGGATACACACTGAGTTATGTGATAAACTGTATACCTTTCATATCATTATTATTATTATTGTTAATTTGATGGAAGGTTTGTTTGCATTTTTAATATCCACATATTAATGCCTGAGGTATAAATGCATTCTTCTAACTATACAAAATAATAGGATTAAATCTAATTTATAGTAAGCAGGGAAGAAATAGCTAAAATGTACCCCAGTGCTCCAAACTTCCAGTAGATGGCACTAATCATATATTCTTTTGCATAAATAGAACAGAATGAAAAGTTTCCACTTTAGAAATCATTCATATATAGGTACAATCTGAGAATTTAGTTTAAAGTGTGTGTAAACTATCATAAGAAAAGCATGAGCATTATGAAAAACCACCCAAGTTTGGGCTTATACACAAACTTCATTCATATAATGTTAGAGGTTTCCTCATTTCCAGTAACAGTTGCAATTCCATTATACTTTCACATGATTTAGAATAAACTGACACTGTTTGACCCTGATCCGGTGCGCTCCACGTCCAGTGAAATGTAGGAGACGGTCAGCATCTCTCAAGATTGGGTTCATAAGGAAATAGATCTGGTTTGAAATCTTTTAAGATAAGAACAAATTTTCCTTTGGCTACTTTAATGCATACCAGCAAGTCACGGGTCCAAGCAGTAATGATGCATATTCCATATACATATGTTTTCTGTAGCAGAGCACCAAGTTATAAAGAAAAATCTTACTTTGCTTTGCTGTGTCTTTGAATTATTATGGGCTCTCATTCCTTTTAAAAAGTGTCCTTTTTTTTTTTTTTTTAACACTTTGAATGTTGTGCTGCTTGCATCACATTTTTTTGCATGAGATAGAAATCTGTTTTTCTGCTGCTGTAGATCAGGAAAGATTACAGTATTTGTAAAAATTAAGTAAAACTAATGATACAAAATTCTAGAGAGCTTGGGTATGCTTACGTGCACATTTTCGCATAGGTGTATGAAATAATAAAGACTTAAATTATAATTCAGTTGTTGTGCAGTGTTTAATTACTAGAATGATTAAAATAGTACTGGCAAACCACACTTTTCTAGGATACGGTTGTTGTATTACAATACATCTGTATGAAAAGGGTGCTGGGCATATGGTGTAAGTCTCTTTTATTAAATAAATATATGTAGTATGTTTTTTCATAACACCTTTTATTAAATCTCAATTACTTGAAAATTAATTGGAAATATAAGTAAAATATACTGAATAGATAATCAAAATTGGACTGTTTGCAGTAATCCATTAACATGAAGGATTACATGTAGGGGCAGCTCTTGCAAACATGAGTAATTCACCTGTGTGAACCACGTGAACTCAGGGACTACTCATGTCAGTTAATTTAACTCTCACACGCAGTTTTTGCAAAATCTGGCTTTTATAATGGAAGTTCTGAAACCTTGAGTCAACCATGCCCCCTCCCTCCCGCTCGCCTGCGCATCCACCAAAATTGTAATCACTATTGGATTTTATACAGAATGTGTATATATTGTGTAACTTAAATATGTCTAAATGTATCTGTTGTATATGTGTACATATGATTTTCATATATGCTGTAATTTTCCCGTAGTTTCTCTTCATATGTTACCAAGGATGTCATACAGCAGATGTCTCTTCATGTAGTTTGAAAAAAAATATTAGTGAGAGAGAGAATATATACTAACTTTAGAAACACCCACTGATACGCCTATGGTTAAGTGCCTGTCAGTGTTTTCATTATAAATTCCTGTTTTGTGGGGTTTATAACTTACTTGCTCTGAGCTTAAATTTGTCATACAAGGTCTGAGATATGTGTGCTTTTGTCCCCTCTCCAGACAGTATTTTAAAAGAACGAGAGAGAGAGAAGAAAATTCACTGTTTTTTGAAGATTTAAATACATTTATGCTTCTATAATCAAAATATTGTTTTTATCTGAAATACAATTTTTCATGTTGCTAGTTCATTAGTTTGCCAGGATATAGAGAATTACCTAAGTGTTGAAGATGAAAAGTACTATGTAAGTGCCACAGTAAATAGTATGTTAATGCATTTATATATACTTAACATAAAAATGGTGCTTTCAGTTGTCGCTTATAGAGACTAAGTACCTTTCTTCAAGATTTTTATTGTGTCTATCCTAGTGACATCATAATAGCACCCTGTTGTAACCTGACATGGTATGTTGTTGTCATATCTATGTAATGGCTTCTAAAGGAAGAACACACACCTATATGAGGAAAAAATAACCTTTGTAAAGGTGCCTGAATGGAAATTTACCCAGATATTTTGATCATTTAGGAAACTAATGTATCGTTTACTACTATTTAAATCTGCAATTGTTTAAATATTGTACATTTGTATATATGCACTGTAAAAGGTTTTGTTCAATATTATTTGTTCATTCTTTAGTATCAAAGAGAGAATGAAATTTATTCATAAAATTGGTTTGAGTAACATTTATATCATGCCTTGTACTTGCAAAAATTGGAATTTGTATAAAAGGCTGAAATTCCTTCCTTAGCACCCTCTTCTCTGCCCCATATTAGAAATAACCAACAGGGAACACTTTCCACATGAGCTACACAATATAGGCATATCATGTTAAGTCACTGGTGTCCACCCCTCTCAGTTGGACCCCTGGACCCTTGCAAGAAATTGATGGACAGGCAGTCTTGATTCCCGCAATGCTCTGTCCAGGCATTGTTGCGAGGGCCTTTCATTTTCTGTGTATTCATCTCTTATATCTTTGTTTGTCTCTGTTCCTTTTCCTTTGCATTCTTTTTCTGCATTTGTTTTCTTGGGTTTTTGTCCTCTCCTCATTCTGTGACTCACTAGAAGGCCCTGTTACATGCTTCATCTGGTGGGAAGTCCCGGTGGTACTGAGTGGCCCGTGCTTAGTGGCTGAGCACTGTGCTGTGAGAGAAGAGAAGCTGCTTGGGATGGTGAGCAGGTGCCTGTGCTCCCATCGTTACAAACAAAGAGCCACTTCCACAGTCTGTTGCATTAGAGATCCCAGTGGGAGCAGAGTGGGAATGCGATGATGACTTTTAAGGACCCAGCCAATCGCATGGGGTTCCCAAACTTTTTACTGGCACAATCCCATTTTAATGAAGTATTTTCTGCCGGGACTCCAGAAGAGCAAAATGACATCCTCTGCACAGCGTGACTTTGCACGCATCGTACGTGTGAGACCATGCTGCATGGACAATGCCATTTTGCTCTTTAAAATGGTGTTCTCTACGCAATGTGACTTCATACATATGGTGTGTATAAGGTCACGCTGTGCGGAGGATGCCATTTTGCTCTACAAAATGGCATCCTGCGTGCAAGGTCACGGTGCATGATCACTATACATGCTAGATCACACTGTGCGGAGCAAAATGGCATCCTCTGCACATTCGGGATTGCCACAACCCCACAGTTTGGGAACTGCTGAAGTAGCATGTTTGCAGGGCAAGTATGGGGTAGTTTTGGGATATCAGAACTTCCTTTGCACACATCGTTCCACTTCTATGCTTCACACCACCTCGGCTGAGGTAGCTTGCCCCTTCCTCTGAGCTTGGGAAACACTAGGGTAATTTAAAGATGGATTTTCAGCCTTAACTCTGGGTTTCATTGTTTTAGAGACTATACAGTTGTGGCCATGAAAAATGAATATTTTGCCAGCAATCATCATGTTTTTGTTTAACTTTTGTATATAAACAGCCCCATAGGCCTGAGTAATTCCTCAAGGGCAACAAAGAAACTCTCCCTGATCTAAAGAGTTTTTAATCCAGGTTAGAGAGGATATCATGCAGAGGGAGATGATCTCGAGCAAGAAGAAGGGAGGCTTACACAAAATAAGGTTTCTTGTTCCTTCAAATTTATATATCATGTTACTTCCCCCTTTAAAAAAAAAATCTAGATTTTATTAGGTTGACCAGGGAGAACAGGAGACTGTTGGAGAGGGTGTGGTGAGCAGTAGGTTTCAAGGAGGCATTTGACTGAGGTTGCATTACATACAGGATCAGGGTAGTGAGCAGCATGGATTAAAGCCCAGATGTGTTGAGGGGGAAGGATATACTGGAAAGCAGAATTAGCAGAGTGGGAGAGAAGAGAGGAGATACTAGCTGGGCAAGAGTTGCATAGACACTTGAAGGTGGTGATGCATTTGGAGTTGATGTAGGTGGTGTTCTGGATACACTCAAGGGATTTCCAAAGGGGAAGGGTGTCTGCCTGTCAACTAGACCTGCAGTGGTACAAAGTGCGAGTCAGATAAGCAAGGAAGGGGAGTGTTGCCATAGCATAGATGTGGCATTACCAAGGCATGGATGGAGATTTTGGCACTAAGAATGGAGAGGAAAAGAGATATTCAGGAGAAATGGTAGAGAAGTGTTGTCTAACTTGTGGCCCTCTAGGGAGACTGTTAAAACACCTTACACAGAAAATTTGCTTTTGATTACAAATTGAAAATGTGCTCTGCCTGCCATGCCTGGGGATATAATAAAGGAGGTGTTAGAATTGAGTCCATCATTACGGGAAGGAAGTGGCTGGGCATCGCCTCTCCTGCAGCCTCAGGAACAGCTCTGATGTGACCAAGGAGTGCTCTGAGCAGCTGTTGTTCTTTTCCTGCTGCATTTACTCAATAGATCCCCTCTGGCTACCTGCTGTATTGCAGGCAAGAAAGACAGAGTAGCTCTGGCTACTCCATTGCCAAGTATCCTGCTGAGCTGTGGGAGCCCCAAGGAAAGCACAGCAGGATAAGAGCTCAGCTGGGTCTTCCTGAGCCTGTGGGTATAGCTAGAGAAGGATGGGCTCCCTACTCCACATAGCCGTGTAGGGGAGAGGGAAAAGAGAAGCTGAGAACTAAATCATTTATGGATCCCTGTTTTTCTGGCTTAGGCCTGTTGCAGGTTAAAGTATTTGGGGGGCTAAGTGCTGCCAGCTGGCAATAGTCCACTAGGCAGCAAAATCTACGCTGGGGATAGCTGGAGCACAGTATGCTCCAGCCTTGTCCTCTTGTCCTTAGTACATCTCTCTGTGCCGATGGTCGTGGGCATAGGAGCCAGCTGTGCCTGCTAGGAACTCTTGAACACTGTGGGACTTGCAGGTAGTTTCAGCTCTTAGCAGCTCAGAAGGACATGAACAGGGTAGAGAATGTGCCCCAAAATATTGATTGTGGCACCTTGGCCTTTTGAAATACTGTGTTCTGTCCACAGGCTGAGAAGGTGGCACATTGCTATTGCCGAGGAAGTTACCAGGAGGACTTAGCAACAGCCTGAATAACTCTAAGTTGCACACTACTGTGGTAACTGCTGGCAAATGCTGACGTTTTAATTGTTTCTACTGCAGGTTAGACTTTTATTAAAGCTGTGGGAATATACGTATTTTGATGGGTTACTGAAATATTTTTAAACGCATAAGGTAGCTGGAAAGACTGAGCAATTCGCTATTTTTAATTTTAGCTTAATTCTTATGTTAAAATATTTCCATATGTTATGTCTTCATTTTTATGTCGTGCCTGGTGAAAGGTGCCAAAATGACAGCATTGGACTCGGAAGTCTCCTCTCTGGGGAGAAAAAAGATAGCGTAGCATAAGTTTCTCCCCACTCAGCCAACCTGTCTCAATCTTGGCTTGTGGTGTTCACTTGTAAGGATGAAGAGAATAGGCCAGTCTTCGTGCTTCCTCAGGTTTTAGCCTTTCTGATGTGACCGCCAGCGGAGGTGCCAGTTACTACGGTGAGGATGGTTTCTTTTACGTGGATGTTACCGTTGGGAGCTATGCTGAGTATCTACTCATATCACCTAGGCCACTGAACAATTATAGAACAATTCAGACTCAGAACTTAAAGGTAAAAAACTTCATCCTATTACCAATCCACCATAGCTAGCCTGTTCCCAGTTTGTCATTAATTTAGAAGTTTAGTGTTATATTGGCTTTTTTTCTTCTCGAAGGTATAAAATTAGAGCTGTTGATTAATCGCAGTTAACTCACGCAATTAACTCAAAAAATTAATCATGATTAAAACAATTTATCGTGATCAATCGCAGCTTTAATCACACTTAAACAATAGAATATCAATTGAAGTTTATTTAATAATTTTTGAATGTTTTTCTACATTTTCAAATACATGGATTTCAATTACAACACAGAATACAAAGTGTACAGTGATCACTTTATATTATTTTTATTTCAAATATTTGCACTGTAAAAATGATAAAAGAAAGTGTTTTTCAATTGACCTTATACAATACCATAATGCAATCTCTTTATCATGAAAGAGCAACTTACAAATGTAGATTTTTTTTGTTACAAAACTGTTTGTTTTTGAGTGCAATGTAAAACTTTAGAATCTACAAGTCCACTCAGTCCTACTTCTTATTCAGCCAATCCCTAAGATGCAAGTTTGTTTACATTTACAGGAGAAAATGCTGCCCGCTTCTTATCTACAATGTCACCTAAAAGTGAGCGCAGGCGTTCACATGGCATTTTTGTAGCTGGCATTGCAAAGTATATTTATGCCAGATATGCTAAAGATTCATATGACCCTTCATGCTTTGGTCACCATTCCAGAGGACATGCTTCCATGCAGATGACGCTTGTTAAAAAAAAAAATGCATTAATTAAATTTGTAACTAAACTCCTTGGGGGAGAATAGTATGTCTCCTGCTCAGTTTTCCTGCATTCTGTCATATATTTCATGTTATAGCACTCTCAAATGATGATCCAGCACATGTTGTTCGTTTTAAGAACACTTTCACTGCAGATTTGACAACACAAAGAAGGTACCAGCGTGAGATTTCTAAAGATAGCTACAGGACTCGATCCAAGGTTTAAGAATCTGAAGTGCCTTCCAAAATCTGAGAGGGATGAGGTGTGAAGCATGCTTTCAGAAGTCTTAAAAGAGCAACGCTCCAATGCAGAAACTACAGAAATCGAACCACCAGAAAAGAAAATCAACCTTTTGCTAGTAGCATTTGACTCATGATGATGAAAGTGAACATGCGTCAGTCCGAACTGCTTTGGATCGTTATTGAACAGAACCCATCATCAGCATGGACACATGTCCTCTAGAATGGAGGTTGAAGCAAAGGGTCATATGAACCTTTAGCACATCTGGCACGTAAATATCTTGCAACACTGGCTACAACAGTGCCATGTGAACACCTCTTCTCACTTTCAGGAGACATTGTAAACGAGAAATGGGCAGCATTTGTTTGTCTGAGTGAGTGACTGAACAGGAAGTAGGACTGAACGGACTTGCAGGCTCTAAAGTTTTACATTGTTTTATTTTTGAATGCAGTTATTTTTTTGTACATAATTCTACATTTGTAAGTTCAACTTTCATGTTAAAGAGATTGTATTACAGTACTTGTATAAGGTGAATTGAAAAATACTATTTCTTTTGTTTTTTTATAGCACAGATATTTGTAATAAAAATAAATATAAAGTGAGCACTGTACACTTTGTGTCCTGTTGTAATTCAAATCAATATATTTGAAAATGTAGAAAACGTTCAAAAATATTTATATAAATAGTATTCCATTATTGTTTAACAGTGCGATTAATCACACGATTAATCACAATTAATTTTTTTAATAGTTTGACAGCCCTATATATAATGTGGCAACATTTTTTCCAGGACCTTTTGGAGTTTAGCTGTAATGCAAGGACAGTGACCTCATATACATATATCCTTGAAAGAGGCTGATCTATAATATCTTTTCAAATTTTCTAAGTACCAGGATTGCTCAATTTTAGTGAAGGTGCTTCCATTTACAAAGCACTGTGCCACCGTAATCATAGTAATCCTAAAAAGAATAGATGGAAAAGCCCTATAAGGTAGTTATAGTCACCTGCCAGCCTAAGCAAGATAGTTGCTTGAGTGCTTTGCCCAGTCTATGTATAAATCTGTGATTGATTTTGAAAGGATGTAAAACCAAGTGTCAGTGACTAGTGGTGATATTTCAGCAGTGCACAGGACACAGATGCCTCTGATAAGGAAGTAAAGGGGCCATCCCATAGAGATGATATACAGAGCTATTTTTCCCATATGAAAAAACACTTTTTTTTCTTTTTTTTTTAAAATGTTTTTTACATTGCAAAAGCAGCTCTTTATTTGTTCTTCATAGGATGAGTCATTTCTTACAGGGTCTATCGCAGCCACATAGCCACCATTGTTCCACTAGCAGTTTTATGGAACTAAAGGGGAAAACACTAGGCATGAGATGAGCCAGGCACCCATAACTCCCAGTGACTCTAGCTCTAAAGGGTGAGATGATTAAAAAAAAAAAAATTGGTTCCAATACCAAAGTCTAGCTTAAAAGAAGAGTGTAAAAAAGGGGGTTTGGTTTGGTTTGGTTTGGTTTGCACTGCTATCAGTCATTGAGATCTTTGGAAGTTTGATTTTTGCATGAGAATCTTATGATGGAGCTGAAAATATCTGGAGAGAGAGAGGGCCAGTATATGTGGATCGTCAACAAAACATCATGATCATGGTTTGTTGACGATACATCCAGATTAAAAACAAATTAGAGAACTCCAGATCCATTGTAAGTTTCCCATGCAATAAAATACACTTTAAAAGAACCAGCTTTCCCCTTCACTGTGTCAACTCTTCCTTCTATCCCTTCTGAGTGTTAAAATAAAAGAGGGGGCTGATATTATTTAACTGGCACCTGACCCAAAATATCATCTCCAGCACTCAGATTTCCCCCACACAGTGCTGTGAAAATGATCTCTTTCTCCATTGCTAGTGCTTGCTTAAAACTGCAAATGGTATGGGATGTAGGTGGGATGTAGTCACCTGAAGCAAGGAAATGAAGGAGCCATTCCACAAAGAAATACAGAGCTCTCCCCCCCCATCACCCCAATATATGAAACAGTAATTTTAAGACCAAGATTTGAATTTTATTTAAACTTGGCTTTGCATATATTCAAGATAATAGCATGTTGTCTTGCTAGTTGAAGAGAATCCTAGAATATCAGGGTTGGAAGGGACCTCAGGAGGTCATCTAGTCCAACCCCCTGCTCAAAGCAGGACCAATCCCCAACTAAATCATCCCAGACAGAGCTTTGTCAAGCCTGAGCTTGAAAACCTCTAAGGAAGGAGATTCCACCACCTCCCTAGGTAACCCATTCCAGTGCTTCACCACCCTTGAAACAGTTGAAAACAGCTATCAAATCCCCCCTCATTCTTCTCTTCCACAGACTAAACAATCCCAGTTCCCTCAGCCTCTCTTCATAAGTCGTGCTCCAACCCCCTAATCATTTTTGTTGCCCTCCGCTGGACTCCACTTTCCAATTTTTCCACATCCTTCTTGTAGTGTAGGGGCCCAAAACTGGACACAGTACTCCAGATGGACCTCACCAACGTCAAATAGAGGGGAATGATCACGTCCCTCGATCTGCTGGCAATGCCCCTACTAATACAGCCCAAAATGCCGTTAGCCTTCTTGGCAACAAGGGCACACTGTTGACTCTTATCTAGCTTCTTGTCCACTGTAACCCCTAGGTCCTTTTCTCCAGAACTGCTGCCTAGCCATTCGGTCCATAGTCTGTAGCGGTGCATGGGATTCTTCCGTCCTAAGTGCAGGACTCTGCACTTGTCCTTTGTTGAACCTCATCAGATGTCTTTTGGCCCAATCCTCCAATTTGTCTAGGTTCCTCTGTATCCTATCCCTATCCTCCAACATATCTCCCAGTCCTCCCAGTTTAGTGTCATCTGCAAACTTGCTTAGGGTGCAGTCCACACTATCCTCCAAATCATTAATGAAGTTATTGAACAAAACCAGCCCCAGGACTGACCCTTGGAGCATTCTGCTTGATACCGGCTTCCAACTAGACATGGAGCCATTGGTCACTACCCGTTGAGCCCAACGATCTAGCCAGCTTCCTATCCACCTTATAGTCCATTCATCCAGCCCATACTTCTTTAACTAGCTGGCAAGAATACTGTGGGAGACTGTATCAAGAGTTTTGCTAAAGTCAAGGAATAACACAGCCACTGCTTTTCGCTCATCCACAGAGCCAGTTATCTCATCATAGAAGGCAATTAGGTTAGTCAGGCATAACTTGCCCTTGGTGAATCCATGCTGACTGTTCCTGATCACTTTCCTGTCCTCGAAGTGCTTCAGAATTGATTCCTTGAGGACCTGCTCCATGGTTTTTCCAGAGACTGAGGTGAGGCTGACTGGCCTGTAGTTCCCCGGATCTTCCTCCTTCCCCTTTTTAAAGATGGGCACTCCATTAGCCTTTTTCCAGTCTTCTGGGATCTCCCCCGGTCGCCATGAGTTTTCAAAGATAATGGCCAATGGCTCTGCAATCACATCCGCCAACTCCTTTAGCACCCTCGGATGCAGTGCATCCAATCCCATGGACTTGTGCTTGTCCAGCTTTTCTAAATAGTCCCGAACCACTTCTTTCTCTACAGAGGGCTGCTCACCTCCTCCCCATGCTGTGCTGCCCAGTACAGCAGTCTGGGAGCTGACCTTGTTTGTGAAGACAGAGGCAAAAAAAGCATTGAGTATATTAGCTTTTTCCACATCCTCTGTCTCTAGGTTGCCTCCCTCATTCAGTAAGGGGCCCACACTTTCCTTGGCTTTCTTCTTGTTGCTAACATACCTGAAGAAACCCTTCGTGTTACTCTTAACATCTCTTGCTAGCTGCAACTCCAGGTGTGATTTGGCCTTCATGATTTCACTCCTGCCATGCCTGAGCAATATTTTTGTACTCCTCCCTGGTCATTTGTCCAAGCTTCCACTTCTTGTCAGTTTCTTTTTTGTGTTTAAGATCAGCAAGGATTTCACTGTTAAGCCAAGCTGGTCGCCTGCCATATTTACTATTCTTTCTACACATGGGGATGATTTGTCCCTGTAACCTCAATAAGGATTCTTTAAAATACAGCCAGCTCTCCTGGACTCCTTTCCTGCTCATGTTGTTCTCCCAGGGGATCCTGCCCATCAGTTCCCTGAGGGAGTCAGTCTGCTTTTCTGAAGTCCAGGGTCCATATTCTGCTGCTCTCCTTTCTTCCTTGTCTCAGGATCCTGAACTCAACCATCTCATGGTCACTGCCTCCCAGGTTCCCATCCACTTTTGTTTCCCCTACTAATTCTTCCTGGTTTGTGAGCAGCAGGTCAAGAAGAGCTCGGCCCCTAGTTGGTTCCTCCAGGACTTGCACCAGGAAATTGTCCCCTACACTTTCAAAAACTTCCTGGATTGTCTGTGAACTGCTGTATTGTTCTCCCAGCAGATATCAGGGTGATTGAAGTCTCCCATGAGAACCAGGGCCTGTGATCTAGTAACTTATATTAGTTGCCAGAAGAAAGCCTCGTCCACCTCATCCCCCTGGTCTGGTGGTCTATAGCAGACTCCCACCATGGCATCACCCTTGTTGCTCTCACTTTTAAACTTAATCCAGAGACTCTCAGGTTTTTCTGCAGTTACGTACCGGAGCTCTGAGCAGTCATACTGCTCTCTTACTTACAATGCAACTCCCCCACCTTTTCTGCCCTGCCTGTCCTTCCTGAACAGTTTATAACGATCACTGACAGTACTCTAGTTATGTGAGTTATCCCACCAAGTCTCTGATATTCCAATCACATCATAATTCCTTGACTGTGCCAGGACTTCCAGTTCTCCCTGCTTGTTTCCCAGGCTTCTTGCATTTGTGTATAGGCACTTAAGATAACTCATTGATTGTCCTGTTTTCTCAGTATGAGGGAGGAGTCCTCCCCTCTTGAGCTCTCCTGTTCGTGCTTCCTCCCGGTATCCCACTTCCCCACTTACCTCAGGGCTTTGGTCTCCTTCTCCCGGTGAACCTAGTTTAAAGCCCTCCTCACTAGGTTAGCCAGCCTGCTTGCGAAGATGCTCTTCCCTCTCTTCGTTAGGTGAAGCCCATGTCTGCCTAGCACTCCTCCTTCTTGGAACACCATCACATGGTCAAAGAATCCAAAGCCTTCTCTCCGACACCACCTGTGTAGCCATTTCTTGACTTCCACGATTCAACGGTCTCTACCCAGGCCTTTTCCTTCCACGGGGAGGATGGACGAGAACACCACTTGCACCTCAAACTCCTTTATCCTTCTTCCCAGAGCCACGTAGTCCGCAGTGATCCGCTCAAGGTCATTCTTGGCAGTATCATTGGTGCCCACGTGGAGAAGCAGGAAGGGGTAGCGATCCGAGGGCTTGATGAGTCTCGGCAGTCTCTCTGTCACATCGTGAATCTTAGCTCCTGGCAAGCAGCAGACTTCTTGGTTTTCCCAGTCAGGGCGGCAGATAAATGACTCAGTCCCACTGAGGAGGGAGTCCCCGAACACCACCACCCGCCGCCTCCTCTTGGGAGCAGTGGTCATGGAACCCCCATCCCTAGGACAGTGCATCTCATGCCTTCCAATCGGTGGAGTCTCCTTCTGCTCCCTTCCCTCAGATGTATTATCTAGTCAACTCTCCGCATTAGTACCTGTGGAGAGAACATGAAAATGGTTGCTCACCTGTATCTGCATTGCTGGTACATGGACGCTCCTCTTTCTTCTTCTGGAGGTCACATGCTGCCAAATTTCTTCACCGTCCTTCTGTCCCCGCTGCGCGGGCTGCTCTGATTCTTCAGAATGTTGTGCCTGTAGAAGCATATCCTGATGTCTGTCCAGGAAATATTCTGTTTCTCTTATGCAACGCAGGGTGGATCCTTGTTTCTCCAGACTTTGAACCTTCTCTTCCAATATGGAAACCAGCTTGCACTTTGTACAGACAAAGTTGCTTCTGTCCTGTGTAAGAAAGACAAACATGGCACATTCCTGTGCAGGTAACAACAACTGAACGCTCACCATCCATATTACCTTCCTTCTAAGAGTTTCCTCAGCTGTTGCAGGAACTACTCAGTGAAGCCTGCAAGATGAAAGCCTCAGTGGGCTCTCCCCAGGCAAACTCCTTCTATTAGCCACTCTGCTGTTCGCCGCTCAGCCAGGGCTGCTGCAAGGATGTTTTACGCCCTTGGCGAAACTTCCAACTTGTGCCCGCCCCCCTCCCCCCCCCGGGGAGCCCTGCGGCAGTCCCCACCTCCCCCTTTCTCCCCCACTCCCCTTGGCCCGGGGAGCCGTGTGGCAACTCCCCGCTGCCGCCCCCAAGAGCCATGCGGCAGCTCCTCGCCCCAGCTCACCTCTGCTCCGCCTCCTCCCTGAGCATGCCGCCGCTTCTCCCACCTCCGAGGCTTGTGGCGCCAATCAGCTGTTTGGCGCGCAAGCCTGGAAGGGAGAGAAGCAGAGCGGGGCGGCGTGCTCAGGGGAGGAGGCGGAGCAGAGGTGAGCGGGAGCAGTTCCCCTGTGTGCCTTCCCCCGTCCCTCCATTACTTGCTGCAGGCGGCCCCCCTGCCCCAGCTCACCTCTGCTCCACTGCCTCCCCAGAGTGCGCTTTTGGCCGCTCCCAACCACTTGGCGCCCTAGGTGACTGCCTAGTTCGCCTGGTGGTTGCACCGGCCCTGCGCTCAGCTGGTTCGCAGCTGACTGGCTTTTTATAAGTCAGGCTCACTCAGCGCCCACCTGGAACAAAGCACTCCCAATTCACACTTTTCAAACAGTGAAGCCCACGGGCAAACTGACAAAAACTGTCCCTGCAACAGACTCAGATACTCACCAACACCCAGCCAGCGCCCCAATGCAGCACTTAGCATACCTCCTCTTGGACAGATCCCAGGCAAACTCCCTCTGTTGGCCGCTCCGCTCTTCTGAACAACACTTTAAATAACTCAGAGATGGTCTATGATTTAATTCAGCTATGAGGAAACTTAGAACAGAAACGAACCGAAAGATGGAGTTAGACGAAAGTTGTGGATTAAAGGGGGAAAATCTAGAAAGTTAAATTAGAATTTAACATAAGACTTCTAATATGTAATTTTAGTAGGGCTGTCAAGAGATTAAAAAAATAATCACACAATTAATCGTGCTGTTAATAATGGAATACCTTTATTTAAATATTTTTGGCTATTTTCTACATTTTCAAATATATTGATTTCAGTTACAACACAGAATACAAAGTGTACAGTGCTCACTTTATATTTTTGTTACAAATATTTGCACTGTAAAAACAAAAGAAATAGTATTTTTCAATTCACCTCATACATGTACTGTAATGCAATGTCTTTATCATGAAAGTTGAACTTACAAATGTAGAATTATGTGCAAAACAAATTGTGTTCAAAAATAAAACAATGTAAAACTTTAGAGCCTACAAGTCCACTCAGTCCTACTTCTTGTTCAGCCAATCATTCAGACAAACAAGTTTATTTACATTTGCAGGAGATAACGTTGCCCACTTCTTGTTTACAATATCACCTGAAAGTGAGAACAGGCATTCACATGGCACTGTTGTAGCTGGCGTCGCAGGATATTTACGTGCCAGATGTGTTAAAGATTCATATGGCCCTTCATTTTTCAACCACCATTCCAGAGGACATGCGTCCATGCTGATAATGATCTAAAGAAGTGCGGAGCGAAGCATGTTCACTTTCATCATCTGAGTCAGATGCCACTAACAGAAGGTTGATTTTCTTTTTTGGTGGTTCAGGTTCTGTAGTTTCTGCATTGGAGTGTTGCTCTTTTAAGACTTCTAATATGTCTTAAAAATTGATTGGGGATAGGTCCTGCTTGAGCAGGGGGTTGGACTAGATGACCTCCTGAGGTCCCTTCCAACCCTGATATTCTATGATTCTATGACTTCTGAACACATGCCCACATCTCATCCCTCTCAGATTTTGGAAGGCACTTCAGATTCTTAAACCTTGGGTCGAGTGCTGTAGCTATCTTTAGAAATCTCACATTGGTACCACCTTTGAGTTTTGTCAAATCTGCAGTGAATGTGTTCTTAAAACAAACAACATGTGCTGGGTCATCATCTGAGACTGCTATAACATGAAATATATGGCAGAATGTAGGTAAAACAGAGCAGGAGACACACAATTCTCCCGCAATGAGTTCAATCACAAATTTATTTAACACACTATTTTTTTAATGAGTGCCATCAGCATGGAAGCATGGCTGAAGCATGAAGGGGCATATGAATGTTTACCATATCTGGCACATAAATACCTTGCAATACTAGCCAGAAAAGTACCTGTTCTCACTTTCAGGTGACATTGTAAATAAGAAGCTGGCTCCTGTAAATATAAACAAACTTGTTTGTCTTAGCTGAACAAGAAGTAGGACTGAGTGGACTTGTAGGCTATGAAGTTTTACATTGTTTTGTTTTTGAGTGCAGTTAAGTAACAAAAAAATTCTACATTTGTAAATTGCACTTTCACAATAAGGAGATTGCACTACAGCAGTTATATGAAGTGAATTGAAAAATACTATTTCTTTATCATTTTTACAGTACAAATATTTGTAATAAAAATAATATAAAGTGAGCACTGTATACACTTTGTATTCTGTGTTGTAATTGAAATCAATATATTTGAAAATGTAGAAGAGCATCGAAAAATTTAATAAATTTCAGTTGATATTCTATTGTTTAGCAGTGCGATTAAAACTGATTAATTATGATTAATTTTTTTAATCGTGATTAATTTTTTGAGTTAATCGCGTGACTTAACTGCGATTAATCAACTGCCCTAAATTTTAGTGATGGTTTGCATGGAGAATGGCAGAGCAGGTTTACTGATAAGTTGGTTTACATTGAGTAAGAATCTAATTTCATTTGTTTCCCATTGTTACTGTTCCTGACAGTGCACGTTTTGTTATCATCTTATGGAAATGCTGGCAGGTCAAACTACAGTACCTAACTTTGGGTTCTAAATGTTTTCAGACTCAGTCAACATAAATTTTTCCATCAATTGTTTTGTAATTCCAATGAAAAGTTTCTCCTACAGTGTTCTTTTAAAAACAAAAACAAACCAACATTCTCCTATGTTGGGGCATTCTGCTAAAGCTAAATAAGCATAAAGAGAAACAGACTAAACAAAAATGAAACTGACCTGCCTATTTTCATTCTTTCAAGATGAGGGAATTGCAAAGTGTCAACTAATAGCATAAATGGTGGAAACTAAATTAGATATTCCAATTTTTAATGAAATGGAAAGTTTGGTAGTATGGGTAAGGATATTTGATTTAAAAAAAATATAACTCTTAAGCTGGCAACATTCCTTTCACATCAGTACTAGGTAACTCGCCATTAGGGAGGAAGGTACACCCCACAGACAGGGGCACGTGATTTGGAGAAGCAAGGAGATGTATACTTAGACATAGATCTTGCAGTCTGATCCACGTGAATAGACCCTTCTGTCCACACAGAATCCCTTTGAAATCAGTGGGGCTCTGCATAGTCTCAGGGGGCTCTATACCGGTCAAATGGCAGAATTGGGACCTATGGTGCTGTATAAAAAACATAGGATTAAACCTCACTGACGCATGCTTGAAAAGTTTAATAATAGTATTGAAAACTGGAAGCCTGATTTATTATACAATGATGCTACGCTGGAACACTTGTACTGATGTATTTAATTCAGGAAGTCTTAATAATATGTACTCATTGCATGCCTATCGTTGCCATTAGTGCGAATGGGACTTATGCACATGTACAAAGAGGAGAATATACACAGTGCTTTACACGAAATTTGAAATGTGAGTTATTTTCAATGCAGTAAGAGAAAGGAAGCAAAAAAAAAAAAAGATAAAATTGTAACAGTTCAAAAGAGTATTAAAGAAGCAAAGCTATCGGTAGGCAATGTGCCTACATATTTCAGTACGTGTATATCATACACCAGTCTGGTCCCTCAGGCACAGTGGAGCAGATTAAGGACAGTGGCCAGGAGTAATGACCTGACAGCTTTTGCCACTCTATCTGAAGAAACCTTACTGCTCTTTTTTGTATTTTATTTTATTTTGTTATTAATTAAATCAAAGGAAATTGTGTATATGTTGGTATTTGTCTTCATTATGAACCCCAGATTTGGAAAGCTTCACAAAAATAGGAATTTAGAAACGAGGTGAGGTGCTCAGTTCAACACCAGAAAATGTTTACAGCTCACTTCTGTTTTATAGTGCTGGGCTCCAAGTTGAGGGAACAAACAGTAAAACAAAGGGAAGTGATGGTGAGGATGGTAATTATTTCCAATGTGCTTTGCATTTTTGAGATGCAGAAATCAATAAAACATCCAAAAATGATATTTTATGCATATTTATTAGCCTAAAAATAGATATTCCTGTTTTATTATTAGTTTAGTCTGAAAAAGCCTCTACCTTGTTTTGAAGCCTTGAAAGCCATGTTTCACTTTGGTTAGCACTACTGCTGTTTTTGGCAGCACAAAGGATCTAACTAAAACTTTTAAGTCTAAAATGGAAATGTTGACATATCCTTGAAGTACAGCTGTCTGCAAAATGCCTTTATAATGAACAGTAATGAGAATGCAGAGGGAAGGATAAACAACAAATATTTAACTGGGGCCCAGATCTCTCTGCGCTCCATGCAGGTAGCCCCTGCCACACACTTCAGTGGAGCTCCATGCAAGGAGCTCACTGCAGAAGCAGGGGCAGGTGTAACAAACCAAAACAGGATTTTCAGTTGCATGCTTACTCTCTTGAGGATCTGTTTAAAATGTCTCCTGCTTTTTACTTCAAGGAGGCAAAAACTGGAGTGAAAATTTAAGATTTCCGCCCTCCTCATGGTCCCATGAAATGACTGGTCCCAAGTGGATGCCATGCTACTTTTAAACCTGCAGATTATTTGTCTCTTTCACATTGGCCTGCAGAGTTTGTGGATAAGCAGCACACAAATTTAGACCTGATTTGCCAGGAAATTAAGAAGCCTTCTAAAGTTTTAGAGACTTTCATGGGAATCCTGTTTCAACCCCATTATTGATCCCTTGTTGAGAGAACTAACACAAGGAAGACAGGCATGGGCTGATGGACAGGTTCATTCTGTGTTCTTTATGAACAGTAGAGTGATTTGATTGGGCTCTTGCTCTGTACTGTTGATATTTTTTCATAATTGGTATGAATACCACAGTGGTTGCAAAAAAAGATAATTTTTTGAAAGTGCACACAAACAACTGTCTTTAAAAACGATCATATAAAGTTTTCAGTGTGGAGTACAGGCATTATTTTAGTGCAAAGTGAGCGTTTTCACTCCTCTAGTTTGCTGCCTATTCCTCGTTCTATTTAAACCAGTGGTGGTGATAGCATTGCTATAAACCACAAAGTAAAGATGTTGCATCTGTGCATGTTTTGCCTGGGGATGGCTAATCTGGCATGACATAGTATTATAAAATAAGGCTCCAATTCAGGAAAACACTTAAGCCCATGCTTAAAGTTATGCATATGTTTTAAGTGCTCCCTTGTAAAGGGATGCTATTCTGAACTAGGGCCTAAATAAAGAACTTGAAACACTAGAACCGCACTAAGGCCTGGTCTACACTATGGGGGGGGAGGAGGGAAGAGAGAGGGTGAGCTAAGTCGGTTTAAGTTACACAACTTCAGCTATGAAAATAGCGTAGCTGAAGACGATGTACTTAGAGCTACTTACCATGGTGTCTTCACTGCGGTAGGTCAACTGCTGATGCTCCCCCGTCAACTCCGCCTACACTTCTCGCTCCGGTGGAGTACTGGAGTCGACGGGAGAGCGCTCAGTGGTCAATTTATCGTGACTTCACTAGACACAATAAATCAACCCCCACTGGATCGATCGCTCCAGAGGTAAGTGTAGACATGCCCTAATTCACCCTAACAGGGGAGACCCATTCCAGATTAGCCAGTGGTGGGGTAGCCAAGGGATATACACCATATTACCCCTTGTCTCTGGCATTCAAGAGCAACATGAAACAGGCTTAATTAATTTACTGGTCTATTGGTTTGCCATTAACATTTAAACCGTAAGTGTCAAAGCTCTGCTTAAGAATCTTCCTGAAATCTGAGCGTTGGGCCATGCAATGACATGTGGTTCCTCCAACTGGGTTGCAGCACAGAATTAGAATTTTGCTGGCCAGTGTTCTGCAAACCTTGAAAATCCCTTTCCAGTGTAGGTTTGCAGTTTACACCAGTGCAGACTAGCAAGATTTCACTGTACACATAACTACTTGTCTGTCTTGTAAAACATACAGGTAACTATAAAAACAATAGGGAAAAATCTCTTATAACGTGCTTCCTACTTCTGATTGCAAGGTCATGGATTAAATGATATTCGGTGAAATGGAAATTTCCTTTCTGTATACTATACCCAGTAAAGAATGGTGATTCTAAAATGATAGAATCAGGGTACCCACTTAAGGAGTCATTGTAAGAGTTTAAAATGAGATTTTCTTTTCAAACACTCAACTTTTTCATGATTTTTCAAAGTTGAGACATACTTAGGGGTTTTTTTGTTTTGTTTTTTTAATGTTAAGGAATGAGATGAAGTTTTGGAAGCCAAAATAATTTTGAGCAAGTTTTTAAAAAAAATAAAGGGGTGTTTGTCTATAAAACTCATTGTACCAATTTGGGCTGCTTTTTAATATTAAAATATAAGATTGAAGATTCATAATGCTCAGACAATTTCTTATTGAGCTGCATAATGCAACATTGAGTTATTTATGTAATGCATGTACTTCTTTTTGCTGTTAGTTACACTTTGAAAGACTTATTAGAGCAAGAAGACAGCACACCCTGAGAATAAAAATCTCCAAAGTTTGACATCTTTAAATAAGCAACCAAATGTTATAAAGAACAAACCTCACTTACAGTTAGGAAACAATATTTACATTTAAGGTTGAAAAGCCAGGATGTAGGAAAATTTTGCTAATTTGGAAGGTGACCTTTAAGTGCACCAAAACCAAATAATTTGTAAGCCATGGCACAGGGCACATTCCTGCAAAAGTTGTCTGAATACTTCTTTAGTGGTTCTTGAAAGACAAACAAAGAAACCTGGAATGAAATCTTTATCCCCCTCCCAAATAAGATTGAAACTAACAAAGGAGTATAGCAGCGCTCTTTCAAAGCTTGCCATTAAAATGCAGGTTCTGCAGCACAGTTAATGAGATGTTTCAGAAAACAATCTGGTTTTGAGAATGTTTGGATCAAAAGCAATTTCTAATCTATGAAATGAAGTTGCTTTTCAATACCTTTCATTCAGTAGCCAAGCTTTTTATGGTTGCATTATTTATTTCAATCAGCTGTTCTCAATTTTACTTTTTCTCCTTGGACCTACTTGACAAGGTTAGTCAGTGACCAACAGTTTTATTCTTCCAAAGCAAAACGAGAGAGAGAGAGAGAAAGAAAGAAAGAAGGGGTGGGGGTGGGGGAGAAACGTCTTTGCCGAGAAGATTTGCAAGCATCTGTGTTTAAGCTACTTTTTATGAACACACTTAGTAATGACTCAAGGTAAAGAAGCAGAAAAGCATCCAATGTTAGGAAATTGCAATCCAATACCAAGTAATTTAAACCTGCTATTGCTTCTCTTGTACTAAATGACATACAGATGGGTAGCTCTGTTCCCTCTACTTTGGGAACACAATTGGACTTTTTATGAGTGTATATATTACTGACAAAAATATTTTTGTCAGGACTGTTTATTTCTAATTGTGCATATTATAATTACTTGAATAATTAGAGTTATTTTATGTGAAGTATTACATATGGCTAGTAAAGCTATTTCCACATTCAGCACACTTATACTAGTGTAACTTTTTTGGTTTTCATTCACCAGAGCAACCAGTATTGGGTCTTGAAAAGTATAAATCTCAGATTCCCTTCCTCAAAAAAATTTTTTTTGAATTCTTTTCTAAAGTAATTACAGATTTTGCATTATAACAATGATGTTTTTACAATAATGCCTTGAGACCATTTAGATTTTCGTTTTCTGTGTAGAACTAGGCATAGCCTAGGTTGGGATTTTCAAGGGAGTATGAGCCAGCTCTAATTTTACTTAATTAACAAATCCCAGCTCTAATTTTTAAGACAACTTTATTTTTGAGGACGCCTCCACAATTTTTAGAATAGTGAAATGACTTTTCTCTTAGGGCTGATATTTTGATCTGCATTATAAGACATAGTCCCTAAGATTAATTCAATTGTGACAAAAATACACCTTTTGAAAGGAAGTTAAAATAAATGTAAGGATTATGGAGAAATCAACCATATTAGAAGTATAATGATTTGTAATATTTAAAATGTCTTTAAAAGGTTGTGAAATCATTGGATGCTGAATTGTGGCGAAACATCATATGCCCATTACCTTATGTCTACAATATAGATGTCTTGCAAAGAGCATGGAGTTTGAATGATTTTTTGCAGACTTTTTTTTAAGTAGTAGGAAAATGTTACCGTCTCATGAATGACTAGGTAAAGATTTAGATGGCGCACAGAAGGCTTTGGCTGTAGCACATTGTCACTGCTCCAGTGGAATCACCTGGCTTTTGAGCCACATTCTTTTACAACTTGGATTTGAAGAAATAATCAGCTGCAGTTCAGCTGAGCCATTCTATTGCATTAGGGACTGGTCTGGTCATTGACAAGTGAATGCAGAAGCTATGCTGTGGCCGTCAGCCAAAGCAATTATTCAAGATTTAAGCTAAAAAGACTCCTTCTCTCATATCCTCTCCCTTTTACAGGGTCATGTAGGGATAAAAAGAATTGCAAGGTGGTCTTTTCCCAGCTGGACCTGAGGAAGCGGCTGACACCTTTACAGTACCATGTCACTCAGGAGAAAGGGACTGAAAGGTAAGGCAGGCTGAAGGAAGCCCATTCATGAAGAAATAGGCATCTTTCCTTCTCTCCTCCCCTTTGCTGTTGTTTCCCCACCAACCGCTTTGAAGAATTCTCCACTTGTTTACTAACCCCTACAAATTCACACCACTGAAAAGACAGGCATCTGCAGTGTGGTGGTCAACACAAGTGTGTGTGTGTGTTTTAAATGAACACTAAGTGTCTTATAAAGTCACCTAGCTTATGTCTAGGGTCTGTTTTTAGTTTACTACAAAATGTGTGGAAGTAATAGCGGTTTAGGTACATTTTTTGGAAGACATCACAGTGAGCAGAACCACGAGGAAAATGGCTCTGTGCCCAGAGGCTGAAATTTTGAAGGTGGCCATTGTAAGTATAGACATTTTGGCTGCAAAAAGAAGGTAGCCTAATTTAGTTCCTTTCCACCCCACTCCAATTTCTTTTTGAAGCACATGTGGAGAAGGTATTTATTGGCTCATTTGTGGTAGGAATGTCAAAAATTTTCAATAACTGCCCTCACATGGTTTTAGTCCCTGGAAGCTAGCCCTAAATCCTGGATGGAAAAAAAAGTGCTCATAGTGAATAGTCTCTCTCAGCTGATTCCAGCATGAAGGCAACTTGCCAAGGTCTAACCATTTTGTTGTCTAATTTATACCATGGAGCTTGGCACAAGGCCCTAGCTTACCTCGGATCCAAATGTATTAATGATGTAACTGCTTGTTTTCATTCATGACCTGAAAGGGCTCTTTACCACACATGGGGTCCATAGTTAATAGGCAACACTGTCCCTATCAGAGTATACTGTTTGCTGAATGTAATGAATGGGAATCACTGGCAGAAACCCCACTTCTCCCCCCCCCCAAATGAGCTGCCAGTGGGACCTGAGCCTCCACTTGTGAGACCTTCTTCCACCTCAATCACTTACTGTTGTATACATGATGAGCACAATGATTTAATGCACACAAACAACTGGAGAGTAGGTCATTCTTAAAAATCCTGTTTATAAAAAAAAAAATTGGATCTCATAAAAAGGGTGAAAGGATAATAAAAACAAGCTGCCGAGCACACAGGCTTTTTGTGGGGCTAGCACAGCTGATTTGTATTAGATGAATGACCGCCTAGCCCTTAAGTTTGTTAACTTAGAAAAATATTCCCTTAAAACTGTAATATTCCTTTTCAACTAAAAATATAAGGCTCATGCAGCTTGAAATGATGGACCAGTTGTTTCATTTTCTGCGACTCTAACACAGGGGCAGTCCATCCTGTGCTAACAAACCAAGTGTCATTTACCCACTACACGAGTGCTTTATTTGTTGTTGAGCATTTGAGATCATTGTTAAAAGATTTTTTGAAGACTAAAGCTGGAGAAATGCTCAAGATTAATTGAATTTTAAACCATCTTTATTTAAAAATTACTAATTGTAGGATGTTGCCAAACAGTTTTAAACAGCAGTTGGTTTTTGTGTTCTTATCTTTGACGTGTGTGACATTTTGCTTCCTCCTGAATGGTATGGAACTGTTAAGGCAAATTTGTGAAGATATTCAGTTTTTCATTTGATAAAGAATAACAGCTACCTCTTGAGTCCAGCTTTTTGCACTCTAATATAGTATTTAAAAAACACTATTCCCTTACTGATTTTTAAAATAGCGTTGTTGTTTTTCCCAGTGCCTTTGAGGGAGAATACACACATCATAAAGCTCATGGGATGTACAGATGTGTTGTCTGTGGAACTCCTTTATTCAAGTGAGTATATTAAATATAATTTCAAGACTTCTTTCTGTATTAGATTATGTTATGATCCACTGTAATCTCTCGTGTTCCAGACTTTACAGTAGCTTTGTAAGAAAATTTAAGAATTAACTGTCATGCAAACCAAAAGATAGTATAAAAAAATTTAAATAGCATAATACGGTAAACTGGAGTCTGGTAGTATAAGTAACTTGACTGGGAAATGAGTTTTATAATACAGTGTCATGGACTTAGCTGGTGAGGTGACTGGTGAGTTATTTGAGTTCATTATTTCAGCAGTGGAGATTCAGATGTGGGTGTAAACCAGTGATCCCCATTCTACAGGCTTATGTAGGCCCTATGGGGGTAGTCTATCCATACTCCAGTCGAGTGGTTAGACCATTAAGAACATCCATGCTGGGCAAGAACAGTGGTCCATCTTTCGATAGTGGCCAGTGCCAGAAGCTTCAGAGGGAGTGAACAGAACAGGGCAATTATTGAGTGGTCCAGTCCCAGCTTCTAGCAGTTTAGGGGCACCCAGATTGTTGCATTCCTGACCATCTTGGCTAATAGCAATTGATGGACCTATCCTCCATGAACTTATCTAATTCCTTTTTTAACCCAGTTCTACTTTTGGCCTTCACAACATCCCCTGGCAATGAGTTCCACAGGTTGACTGTGTTGTGTGAAGAAGTATTTTCTTATTTTGTTTTAAATCTGCCGCCTATGAATTTCATTGGGTGATCTCTGGTTCTTGTGTTATGTGACGGGGTAAATAACAGTTCCTTATTCACTTTCTCCACACCATTCATGATTTTATAGACCTCTGTCATATCCCCCTTAGTTGTCTCTTTTCTAAATTGAACAGTCCCAATCTTTTTAATCTCTCCACATATGGAAGCTGTTCTATATCCTCTAATTATTTTTGTTGCCTTTCTCTGTATATTTTTCAATTCCAATATATCTTTTTTGAGATGGGGTGACCAGAATTGTATGCAGTATTCAACATGCCATTATATTTTCTGTCTTCTTATCAATTTCTTTCATAATGTTTCCTAACATTCCGTTAGCTTTTTTGACAGCTGCTGCACATATGAGCAGATGTTTTTAGAAAACTAACCACGATGACTCTAAGATCCCTTTCTTGAGTGGTAATGGCTAATTTACACCCCATAGTTTTCTATGTATATCTGGGATTATGTTTTCCTATGTGCATTACTTTGCATTTATGAAAATTGAATTTCATCTGCCATTTTGTTGCCCGGTTCCCCAGTTTTGTGAGATCCCTTTGTAACTCTTTGCAGTCTGCTTTGGACTTAACTATCGTGAGTAATTTTGTATCTTCTGCAAAGATGCTACCACACTATTTACTCCTTTTTCCAGATCATTTATGAATATTTTGAACAGCACTGGTCCCAGTGCAGATCCTTGGGGGATCCTGATCTTTGTCTTTCCATTGTGAAAACTGATGATTTATTCCTGCCCTTTGTTTCCTGTCTTTTAACTGGTTACTGATACATAAGAAGACTTTCCTTCTGATCTCCTGACTGCCTACTTTGCTTAAGAACGTTTAGTGAGGGACCTTGTCAAAGTACACCCTATACACTGCATCACCCTTGTCCATATGCTTGTTGACCCCCTTCAAAAAATTCTAATAGATTGATGAGGCATGATTTCCCTTTACAAAAGCAATGTGGTCTCTTCCCCCAACATATTGTGGTGTTCTATGTGTCTGATAATTTTGTTCTTTGCTATAGTTTCAACCAGTTTGCCTGGCACTGAAGTTAGGCTTACAAGTGTGTAATTGCCAGTGTTTAGAGCCTTTTTTAAAAATTGGCATTATATTGGCTATGTTCCAGTCATCTGGTGCAGAGATCAATTTAACTGATAGATTATATACTACAGTTAATAGTTCAGTAATTTCATATTTGAGTTCCTTCAGGACTCTTGGGTGAATACCCTCTGTTCCTAGTGACTTATTACTATTTAATTTGTCAGTTTGTTCCAAAATCACATCTACTGACGCCTCAATCTGGGACAGTTCCTCAGATTTGCCATCTAAAAAGAATGGCTCAGGTGTGGGAATCTCCCTCACATCCTCTGGAGTGAAGACCGATGAAAAGAATCCATTTAGCTTCTCTGCAATGGCTTTATGTCTTCATTGAGTGCTCCTTTAGCACCCTAATCATCCAGTGGCCCCACTGATTGATTGTTAGGCTTCCAGCTTCTGATGTACTTACAAAAAAATTTTGCCATTAGTTTTTGTGTCTGTTGCTAGTTTCTCTTCAGATGCTTTTTTGGCCTGTCTAATTATAGTTTTACACTTGACCTGCCAGAGTTTGTGCTTCTTTCTGTTTTCCTCAGTAGATCTGACTTTAACATTTTAAAAGATGTCTTTTTGTTTCTAACAGCCTCTTTTTTTACTGTGTTGTTTAGCCATCGTGGCATTTTTTTGGTCCTCTTACTTTTTTTTAATTGGAGGTATATGTTTAGTTTGAGCCTCTATTATTGTGGTTTTTTAAAATTTCCATGCTGTTTGCAGGCATTTCACTCTTGTGACTACTCATTTTAATTTTCATTTAACTAGCTTCCTCATTTTTTGTGTAGCTCCCCTTTTTGAAGGTAAATGCTACCGTGGAGGGATTTTTTGGTATTTCCCTCCCTACGAGGAGGTTAAATTTAATTACATTATGGTCACTTTTACCAAGCGGTTCAGCTATATTCACCTCTTGGACCAGATCCTGTATGCCACTTAACAATAAATCAAGAATTGCTGCCCCCCTGGTGGGTTCTAGGACTAGCTGCTCCAAGAATCAGTCATTAATGGTGTCTAAAATGTTTTCTCTCCCATTATTATTGGGCTTTCTGTTTTTGTAGCCTCTCTAATCTCCCTGAATATTTCACACTCCCTATCACCATCCTGGTCAGGTGATTGGAAGTACATTCCTATTTCTATATTCTTCTTGTTCAAGCATGGAATTTCTATTCATAGAGATTCTTTGGTACATTTTTTTTTTTAAATTCAAGATTTTTACTATATTTAATTCTCTGCTTTCTTTCACATATAGTGCCGCTCCCTCACCCTCATAACCCACTCTGTCATTCCTGTATATTTTGTACCCTGATATTACTGTGTCTCATTGGTTATCATCGTTCCACCTAGTTTTTGCAATGGATATATCAACATCCTCATTTAATACCAGACACTCAAGTTCACCCATCCTAGTACTTAGACTTCTAGCATTTGTATACACACACTAATAATATTTAGTTGTCTGCCTTCATGTGATGTAATTGAATGGGACTCTTTTTCATTTGATTGTTTCTCTTCAGTTACTACCTGTACTTTATCAATTTCTATCCTCTCCTCTATACAGTGTCCCCTTCAATAAATCTTCCCCAGAGGGCTTTCTCTGTCCAAATTGTGTGCTCCTCTGCACTTGTTGGCTTAAAAACGCCTCTGACCTTTTTAATTTCACATGCCAGCAGTCTGGTTCTGTTTTAATCTAGGTAGAGCCCGTCCTTCCTGTATAGGCTCCTCCTTTCCCAAAAGGTTACCCAAGTAGTTCACAGAGAGACAAAATAATTGGTTTTCTTATTCAAGGGAAAATTATATATGCTCACTGAATTTTCATATCTATTATTCCATATTAAGAGTTGAATTAGACATTTAGGCCAAGATTTTTCAAAAGCAAACTGCTAACTTAAAACTAAGCCCCTTTTAAATGTACTAGGGGAAAATATCCTACAAAATGGGTCACTGTAAGCATAACTGATTGATTAAATAGTGTCAATTACTTTTTTTTCTTTAAATATTTTTCACTTTTGTTTCGGCACTTTCCTTTTTGACTATAATTTCTTCACTCTGACTTCTTCTCCTGCCCTGTTTTGTCTCTAGTCTAACCTGATCTTTCCCTTAAACAGCAACATCTGCTTCTACATTCTCACTCTGTAGAGCGTATGGAAGACAGCAGGTCAGGACAGTGCTCTTATCTCTGAATAGGTTGGGGAAAGGAGATCAGTAGAATGATATATGCATGAGACATCCCTAAAACCTGTTTAAAAGTGTTGGGTGGGGGGTGGGAGGCTGTGTCAAGAAGGAAGCAAGAGCAGAAAATAGGAAGAATGGCATTTGAAAGTGTCCTAAGATCAGTAGTAAGCAAAATTGTTTGGAAGTGTGTGTGCACTCTTTCAAACCCCATGTTCAGACTGCCACTTTGGGGGGAAATATTCAGGATCCAGGATAGAACAAATTCCACTTTAAGACTTACTTGTGACTTTCTCAGTGAGAAGTGTTGACTAAGTCTGCTCTTATGGCACTGCCTTGGTATTTTTAGTTGAAATAAAGATAATAAGTTGAATTCGGTTTCTGTAGCCAAGTGTGAATTTGACTATACTTTGTATCATTGTACAAGCCCTGGCTTCTCTCTTCCCCACATATGGTAATACACAGTATTTCTGCAAATTAGGTCATTGTGTCCACTGTATGTTTACATGCTGTATTGCCAGGGGCAGTGTTGAAGATATTCATGCAAACCATGTCCTGCTTCAATATTTTGCATTTCATGGTTAGGGCAACCATGTATCCCTGAAAATGGGAATGGCCCTGTTTTCAAAGCCTCATCCACTGTCTCTGGCCAAAGATGGGGAGAAGGAGGAGTGGGCAACCCCTGCCCGCAGCTGCAAAAACCCTGGTGTGCCTATCTCTTTGAGCTCCACCAAAACGATCTTTGGTGTGCCTGCCATGATTAGTATTCAAGCTTTTCAGGCCAGATCCTCAGCTAGTGCAAATCACTGTAATGCCATTGACTTCAATGGAGCTATGCTCATTTATACCAGCTGGGTATCTGGATGTCTGGCATACCATACAGTGATTGGGCAGGGTATATTTTAAAATATTTATTTATAACATTTGAAGTGATGTTAAAAGTAAACACACAAACATGGGATTATTCTTGCCTATCATCAGTAACAATTTGCACTTGAAAGGTGCTCAGATAAGTGATGGGCAGGTATAAAAACCTATGTAGACATCAATGTCATCATGCTAAGGAATACAAAAGCAAATATTTTACAGTGTAACTCAGTAATTTGTCTGTTATAATAATCCGTTTCAGAGGCAAAATAGCAAGGAATAGTGAGTTCCTCGACTATAAGATATACTATATGTTGAATGAATTAAAATTGATGACTAGGAAAAGATACTGAGAGATTGTTAAAGCCCAAAAAAGTTAAAAATTGCTACCAAGGGTAGCAAAAGTATATAACCAGGAGAGTACAAAATCAATAAATGTCCCCATACAAAGGCTAAGTCGCCAATATAGTCTCTTAGGAGAGAACTGCTAGTGAAAGAAGAAACTCCATAATGCTGAAAACTGAAAATTTAGGCAAATAGGAATTTTTTATCCCCAGATCTTCATCTGAAACCCACATTTGGCTCCTGCTGGGTGCCCATTAATTTTTTCTTTGCATCAGTGTAGCTTGTTAATATATAGATGTTTGAACTATGGACCCATTAGTTAGCCAGGAAGGAGACTGAAGCTTCAGTAATAATATTAACAAACTTCAACTTTTAACAGGTCTGATTTACGCTGTTTCATTACCATGTGACACGCAAGGTCAGGGAACATATGAATTTTGTGCTCAGATGAAAGACCTATTTTTTTGCTACATGCTTAAGATAGAATTTTATCTTTATCAATAGAAGAGATCAAAAGAAACAATTAAAACTCAACATCTCTCTTCATTTAAACTGCTGATACCACCACGAGTTTATGGAGAATGTGCTTTCACTTTTTCCACAGTCAGAAGGTGTCTCAAACTTAAAAAACACTATCATTCCTTTAATTCCAATTGTTCCGTCACTGAACTTCACTCCAGACAGTCTCCCACATTGGAATATAGCTAAGGAAAGGGATGTGTGAGATACACAGTGAGCAAGTCTCAGGAACTCACTTTTGTAAACCTCTGCCTCTAATATCTTCTGCGCCAGACTTGAAAAATCTTTTGCTGTGCCATGTCTATTTGGTTTGCAGGATCTTTGGGATCTGTCACTTCATGGCAGTTCACAGAAAACTAGAACACCTATATCATTAAATGACTCTAGAAATGATGAATGACAAATCCAATCTGCTGTTTGTTTTCTAAAGACCAAGAATGTTAAGTGTTTTACTCTTAGCTTGATTTTTCAAGGAATTTCCCTTTTACCATGCAAAAATAGCTTTTTCTCAGCAACCATGGCAGAAGGAGTTTAGAATGATCAGTGTCTTTCCTCAGAGACACACAACTGGAATTTTCACTCTGAAGTCACTTCCACAGAAGAAAATCTATAGTGAATTATTTATTAAACATCAGCATTGTGCTTGATACAAGAAGTAAAAGAACAGACAGCCTATGCAAGAGAGACATAGTACAGACAAGATGCACTGGGAGGCCTCAGGAATTGACTAGTTTTTCCCCCTTAATATTATTGTTGTCTAAACTTCCAGTTCTGAGGTGCAAGAAAAGTCACCAAGTCTTAATAAATTAGCCACTCCTTCACTGCTACCTTTGCTGGCTTCTGAAAGGAATTCTCTTTGGCAAGGGTGTTAGCTAATCCCCTCCCATGTGGTGAAAGAAATAGTAATGTATTTATTTATTCATTTTATATATTTATTTGACTTTTGTGTGGCACTTCTGGCACCTCTCGACGTTTCCAAAGCAAACCATTAGAAATGCTAAATGCATTAATGCAGTATTTCAAGTAATTTAGTGGAGTCTTTCACAAAAATCCCATCAAACTCCCCCCAGCCATAGCCATAGCACAAGACCCATCTAAATCAGCTCTTAATCACCAGATTTCCATCATGCCATCTATAGGTGCCTAATCTCCCTAATTGCTTTCAAAGAAAGGTATGCTCTGCAATGCATCCAGAAGGTTAACATATCCAGACTTGGGAAGCACAACCCTTCTTCTTACTTCCTCCAAAGCACTAACTTTATAATGGTCTTACCTAGATTAACCCTCGCCCAGCTCACTCCTAGTGCTTTTGGAAAGGTACTAAATTATTTGTTCCACTTTCCAGTCAGGCCTGATGTGATGGAAATAGAGCTATCATTAGCAGCTGGTTCATATTTCCTCACCAAGTTTTGTAATGGTCTCATATCCTCTCTGAACGGGAGGGAGTGATAAAACCAACTCCAGTAGTAACACTACATGAGAGAGCTGTTGGAGTGGACAAGCAATTGCCCCAAAATGGACAGGAGTAAACCAGAACCACTTGTCACTTCATGGGAATGGATGGAGTTGCTAACAAGCATCCCAACAAATCTTCATAGTCAACTGTATCAAAGATAGCTGCCAGATCTAATAAAATCAGCTCCCATAAATTAGCCTTCTCCATTGCGAGAAGAAAATGAGCAGCCACTGTTACCAATGTGGTTTCCATTCCAAACCCAGCTCGATGACCTTTGTGGTGAGACTCCAGGGAATCTGAGGATACCAGAAATTGCCAGAATAGATCTGCCCCAATCTGATCAGTGACCTTTCCCAAAAAAGGAAGATCAGGTTGATAGCTTGCAATTCCAACACAATTCTCAATACACCACAACAATCTTTCAAACTGTCTCATTACGGGTGGGGAGTATGGGTGGTTCCTTATACTTCTTGCAGGTTAGGGGACTTTGTAGTAAAGCATGCAATCAGAATCAGTCTGGAAAGAGCCAGCTCCAAACAAGGTAGGTGAGTTGTGCCTTGCTGTCTTAGGGAGCAGCCTGTGGTTTCTCTCTGGTTTTGGGTTCTTGTGCACTATTGTTCTGAATGGTAAGATATAAAGTAGTGTTATGTTGCAACCTTCCAGCAACTTATGTTTTTATCTAATTTATCCACTTATGGTATCATCTAATTTCTCATTGTGTATGCTATGAACATAACTGTCAGCATCAGGCAACGATTGCCTCTTGTGTCGTAAGTTGCAGGGTCATCTTTAAACAATGGTGACCTGTGAAGGTGAAGCCAGCCAAGAGTGTATTTTGGGGCTGTTGTATCAATGGAGTTGATACAGGTTGTTACGTATATCCACCAAACTCTGCAAAGAGTGGTCTTTTGGCTGAACAGTATTCTTCCAGCGAGCCATCTGGAAACTCGGATTCAATAAGTTCCTGAGGGTTGAAAACCACAACACAAGTCTTATGTCCCTGCAGGAAAGGAGCAATGCAACCCCTGGTTGCCAGAGGTGGTGATCAGTCTATGGGAGTAATTTTTACTTCCTACATCTCCAGTCCCGTACTCAATACTAGATCCATAATGTGACCAGCTATGTGTGTTAAACCAGAATCACCTCAGGCAGTCCCAGGGTTGTCATGGCAGCCATGAAATCCTGTGCTGATCCAGAAGGGAGATGGAGCAGCTGCCAATTGAATAGCTCTCCATTGGAAGCCCCTCTGGTCACCCACTTCCCCCACAACCAAAGGCAAGTCAGAAGGCATACATTGGTCTAGGAGCTTCCCTGGCTATTGTGCTTTCTTCAGTCTGTTTCTCATTCTGGCAGCACTGATACCTAGTATAGTAGAGCAACACAACCAAAAGGTACAGTGCAAGGAAATGTTCTCTATCAACAAGATAAAAGAATCCTGAAGAGGCTGATACGCGAAGGGACTGCTGGAGAAAAGAAAATGGTCTTAGTGAGTCGTCAGAGACACTAGTCAGCATAGCCACTGTCTTGGTCTTCACAAAGTAATGAGTCATTTACCCCACAGTAAATTATAAAAATATCCTGATTTGATAGTGTAACCTTATTGGGAAAGGAAAGGGAAGAACTCTAAAACCATCATAAAATTTTAACGGAGGTTTTCTAAATGCCAAGAAAGCTGGTTTGGAATTTTGAGCCACTTGTTGGAGTTCAGTTACAGAGAAGCCTGCAGGTGGAATCAGTTGTGCTTTCATCAGCAGGAATTGTGCAGTCCCTGAATGGGCTTCCAGGTAAAAGTAATGGGAGCAAGGACAGTGTGGACCAGAAAAAAGAGAAGAAAAGACACTAAATTTGAATTTTTTTCCAACTCCAAAAACCTATATTGCTAGATAGTGGATGTAGTGTGTATGGGGAATTAGTGTTAGGTCAATTTTCTGTGTGGTACTCAATGTGAATTCCATCAGTGACTGAGTTTAGTTCCGAAAGAGATGAGGAATGCCCTGAATTTTCTGGTAGCATAGAGTAGTATTGCACTGGACGCTTCTAGGAAATGTACCAAATGGGAATATTTGTGCAAGAAAGGTACAGTTGAAATACAGTTGCACAGTTGGTGCCGTGACTCAGTTCACTAGCACTTGACACTAGCAAATGAACCCTTTGCCACAAACAGGGGCGGCTCTACCTATTTTGCTGCCCCAAGCAGTCGCCGCCGAATTGCTGCCACCACAACAGCAGCCGAGCTGCCGCCAAATTGCCGCCCCGGGACATGGACTGCTGCCCCATTCTCATTGCCACCCCAAGCAGCTGCTTGGAAAGCTGGTGCCTGGAGCCGGCCCTGGCCACAAGCCTGCGCTTTACCCAGTTTACAGGAGTCAGTGAGCAGCTACGCAGCATGCCATTCCTGGAGTTTTCACATGCCATCTGTGTCTTTTGTGGCAAGTTGGAAGAACAGTTTATTCTACAAGTCCTCAATAGCACCTTAATGAAAGAATTACACAACTCTACTGATTAGTTAACAGGCTGAGCAAATCTTATTGATGCCTGCAGCTGCTTCAGCCCCCCTATTCCTAGCCTTGATCTCTAGCATGTGAGTACTGTCTCCCTTGGATGTAGCTACAGAGCTAATGGGGAAAGGCTTGATTCACTGTTTTTGTTTGACAAGAGTGGCTTATAGGAGCTGCAGTAACTAGAGTAAATACAAATATGTAGAATTTGTAATAAGTGCATGGGTAACTTTAAATTCTTGATTTGCCAACCTCTTGGCAAACCTCATAAGTATTAGTTTAGATACCTTTAAAATGTGAGCAACAAGTATATGTATGTTTGCTAATAGACATGCAAACATCCAATTCCTGTAACATTTTCATATCTGTCTTAGGGATGGGCGAACCAGTTTAGAAAACTAACAGTAGATGTCCACTTTTCTCTGATTCCTGACGAGCCATATACAATTGTTAAAGTTGGTCTTGGTTTTTCTGTAACTCTGGCAAACTCTACCAGGCTGGCTGCTGCCTATAAATTTCATGGATGCTAAGACATCCTCAGCTAGTCCAGGAGCACATATAATTAGAATGTCAGCCACAGTCTAGGAGAGCACTAAATCTGAGACTTCTCCCTTTGTACATTCTCTGGATGGAACATCACCAACAGTAGAGTGTTTTCTGGGGAGGATACAGGGAATTCGGGAATCGTATAGTCTGTTGGGTAGAGGAATTTGGAGAGGGTAGGACTTCCAGAACGGGAAGGATATGCCTGGAGTTGGAAGAAGGTGGTAGAAGAATGCGAAGCACCGTAAAGGACAAAGTAAGAGAAGAGAGACACTCTTCCTCCTCCCTCACCCCCAATACAAGTTGATTAATATTTCAGAACTCATCCAATCAAACTTCTGAAATTGTTTAGTTTCACCATTATCAGTCACTACTGAGGTGCAAGCCCCTATTTAAAATGTTTAAGGGTAAAATGTAATAAATGCCAAGATTTCTATGGATACTAATGACCACATTCTGTCCTGAGTTACCCATGTGTAGTACCCATGGACTTCAGTGGGAGTTTCATGTGTGTCTGAGGGCAAAATTTAGCTTTACATGCTTAGAAATGTCAAGTTTGTATCCTGTTTCCTGTGTTTTAAAACGCATGCCATCTTGGATTGACTACACATCAGCCCTGACCGGAAGAACTAGATTCTTCAGTCAGTCCTGGTTACTCTATGTTAAGTTTAGTCATATTTACTGTATCTAGCCTGACAGATAATTGCGCACAGTGAATAGGTATTGAACTACATAACAAGCTGAAGAAAATTCACATATGTTGTCTACAATAACATTAATATAAACATTGTGGGGAAATCATTCTGGAGTCACTCTGTTGACCACAGTTGAGTTAAAACTGTTCTTTTCAGTTCAGCAGTTGAACACAAACACACACAATAACAACCTACATACAGTTAGTGAAGCTGTTTCTCTTACAGGCTGAGAAGGGAAGAGATTTTTTTTTTCTTTTTTAAATACTTGGAAGGTGCTTAGATACCACAATAGTGGGGTTGTATAAATCCCTGGATGGATAATTACACCAGGTATTAGTTTTCAATCCATGATGATTTTTTTCCTTCTTTCTTTTTGGAAACTTGTCTTGTTGGTTGGGGCTTGGTGCATAAATAGGGTTTGTGAGCATTTTTGGTTGAGGCACTGTCTATGCTTGGAAAGGGGATGAGGCTGCTGATAATACTTCTTATCTTTAGTATTATCTGTATTTGGGAGAAAATGGGAAGAATGATTAGAGATTTTATTTCATTCTGCCAGCAGTGATCAAGACATCAGTTTGACTACAATTTGTCAGACTGCTTGTATGCATGTTTTACATCTGTCTCTCCACGGCCATAGACAGTCTGGAGCAAAGTTTATTCACACAACCCTATGGAAAAGTAGAAAGTAATAAGTGAAGAAAGCTGGCCCATAGTTACCATTTATGTTTCCAACTCCAAACTTCCAACTTCTTGATCAACCAAAGCTCCGTTTGGAGTGGTATGAAATTGCTAATATTTCTCCAGCCAAAGCTATACCTGGTATTATTGGGGAAAGCAAAAAGATAGCCTGGTATCCATATAAAATATGAGTCCGAGGAAAAAGTACTGACAAACTGAAAGGGGTCAATGCTCTCTCCCTCCCTCTTGTAACTATTACAAGGAAAAGAGCTGTTGTAAAGATAGGAACTAAGGAGGCTGCCGCAGATGCTATTCAAGGAGGCAGTGAGTTTTATAGTATCTGTTCCCTGTGTTCATTTAATTCCAACTAAAACAAATCTCTCGCTCAGTTGTGAAGAAGGCTAAAGAATCTGATAGAGACTCAGACAGGGAAGGACAGAGGAAGAAAAATTTAGTAATGGTGCTAATGTTGAGCTGCTGCAGAAGGTTAGTGGAATTCTCTATTAAAGACCTGTGGGCAATTCCCCCGCCCCCCGCCCCCCGCATCCCAAAAAAACCTGCCCCACTGACAAATGGCAATCAATGCTCATATGCCAGATATTCACAGTTGTATCTGTGCCACTACTGGTCCATCTGCAATATGTGCCACAGGCCAGTTGTTGTTACATTTCAGTTATATACTGGAAGAATATACGACAAAGTCAACAGCACAGAAACATTTTGAGAGAGACGAGGTGGGTGAGGTAATATCTTTTAGTGGACCAACTTCTGTTGGTGAGAGAGACTTGGTTTTGAGCTCCAGAGAGCTCTTCTTCAGAATCATTTTGTGATTCTCACTGCTCAGTTTTGTTGGGAGAGAGGCTTCAGGGTCAAAACATCAGGTTTAAATCACCTAGGTGTCCTGGAACCACAGGTTCAGTTCCTCTCAAGGTTGATTTGCCTTTCATCTTTCCAAAGTAGATGAGGTGACTAACATGCAATTTATTGTGTTTGACCCTCAAAAGAGGCTTTTTCCACTCCCTGTGGATATTTATAGATCTCATGGCACCTTCTGTAAGAGTAAAGGGTTTGTCTGAATGTCCTTAGCTAACATTTCCCAATGCTCCAGTTTCACTATTTTTTGTTTTTCTGTGTTAGTAGTTTTGTTTGCTTGCCCTGCATTCCAGCATCATGCTATATGTTTATGGATTGTAAAGCACTTTGCGATGAAAGGCACTTTTATCAATGAACAACTGGAGCCATCCCTTGGGTATGGCGAATTGGGACGACAGCTCTGGGCTTTGCGCTTTGGGGGCCTAGCAGGCCAGTGCAATTGGCCAGTGTGGTCGGTCCAGGAAGTGATGGGTCAGTTTTGGAAGAGACGGATTCGTCACTTCGACCCCAAGGCCTGCACCACCCTAGGGATGGCCCTGTGTACAACAGTATAATCTTCTGCTCCCTGTGTGTCTGAATGCTGCTGTTACTTTCAGAACATTCCCATAGGGCAAAGGAGAAGGGAATATACAGGAGGGATAAAAGATGAAGAATGAAAATCACAAGAGTTTTAGTTAAGCAATAGACTTATTACACTCAAGGAAAAACAAACAATGGAAACAATATTAAAAGTAGTTTACAAAGTGAATATGTGGTTCCATGTCATAAATCTTGCTTTTCAGCATACTCAGATTGGAGCAAATAACAGAACCACAAAGTCCTTCCTGCTAGTTAATGTAATTTAGAAATGTTAACGTAATAAAGTCATAGGGAATATTTTTATTTTTAATAGAACAAGTTGTCCTTGGAACGAACTTCCGGGAATTTGTTTGATACCATCTCTGTTATTGGTGTTTCCTTATTCACAGTTTTAATGGCCATATGAACCTAGTTTCTGATATGTTAATCTGCTGTATTGCAAGCGGAGAAATATAATGACTTTGAGGTGTAAGATGAAATCCTGGTTCCATTGAAGGCATTGGAAGCTTTGCTATTGCCTTCAGTGGGACCAGCATTTTACCCCTAAATTCTAGCCGTACCTCCTTCAACCATTCGAAACAAAAACATCTTCTTAAATATCTTCCTTCTTGACATTTGAATCCTTCCATTCCTGGAGAATTGCTTTTTCAGTCTTTCCTCGAAGTCATTGCTTAGTTTTAGTGTCAGAGACACTTCATTATTCTTGACCTTTTTTCCCTTTTTCAATTCTTCAATCAATACCATTTCTGTAATACTGTGTCCTAAATTTTGCCCAGTACTCTAAGGTTTGGTCCCTGTAGCTCTCTCTACAGTGGTATAATGTTCTCTTATTAAATGATTTCTATGGCAACATCCCAGTGTTCTGTTTGCTTTCATAGCAACTGCTAGACATTAAGTTCTATTCATTTCTTAACCCAGATCGGTTTCCTGGTTTGCTGTCCTGTAATTTATGACTATTTAGAGCTTTAGTACTCATTACATTGCCCAGTGACCCCTGGCAACACCCCCCCCCCCCCCACTTTCTGGCTTGGTGGTTGTTGCAGAAACTCACGGTGTGTTACATTTCACATGACAGGGTGAATAATAGGTCTCCAGCCCAATCAAAAAGCCTAGTCCTGTTTCCAGCTTATGACATTACATATCAAGATAGCACTGGAGTGGCCATGCTGTGTAACGTCATGCAGTAAAAGCTGTTTCATGAAAGGAAAAAAGTAAAACCTGAAGCAGCCCAATCACGAGAGAAGAACAAATACAGATGAAGTAGCATGTTTATTGCCACAAAATTAACCACTGAATAGAGCTAAAGAGAGACGAGATCTATACTGCATCTAGGTGGTGTTGATGAGAGCGAAAAGTGATTGTCTGTTTTTGATAAAAATGGTTTTGGAACGCATTTCCTCAGTCTACAAAATTTGCCCAAATTAAACGGGTGGGAAACCAGAGAACTTCAGTGAAGCTGTCCCACTATGGCCTTTTGGGATCCTGGCCCTCTTTAAGAAGAGAAGTTGCCCTGTCACCTTTGGAAAATATGCCATGTATGGGGCACATAGTGATTCTAGCACCTGCCAGCCATAGAAAAGCCTTGCTATTATCTTGGATCCCATATTCATATTAATTGTATTGATGCTCAGTAAGTCCAGGCATCTGAGGTGTTCAAATAACATGGTGCAAACTGCATAAATAGATACAGTGCAACTTGGTGAGAGTATGTTAAGCAAAATATACTGAATCTCTTTGTTTGGAATTGCTCTGTATTTTTTTTCTTTTGGTATGAAAAGAAATTCTGTGGGAATACCCATTGTAAGTCACATGCATAAATGTTTGCAAGAGCAGGCCCTTCCACTCCAGTATAAAAAAGGAACTAAAATAGAGTGTTAACTGTGCAGCTTTTCCCATCGTGTTGATTTTGAATGTTTATGAATTACATATTTTCTTTGTTTAATGCTTCTGTTAGCTCTTGATAAAAATGAATAAGAATGTGTTTCTGCTGTAAGTATCAGAAAATATCATTGTATTTTCTTCTCCACTCCATCCTTTGAGTGAGGTTTTCATTTAAACTGTGCAAGAGGGAGAAAATGGGGAGAAGTGGGAAGGGAAAAGGGAGGCTGGTACATTTCTAGTTTCCTTTTTGATTAACTCACCCCCTCCCTTTCTCTTGCTTTCCCCCTATACTTCCATAAATATTCATTGTGTACATTTGTCCAATTTTCTTGAATGTAGAGGATTAACATTAATTTACTCTTATAGGTTCTCACCTTACGATTATCTTGACATTGTTTTTAGACATGTCAAAGTCTGTCTGTCTATCTATATTTTGTTCCTATACTTTAGTTATTTTTCATAAAGCAAGGTTGTAACTTCCAAAGCCATCCCAGCATCCTGTCACAGATTAAAAGAGCCAAATGTTTTATTTCTCTCTTGATTAAATGCATTTCCCCAAAAAGTCTTTCTGCCAGTTAACTTCCTCTAACAGGACTCCTGCTGGTCAGTTCTTGTATCTTGCTGTGGCAGCTGTGAGCATATATACAACTGATTGAGCGATATACATCTGACTGGAGCATGCCCGCTAATTGGTTTGAGAGATAGATATAGACAATGCTGTCTTATAGCTGCTTGTTCAGATAGACCCAGTGGTAGGGTTAATTCTGCTTGACAGCACATCAGCAGCATCTTGAGAATAATTACCCAACTTAAGTTTTCCCACAGCTGAACTGAGAGCTTCAAAGGCTTCTGAATTTACAACTATTATTAACCTATATCTGAAACATAATGTTCCCACAAGGGCTAGACTATTTCTCCTTCTTATTAAATGTACAGGTTATTAGGTTCATTTGCTATGTGCTAAGCACTTAGAAGACAATACTCCTTGTTAGAGAGTGAAAATCTGTAGTACGCAACAAGGAGGATAATTGTGCATCTAGCACACATCATTATCTTTGCTAAGACATCAAAATCCGTTCAACTTGTGTTTAAAGAGAACAGAACTATTTTTTTCTATTTGCAGAATGAATAAATTAAAGACACACACAAATCCCTCATAAGATGTTGTCCAACTAAATACTGATCGTTGTATACAATACATATGATATTAATGAAATAGTATCTGGTTCAAAAATAGATTAGAAACGTTCATGAATATATGGAATCCTGTTAATGACTTTTTGAAAATTAAAATGAATTAGAACAATATGTATTTCATAACTACAAGTATGTGCTGTAATTCATAGTTATATAACTTAATCCTGTTTTTATATTTACATCCTGTGTTTGGTTTCCCTTGTGCGTTTTTTTTTCTTTTAAAATTTCTCTTCTTTATATCTGTACATTGTGCAAATCCAATAAAAGTATTAAACATGAAAAGCAGCATTTGGGATTAAAATTGATTTGCATGCGTGAATTATTAAAACACAGAGGTATGCCTACTTCTTAAATACAGTAGTTTTTTCCTCTTGTCAACTAGTTTCCGTGATTAAAAGCAGTTCTTATAATGTAAATTCTTTTTGCTTCCCTTTGCAGATCAGAAACAAAGTTTGACTCCAATTCAGGTATGTTCAGATTTACAATGTCATGCTGAATACACTGTATTCATGTTATACTCATCAGACTAATTTATCAGTTTTGCTTCAATTTTAATGAGACTGAGGCAGGCCAATCTTGAAAAGGATCTGAGTTTTCTCACCACCTAAGAATAGCATTGTTATCACTGATGCCTTTAATTCATTCTCTTCATTGGTTCATATCTTCTTTTACTTTCTTCTTTTTACCTTGAGGTGATCACCAGGAAGCCATTATTTTGTGGTAGGTTTTAACTGATCCATCTTTTAAAAAAAAAAAAAAAATCATGATAAAAAGTAAAGCAAGCGGAGGAGAGGGAGAGCTTGGTAATTATCATTACCTTTAAAAAAAATTTTTTTTCTTCCTCGTGGACAAAGACATTTCATGGGAATTTGAATTTTGTGCAGCCTGTATGTCAAGAAGCAGGTGATTTGTTGTGAAATTTTCATGACAGATGCATGTACACAATGCATGCCAGACCAGTCTGCAGACTTCTCTATAGTAGGTTTACCAACAGGCAATCTCTCTCAACTTACCTTTTTTGAGAATTTTAATGTCTTACAGAGAAAAAAGCAAAGGTCAGTATAACAGATTCATGTGTATCTAACAAGACAAAACACACAAAGCAGCAAACAGAACTGTTTTCTCCAAATGGGGATGGTGAAAGCAGACTGCCACTTGTTAAGCAACTTCTACCCGGGTTTTTGTTTGTTGAAGTTATAAAATAGTATGCCCTTAAATTGTAAAAGTAATTTCTTATACTGAGAGCAGCTGAAATGTCTATTACTTGAGTCAGTCACTCAAAAATACACATCTTAGTTAAGAAGGAAAATATTATTTTAAATAGAAAAACAATATTAATATAATTTCAGAGCAGTCTTGTAATTAAGTTAATGTTACCCCATGAATTTATTTAATGCAGGGTTTGAAATTATTATACTTATGAAAACTTTACAATGTTAGTGACCTAGAAGTCTCTCAGAAATGACATATTTCCTTTCTTCCCATTTACAGCAGTGATCTCAATTTGAATTGTGAGGTACCTGTACTATTTTCCCTTTTCTTTTTACACTGGACTG
Organism: Natator depressus; assembly: GCF_965152275.1. Taxonomy (NCBI): domain Eukaryota; kingdom Metazoa; phylum Chordata; order Testudines; family Cheloniidae; genus Natator; species Natator depressus. The sequence goes on along the minus strand of NC_134234.1, from coordinate 285,919,461 downwards.
TATCTTTGCAACAGCCAGTATAGGGTGTGAAATCTGAAGAGTGAAGCACTTACAAGACCCAATTCATGATTCGTATTTAATTGAGTGATATTGTTGTGGTTTTAATTAATGTTGTTGTGTTTGGGGTTCCTAGTTGCAGATATGGCTCAAGGGAGGTAAATGCTCATTTTGGTGCCCATGGCTTGTAAATATGTAATGGAAGGGCAGGGTAGTTTTAAATGTTTTCTGAAGTATTTTTTATAAAACTACTTAAAGATGGCATGGAACATAACTACCAATTGTTACTCTTCCTTGTTGCCTAATTGGAATGAAAATGCTCGTTAAAGAATTCCCCTTTGCAATGAATATGTTTAAGGTATGAACAAGGATGCTGGCATTCTGTATGGTTTTGTTCTTTCTCTCCTGATGGGCAATATTTACCGTGCTTTTTCTTTAGAGTGACTACGCTGGGAATAGAAAGAGGGTAGAGGCATAGAAAGCTTAGTGGGATACTGACGCCACCTCGTAGTCATGCCAGAGAGCTGCTTTGAACATTCAGCCAGTCACCATGCTTGGGAAATCCCCTACTTCTGGTATGAATGTGTCTTCAACATGGACAGATATGGTAGCACCCACCTTTAACACCATGATGTATGTGCCTTCATCCTGAAATGTGTAAAGTTGGTCTGTTGCCTGTCGATCTGCCTACTTTTGAAGGGCTGCTCCTACGTGGTAATGATGATGGCTTCAACTGTTAAATTAAGGGCTACCTTCAGTTCCTTAGTGGAAGCTTGAGGGAAATATTTGTCTGCTACTATTTTGACATCCTCTTTTTCTATTTGAAGTCCAAGTGCTGTGATTTCTCAGCAAGCCATGGTCTGGAACAAGTTTGCAGGAAGGAAACATTCTTGTTTCTTCATCTCATTTTTCATATCAAAGTCCTTCCTGTTTTGTGGAGAAGGAGATGAGTGGTGGGATATATATAGGGCCCTACCAAATTCACAGTCCATTTTGGTCAATTTCATGGTCATAGGATTTAAAAAATCATAAATTTCATGATTTCAGCTATTGAAATCTGAAATTTCACAGTGTTGTAATTTTAGGGGTCCTAAAGGAGTTGTGGGTGGGGGGGTCGCAAGGTTATTGTAGGGGGGTTGTGGTACTGCTACCCTTTCTTCTGCGCTGCTGCTGGCGGTGGTGCTGCCTTCAGAGCTGGGCAGCTGGAAGACGGCGGCTGCTGGCCGGGAGCCCAGCTCTGAAGGCAGAGCCACCACCAGCAGCAGCACTGAAGTAAGGATGGCCTGGTATGGTATCGCCACCCTTCCTTCTGCGCTGCTTCCTGCAGAACTGGGCCCTTAGTCAGCAGCCGCCACTGTCCAGCTCTGAAGGCAGCAGTGCAGAAGTAAGGACGGCATGGTATGATATTGCCACCCTTACTTCTGCACTGCTGCTGGCAAGGCGCTGCCTTCAGAGTTGGGTGCCCAGCTAACAGCTGCCACTCTCCAGACACCCAGATCTGAGGGCAGCACAGAAGTAAGGGTGGCAGTACCGTGACCCCCCTAAAATAACCTGGTGACCCTCCTGCAAATCCCTTTTGGATCAGGACCCCCAGTTTGAGAAACGCTGGTCTCCCCTGTGAAATCTGTATAGATAGAGTAAAAGAACACACAAGACCAGATTTCACTGGGGGAGACCAGATTTCACGGTCTGTGGCATGTTTTTCATGGGCACAAATTTGGTAGGGCCGTAGATACATACTTTTCTTGAATACTTTTGTTTGCATCAGGCTAATTTGGTGGCTAAGCTTCCCTTTTTCTGATTTGTCCTTAGCGTCACAGACCGGGAGTGTATTTTCTTTCCTTGTCAAGCAAATGGAACAGATTGGGGGAGTCCTGACTTGCTCCCTATTCAGTCATCGTTTTGAGATGGATAAGTGTGACTGGTTGTGTCCTTTGGACTCAACGTGAGGGACAGCTGCCTGGATTGGTAGTTGGAGCCAGAGTAAGGGTGCTTATGGCTTACCCTTAGAAAAGATCCCATGCTTCCCAGCTCTGGGCACAGGGCTGACCTTTCAAGAGGAAGCCATCTTTGCTCTCTTTATAGTTAAAAATTTCCCACTGTGGCAGAGGAAGGGGAAAATAAAGTCGTTCAAATTCTGGCATTTAAACAGGCTAGAAAAACTGTAGTGCCACATCAGAAAATTATTTTTTTGTGGGGTGGTGTATTGAGGAGAGATGGCCTTGCTGGTGTGTCTTTGAAGGAGGCTGAGGACAGGAGCCCTCAGCCTACAGTGCTTCTGCCCCTGGAGACAGGACATTCTTGTTTGCTGACTGACAACTCCATAATTGCCTCAAAAACCAGTTGGAGAACACTTCAGTCTCTCTGGTCACTCGATTACAGACCTAAAAGTGGCAATACTTCAACAAAAAAACTTCAGGAACAGACTCCTAAGAGAGACTGCTGAATTGGAATTAATTCGCAAACTGGATACAATTAACTTAGGCTTGAATAGAGACTGGGAGTGGATGAGTCATTACACAAAGTAAAACTATTTCCCCATGTTTATCTCCCCCCGCCCCCCGCTGTTCCTCAGACGTTCTTGTCAACTGCTGGAAATGGCCCACCTTGATTATCACTACAAAAGATTTCTTCCCCCCCCCTCCCCGGGCTCTCCTGCTAGTAATAGCTCACCTTAAGTTATCACTCTGGTTACAGTGTGTATGGTAACACCCATTGTTTCATGTTCTCTGTGTATATAAATCTCCCCACTGTATTTTCCACTGAATGCATCCGATGAAGTGAGCTGTAGCTCACGGAAGCTTATGCTCAAATAAATTTGTGAGTGTCTAAGGTGCCACAAGTACTCCTTTTCTTTTTATAATTGCCTCAGTGCCTTAAAGGGGAAGGAGCCATTCATAAATACTTGACTGCTAGACCTGTTTTGACTGAGAACTAGTAGATGATGTTGTAATGACCTATATTTACCCCTTGTAATGTAAACACAATAATGGTCACGTGAGAGTTTGTGGTGAATATCTTTTGAAAAAGAGATTCTACCTTGTGAAATAGATAAATATACTTGTTTTGATGCCTATGATGCAAGTCAGTATGGGTAGAATTCTTTTGATTGAATAATAAAGAATCCCGGCTATTGGAACCTGGTACTCTGTTACCCTATGATTGCAGTAACTTTCATGTGCGTACGTTGTATGTATTTGGTGGGATGGGAAGAATGGAAACTATTCTTGAAGTGCAAAAATCTACTGTAGGGGAAGAAGGGGAAAATTTCCTTCTGTTCCTTTCCTAGCAACATGTGTGAAAATATTGAAAAATAAAGAAGACATGACTATTTTTTTTCTGAAGCTGGCACAAAATCTGGAATGTAGCTTTTAAAAAAAAAAGTCTAATATGTTCGTTGTAAATTCAGACTTTGGAAGCATTGTACAACACTGAAATATTAGGCAAACATTGTCAAAGGAAGATAATTTGAACTTGAACATTTAACTTAAAAGTGTGCTGTAAAATTTCTGTATTGATGATTAGTATTTATCATATAAATAGCTATAACATCTGCACAGAACACATAGTTTTCATCCTCGTGACTAAAAAATTTGTCTGAAACTTTTTTGTGTGCTAATTTTGTATCTTTATCAAGGGCAAAATTTTGCCTCCAAGAACATGAAATTAGCTTCATGTCGTACATGTTCTTATGTGACAAAATGACTGTGGTTTACTTTTATATTATGGTATTATGGATTTAAATAATATTTAAATAATTTTAATACAATAGATTTTTTGCTTTAATATATATAAGAAATACTTTAAAAATATAGTATTTGTCTTCCTGTTCTCTCAAAATTGCCATTCATCATAGTAACCCATGAAAAACAAAGCTGAGAATATGTCCTTGGCATTTGGTATGGTATCATTTAGATGATTATGATAATTAATTAATTAATAATAAATTGTATAGAGGCCCCATTGTGCTAGGTGATTGTTCCAAAATGCCACCTGAATTTCCAACCAATGTGACCATTCTCTTGTTGTAGATCAATATCATGCTGTTGGCAGTAAATTAGATCTGATTAATGTTGTGTAGACTTGTAGGGGTATATCTGACACATATCTGAAGGATTTTAAATTAAGGGAAATGTCAATCTTAGTAATAAAATAATACTTGTTATTTCTATAACATTCTTAATCTGTAGATCTCAAAGCAGATAGCTAAGTATCGTTATCCCCATTTTACTAGTGGGGAACCAGAGTTACAGAGAGGTGGAGTAAGTTGCCAGTGTTACACAGTGTGAGAACCACAGAGTCAGAATAAATCTCAAGTCTCCTTACTCCCTGTTTGTGGCCTTATCTGTTGAACTGTGCTACAGTTTATAAACAGTGTAGCTGACAAGTAGCCACATCACTATGAAGTCAGATTTGTTCTGCTCAAGAGAAAAACGTCACTTTATGTTGGCAGATACTTACAGATGGCCTAGACTGTGTAGAGAGTTGTATGATTATTATGGTAGTGCTCAGATGTCCTGATCATGCCCAGCGACCCATTGCACTAGGTGCAGCACAAACATAAAAGTAGTTTCTCTCCCCAAGAGCTTACAAATTGTCTAGTGTGCTACACTTAAGGAAATGCCACAATAGAACTGGGAATTTCATTTTTCTTGATCAACTGGCCAATCCATAACCACTTCATTCTGCTTGTGGGGTTTTTACCCACCTGGTTCTCCTTTGTCACTGAGCAGAAAGCAGGCCACCCCCCTGGATAAGAACTCATAGGTCATTGTGAGACCGGCTGAACTGAGTGGGAGTAAAAGGCAGAAGTGCATTCATGTGTTTGAAGGAGGGGCCAATCCTTTCTTCACTTAGGGCATCAGGCATCATTGCTTTACAATGAGTCTCTTGCATATAAATTGGATTGTGAGTGTGTCATGAACAGGTGATTTAACAGAAAAGAGAGACAGGCATGCATGTCTGGTGGTATATGGGGAATCATAGAATATCAGGGTTGGAAGGGACCTCAGGAGGTCATCTAGTCCAACCCCCTGCTCAAAGCAGGACCAATCCCCAATTAAATCATCCAAGCCAGGGCTTTGTCAAGCCTGACCTTAAAACCTTCTAAGGAAGGAGATTCTACCACTTCCCTAGGTAACGCATTCCAGTGTTTCACCACCCTCCTAGTGAAAAATTTTTTCCTAATATCCAACCTAAACCTCCCCCACTGCAACTTGAGACCATTACTCCTTGTCCTGTCCTCTTCTACCACTGAGAATAGTCTAGAACCATCCTCTCTGGAACCACCTCTCAGGTAGTTGAAAGCAGCTATCAAATCTCCCCTCATTCTTCTCTTCCGCAGACTAAACAATCCCAGTTCCCTCAGCCTCTCCTCATAAGTCATGTGTTCCAGACCCCTAATCATTTTTGTTGCCCTTCGCTGGACTCTCTCCAATTTATCCACATCCTTCTTGTAGTGTGGGGCCCAAAACTGGACACAGTATTCCAGATGAGGCCTCACCAATGTCGAATAGAGGGGGACAATCACGTCCCTCGATCTGCTCGCTATGCCCCTACTTATACATCCCAAAATGCCATTGGCCTTCTTGGCAACAAGGGCGCACTGCTGACTCATATCCAGCTTCTCGTCCATTGTCACCCCTAGGTCCTTTTCCGCAGAACTGCTGCCTAGCCATTTGGTCCCTAGTCTGTAGCGGTGCATTGGGTTCTTCCGTCCTAAGTGCAGGACCCTGCACTTATCCTTATTGACCCTCATCAGATTTCTTTTGGCCCAATCCTCCAATTTGTCTAGGTCCCTCTGTATCCTATGCCTGCCCTCCAGCGTATCTACCACTCCTCCTAGTTTAGTATCATCCGCAAATTTGCTGAGAGTGCAATCCACACCATCCTCCAGATCATTTATGAAGATATTGAACAAAACCGGCCCCAGGACCGACCCCTGGGGCACTCCACTTGACACCGGCTGCCAACTAGACATGGAGCCATTGATCACTACCCGTTGAGCCCGACAATCTAGCCAACTTTCTACCCACCTTATAGTGCATTCATCCAGCCCATACTTCTTTAACTTGCTGACAAGAATACTGTGGGAGACCGTGTCAAAAGCTTTGCTAAAGTCAAGAAACAATACATCCACTGCTTTCCCTTCATCCACAGAACCAGTAATCTCATCATAGAAGGCGATTAGATTAGTCAGGCATGACTAATCTAAGTTTTAATGTGCTGTATGGAATGGATTGTAAAATATAAGAATTGTGTACATGGCCCTTTTTCACTCTCTATAATGTGTATATTTCAGGTAATCATTGCGCACGCTTTGTTGGTAATAGTAAAGTACCCAAAAAACAACCTTAGTTTGATGGTATCACCGAAGAGAACTTCTCTTGTAGAACCTTTAGCTACCACTTAGTTTTTCCTCTGGTTGTTTTTCTGTCGATTTTTTTTTTTCCCCCCATCAGGAAACCTGCCTCTCCTCCATATGTTCTCCTGGAACTGCAACTCAGAGTTCAAGTGTCACATTAGCAGGAACTTCCCTAATTTAACTACAAAAGAGGCAGAAGTGCTGGTGCAAAATGCTAGTGAGCACTTTCCTCTTTTGTTCATGTAACCCTTCTGCCATGTGCCATTGGCAGCAACGAGGGCTCGGTTCAAATGTTAAAACTAACCAGCACCACCTGCTGGAGCCCCCACCCAGAAACCTGAGGAAAATGCTAAAGCTTCTCTGGACACCCTTAACAGGCAATACGTCCCCGCTTACAAGCATGGCGTTTGTATATGAATCAAGGATTTAAGGGGACACCGCATTAACTTGGGAAAATGCAGCTACAACATATATAAGCACTAATAATAAAGTAAAACACCCACTCTGCGGTATCTCTGGCAGTAGTCCTTTAACTGGGTAGACACATCCCCAGAGTCTGGGAGTGCATTCAGGCAGGCCTGTCTCGAGCTTCTAGGGGGAGTGCTGCCTGGTCTGCCTTTAGTCTCCAACACCTAACACATCTATGGCGATTTCAGCTTTACAGGAGGCCTTCAGTGGAGTTCACTCAGGGCTGCTGCCGCCTTCTGCAGCTTCAGCAAAGAGCCACCTCTGTGTCTCTTGCCACAAACCCATCTCTGTGCCTGTTGACTCTCACTGCGGAGTCACCTCTGTGTCATCTCTTTGCAAAGTCTTCAGGGTGGAACATTGCATGTAGGACCATAGAGCAGAATCCCTGACACAACGTAGGAGCACCTTACCCCTCCTTCTTTCTCTGTTCATTCCCACCAGCCTACCAGTTCAGAGTTTGTGAACAGTTCTGTTCATTCTTCAAAGTGTCACTGGAGGATTTCTGAGTAAAAAGTTTATGCAAATGAACTATCTCTGTAGCCATACTCCCCCTTGTTCACCAGGAGATGGTGGCAGAGAGGGCTTTCCCTATGGAGCTTCTGTCTGTCTGGAGTCCTGAGTAAACAGCTTCAGAAGCAGCTTTTGGCCAGTCTTTCCCCTGTTCACCAACTTCTGAATTTGTTGTAGAAACCGCGGTAGGTTCGGACCACAGGGCTTATGTTCAGGACGGAGCTTTGAAAGAAAACTTTACAAAATTTAGAAGATGCAGTTTGTCACCGCTCAGCGATACTGTGTGTAAGAGACAGATTATAGTGATGGTGAAAGTAGGGGGAAATGGGGGAAAAAGGAAGGAATTTAAAAAAATGTGTATAACTTCATTTGTACTCCAGTAGTATAATGTCAAGTAAACATTTTCCTCACTCAGACCAGAGAATGGAATGTGGAAACCTTGTAAAATAAGAGAGGTGCAAATACTGTGCCTCTGAAACAGACATTTGCAGCAGTTGAATACACAAATGCATGCAAGGATGCACACTGTGTTGCATTTAATTTTGTTGCATTTGCTGATGCAAGTTAACCTGACTTGATATGATGTTTGTTCCTCTAAAAATGAAAGTGCTTCTCTTGAGCAAGTGCAACATCTCCAGAGACAGTTTCTCTCCTGTCTCATTCCTTTATTTATTTCTGTTTAGAAATGCAAAATATAGTGCCTTTGTTTATCTGTCACTCCCTTGACAGTTATTTTGAAAAACAATCCCATTAAAGTCTGCAGCTAACCTACAACAGTCACCAGCAAAACTCATCCCCCAACTGAAGCATGTCCCAAGCAAAAACTAAACATCAGTCTTCACTGGACTTTCCCTCCCCCAAAAGCCTAAAATTCAAATGTGGACTAAACAATCAAAAAATTTATCAATACCTACTAAAAAAAATTTTAGGAGTGTTTAATAGATTTAGACCTCATTTAAAGACAGGAAAGGGATCCTCTGGAGGGTATAGTAAACTCAGATTAATATCTACAATATGCTGAGGAATGCTCATGAACTGGGACAAAACATTTTGACATGTCTAATTCATAAAGGAATGAAGAGCTAAATAGTGCCCTGACTTGTGATAACTATAAAATTGATCAGCAGCCTGTTCTGTTTTTTCTTTGCTACATAGAAGTAGAAAACTTGGTCAGATTGTTCACCATACATCGCAGTATCTGGACTTATGGTGGCTTGTCTACGTTACAAAATTAAGATGACTTTATCTAATTCGACCTCGAGCCTCCGAATTAATTAAGTCTGTTGTGCATGGCCACACCATGCTCATTGTCTCAATGGCGTATGTCCTCACTAGCAGCTTCTGCATCGATGCTCAAAGTGGTGCATCGTGGGTAGCTATCCCAAAGTGCAACTTGCTGCAGTGTGTTTTGGGAAGTTTGTGCAATGCCTCAAAACATTGTCACGGGGGAGAATGGGCACATTGCGTTAGCATCCCATGACGCATTGCCCTCCCTCCCTCATATCAATGGCAAATAACCCAGTGGTTTTTGCGCCTTAAAACCGCCATGCGTGTGCCATAACCCCAGAAGCATGGAGCCTGCTCAGCTGTGCACTCTTGTGAGCATCTCTGACATCTCGTGCCTTCTCCTGCAGTATTTCCAGAGCTGAAGTAGGGCTCGTTGCGCAGAACATAGCCATGTCATGCAAGCAGCCCTGCTGCAAGCCACTGAAAAAAACAATTCACAGTTGTTGCTGGCAGTCACAGAGCAGCTGCACTCTGAGTGCCGTTTCTGGTCCCGTGAAACAAGCACTGACTGGTGGGACCGCATCGTTTTGCAGGTCTGGGATGGTGAGCAGTGTCTGCAGAACTTTCGAATGCGGAAGGCCACCTTCCAGGAACTTTGTGCAGAGCTTTCCCCTGCCCTGCAGTTCAGCAACACAAAAATGAGAGCTGCTCTGACAATGGAGAAGCAAGTGGTGATCACTGTTTGGAAGCTTGTAATGCCAGACAGTTACTGGTCAGTGGGGAATCAATTCGGAGTAGGTAAATCAACCGCGGGAGCTGCTGTGCTCCAAGTGTGCAGGGCCATTAATCGACTTCGACTACGTAGAGTAGTGAATCTGGGAAATGTGTGGGACACAGCGGATGAGGTTCCCTAATTGTGGTGGGGCGATAGATGGCATACATATCCCCATTTTGGCACCAGACCACCTTGCCAAAGAGTACATAAACCTTGGATGTAGGATCTAGGGTACAGCAGCCTTGAACTGATTTGTGGCCTTATTGCAATTATCTACACCAATATGGAGTGATCTCTTTTGTATTTTATCAAAGGTGGATAAATAATACTACTCTGGATCAGTGTTCCCTCTAATTTTCCCACTCGTGAGGAATGAATTTTGTTATGTGCACCAATATGGAGGTGATGTGTGATGAATCACCTCCATATTAGTGCACATAACAAAATTAATGGGGGGTGAGGGGTTCGGCATGTGGGAGGGGGCTCAGGGCTAGGGCAGAGGGTTGGTGTGGGGGGTGGGCTGGGTTGAGGGCTCTGGCTGTGGTTGCAGGCTCTGGGGTGGGGCCAGGGATGAGGGGCTCAGGGCTGGGGCAGAGTGTTGGGGTGGGGGGCTGAAGACTCCAGCTGGGGTGTGCAGACTCTGGGGTGTGGCCAGGGATGAGGAGTTTGGGGTGCAGGCAGGCTGCCCCAGGGCTGGGGCCAGAGGACTCTCCCAGCCCTCCCTTCGCTGGCAGCAGCGAGCTCCGGGGGAGGGGCCATGCTCTCCTCCCACCAGGAGCATCGAGCTACAGGGGAGGGGCCCGTGGCAGCCCTGCACGCCCCAACTAACTTGCTCCCATCCCCAGTCCCCGCCCACCTCCTACCTCTCTCCTCTCCAGGGTGCTGCTGCGCGGCCATTTATAGCCTGCTGTGCGACCACGCAATTTAGAGGGAATTTACCTCTGGATTATATCCTCAAAGCCTCAACCATTCCCTTCTTTCTGCCCATCTCATGTGTTTAGTAACCTAACTCCAAGGTTACCAAGAAACTCACCATCTCAATGAACTAGAAAACACACTGGATTAGCCACTTTTGTTCCAAGCAATTAGAAAGCACTGTGTTGTGGCATTTAAAAAATCTGTGTGTGTTAAAGGGCTTTGCCCGAGGAACTAAAAATTTAATGTCAGCAAGGATTATTTATTTTCTTTCTCTTCCACTTATTTTAGCAATCACTCCTCCTTTTACAAATCTCCTGTCTTGCTCAGAGACAGTAGCTTTCAGATATACTTAAGTTACTGTTGTAATGGAAATATTTCAAGAAAAAGCTTTTCCAATTTAATAGTATTAATGTAAGCAAATCTGTCAACTGTATCTGGAAGAATAATTTGTACTGTTCTAGCTAATTATCAGAGGCCCCCTTCTTTCCTTTTATTTGCTTTTTTTAATATTTGTGTTCATTTTACACAGTTAAAGGTTGACATTAGAAACAGTTTGGTAGGTCAATGTTGGTTTAGAAGAGGTGAACTAAATCCACATAAAAAGAACGAGGAGTGCTTGTGGCACCTTCAAGACTAACAAATTTATTTAAGCATAAGCTTTCATGGGCTAAACCCCACTTCATCGGATGCATGCAGTGGAAAATGCAGCAGGAAGATTATATATTTTTCAAACCTTTTTCTCCTGCTAATAGCTCACCTTAATTGATCACTCTCTTTATAGTGTGTATGGCAACACCCATTTTTTCATGTTCTGTGTGTGTGTGTATATATATATCTATCTATCTTCCTGCTGTATTTTCCACTGCATGCATCCGATGAAGTGGGTTTTAGCCCACAAAAACTTATGCTCAAATACATTGGTTAGTCTCGAAGGTGCCACAAGTACTCCTCGTTCTTTTTGCTGATTCAGACTAACACGGCTACCACTCTGAAACCTAAATACATACACACACACACGTGCGCACGCACACACACACACATATGTCATGAGTTTTTGTGACATGTGGACTTGGAGATCAGGGTGCTTAATTAGATTACAATGTAAACTGCAAAGTGTAGATTGGCTCAGGGTTTTTCATTTTTTTTTTATTATTTTTTTGGTCAGAAATGTAATTAAATTCAGATTGCTTGGCCTGGGAGGAAATTACGTTGTCAGACATTAAGTTGCCCTTTCAAGTAAGCATCATTCATCAGCATAACATCTTGCGTGCTGTATTTCTTAAAAACAGAAAAGCTGAAACAGCCTGCTTAGGACTGAAACTCGTTGTGCAATTTTATATTGAGTGAAGCAACCTAAACATTCTGCAAAAGCTGATCTTGCTGCAGTCTTGTGCAGTGAACAAATCAGAAGAGACTTTTGCTTATGCTCCTGAAATACTGTGTATTTAACAACCATGTTAGAGTACAGAAAAGTTTTATTTCTTGCTTTACTAGTGAAAATGAGTCTGGTTGTCTCATCCTGATACCGACAGTGTGAATACATTATCTAAGTTTGGCACAGTTTGGTTTATTTAGCAAGAAAAGCCCCAAGAATGGAATATGCTCAAGAGACGCCTCAGGAATGGGATAGGAGAAGTGGTTTGGGTCAGAACTGTGGTGCAGTGGCTGAGTTGTATGAATAGGCTTGCACAACACCCACCTACATAGCTCAAGTCAGTATTCTTAATCTATCACTTTTTTCAGTACTATACTCACTAAAAATCCAAAATGGGAAGTACAATAATATTGCCATTCTGTTTGTTTTATATGTAAACTGAACTATGGTTCTTCTTCGAGTAGTGTCCCTATGGGTGCTCCACTGTAGGTGTGCTTGCGTCCCTACGCTACTGATCAGAGAACTTTTGATGTCCATTCGGCCCGCACATGTGCTGTCCCCCCTCGTGCCCCACCACGAGGCTAACCAGCGCACGGGGGTGATGCCCCTCAGTTCCTTCTCAACCGCCCCTGGCTAGAGAGACAGACATTAGCAGTTCAATTGTGGATGGTTATTGTTCTGTCTCTCTCTCCTTTAGCATTTCAATAGCTAATTATTCCCCATTTTCTCCAAGTTGTAGATTCTCTTTATTCTTTTTAAAAAGAAAAAAAAAAAGAGAAAAGACTTTGTTCTCCTTTGTCTGGCCCCACCTCCCCGCAAGCGCAGAGCGTGCCTAGCTCACTGGGCTTCAAAGAGTGCCTCTCATGCAAGGAGGCCATCCCTGTAGCACAGTGGTTCCCAAACTTTGACAACCTGTGAACCCTTTTCACTAAAATGTCAGTCTCGTGAACCCCCTCCTAAAAATGAGTATTTCCAGCGATTTTCGCCCTTTACCCAAGTATAAATTATAAAAGCAGTGATCTTGGAAATATAAAATTTGTTTTTATGACATGCTTATTACACACTATTTATTATTAATTATTTATCATTACAGTATTTGTATTACATTATGAAAATGGCAACATGCTTCTAAGATCTCACTTTTGTAGCTTGTATCACTTTGAATAAGCCTGTTCTAAGACAAGGCTCCTATGTTTCATCAAGGAGTATCAGATGTGAAACAGCATGACAGTATTTAAGAAGCCAACTTAAAGAGTTCCTCTTCCACAAGCATTCAGGTCTTGAGCAGTCCAGGCAAACAACGCACATTACAAGAAAGCTTAAACATGTTCTTCATAATAATTTTACAACAATACTAGCTGCCTATTTAATTTTAAAAACAACAAAAAATACCCACCTCTCTTTCCATTTCTTATAAGGAGTCTTGATGTTTAAATCTCCTCAGTGTGATGGATATACTTGTCTTGATCTGCTTAGCTCTTGGAAGTCCAGGGGCTCCGGGCTGCTGGCCCCGTGCTGCCCTGGGGTCCGTAGGGACAGCTCTGTCCACCCTTAGGGAATTTTTACCCGGGAACTCCTTGTAACATTTTGCGAACCCTCAGGGGTTCGCGAACCCCAGTTTGGGAACCACTGCTGTAGCAGATAAATATTCTTGCTGTATCTGCTGCCTCGGGGAAGGCCACATTCCTTACAAGTGTGGTCTCTGCCAACAACTCAAGCCGAGGTCTTGGAAGGACAGGGAACTGAGACAAAAACTTATCCCAACAGAGGCAGCTCTTCAGTCGTCCCTGGACCCAAGCCAGGAGTCACTCGGACGGCACAAATCTTCCCCACAGCCCTCGACATCTAGGGACATCTATGAAAGCAGCCATGGACCCCTCACATAAGGCTTCTAAAAAGAGAGCTGTGAACCCTGAGCCAGCTGAAAAACATCACTAGCACACTCGGTATCATTGATACTGAGACAGTCTAAACATGGTACCTATAGCTCACGAGGGTCAGGAACAGCAGGTACCACTGATGCTCATAAAGACCTGATGGGCATAGGTACCAGTAGATAAGACAAGGACAAAGAGGCCGCACCACCACTAAGAAGATGCTGCTGGTATGAGCAGTACCATCAACACCATCACCAGTGAGCCACTCAGCTTCGGAGCGCTCAGCACAGCCAAGGTCCCTGATTCCCTCCGCACCGACCGCCTGACAACCACCACTGGCACTGCAAGACTTGCAGCACTCAAGAGAACTCATGGTATCTGATATACCAGCGTCTCCCTTGCTTGGTACTGGGGCTCCAGTACCAAATCGTCTCTGGACATGGGAATCTTCACCGGCACCGTATCACACACCTTCACTCTCTAGTGGTGACTCAGATAGTGAGCCAGAGGAGGTCGTCTCTCACCACTCCTCCCTTATGGTGCCTGCTATCAATCTGGGGCTCCCCAGTCATACCCTTTGCCTGCTGCACTGGGATCCCTGGGCAGTATATAGACTTCACGCTTCTCAGGCATCCAACATGAATCACCGTGAGCCCTTGAGACACTGTCAATTAGCCATGGCATCCAGAACCTCCAGAGAAGATCATGGAGGAACAGGAGGGTAGAATCGAGGAGGAAGTCATGCCAAGGACTCTTCCTTCTCCCCAGACGAGGCAGTAATGCCCCCTCCACCATCCTCAGCTGATGATTTCAGGCTTGGCTAAAAGGGTAGCAGACACACTGCAGATACCCTTAGAGGAGATACCCATCATAAGCTCTTGGATATCTTGCACTCCTCCTCATCCTCCAGAATAGCCCTCCCCATCAACGAGGCCCTTCTGGATCTGGTCAAGATTATATAGCAAAGCCCAGCATTGGTCACGCCCACCTGTTACATGCCAATAAAAAAATATTATGTCCCAGATAGAGATATGGAATTTCTTTTTTCTCATTCCTCCCCCCGCCTCCCCCATTCTGTTGTTGTGGATGCCGTAAACTTCCGGGGCTGCCGACACCAAGTGAGATCCACTTCTGATTATAGGGATTGGAAATGCCTCGACCTCTTTGGGAGAAGGGCCTATTTCTCTGCCACATTGCTGTTTAGAATTGCAAACCATCAAACTTTAACAGCAAAGTATGACTACAACAGCTACACAAAGCTCAACACTTCTATTGATCAGCTCACATATTCGCACCATGATCCGTGGCCAGTTCCAGGCCATTGTCAATGAGGGGCAACTAGTGGCCAAGACAGTGCTCCAGTCAGCACTTGGTGCAGCCAGCACAGCAACCCAGTCCATCTCTACAGTGGTGTTGGTCTGTGGCGAGCGTCCTGGTTGCACCTAGGGAAGCACAGATTACTGTAGAAGACCTTCCCTTCGAAGGCATCAAATTGTTTGCCAAGAAGACTGACTAGTCCCTTCATATGCTTAAAAACTCCAGGGCCACTCTCCACTCATTAGAGATTTATACCCGTGGTCAAAAAAGTTTGATCCACAACCTCAACATAAATCCTGCGCTTTGCATTTTCCAACTCAACGTTTCTGTGAGCCTGAGGAAAAAAAATCCAGGTTTTCTGAACCTGGCCCACAGCCTTCTGCATCACAACCATCTACCTCAAAACATCAGGTTTTATGTGGTGGTCGAGGCGTTGACAGACCACTCCCCTCAACGCCAACTGCAGCTGACCAACCCATCACCCCCATTTGGGTACCACCATGCCGCGTTCTGCCACAACTGTGAATGTATAACTGTGACAGGACCCCTGGGGTGCAGCCTGGGACTGTGGAAGTGCTGTGCCCCCTGAACTCTCTCCAGCCTGGGCCGTCTCTCATAATGCCTGGCCAGTGACCAGCAGCAAACCCCTCCAGGCACTGTGATCACTTAGCACAACCACAAATGGAGACCCACACCCAGCTAGATTGCATGAGTGCTCCCAGAGCCACTCATGAATCACACAGGGAAAGGCACCAGCCAGATTCCCTCAGCTCCCAGCACTGTACCTCAGGAATATACTGTCTTGCACTGCTCAAGACGAGCAGTGCAAATTTATTAATTGGTTCACCACTTCATCAATGGAAAGTGGATATATGCCAGCCTTCTCCAACCTGGGCAGTTTTGCCACACTTCATACAAATTCACTGGTAAAGATAAACAGTAAAATACATTTGACTACAAAAGATAGATTTTAAGTGACTATAAATGATAGGCAAAAAGTCAGAATTAGTTACCAAAATAAAATAAAGTATATAAGCATCCAGTCTAAACTCTCAACCCTATTAGACTGGGCAACATCTAGCAGTTTTTCTCACCTCACTGGATATTGCAGTTCATAGTATACAGATTTCACCCTTGAAACCTGGGCCAGTCTCCTCCGTTGGAGTCTCAAGTCTTCAGTGTTCTTGTTGCTTGCAGCAAAGGTGGGGGCAGGAGAAAAGGCCAAGCATGGGCCTGCTCTGTTCTGTTATATACCCTCAGTCCCATGTGCTTGGGGAACACACAAGTCCAGGCATGTCTGGTGGGCATTACTGAGTCTCCAGGCAAGGCTGAGCAATTCCCCTGGTGTGGCCTCATGCAGGTGAGTCATTGAGTTGTAGCTCCCTTGCTGGTCAATGGCTGTTGATGGGTTGTTTGACACTCTGCCCAGGTGTTGGTTACTTTCCTTGCTGTTGCCTCTGGGGAGCTAATATCTGGCTGATTCCCCAATTTACAGCATGTTTTAGTGACAACCATGCAACACAATTCTCATAACTTCATATACATTAATGTTATACATATATGGATAGAAAAATGACTTTCAGCAGATCATAACCTTTCCCTTGATACCTCACATGGCCTGCTTTATGTGCAAGATCATAATTATGTATACATGAGGAATATGGGGGTTACAGGGTGCTCCCCCAAGGTACAGAATGTCACAATAACATCAGACCGATGGGTCCTGGAAATCATCTGCAATGAGTACTCCATCCACTTTACCTCCCCGCCACCCCAATACCCTTCCCCAAACTTCTTTAGGGACCCTTCTTACAAGAGTTTATTATAACAAGAAATAGATCACCACCTTCATCTAGGAGCCATAGAGCCTGTACCTTAGCATCTGTGAGGCAAAGGCTTTTACTCTTATTTCCTGATACCCAGGAAGAAGGGAGGTTGGAGACCCATACTGGACCTCAGAGCTCTGAACAAATTTGTCAAAGCTCAGAATTCAAGATGTTCACACTAGCAGCAATTATTCCATCACTGGAACAGGTCCTTGACCTCTACAGGATGCTTTTATCCACATATTGATCCCAGACTGCTGCACTGGGCAGCACAGTGTGGGGAGGAGGTGAGCAGCCCTCAGTGATGAAAGAACAGGTTAAGGACTATTTAGAAAAGCTGGACATGCACAAGTCCGAGTCCGAATCTAATGCATCCAAGGGTCCCGAGGGAGTTGCACCCAGACATCCCACCCCAACATGGGATCTAAACCTGGTACTAAAACACCTGACTAGACCTCCCTTTGAACCCATGGCGACTTGTTCGCTCATATACCTGTCGATAAAGACATCCTTCCTGGTGGCGACCACTGTGGGGAGGAGAATAGGGGAAGCAGCAGCACTGATGGCACACCCCCTTTATACAATATTCTTTCAAGACAAGGTCACTCTCAGTCTTCCCCCAAAGTGACCTCCCCTTTTCACATAAACCAACTGATTCACGTCCCTGGCCTTTGACCTGGATAGGATGAAGGCTTTTAGGAAGTCTCCTAAGCTTTCCCTTTCCATTGCAGAGAGGTCTACGAGCACAGAGATATCAGCCCAGAGTCTCTCCAAATGGGTCTCAAACAGTGCTGCCAGGTTCACAACAGAACGCCTCCATACAGAGTCTGCACTCCCTACAGGAGGTTGGTTTTGTCCTCCGTTGCCTTCCTCAAAAATGTCCCTATTTCAGAAATCTGTAGAGTGGCAACCTGGGCATCTGCGCATACCTTTGCAGAACATTACACGATTACCAGGGACTCCACTTCTGATGCCATCTTCAGCTCCACGGTACTTTCATCCATAATGGACTCAACTCCAAAGCCCTGCCCTGCAGTCGGGATACTGCTTGAGAGTCACCTACAGTGGAGCACCCATAGGGGCACTACTCGAAGAAGAGGAGGAAGTTACTCACCTTGTGCAGTAATGATGGTTCTTAGGGATGTGTGTCCCTATGGGTGCTCCACAACCCACCCTCCTCCCGTCTATTTCGGAGCTCTTGTCAAGGACTCTGTGGTAGAAAAGGAACTGAGGGGGGTTTGCCCGCGTGCACTGCTTAGCCTCTTGGCAGGGCATGAGGAGGGTACAGCACATGTGAGGGCCGAACAGACACTGCTATCAAAGTTCTCCAATCAGCGGTGCAAGGACATAAGAGCACCTACAGTGGAGCACCCATAGGAACACACTGTGACACCCTGGTACCCCAATATTCACCACTGTCATGTAGTTAGGATATGTTTTGTACAAAGTATGCCTTGTGAGGTATCATTCTAAAAGTCTTGATCTGCTAGATGTTAATATCTTGTTGGATGGTATGTGCTATCATTGTATGTGAAGTTAGGAAGTTTGGCTATGTATGTTTGGCTATGTTACTGAAACATGTTGTGAGGTTAAAAACACCCACAATCAGCCTTTTGGGTACAACAGTAAAAAGGCCAAACAATGTTCATAGCTTATTGAGGAAATGCACACAAGCACAAGGATTACCGCAGGATCTGTGTACAATGGAAACCTCTCCGAGATAGCACTACGCAATGGGAACTGTTTGACCCAGGTCCCAGCAAAAGAGCTTTCCAGCAAGTGGGAAGAAGATATAAAAGGGGGACAATAACATCATGATGGTACCTCACTATCCCTACAACAACACACCTGGAAACACCTGACGCATAAAGACTGAACAGGGGGAAAGTGATGGTCCCAGGCTAGAGAGATTGCTACCCTGTATATGAAAACTTGGGAAAGCCAAGGCAGCTTGTGCCCTAAGAATCTACCAGCCTGTTTATCATTCAGGGTGAGAATATGATAATTCATATCCTACCTATCTAGTGTGTTAAGCTTGGTGCAGTTTTGTTTATTTACTAAGGTAATCTACTTTGAGCTGTTTGCTATTGCTTATAATCATTTAAAATCTATCTTTTATAGTTAATAAACTTGTTTTTATTTTGTCTAAAAGCAGTGTGTGGAAATCATAACTTGGGGCAAAAAGCTGTTGCATATCTCTCTCTGCATTGAGGGAGGAGGTGAATTTTATGATCTTATGCTGTAGAATTCCCCTTCCAGTGCAAGACAGTATAATTTGGGGTTTACCCTCCAAAGAGGGGTGCGTGTCTTAGCAACTGGGAGGTGCCTTAGCTGTGCCTTCCCATGCAGGGGCTGGTTAAAGAACCTGTGTGTGTAGTGCTGCAGCTGGGTATATCCCAGCCTGTGAGTCTGTTGGTGAAAGAGCAAGGTTGGAGAGCTTAGCAACTTGTCAGCAGTAGCACAGAGTGAGAGGGAGCCCAGGCTGGTGGGTTAGGCAGGCTCACTGGTACCCCAGTTCCAGGCAGCACCCCAAGGAGCAGGGGAACCCGTCTCTCTCACACATCTTGAAGAACGATCGTTACTGCACAAGGTGAGTAACTTCTTCATTCCAAAGTGGAATATTACCATACAGTTCCCTGAGTAACTTTCATACATATTTTTATAGAGTAGAGCTTATGAAGGGAGGCCAAAGCCACCAGAATCTACCCGAGCAGCAGTGTCTGTGTGTCTCAGTTAGTGAATACAGTTATTTGGAACCTTACTGTGTTTGCATGGTTTCCTCATATTCTTAATGATGGGTAGAGAGCAAAGACACAACAGATTGGATCCCAGCTCTGCCACACTGACCTGCTGTGTGACAATGCGCAAGCTCTTTGCCTTTTCTGTGCCTCCATTTTCCCTCCCGGCCATTGTCTGACTTGTCTAAACAGGAAGTTTTTCAGGACAGGGACTGACTGCCTCTTATTATATGTGTGTACTATGTCTACTTCTAGCATGAGGAGACTCTGATCTCAGTTGGGGCCTCGAGACACTACCATAATGCAAATAATAGTAATAAATAATGAAGAAGAATAACAATTGATGGGTTGCCTTTCTGAAGTACATTAGTTTATAGAATCATAGAATCCTAGGATTGGAAGGGATCTTGAGAGATCTAGTCCAGTCCACTACACTCATGGCAGGACTAAATATTATCTAGACCAGAGGTGGGAAAACTATGGCTCGTGGAACACATCCAGCCCGAGGGACCGTCCTGCCTGGCCCCTGAGCTCCTGGCCCAGGAGGCTCGCCCCCAGCCCCCACCCCACTGTCCTCCCTCCCCCGCGGCCACGCCACCATGTGGCGCAATGCTCTGGGCAGCAGGGCTGCAGAGCCCGGCCTGACCTGGTGCTCTGTGCTGTGCGGTGTGGCGCAGCTGCCTGTCCTGGTGCAGCAGCACTGCCAGGCACCGGCACTCCAGGCAGTGCGGTAAGGGGGCAGGGAGCAGAGGGGGGGGTTGGATAGAGGGCTGGGGAATTTGGGGGGTGGTCGGGGCGTGGATAGGGGTTGGGGCAGTCAGAGGGCAGGGAACGGGGGTTGAATAGGGGCAGGGTCCCAGGGGGGCAGTCAGGAAGGAGAGGGGAGGTTGAATGGGGTGGTGGGGGGCAGTTAGGGGCGAGGGGTCTGGGGGTGGTCAGGGAGAAGGGGTGGTTGGATGGGGCAGGGGTCCCAGGGGGACAGTCAGGAAGGAGAGGGCAGGTTGAATGGGGTGGTGGGGCAGGGGGTCCGGGAGCAGTCAGGGGACCAGGAACAGGGGTGGATGGGGCAAGGGTCCCCAGGGAACAGGGTGGGTTGGATGGGGCAGGAGTCCTGGGAGGGCCATCAGGGGGTGAGAAATCGGGGGGTTGGATAGGGGGCAGGGGCCAGGCCGTGCCTGGCTGTTTGAGGAGGCACAGCCTCCCCTGACCGGCCCTCCATACAATTTCAGAAACCTGATGCGGCCCTCAGGCCAAAAAGTTTGCCCGCCCCGATCTAGACCATCCATCACAGCTATTTATCTAACTTGCTCTTAAAAATCTCCAATGATGATGGAGATTCCACAACCTTCCTGGGCAATTTATTCCAGTGCTTAAGCATCCTGACAGTTAGGAAGTTTTTCCCAGTGTCCAGCCTAAACTGCCTTTGCTGCAATTTAAGCCCATTGCTTCTTGTTCAATCCTCAGAGGTTAAGAAGAAGATTTTTTTCTCCTTTCTCCTTTTAACAACCTTTTATGTACTTGAAAACTGTTATCATGTTCCCTCTCAGTCTTCTCTTCTCCAGACTAAACAAACCCAATTTTTTCAATCTTCCCTCATAGGTCATGTCTTCTAGACCTTTAGTCATTTTTGTTGCTCTTCTCTGGACTTTTTCCAATTTGTCCCCATCTTTCCTGAAATGTAGTGCCCAGAACTGGACACAATACTGCAGTTGAGGCCTAATCAGCGCAAAGTAGAAAGGAAGAATTATTTCTCGTGTCTTGCTTACAATACTCCTACTAATACATCCCAGAATGATGTTTGCATTTTTTGCAACAGTGTTACACTGTTAACTCATATTTAGCTTGTGGTCCACTATGACCCTCAGATCCCTTTCCGCAGTACTCCTTCCTAAGCAGTCATTTCCCATTTTGTATGTGTGCACTTGATTGTTCCTTCCTAAGTGGAGCACTTTGCATTTGTCCTTACTGAATTTCATCTTAGATTAGATTGAGCAAATGTAGTTTTGGTAGAAAAAGTCTTTGAAATGTGGTATAAAAGACAGCTTCTTTTATTAGATTAGTAAATGAAATAACTGAATGAGCAGTTTTCAGGTCTGCCCTACCCAGTCCCTTCCATGTAGCAAGCTGGTGTGGAGTGGATCTTTGTGCTGTATCAAGGGTTTGCAACCAATGCGTGGCAGCTCTTCCCTAGATCGAGCACCCCCTCTCACAGAGGAGTCACACCTTTTCTGCTGTCAAAGGGCCCTCTGAGGCTATGGAGTAAGGGCCTGGATTCATTCATGAATGTGTACAAATAAAATGCATAATTACATCTGGTCTTAGATGTAGTTCAAGTCGTCATTGCATGTTATACAGTTAGTCTCAATGCTTAGACACTCAGAGTAGCAATATGGGTAAATCATAAACACTTAATAGTCAATTTGGCATGGCTAAGCAAACATCCCCATTAGTGATACGTGTTCAAGAAAGCTGATCTTATAGTTCTGATCCCATCTAATATTTCATTATTGCTTTGAAGTTACCTGCCCATCTTATGCCAATCTCTGTTATCAATAGCAGCATACACTGAGTGCAGTAGAAAGCATAGATTTTGCAAACTAAAAGCATGAGCTCCCACGGCTTGAGCTAAAGAGGCAAGGGCTGTGTAACTGGGGGCTGTAATAACTCATATCCTCTGTGATCATTAGAGAGGGGGCCTTGTAACACATACTTACCAATAGATTACACTGGGATGTCAGGCACAGCAGAGGTTAGCAATGGCTCCTGCCCCAATCCCCCAGGCCTCCTGGGCTGGATCACTGGTTACAGGATCATCCTGAGGAGGGGTGGCCCCATATTCCTTATGTTCCCTTTTTGTCCTTGTGCCTCTCATGATGTCAGGCAGCCTGGGCTGGAGAAAGGGAAAGATTGAGCTGTTAGAACAGGGTGGCATGCTGGCTTGTGGCCCTGAGTTATGGCATGGCACTATTGGCCAGCAGATGGTACTGTTCAGATCCTGCTCAGCCTGAGATCTTGCCACCTATTTAGCAGGTAGCAGCTCCAAGCAGCCAGCTAGCTTATTTAATACATATATGTTGGTATTTGGAGTGGTCTGATTACAGGCACCACCAGCAGGCAAAAATGGCCTGTAGCCTGGCAGCCCACACTGGGACTGCTTCTCACATACAATACTCACTGAACATGCCAGTTGTTTCACTTAGAGCTCCATGTTGTGAAGAACCTGCATTTTGAGGCAAGGGCCACAAAATAACCATGGTCTGATCCTACCTATGCTCAGGCAGCTTTGTGCTGCTACCATGGCACAAAGCAGCCATATAAAGGCCGAGAATCTGGCCCTAGAAAGAGGAAAGCTTGTATATTGTAAAGCCATTGTGGCAGCTACTACGCCACCAGCCCAGCCAGCCTCTGGCATAGGGGTATGGCCAATGGGAATGGGGCAAGGCCATAGCATCCCTAAGCCCCAGCAATCTCTGGTTGCCAGTGGCCCCTTGAGCTTCTCTAACGTATACGAAAGAGTGGACTGGTCCCCAGTCAAACACCAGGATCTGGGAGTATTAAGGTGTCTTGAAGGCAACTTTGCCCTGACTTCTTCAGTCTCATGCTGAACTCAGCTAGATGGGAGGATCTGAAAGTTCACTCTTCTCTCATCAATTTCTTGTTACATAATATACATGTTTTCCTCTCTTGATTTTAATTGACACATGAGCTTGTTTTCCAAGAGGACGTTCTCCAAACCTTCATGTCTTCTGTTTCAACTAGCGTGGTCTGTGAGGTCATAGATCTCAATAACAAAAGGATAAGAGCTTTGGCCATCTGGCTTTAAAAAAAAAAAAAAAAAAGAGAGAGAGAGGAATAAAGAAGAGAAGTTGAGTTATAAAATCTTCTGTGAGCAAGAAGAGGAGGAGGATATCATGTAGAATGAGCAGAAATGGAAAGCTATGATGTTGTAAAGAATATTAATCTGTTTCATATAACTTAGCTGTACGGTCTGGTTAAAAATGTCATGATTAATGGCAAAAGTAGATTAAAATATTTTCATTTCATTTTAATGACCATCTTGAATTAGTGCTGTAAATTTATGACTAGTAAGAAATTATAGGCGAGATCTGTCATCTTTTAATCCTCTTCAAATAGTAGTCTTCATTAACAAACTGAATTTAGTTTTTATAGCAGCAAGAGTAAGAAGAAAAATGCAGCCTGCTTTTATTAAACTGCAGTGTTCAGTGGTCACCCTTAAAATCTTTACAATAACTATTTGCAAGTAATTTATTACATTGATCCCTATACCAGGTAATGAACACTACAGTTTTCCTTTTGCTGAATTAATTTAATGACAAAACCACAGAGTTTAAACATTAATCTTAGACAGGTTTGTATCATAGCATTGTGACTGCCACTGTGGGATTGGCAAATAAACACATCCAGACACACCCACATCTGCTTGGGTTGAAAGGCAGATGTCACAACTTCATTAAAGTCCTAACCCTGAAGGCTGTTGTCAGACAAAACTTGCACTGAGTTTTACCTGCGAAATGACAAAATGATCAGGCTGGAAACCAGATGACAATGAGTTAATTAAAATGGTCAGAAGCACTGCCATGTAGCCTGCATTTTCCAAGTCATTCTGCTCTGCAAGGCAAGAATATCAGATTAGCCCATAAATCTCATTTCCCACCCTGTGTCTGGGTATTATTGCCTCATTATTTTGTATACCTCTATCATTTCCCCTTTACTGGTCTCCTCTCTAAATTAAGCAGTTCCAGTCTTTTTTCACCAGTAACTCCTCATGCTTACAGGTGTCTGGCTGAGCAGGGCTTAGAAAAAGATGTCCACTTCTGAAACAGTCATAAAACTCTGGCAGGCTCCTGGATAGATGCATATTATCCATCCCCTTCTCTGAACAAGGTTTACATGAAAACTGAAATATTAATATTCTGAATATATGACTAATCAGAATAAACATTCTATCTGTCTCATCTACCATCTATTTTGGCTTTTTTCTATCACTGTGTTATCTAAGTGCTTTGATTATTTGGGTCATTCTCCAGTTAGCCGTATGTCTGGCCTCTTCACACAATCTATTCCTGTTGAGACAGTGAATAAGTGGGAGCTTCCATAGAGGTCATTGCTGGGTCAGGAGTGTATATGCAGGTATGGGTGATCAGTGGGTGTAGTCTCCATATTGCATTACACCTTTCCATGGTTCCTGTTGAGTAGGATGGTTAGAACACTACCTCTGTGAAGTTTGATAAACTTCTCAATTCTTCTGCCAGCTGGGTTTTCTGCCATGCACTTGTATACTTAGGCAGGCAGAATTTGGTCCATTGTGTGCTGTGGATGTGTACAAGTAATGAATGTAATAGTAACAATTATCTCCAGTGCTAATAACTTATATATTTTTTTAATTTTAAGAGGAAAGTCTGTTTATCCACTCCCAATCATTCTCTACTCCCAAAGCGACTCATGTTACAACCCTCTTTTTTCTGCCTTGGAATTATTAGTAAATATTGTCAAATGTGGTAAAGTCCAGAAAGTGCATTTTACCTAATGATACCATTCAACCTGAGCAAACACATTACTCACTGATAAGCATCCACTCTGGGGCCGGAGGGAAATTGTTTGTGTTTGGGGGGGGCGGGGGAAGAGATGGAATAGAAGTAATGAGAATGAAACCAAAATGTGCTGTAAATGTACAAAAATTAGTTTTTGTCAACCCCCAAACAATAGGCTGGTATATGTCACACACACCAAGGCTGACTTGCAATCCACCCTAGATCTTTTCTCAGGCGCCTATCATAGCCTGGGACTTTCCCTCAACATTGGGAAGACTAAGGTCCTCCATCAGCCTGCCCCAAAACAAGTTGCCCCCATTCTCCCACAAATTGTCATCAGTGGTGAATGCCTGGAAAACATTGAGCATTTCCCTTACCTTGGTAGCCACCTCTACTCGTCAGACCATCTTGATGTGGAGATCGAATATAGGATCTGTTGTGCCAACACATCCTTCAGAAAGTTGCTCCATCATGTCTTTGACAGAGATCTGTGAATGGAAATGAAGATCCTGGTCTACAAGGTAGTAGTCATCCCCGTTCTCCTTTCTGGGTGCGAGACCTGGGTAGCATATCCAAGCCATCTTAAGCGTCTGGAGTGGTACCAACAGTACTGCCTTGGGAAGATTCTCTGTATCAGAGGGGAAGAGTGTCACACCAATGCCAGTGTTTTCTCTGCAGCTAACATCACGAATGTTGAGGTGAAGATTATGAAGCATCACGTTTTCTGGGGATGTCGTTGTGTGCGGCTGGCTAATACTTGTCTTCTGAAGCAAGTCCTCTTTTCTGAACTTAATCATGGGAAGAGGATCCATGGGGGACAGAGGAAACACTGCAGACTCCCTGAAAGTATGTCTTAAGAAGACAGCCATTGACCCCATGAATTAGGAAGAACTGATTGTCAATAGACTGCAATGGCGTTGCATCATACATCAAGCTGGAACCCATTTTGAAGAGAATCACCTTGCTAAAACAGGCTGAGAAATGGCGGAGGAGGAAGGAAAGTGTACAGCATCCTAATCTGCAGTTGTGCTCTCTCCATGCAACCACCTGTCACACATGTGGAAAAACCTGTAGTGCACGGATTGGTATCCTCAGCCATCTTAAGTCTCATCAAGGACTTTTCTCCTGGCAGACGTCATCCTTATATCAAGAAGGAGCTGCTGCTGCCGAATACAGACTGTTTACAGAAACTTTTTGCCCGTAGCACATTATTTCAGTATTATGGTTTATTTATGTAAGCCTATTGTAAAACTAATGGATGATGGGAGACTAGAGAAATGATAGCACTCATTTTTAAAAGCCTTCAGAAAGTGAGTGGAGACAACAAAAAGACTGGCACTAATGAGCTGATGCAGTCCTCAGTAAGTGTGAGTCTTTCCTTTGACTTCAGCTGGCTTTGAATCAGGCCCTAATAAAGATGGATGAAGAAAATGCAAAGCCAAGATAAGGTAAATAATGTTGTAAGATGGACAGAGTAAAGTAGATGGTGGGTCAAAGCAAGGGCAGAAAGAAGAAGAGGGTGTAAACTACATAATTTATCTTGTTAAGCTAATTTAAATATTTGGACTGGTTATTTGCCATGATTGTAACTTTTCTTTATAAAAGCATACCCAAAATGTTCAAATAATAGTAATTGTATATCTCTAAAGGATGGTTAGCTTGTTTCACGTCTTTCTAGAAAATGAGTAATAATTTGTACAATATCATGACATTTTAGACCTCAAATTTTTTTAGGATGTGAGCAAATATTTTCTAATTCGACCAACAAACACTAAACTGATATTCTGAATATAACATAAAAATGAGAACTGAAATGTTGCGACTGCGGCATCTTAAAATACTAAGAAATTGTAATCCCCAATATACCACAGTTCACCCCCTGAGATGTAATCAATACAACTATACTTCATGGATAAACAATAGAACTGTTTCCACATGGCTGCATCTGGGGTTCTTGCCCTAAGGCTAAATGTGGCCTGGATTAACAGCGGTTGCAAGGCCTCAACACCCCTTGTGTGTTTTCAGAGGACAGGAATGGAGCTGCATGATTTGGGGTCCTCGGATCTTTTTGATCCTTGCCTTTAAGCTGGGTCCTGCAAGGTGTTTGAGTGCCTTCTGTGATGTGCTGTGGGGTGGGAACCAAGTCAGCTCTCTGAAACCGATTGTCCTAGTGGTTCATTTTTTTCCTGCAGAGATTTAGACTGCGGTTTACTTCTTTAGTGGTTGTATAGGAAGGAACCTGAGAACATCCGGTTGTTCTATACAATTACAGCAGGAGTGTGTGCAAAGCTGTTGGTATGTTCAAGTTTCGCAGAGGGCTGCAGATATTTCAGGGTTGACCGCCAACATCTCAGGGGCAATAGCCACCCTTGAGATTTCTGCCGAGTTTTGAGCTAAAGAAAAGCAGACCCTCTCCATAGGGATCAGAGTTGACTGCAGCCATAAAGCACATTTTTGCCTGCCAATGTGGGAGGCAACCTGATGGGAATGCGAAGGGAAGGGGTAACTCTCAGTTAATGAATTCTTGCATTCTGGGCCTGTCCATTAACATTACCTCAGTTACTGCAATGGGGCCAAATCCTCTCCTCCCACATGTAAATCAATGGACTTGGGGTGGGGTAGAGATGCTGTATGGTGGGGACAGAATGCTCCAGCCAAAGCTTCACCATTGCTACTGCCCCTCCCGGGTTTAGTGGTGTCCACTTCTGCTGTGGGAATGTGTGTAGTCACTGACGCATTGGCCATCGCCATGTCACATCCGCACAGTGGTGGTTGCCAAAGCCCCTGAAGAGCAGCTGGGCTCTCCACACTCAGCCTGCTTCCATGGCAGTGAAGAATGCTACTGCACCCACATAGCGAGACTGTGGTAAGAAACAGCAAAGGGAGTCAGGAGGGGGGTGCAGAGAGACAAGAGCTCTGAAGAAGCCTGAGCAAGCCTGCATAGTATTCTAATAAAGAAGGAGAGACATTTTTAATTGGACCCTGAAATGAACAGGGAGTCAGCAGAACTGTTTGAGGACAGGGGTGGTGACGTGTTCACACTTCTTTGTACGGTGTGCCTGGGCATGTGTTTAGCAATGTTCGGCTTGTGCGAGAATCTGAGCAACTTGGACTTGGGGATGTTGCAGAGAAGGGAGCTGTAAGAAATGTGGGCATGGATGAGGATTTTGGGAGAGGCAAGCCAAAACAGTAAGGTACACAGGCATTATTCCCAAAAGGGTGAAGACTTGCAGGCAGGCAGATCCAGGAGAGAGGGGAAGGTCAGGATGAAGGATGGTGCAAAGGTTACAAAAAGTGGAAAATGTCTCAAGTGGAATTGAGTTAGAAGTGGAATCTGGCATGAGAGAGTAGGTAGACCTGTATTTAGGGGTGCGCCTCTCATCCACAAGAAACACTTCCGTCTTTGAGGCAGTTAGCTGAAGGCGTCTGTGCTAAAGCCACAGGTTTTATATTCCTGATGCACAGAAAGGGTAAATTAATTATCACTACATGGGTAAATAAGTAAATAAATATTTTTTCACTGTGTGAAATTTCCAAACTCATGTAATCCTATTAACCGAAAATGCTCTGGGAGATGATCTGTATTTTGGTAGCAAAGACATTGCCGGCAGATACCTTACATAGTTACATCTTACCTTCGCTATACAAATAGCCATGTAGTATTTAAAAGTGTCTTGAGTTTGTACAATATAAATGAATCCAGGTTAGGTGTAGGCTGGT
This sequence comes from Natator depressus, assembly GCF_965152275.1. NCBI lineage: Eukaryota > Metazoa > Chordata > Testudines > Cheloniidae > Natator > Natator depressus. Next base: position 285,890,797 of record NC_134234.1, on the reverse strand, counting down.
GCTATGGGTTGGGGTTTGAGGTAGAATCAGAGGCAGAATTTAGAATGGGCTGTTCTTGTGCGTTTTTATTATTTCTTAGGGACCCAAAATACGCTCAGTGATTTGCAGTACCCATAGTCTTTGTCTTGAGAACCTTGCACTCTAGAAACTGCTCACAGAGAGAAGGTTAGGCCCATTGGTGGGTGGTAACTTAGAGTATGTCTACCCTGCAATAAAAGACCCATGGCATGGCAGCGGTTGCACCAGGTCAGCTGACTCAGGATTGTGGGGTTTGGGCTGTGGGACTAAAAACTGCAGTGTAGATGTTCAGGCTTGGGCTGGAGCCCAGGCTCTGAAACCTTACAAGAGGGGAGGGTCTCAAAGCCCAGGCTCCAGCCTGAGCTCGAACATCTACAGCGCAATTTTTAGCCCCACAGCCTGAGCGCCCCAAGCCCGAGTCAGTTGACCTGGTCTGTGAGACTTGGTGTTGCAGGTTTTTTTATTGCGATGTGGACATACCCTTAGATTTTTGAAATTCTAGTCTCAGGCTCTTTTCCTTTTTATGGTGTTGGGATGGCGAAGGCCTTTAACATGGGACCACAGAACCAGAAAATAGGTTTCTTATGGTCAAACCGAGAACCAAACTATCAGGTTGTGTTTAGATACAAGGAGCTGAATCTGAAGGCTCCCAAAATCCAGATAGGTTTGGATATGAGGTTCCAGTTTTGGATTGTCTTTAGCTATCAATTCTGATGAATCAAGAAGTAAATTACACGGACCAACAGCAATATTTTAGCTGAACACATTCTCCACATGGTTAGCTTATATCACTGGAATATCTTGCAACTTCAAAGACTCAGCAGCAGAGTTGCTGGGAGCAGAAGGCTTGCCTTATCCTAATTTCTCAATTATATCCAGGTATATCAAGGTAGATCTCCATTTGAGCCAATTACCTAGTTGCTACATCTTTGAGGCTGACCTAAAAGGGAAGGGACATTTAAATGGCAGCTGAGTTGCTTTTGGCTTAGCTGACTGGAAACGCTGACAGTTGTGACCCTGTAAAATAGATTGTAAGTAATTTCAAGAATCCTACTGCACCTTCCAAAATGGTTCCAGAGAATCACTTGGGACAACTCCAGCAGCATAATACTGCCAATATTATACCACTGCTGTAAAAGCTAACCTCCAGTTGCTTGCCGTGCTGTAAGAGGAAAATAATTCAATCCTGTACCAGCTTGGTCAGCCCAATCTTCACATGAGCATGTGTTTGTGAGTGCAGAAAAATCTCTACCTGCAATTTCATATCTTTCAAGATATTTGTGACGATTCTGAATATCAGGTGGAAATTTTAGCCTAATATTTCTATAGTTCAATTAGCCAACCCCAACATTTGAATTAGTTATAGTCATTGGGCTGGATTGTCTCGTTTGGTGAAAGTCTCTGTGAGGATCTCCTTGCAGCATTCCTTCCTTCCATTGGGGCAGGGATAGAGGTTATCGTCCCCGCACAGAATGGGCCATGGAACTCACCCCCAATGCTAAAGAATTCCCAGTGATCTATTTGGAAATCCTGTACCTTCGGCTCTGTGCCTCCCATTCTGAAGCACAGACTGCAGGAAGAGAAAGCTGGCCACTCAGAAGACAAGTTCTCTGCCTCATTGAATAAAACAGAAGAAGAACAAGGCTGCCAGTAGAGGAAGGAAAGACTCATGGAAATCAGGAGAAAGAAGAGGCGACAAATAAGGGGAGTGACTGAAGATTAAAAAGACCTCTAATAACTTGAGGTGTCAAAAAATTCTCTACCTAGTGCCACCCTAAACCTTAATTTTCTTAATTATTGATGGTTGGCAAAGGCATGATTCTGTTGGCAAAGTCTATCTTGCTGTTGACTCTTCTGCCAGTCAAACGTATAGTGGATTCATATCCCCAGGTTTTTCACTCAGAGTTTTTGGCAGAATTTTTGCCGGTGAGATAGCAAACAAGTCATAGTATGTCTGATATATGAATTAATTTTGTTTCTGTGATTTCCAAACACTTCACAAATGCACTAGGCACTGTTTATGTAGCGTGTCAGCAGAGTTTACTTTCAAATAAATACTAAAGTGAAATGAAGTACAGCACTGTCTTTGAATGCAGTGCATGATTTTACACTTCATTAAGTCTATTTTTTGTACTAGTACATAAGTGGCAATTGTACAGGTAAAACACGCAGTGGGGTGAACAAAAAGAGGTGTTCCTCGGTTGAACGTGCTAAATAAATGTATCCATTTTTAATGGTGACATTTGACAAAAGGAGGAGTGCTATGACTGTTTGCACAAGTTTTATGTATCTGTTTATTTTGTAGTTGAGTAAAACTATTGTTCTGTCTCAGCCACTAAAACAATCTCTTGTACGTCTGAAACCTATTATATTCAAAATACCTCAAGGAAGAATACATATAAATAGCTCTGTAATGGGAACTTTTCTTCTTTTCCAAGTTTGAAGAGTTTTTATAAAATGCTCAAACAGACTTCCCTGTTATTAGTTAACTGAGGCTTGAATTTTAACAAACCTGTTAAATAAAAATGGCTACCCTTTGTTTTGATATTTTAAAATTCACTTACATTTCTGGGATAGACCCCAAAAAAATCTTCCTCAAGAAAACCCTATAAACAAGTAAATAAACCACAATAAAAATGGTTACCTTAAACTACTAAACTCAAGGCTAGTAAAGACAATGGGGTTGCACAGGCAAAAGTGAGGCATAATTTGGCCTGCAGTAACTTTAGTTACTGGTGGTGGTGCCTGAAAAAGAAAAAAAAAATCGTAGCTTGACTTTCATCTCCTAGAAGCTGAGTTATGTCGTCTTGTATTTCATGCTCTTGTATAGCCTGGTTTATTGTTTGATTTTTCATTTATAAGAAAGTAAACTAAACCAGTAATATGAATTTCTCAACAATTAAAAAGTAAATATAAATTAATAGGTGGCAGCAGAAAAGCAGATATTAACATACATTTTGTTTAAATTAACATTGTTTATATTACTTGTGACATGAAATGACTGTGTTTGTATAATACATAATCTATATATTTAATGTAAAATCTGTTTATCTTAGGCATTTATGAAGTGCCAGTCTACGTAGGATGTAGGTAATGGTCACGTAGATAACCATACAAGAGCAATATTAGAAATAGTATTTTAATCTTTATTTCAAGAGTGAGGAATACATAATCTCCTAGTTTATGTACAACATCTGCCCAGCTGAACCATAAATCTGAATCCTTGGATCCATCACATTTTTTGTAACTTCTGTTTTTGTATTATTAAGACAAATACAACACAGACGCCATTGGGTCAATTTGACATCTCTTTATAGTTCTCTCTCTATCCTCTGCAGAGGTCAGGAACAGGCAGTGGAGGGTTGCTTGCACTATTCTGCCGATACGTCGTTCTTGGGATCGGGAGGGATCTCCTTCAGAGGTGACAGAGTAGTGTCGATCACCATTCAAGCATTTGTTCTCTCTCCAGAGATCGCAGATGGGTGTGCCGAGAATGAGGATGTCTTTTGTCATTTAGATACCTGATCACTAGGAAATGAACTGAATCACCAAATTATTTTGCATAAGTCCTTTTAAACAAATATAAATCAACATCTAGACCATGAAAGGGACATCAGAGGAGAAATCCCATTGAAGACAATGGTAAAACTCCTGTTGATTTCACTGGGGCCAGGATTCAGCCCTTGGTGATTATTATCCTGTTACGACAGACATCTTTTTAAAGAGATTAGAATTAAATTCCACAATTGACATGAGTCAAAAGTTTATAACATTTGCAAGGGAGGGGAAACTGTATCGCATCTCTGACATAAACCAGCCAACCAGTGACAGGGAATTAGGAAGAAACATAATGGACATTTTTACACCTCTGAAGGACCTGGTACTAGCTGGTGTTGTAGATAAGATACTCGATTAAATGGACTACCGTTCTGACCCACTATGGCAGCATCTATGGAGTCTATATCACTGTTTTATTTTGCTGTGCTATTCCTTTGCACCAGAAAAGGATTTTTTGCACGCAAGAATAAAGATGTAGCTGCTGGTATAGGGAATATAGAAGTCTTGAGGCTTGAATCTACAAGGCTGAGAGTGAATTAGACATTCTTCTTCCAGCTGCTGCTGTTCACAACACTTTTGACAGGTAAAATACATCACGCATTCTCTTGGTCCATTTAATGTAAACAATTACTATTTTAAGTCCATAATCAAACCCAAATAGAAGGATGCAGACAGACACTTCAGAGATTAAACTAAGCAGTAGATTAAATGAATGTAAAAGTAGTTTAAATATAATATAAAATGGAAAAAAAATCAAAATCAGAATGTAAGGTTTCGATCAACCCAAAACACAATTTTTTTCAGTTTGGGTTCATGGATAATTTCATTTTTTTGTTTCGTTTTTGTTCTGTTTGTGAATAGATGAGATTTCAAAATAGTGACACTCCCCCTGAAATGAAAAATCTGGTTCCTGAGCAGCTCTAGTTTTTACAATTTCTTGCCGAAAGACAGCAAGAAATTTGGGCAAGCGCAATTTTAAAAATATTTTAATAGTTTAAGTGTCCTAAAATGCATTCTGCTGATTACAAACAACTAAACATTGCTTATGTGAATTAGTAAAATTGTACTGAGAACTCATCAAAGTAGTCATTGAAAACTCTCCTTGCCCCACACAGAGGCATCCAAAATGGGACACTATTAACCCACCAGCTCCTTATTTTAAATGCTATATGTGATGTTGAACTGAAGTGGCCAGTCATGCTGTGTATCCCCAAATAATCATGTTGCCAGCTATTGAGTCTAGGGCTTGATTTGTTGCATTTCTGAATCCAAGTAGAATACTGATAATGCTAGTAAATAAATTTAAGGCTCAATCCTGCTAAATGCTGAGCATTATAGCCCGATTCAGCAAAACACTTATGCATATGCTTAACTTTAAGTCTTTGCTTCACTTTCAGCATGTGAGTAGTTCTGTTGACGTCAATGGGACTGCTCACATGCGTAAAGGTAAGTATGTGCCCAGCTGCTATGCTGAGTGAGACCAGAGTGCTCAGCACCATTCAGGATCAAGCCCACATAGCACTCTTCATATTCAAAGAACTTAACAGAAAGTGTCTGTCCTCACAATAGTGTGTGAAGAAGATATTAGAAACACATGCTGTGGATGGGGAAACTGAGGCAAAGGTTACATTTTAGATTATAAACTCTTTGGGTCAGGGTCTGTCTTTAATTATATTTCTGCACAGTGCTTAAATGAATGGAGTTTTGACCTGATTGGGGCCTCCAGGCCCTACAGTAATATAAATAATAAATAAATGACTTCCCCATGGCCACAGAGGGGAGATCTTGCCAAATATTTGAGTAGTTTTGAATTGTTCTTTTATCTCAAATGCAACAATCCCATGGCACAGGAGAATCTGGGGTAATTTGTTTTTGCACCTTTAAAAAACAAAAACAAAGAAAGTGTGTGGGGGGCGGTGGGGGGAGAGGGGGAATGCAAGAAGGAAAACTTGTTCAGTTTCCTGATTTGTTTAAGATTGTGGTGCACTACACACAAATTCATCAAACCCCTTTCCTGGTGACAGTACTTCATTAGATTAGTTGGATTGGGTATTCACGGGGATTTTCATCTTCTGACTCCTAAAATTCTTTTATTTCCTAAAGAATTTCCTGTGTCTGACTGGAATTTCATGTCTGTAGGTTTAGCTGGGCTCCTTGAAGCAGTTACTTTCTAAATTACACTGTGCTTCATATCTCCATGTAATACCTGGAGAGCCAGGTCACAGACTGACTCCTGTTTTTCAAGAAAATTGATCCCCTTCAGTACCTTACCTGTAGTCATTTTATTCAGAAATGTGTTAAATCTTTTTGGCTTCTTCCTTTCATGAGAACAATGATTTTCACTTGCTGCCTCTGCAGTTTCCCCATGTCTGCTTTTGAATATTTGTGTCTAATTCTGAGCATGCACCCCAGTGATTTAATGTTAGTATGTCGCTTGCAGGCCTTTCCCATCAGGTTTTCATCACGCACATGGTGGAAAGGAAAGAGAGAGAGTTACGAGTATATCGGACCGTTTAGTGATTGATGAGAAATGCCTTTTCCCTTCTTGTTTTAGTCTTTTACTACTTTTGAAGGGGGTGAAAGTCAGGTGAGGTTGGAATACCAGAACCTTGTGTGTTCTTGTTTTGAAAGGTTCAGTGAATTGAAGATGATACTTTTTGACATGTGAGTTCCAGAAATGTTTAGACCGATTGTAGTGTGAGCGAGTCCTGCTTATACAAGGAGTTTCATCTGTGTCTCTCTCTCTACGTGTAAAATGACGATGCTTTTGTGAGAGTTATATGATCTATTTGAATGTCCTTAAGCTGAGAAGACTGAAGTGTAAGCCTAAATGCCATTTAAAAATGAATTCAGCTTCATTTGGCAAGATGACAGTTGTCAAGGATCCTCAGATCATTGTACTTTGGAAGATGCATATAGCATAGCATGATTCAAAACAGCAAAGAAAGTGGTCTTTTGAGACCATCAGCAAATTTCTGATTTAGATATTTAAATATTCTGAGCTAACTGTTTAGACCCTGATATAAATGTGACAGGAATTCTTGTTTTAGTGAAGACTGTAGCTATAAACCAAAACTCTCTAAGAAGTGTCCCTAGCCTCTGTCTGCCAGAAGCTTGGATTGGGTGATGGGGTATGGATCACTTGATGATAACCTGTCTATTCATTCCCTTTGGGGCACCTGCCATTGGCCACTGTCAGTGGACAGGATACTGGGCTTGATGGATCTTTGGTCTGACTCAGTATGGCCATTCTTATGTTGTTCGTACAAACAGACTCCTTGCTTGTGTAATTATTTCATTTTTAAAAGAGTCACAGATATATTAACAGTACAGTTTTATTTATCAGATTGTTTGGTCTTAATCCTCCACTCTTACAGCAGTTTTACACTGACATTATTTCACTGAAATCGCAAGAGCTACTTCAGTATAAATTGTTACTCTGTACCAATGGAGAATCTAGTTTCACATTTGTTTATAATAGTTAAAAATCAGTAATATAGCAGAGCAGTTTTAATCAGCATCAAAAGCTTCACATTAAATAAAGGGCCATAGTGTCTGAAATTAAAAATTGATATAGCGAATCACAGACGCTGACTTTGTCCTTTTACAAGGGGTGCTCAACCCCCATTCCGCCCCAGGACCTGCCCGCCCTTCCCACATCTTCCCTCCCCCTACTCTGAGCATACCCCACCCTCACTCCTTCCCCCCTTCCTTCCCAGAGCCTCCTGCACACCACTAAACAGCTGATCCATGGCGAGGGGGAGGTACTGATTGGCAGGGCCCACCAGCGGGTGGGAGGCATTGAGGGGGGGAGCTGATGGGGGGACCGCTGGTGGGTGCTATGCACCCACTGTTTTTTCCCCTGTGGGTGCTCCAGCCCCGGAGCAACCCACAGAGTTGGCACGTATGTAGCGAATACTTTTTTGTGATATTTACTTTGAAAACCAAATGAATAAATGAATTGCCGTATACAAGTATACAACAGTTTTTAATGGCTGAATGTAGCACATATGCTAGCATTGCATAATCTATATCCATATGTTAAAATGTTAGGGCCTGGGAAAGTTCTAGGGTAAAATTATTCTTGTCTTCAGGAAGATTAGTGAAAAATATAGTTAAGAAAACAGTCATTTATAATTTATGCCATTGTCACAATCCACTCACCCCCCACCTCCACATTTTGGTGTTAGAACTGCATGATTAGCTATAGATGTGCTTTCACAAACACAGTTTTAGAACAATCCTCTTATATTTCTATGTAGGCCTTTCTACAAGTCCTGTATTAACCTGGGCAAGTGGGTTTACTTTCCCTATCAGCAGGTGGAGACAGGAACAAAACTTTAGATGTCACTCTTTCTGGAGCCTGCTTGCTGGATCTCATTCACCAGTTGTTTACTGTCACTATCAGGGGGGACCAGCTCTGTGCTATTTAGTGATTTTCTTACGTGTGTCACGCTTCTGACCTATTCTAGACAATCTTGTTCATGTTGCTAGTAGTGTCCAATTTTAGGTGAGCACCTTCAGCTTCTGGTTCTACATTGTGAAAGCTCAATAGGCCTGGGTCTAGCATTGCAGGTCATTCTCAAATAGCATCCTCACATGTCAAGTTGGCAACTCAGCAGACATTGTTCTTTCTTTGTTCTTTCTTTCTTCTTCTCCTTCACTGTTTAAAGAGGGGGAAAAGCTAAGATCTTATTAAGGGGCAACAATTCTCTATGCTCCCCTCATTTTCAGTGGTTGAAAAGGCCAGGGAAGGGGACTCTTCATTCCTGACACTGTGGAAGATGTGATTGTATGACTCAGCGTGCTGAGAATGTTTTGTCCAGATTGGGTAGAGACAAATACTGCTTGCAGTAAGAAACTTTGAAGGCAGTGCACCAGGCAGCTTCCAGATTGTTTGTGGCAATTATTCATTTGTCTTCTGATTATGGAAATCTGGAAGAAGTATAACAACTTGCTGCCTAGACCCTACCACAATTCATTCACTCCAGAACTGTGACCTGGAGTTAGTTAAATATTTAAAAAGGACCTTTCAGATCTGAGGGCAAAATTCTCAGCTCCACTCAGAAAGAAATAAGTGAAGCTACATAAGATCTTCACTCTAGATGTTAACATGCGCTTTTCTCCCTCAAGAGGAGTGGTCTTGAGGACAGTTGCCTTTCCTTTGTTTTTTCCTTCCTTTGAATTCTCTCCCACCGCCCAAATAATGGCATATCACTTCATTTTAATTTAGATTAAAATGTTGTTCAACTTTTTTCTTGATAGAGAATGTAAGGTGTTTGTGCTGCTTGATACATTCCTTTCAGAATCTGACTACCTTCTTGTTCTAGTGTGAGCAAGTTAAAATGGATCCAGAACCTCTTGGAACTGGTGGGTGTTTGGCACCTCAGAGGCCTGCTAAACCAGCAGCTTTTAGTTCTCTCAAGCAGGGATTCATATAAGAGAGAGAGTGTCCACCTGAGCAAGGAAATTGAACTTGTTCTGGAGAGATCTGTGGAATAGCCATGTTAATATTCATTTATTCTTTAGCCAAATTCAACAGGGTAGGTGGTTTTTCTTCTGCTGAGACTACTTTGGATTGCAGGATCCTCAGAGCAATGGCGCCTCGTTTTTCACTCTCTTCCTCTTGGGCTTTGTGAACTGATTTGTCCCAGTGCAGTTTTCTTGGTAGGTCATGGGTGGAAATTGTCATCGGTTGACTTCCTAAGTTTTGTTCCAAATTATGAAAAAATGTCCTTGATGAGTAAGAATATTTTGTACCTTTTAAGTTAATTGTGACATAAGTATCACATAAATTCTCTTTCAAAGACATCACATTTAATAGCTAAAGTAAACAGAAGGAAGGGAGCCTTACTTTTTTATCATTACACATAACTCTTTCCCTTGTTTAATAACCTTGTCTTTGTACCGAGCTCCATGTTTGTTCAACTGTATGCGGGAGTGTGTTTGTGTGGAATGATGTTTTATGACAAGTTGCTCCGTAACAAGGCACATTTTGACTGAGTGTCTCTAATCTGATGATATCCTACCAACTACTAGGGGGTCAAAGCAATTTTCTTATCAGAATTCCATCACCGTGATTCTAGTTTTTCTCTCTAACTGAACTGTGATTGTTCTTTCTAAAATAAATTCCATAGATCTACAGACTATTACAGTCAAAATATTTTAGCACTTTTTAAAAAACAATTATAGATATTCTGTTCTTGAAATACTCCAAAGCAAAGTTGTCACAAATGCAGGCCTCTCAAAGGATGAAAACATGCTTGAATTCCAATGTAGTAGGCTCTGTGCACAGTTGTTTGAGTAAACATAGAAATCAGAGCATTACATACTTGATTACAGCTGGTAAAAAGGGACTTTGTTATATAAGCACGTCAATAATTATGTCTGATGAATCGTGCTGTTTGATACTTGGTCCTTTTGTACAGGTGCTAGCTTGGAACTCAGGAGACCTGGGTTCAAGTCCCTGTTCTGCCACAGGCGCCCTGAGTGACTTTGGGCAAGTCACTATCTGTGCCTCAGTTTCCCATCTGTAAAATGGGGATAATAGTGCAGGGATATTGTGAGAATAAATATATGAAAAATTGTGAGGTGTTCAGATACTGTGGTAATGGGGTCATCTAAGTACCTAAGATTGATATGTTGCCCCAAATTGGTGTAAACGAGGAGAGAATCAGGCCCATGAAATTTGAAAGCCCTCAAATTATTTTTCCCTTGCCACCTCAATGCAAAATCTTTTTTAAAAGAAGTAACAAATTATGAAATATTGCCCAATTAATGTGGCATTTTGCAATGTCTCTTATAAATGGATTTTTTTTTAAAATTTGGTTTTAATATGGATGGCCAGGAAGATAAGAGGTTAAAGATACTTGCCTACCTTTTGTAGATTGCTTTCAGATCTGTAGAAGAAAAATGCTATATAAGAGCTAGGTGGTGGTGGTGTTAAAATATTAATACTACTTAGGAAAAATCTTTGTGATTTTAGTGGGAGCTTTTCTTGAGTAAATCTTGAAGGATTGGGCTGTATAAATGAAAGGATCTAAGCTCTTAGGGGCAAGATCTGTCTTTTTTGGGTCTCAGTTTGTACAGCACCTAGCATGGTTAGGGTCCTGGTCTCTGACTAGGGCTCCTAGGTGCTACCACAACATAACATAATAATAGTTTCATTTCTAGTTGGATTATGTTGATGACTGGGCTGTATTTATTTTATTCATTTGGTTCTTCCCATTAATTCATTATATCAGGTTGCTGTCAAGGCTAACTCACTTAAATAACTACACAACTTGCAGTCACAATTTGATACTGACTTATTTATACTGGATGAAAATTGTGGTTGATTTAGTGAATTGTGGCGCTAATACATAATTATGTAAATCACAAGCCACTTGCAAGACATACATTTGCTTTACTTTTCGGGCTCTTATAAGGAAAATAAATCCATTATCCAAAACTGAATGCTTTTGGATTGAGGTTATCAGGTCAACAGTAAATTTAAAAAACTATCTGAGACATTTCTTAATCACATTTTAAAATTATAGGTTACACTGCTACACACGTTATTCAGATCCATTGCTGCTGCAGATCTACAACTGACTTATGTGTCAGATATATATTTAAAAACATTAACCATGATTTAAAGTTACAAGAGGCACTGTTCAGCTGAGGGGAGGAAAAAACCCTTTTGGATGAAGTGCATTAGGTTCAGTAGTTTTACTGAATCTCAACCAAAAAGAAATCATTCTAAGAACACTGGGGAAAAGATCAGTGCTCCTGCCTACCTGTTGCATTTTAATAACGTCCACGGTTAGAGATGTCTGATGTAGTCTAGAGGAAATGCAGCCCATTCCCAGCCGTTATATATATATATATATATATATATAGAGAGAGAGAGAGAGAGAGAGAGAGGTATTTTAGAATATTGCAGAAGGATTAATGAAGGAGGCATAGCAATAGCTGTATGCTAATATTGTTGTTGTTTTCTAAAGCAAACAGATACCGTATGTTTTCATTGACCCAGGAATATCTGGGTTGCTCTTGTCAATCCAATTGTTCTGAGTTATTCAAATGTCAAACAAGATTGTAGATGTGAAGTTTCAGACTTCTCTCAGCAATCATTTTAAACAAATTTATCATGCCAAAACTAAGCAAAAGAAAGAAATCCAGATTGGATACATTGTTGTGTAAAGACCTGTTTTGACATTCAGAGAACAGCGATTGAAAGCGAATGTCTTTATTTATGACTTCCAATCCTTTACTGCCCAAATGAGAGACAGAACAGCAAGATGGTGATCCTCTCACATCAACAATTATTTTGTAAAATTTCCTTCAGACACAATTCCTAAGGGTGATATTTCCTTGTTGTGGTGGCACAATTCTGCTGATCACAGCGAGTTTGTTAGAGCCCATCCGCTTCTCTTTCCAAACTCCAGGCCCTACTTTTTCCTTATGCTCCCCCACATTCACAGCCTTGCTCCCAGCCCAGCTCCCTACATGTCCCTTCCTAACAATATGGTCTCATGGTCCCGCTGAAAGCCTTATGCCATAGGAATTGGACAATTGGGATTGTTTCCTTTCCAGTGGGATGTATATAACACTTGATTATAATCCTGGAAGCTCACAAGATTTCTGTGCCTGATTCTGCTTATAGATACGCTGGTGTAAATCGGGAGTAACTCCATTGAAATTAATTTTCCTTCACTGTAAAATGTGCATAAATGAAACCATAATCAGGCCTACTCTATCCAATACCATCCCAGCAAGTAGTATTTTGAATCAAGGACAGTATTTCAAATCTGGTACAACTTTTTTTACTGAAGCATAAGCAAGATATAGTATAAGAAATATTTTATTTCCTGTAACTGTTCACTGCATAGTCATCATCCAGAAAATGCTGTGAAAATAAACGTGTAAAGCTCACCAGATTAACCAAATCACATCTTGTATTTGCAAAGACATTATATATAACAAAATTACAGCAGTTGTACCGTTTTTACATCTAGGTTGTGTGTGTGAAGTTAGAGGTTGGTATATGGATCTCTGTCAGACTCGGTCTTAGTATAAATGTGTATGGGGAGAGAGAGTGAAGTAACTTAAAGACCTACAACTGTTTTAAAGTGGAAGATTTATTACTGTATTTAAACCTTGTATGCTTCGTGTTTTTACAAAGATGTAGTTTCTCAGTGGAATAAGACAAACTATGAGACTCCACATTAAATACTGTGGTTTACAATAACAAAAATTGTGTTTAAAAAGCTTAAGAGTTCCAAACCCCAACCCATCAGAGAAACCAGGCATTTTTCAGGTCAAGGCCCTTTTTCCTCCTGCCTCCCACCAGCTGGTGCCATTTTGCAGCCCTAGCATATGCCATCACTCTCTACCTTTCCACCTGCAAACAGCTTTCTGAAGGAAATGCTTGGAATAATTTAGCAAAAAAATGATGAAGTGCAGCCTACCCTTTACTGTCTCTGGATTCTAAAATGGAAAACATAACTGTAAAAATCACTGCTATGGAAGACAGAGAGGAGGTCTCCAATTCACAGGTATCTGAATGGGGCACTAATGCAAAAACATAAAATGGTTTGTGATTGCAATTGTGCTGTTCAGGAAATTATCAAAAGGAATATTCTGGACCAAAAAAAAAACCCAAAAACAAAAAAAAAAAACGCTAACTGGGCCTGCTTTTCTAAAGCAGCCTGCAGTTTTGCTTCTGCAAATAATTACAGGCTCCCATTTTAGCAGTTAGAGGTTTAACTTCCTAATTCGTGGACGCAGGCAGTTAGATGTCTAAGTGCTACAAAATGTGCCCCAACTCACAAAATTGGAAGCAGGATTGAGACTTTCCTTGAAAGATAAATAACAAAATCCAGGGGGTAGACTGTTTTGAAAATATTTATCATGTGTTACATTTATGCTGTAATTTGATGGTTTAAGTAGGAAATATGTTGTGTACTGTATAGGACTCTGCCCAGACGTCAGGATCACCTTATGAAAATATGCCCTGGGAGTGCATATGTTAAAGGTTTTCTAGAATTTTCATCTTCATGGAGAATAAGCTTCCTTCTGTCTTTTAACCTTAATGCGATAGAGATCATATGCCATCCGCTGCAACAAGTTTTGATTTCTCTGTCACACACACACACACACCAGACTATGAGTAGATTTTGTGGGTTGCACTAACAACATCAGACATACTGTATGAGCAGAAACATTTCTGTTCCTTCCTGCTCTTAACCTGGCTGCCCAGGGCAGTCATCAGGTGTTCTCTGTTCTGAAGAAAGCATTCCCTGATGAAGGAGTATGAGCCTCCATCTTCCCTTCAGCAAATTAAGGGTCATCAGTAAAAACAAATGATCCCAATTTTAGGGCAAAAGCCATGCAGCTTTACAAAATATTTGGGAGAAATCCCAGGTGGAGGAGGTGGAGAGAAGTGTAGCAAATGACTGATTAAATATGTGAAACCTACTGGTTTAAGAGTCTTTTTGTTATTCAGGGCCAAGTGCAAATGACCTGTCTCTAATGTATGGTTTATACACCCTTTTTAGTGAGGTAATGGATAGAATAACGTTTCATTGTTTTGTATGATTGCACTTTTGGCTCAGAATGGATGTTCACTATATCTAAACAATTAAATCTGGCATGTAATATATCAGAAACCCACAGAACCAAGGATAAATGGGCCTGATTCTCATTTACACAAAGGCCCCAGGGCCTTAAAGTGAGTGCATATATATAATATATTCCTGTTTTAAAGCCCCTTTCCACTGTCAGAGTGGTGTAAAATGACCTTAGTGAAGATAAGAATTAGACCCATTTTAAATGTCTATAATACAATACAAATGACTAACAAACAAGGCTGTGTGTAACATTTGCATCAGTCCCTCTCAAACGGCATCTTGCGTTCAGGGATCAATGTATTCACAAAAATTTGCAGACTTTGGTTGAAGTTGTTCGCTTAGCTGGGAAATCCCAAACTCCCTGTTCCCAGCTTGTCTCCTGCAATTACCCTTCTTCCCTTCCCCCCAGCTGCTGTCCTGTTCTACCCACCAAGCTTACTGTTCTTCAAGGGAAAACACTCCGGCTATTGCTACCAGCTAGATCTGCTGAGCTGGAGCTGATGAACGTCCAATTTTAGTGTGCTACCCTTCTAAAGACACCACGCATGAACATTAATGAGGTGTCTCTTCCCGGGCACAGTCTTTACAATGCAAAGGATTACAGTTCCTCTCAGCCCCAACTCGGTAGAACCAGCTGAGAGCAGAAGTGGGAGAGCTTTTTCTCCCCCGTTACTATTTCCCTTTTGGAAGCATCCAGCCCCAAAATGCCCTTTGAAAAACTGAATGAAGAATGAGTCTATAGCTTGCAGCCACCTGAAACCCATGGTACTGCAGCCACTCTGCACCACTTACAGACTTTGGGAGGGAGGAGGAGGTGGCAGGCAGGGCCGTCCTTACCCATATGCAAAGTACACAGCTGCGTAGGGCACCAGGAAATCTGGGGCACCAAATTTCCTGGTGCCTTGTACAGCTGCGTGCTGCTCCAGCCCCTGGCCCACCTCTTCTCCATGGCCCCCGCCCCTGCTCCCCCCCCAGCCCCACATTTTCCCACCCCTACCCCAGCCCCACCTCTTCCCGCACCCGAGGACTGAAGCAGGGCCTGGCCAGCACTCACCAGCGGCAGGCAGTGCAGCGGCCCAGCCCCAGCCACGCAGCCGGTGAGTGCTGGGGGGTGGTTCTCCCCTGTCCCCCAAGCCAGCCCCACCGCTACAGAGGCCTGGGGCCGCACCCTCACAACGGGTCTGTGTAGAGCCCCAGAATAGCTAGGGACGGCCCTGGGTGGCAGGGCTTCGGTCCCAGGAGGAAGGAACAGTGGTGGGAGATTACAACATCTAAGGACTGATTTTCACTACTGGGAGATCCACACTGCTGCAATCGATTCAGCAGGGGTCAATTTCTAAATCGACGGCAGAGTGCTCTCCAGTCGACCCAGGTACTCCAGCTCTCGGAGAAGAGTAAGGGAAGTCGACCGGAGAGTGTGTCCCATCAACGCAGCACAGTGAAGACATCGGGGTAAGTCAACCTAAGCTCCATCGACCAGCTACATTATTCACATAGCTGGAGTAGCGTAACTTAGGTCGACTTATCCCGGTAGTGAAGACAAGTCCTAAGGGTATGGCCATGCAGCAAAGGAAGAGTAGGTGTACCCATCCTAGCTTTATTCTAGCGAGTGTGAGTAACAATGGTAATGAAGATCTAGGCTGTTCTCAGTGGTAGCAGATGACAGAACAAGGAGTAATGGTCTCAAGTTGCAGTGGGGGAGGTTTAGGTTGGATATTAGGAAAAACTTTTTCACTAGGAGGGTGGTGAAACACTGGAATGCGTTACCTAAGGAGGTGGTGGAATCTCCTTCCTTAGAAGTTTTTAAGGTCAGGCTTGACAAAGCCCTGGCTGGGATGATTTAGTTGGGGATTGGTCCTGCTTTGAGCAGGGGGTTGGACTAGATGACCTCCTGAGGTCCCTTCCAACCCTGATATTCTATGATTCTATGGCAGCAGAGGCTTCAGCATGGGCTTGAAACCTGAGTACATACCCAGCAACCAGCATCCCAGACAGACATTACTGTGGCAGCTAGCCTGCAATGAAGCCCATGCTGCCACATCTTGACTCCGATTGTTACCTGTGCTAGCTAGATTAAAACTAGCACACGTAGCCTACTTGAGCTACAGTTACACCTTAAATTGTAGTGTAGATGTACCCTAAAGCAAGAAGAGATCTTCTGGAGGTTGCTGGGAAAGGAGGAGAAACAAGAAAGCCCCTATTGTTTTGCTAGTTACACAATACAGACAATAAGAAGAAGCCACATGGGTACAACTGGGTGCCAGATAAGTGTGTTTACTAAATATACACAAACATACCAGGTCTAGCTAGATACATAATCCAGCTCTGACTGGTTTCTGGCTGCTTTTGAAACATAGTACACAATGAGCACTACTAGAAGGCTCACAAACTATCCAAAGGATACCCTTCTGTTCCTGGTTTCAGAGTAGCAGCTGTGTTAGTCTGTATTCGCAAAAAGAAAAGGAGTACTTGTGGCACCTTAGAGACTAACAAATTTATTTGAGCATAAACTTTCGTGAGCTATAGCTCCCTTCATCGGATGCATTCAGTAGAATAACAAATTTGAGCATAAACTTTCGTGAGCTACAGCTCACTTCATTGGATGCATTCAGTGGAATTCCACTGAATGCATCCAATGAAGTGAGCTGTAGCTCACGAAAGTTTATGCTCAAATAAATTTGTTAGTCTCTAAGGTGCCACAAGTACTCCTTTTCTTTTTGCCTTCTACTCCTATATGCTACGTTTCCTGCAAGAGGGAGTGAGAGAGGTGAGGGGGAAGGGTACTGGTATGCCTTGTAAGTTTGCCCAATGAATTCAAACTTTCCATCAAACATGCAGCGGTTAGTTTGGTTCCATCTCCAGGCCAACCAAATGATGGTGCCCTTCATGAACTGTACCCTGCAGGTTTCACACAGCTATACTACCAACCTTCTTAATGTTATTAGTTCATCATAGTAATACTGTGAGAGACCCAAAGAGGCGACGAGGTGGAGGAGATATCATTGAGGTGGAAATGCAACAATTTAGCATTAAGTGGTTGAAAATCTGAGGAACCACTGCTTGGATTTTCAAACTATGTTGTAGTCACTACTTTGCGAGAGCAGATGCCTCACTGGCAGAATCTATAGAACAAGGGACATTCTGAAAAAACAATGTGTACACTGGAAATTAATAAACTAAATTCTAGTCACTCCAGTTGGGTACAAAGGCTGCTTTAAGGGAGTTCAACTCTGTTTGTACAGGTTTTCAGCTGACTTCACTTTTTAAAAGTGCATGGCATGCATCCAAAACAAATAATTTTTTGTGCTAGATGGGAAGACCAAAAGGAAAAGTCTGGAGAGAGGAGGATGGATGATCTTCCTTTAATGTCAAAACTGACATAAACATATCCCCCCAACCCCTTTGCACAAGATAATTTTCTCAGCAAGACACAGATTGCTTCAATCTCTGCAGAGCAGCCTTTGAAGCTTTCTCCTTATTGTTGTGCGTAGGGGGAGGGAGGGTTACCTTTGAGGATTTCTACAGCAGTGAAGAGTTCCTCCTTCAAATACTTTCACATTATGAGGAAAATGCTCTCTTCTTTGGGGCTTCTCTTCCTTAAGACTTAGGGCTGGCCAGAAAACAAGAATTCTGCTTCGCAAAACATTTTGGTTTTGACAGAAAAGGTTCTGTTGAAAATTATTCAGCCAGGTCTGCTTAAGACCTCACTCATCATTAGGTGGAGTTCCTTCTCAGGAGATAATTTGTATTGTTGGAGAGGATCCACCAACTGGAAGATAACAATTTTTGACGGGTTCCCATTCTGCAGAACTTTGTAATAGGCTGCTTCTTGTTTTGTTTGTGAAGCTATGTGCATTGTTTGGCAGGGACGGTTTACAGTGTGAAGTAATTCATAAAGACATTTGTTACTTTGTAACCATTCTTTTTAAAGATTGACATTACTAGAGGGATTCCAGGTGGGTTTCTCTCTCGCAGGATGTTTGCCTTGTTCAGAGTATTTGATCTTCAGCTTTGTCCATTTTTTCATTGGTCACACTTGGATAACACTTTTAGCCCCTGATCCCACAATGAGCTTTGTGTGGGTAGACCCCATGGACTTCATTGCAAGTCCTGGTGGGCTCCTACTTGGAACTCTAATTAAGATGTTACTGTATTTATCCAAGTTTTTCCCAAAGGGTGAGAAATGAACCATCTCGGGGAGGGGCTGTTTCGCTCTTACATGGTTTCTTCCTCAAAAGTTTTCATCTACACCTTACACAGTAAAATGTGACTAAAGATGTGCAGTATTGTTCCGCATTGACATGCTTTCCCTGCACATATTGAGACCATCTGATAGCTTCCACACCTCCCTTTACTAAAAATCTTGTGGGAAATTCTGTACATCCTGTATTCAGCTGTGCAAAGTGATTTGTAGCTGCAGCTACATTCTTTAAT
Organism: Natator depressus; assembly: GCF_965152275.1. Classification (NCBI taxonomy): domain Eukaryota; kingdom Metazoa; phylum Chordata; order Testudines; family Cheloniidae; genus Natator; species Natator depressus. The sequence continues at coordinate 285,872,174 of NC_134234.1, read as the reverse complement.
GACTTACTGCAAGACATTTTATAAAACCATTAATAACAAATGTTTAACAGATATTAGGAGAAAGAACTTTGGTATGTGCGAGCATATATACACAGAGAGAGACTGGTGTGTGTATATGTATAATGTATGGGTGAGTGACCTTAGGGGATTGCATGAGAGGGGCAGGTATCTGGTGGTGATCAGGTGTGTGTGGGTTTTTAGGTGACCTTTCAAGTCTCTCAGGCAGATTCTTATGTGGAAGCCCAGCTATAAGCAACACAGCCCTTCGATTGCTATTTAGGTGAACTAATCAGGCCGTGTGAGGGGAATCTGCCGGGACACTGTAGTTGCAAGGGCTTGGGTTCCCCAGTCCCTGTGTTGGTGGGTAGGGGGAGACTAGGGAGCGAACAGTTAAAGAATGAAGGGTCATTCTTCAGATGATGATGTGCAGCCATGAATTATAAATAGGGGTCACAATATAGTGCTCTTATTGTACCTGAGGCTGCTACAGAAGGCTCAGGTTGCAGCTGTGTTGAAGAGCGTGTGTTTCCATCTGTGCATGGCAAAGTGAAGTGAGGTCTTTTATTTTGGATGTAGGCCTTATGCTTATCCATGCCTTTGTTGCCCTGAGATTAGACCCCTTAATGCTCTCTACTTGGGGCTGCACCTGAGACCATGCAGAAGCTGAGCTATTCCAGAATTCAGGAGCCCTTTAGTAAGTGAGGCTTTCCACTGGGAGCACATAACATGCGCATCCCATGAGCTAGTGTGGTTGCCTCTGGGCAGCTGGGTGGAACTCAAAGTATTTTTTTATTGATCTTTAAAGGCTTGCATGGTTTGAATCTGTGTCTGGGTTACCAGAGCACCCATCTCTTTACCTGGGCTAGACTGCCGCAGTTGCTGTCTGTGGAGGTGCGTGCCAGGGAGCTCTGCAGGTGCAGAAGAAGGGCAGTGCTGGCAGCTTGTTCTCTGAGAGGGCCTAAATGTGAATAATGTATTATAATTGTACATGCAGTAATAATGTATTATAATTGTACATGCAAGGTAACGGGTGTTTCTGAAAATGATACTTAGGCTCCTAAGTCACATAGGTGCTTTTGACAGTAGTCCCCTCAATTGTTGGTAACGCGATCTGACACAAAGATACTGAGGCTCTTGATTTCTCTTGTTCCTCTTTTCCAGGTTGGCCTTCATTCTATGATGTGATCAGTCCTGATGCAATTACGTTCACCGATGACTTCTCTTATGGGATGCACAGGATTGAAACAGGCTGCAGTCAGGTCAGTATATAGCACTGAGACCATTCTGACAGTAAAGGCTGCAAATATTGTTACAGCACCCTACCCTTTCACTGTGATTTACAAAGCTTTTAGTTCATTAAATACTACTAATCTTAAAATTGTGTGGTGGATTGCAAGTATGACGGACGAATGGTCCAAGCAAAGTACAAAGTGCTAATAAGAGTATGCTTAAGCACTGTTTAACAGAGCATACATCATTGGCTTGAATCAGTGGTGCCAAGTATACAGAAATTCTTGTTGAAAGGAATCCCGTCAATGCTCATCCCTGAGCTCCGCTTCTCTACCTCCATGTACGAATGGTTTTGATAGAGGTTGGAAGCGTTGTAGCGACTATTTGTGTGCTGATACCATCACTGTGCATTACTGAAGAGCAGCACTAACTGAAATCCAAGACCCATTCCCAGGTCAATCTTAATGGCCTCATCAGGTGATCCCATCTGCCATAATAATGAACTCAATAATAATGCCAGATGCTCCGAACTTTCCATTATCTGTCTTGTTCTACTTGCTTTCATCCATTATGATGCCCAGCTTTCTGTGAAGTGAATGGCATAATCATTATATGGAAGGGAGGGGAACTGCTGACTTGACATGTTACAAAAACACCCAGCAACTCTCAACCATCCAGTTCTAAATCCTCAATCTCCTTCTGGTGAGGGTGCAACAGCTTCATTCATGCTATATAAATCTGCCTTTGTGTTTCCAGACGGGACCAAGGCTGGGATAACCGATTTCAGCATTGCTGAAATATATCCTGATTATTCTGTGCTCATACAGGAATGCTTAGAGCATGTTAAGAAAGAGGCTCTCTGAAATGATGATGTAGTCTTCTGGGGCCATTTCTGCTCCCACTAAAGTCAATGGCAAAATTTCAGTGAACTTCAGTGTGTGCAGGATGAGGCCCAAATTGCCAGTGCCTGAATCAGTCTGAAGGGAAATATCTACTGATATAATTGGAGAGAGGCTGGGAACAGGTATTAATACCTGGTGGCATGGGCCCCCTGGTGAGGGCCTTACATGCTAATTGCACTTCCTCCTCTCTCCACTGTGGAATATCAGAGCTAATTTTGATTCCATTAGGAGTCTAGTTACAGGCTGCTGAGCTGAATTCACTTTGGGCCAATGGTGCACCAGCACTGTGGCTCCCCTACTACAAGCTGAAATCACAAAAGAGCTGAAATCACTGAGTGTTGTGTTAAGTAGTGGGGGAGCCTGAAGCTATATGGTAGAGCCGTTTGCAGCACGGTGAGCGGAGTGGCTGGTGGAGCAGTTAGTGGGACAGCGAGCGGAGCGGCCGGTGGAGCAAAGCAGTTTGTGGGATGCAGAGCAGCTGGCGGAGCGGAGCCCCATGGAGAGGTGGGGCTATTAGTGTTGGTTGTTTTTTTTTTATAGGGGGGGAGGGATAGCTCAGTGGTTTGAGCATTGGCCTGCTAAACTCAGGGTTGTGAGTTCAATCCTTGAGGGGGCCATTTAGGGATCTGGGGCAAAAATTGGGGATTGGTCCTGCTTTGAGCAGGGGGTTGGACTAGATGACCACCTGAGGTCCCTTCCAACCCTGATAATCTATGATTCTATGAAATTGTATTATTCTTATCTAGGTAACATGCTGCAAGAAAACCACTTAACACATTTTCGGTAGCTATGCTGTACACATTTTAGGAATCTCAAAACCTCTGCTATGATCTCTGATTGCTAACGAATTTTAACAACTTGCTGGAAAATTTACTGCATAAAAAGATATTGCTCAATATTAGAGGAACTCGGGCTGTGTCTTTTTTATTTCATAATAGACTGAGGAACCTTATGAGCTTCTAATCATCACTTTACTGAATTGCTTTGTGGAACTAAATGATAACTATAAATAGGCTTGGAAGGATTTTATTTTTATCAGTAAATGTTGGTAAAAGTTGATTTCCTTCTGTACACACAAAGCAATGAAAACATATTTCATCAATAATTGAAATTTACAGATAGCCAAAGTGGAAAAAATAAAAGTGTGCATGAGAACTTAAGAGTTTGATTTAAGGATATTTAGTTTGCATATTTTGAAATGTGATGTTGACAATTTGTATTTTAAAGCCCATGTCTGGGGTACTGGATTGTGCCAATGATGCCAGGATTCAAAATCTTTGCTTCCTGCCCTTGCTCGTTTTCACTCAGCAATGAGCACCAATGCTGTCTGTACTGCCTGGGGGAAGCCTGTGCCGCATTCAGGTGAAGTATCTGCCTCTAACTTTCCTGCCCATACATGGGACGGCCAAGCCCTCCGTTGTAAGAAGCAGCTCATGGAAGTTGCCAGGGGGCCTCAGTCGGATCCTGGCTGGGACCCCACCCCATATATCGGCCTGAACAATCCAAGAGTGCGCCTCCTACCTTGGAGCCTCAGTCCAGCTCTGCCAGTACCAGTGCTATGGAACCCATGCTGGGGCCATCCAAGAAGGACACCACACCATCCACGAGTTCCGGCCACAGAGGAACGCTGCCTTCAAAAGCCCACAAGAGCGACAAGAAGTTGCATCGCTCATCAAATCTGCTGGTCCTGGTTCCAGCGCAACATGCCCCGCTGGCATCTCATGATTCGTGGGTCCTGAGACAACTCCCCTTACCAGCCCCGGGTCCATCCATGGACTGCAGGCCACTGGCTCTGGGGAGACTCAGAAATGTGCCTTGGCCTCATGAACTGTTCCAAGTTTGCTCCGGAATGCCCTTCCTTCTGTCCTCGCCGTGTGAGACAGTCATAACAGATGCATCGCTCAACGGCTGGGGTGCCCACAGTAGAGATCATGTGACACAAGGCACTTGGACCTCTCAGGAAGTCAGGATACCTATCACCATCCTGGAACTTCAGGCGGTACGCAAGGCATGCCATGCGTTTTTACCAGCTATCCATTCTCTTTGTCTTCTTGTCATGTTGGACAACACCACTACAGCTGACTACATAAACAAGCAAGGAGGCACAAAGTCCCCAGTGCTGTGTGCGCAAGCAGTATGCCTCTGGAAATGCTGCATTGCACATCATATCCATTTGTTGGTAGCCTGCCTGTCAGGAACCCGGAATGTGATTGCCAATGCTCTCAGCAGGAACTTTGCCGCTGACCATAAATGGGAGTTGAATGACACAGTAATTGTGGACATTTTTGGTCACTGGGGAACTCTGATCAGGAACCTCTTCACATCTCATGCCAACACCCAGTGCATTCAGTACTGCTCAAGGGGAGGACTTGGTGCCCATTCACAGGGCAATGCCCTGGTCATCAACTGGTTGGACTGGATCAGCTACTCCTTCCCTCCCCTATTACTCTTGCTGTGCATCCTTCACAGACTCCAATGGGAGATGGTGATTGTCATCCTGATTGCTCCGTTCTGGCAATCACTAGTTCTGGTTTCCTCTTTTTCTCTGCATGTCGAAGCATCCTCCACTCCTGCTCCTGATGTTTCTGGAACTGCTCACACAACACAACGACAGACTCTGGCACCCCTGTCCGCAGATGCTGACAGCTTGCTTTTTGGATGGACGCCTGCACTAGCATGGGAGTGTGCGTTGGCAGTAGAGAATGTCCTTTCCAGTAGCAGTAAGGACTCCACAAGATGATCCTACCAAACCAAATGAATGCGTTTTGCTTCCTGGGCCCAAGAACAAGGTCTTGCCCCCAAAGCTGTGGACATCCCAATGCTCTTAGACGATTTCCTCTATCTGAAGGCCTCAGGACTTGCTCTCAACTCCATCAGGGTGCATGCAGTGGCTTTTAGTGCTTTCCACCTTCCCGTTGAGGAGCATTCCATTTTTACCCCTCCTTTGACTGCCCAATTCTGGAAGAGCCTGGTAAATAAATACCTGCCCATTCAGCCTATCACTCCGCAATGGGACCTCAGTCTAGTGCTTACATCATTAATGAACACTCCCTTCAAACCTCTTGCCTTCTGCTCCCTTTCTCTTCTTTCCATGAAGGTCGCTTTCCTGGTTACTGTTACCGCTGCAAGGAGGGTTGGCAAACTGAGGGCCATGATCGCAAACCCCCCTCTCACCGTGTTCCATAAGGACAAAGTTTCTCTGCACCTGCATCCCAAATTTCTACCAAAAGTGGTTTCTTGCTTCCACTTTACCGACCCTGCATTTGCCCACTTTCTTTCCCACACCTCAACTGAGGAATGCCAGCTTCACTCCCTCGATGTATGTAGGGCCCTGGCCTTTTATCTACAAAGAATGAAGCCATTCTGGAAGTCTCCCAGATTATGTTTTGTCATAGCAGAGAGAATTAAAGGGCAGGCCATTTCCACCCAGAGAATCTCGAAGTGGGTCTGAGGGTGCATTATGCTCTGCTATCAGTTATCGAGATGATTCCCACCAGTTGGGATACGGGCCCATTCCATGAGAGTGCAAGCATCAAATTCCACCACACTCCAAAATGTGCCAACTTGTGGACATATGTAAGGCAGCCACGTGGAGTTTGGTACATGCCTTTTCTTCTCATTATGCTCTAGTGCATGATTCTGCAATGGACACCTTGTTTGTCACAGCGATTCTCCGCTCCACAGTTCCATCATCTTCCTCACACCCTTCTCCTAGCTAGGTACAGCTTGTTACTCACCTTCAGTTGAATACAGTAGGGACTATCACTCAAACAAGAAGGGGAGGTTACTTACCTGTAACTGGAGATTCTTCGAGATGTGTGGTCCCTGACTGTATTCCAATCCCACCCTCCTTCCCTTCTGTTGCGGATCTGGTAGATTCGTGGTAGAGAAGGAGCCAAAGATGCGGTCAGTCTGCCCCATCCTTTATTGCCTCAGGAAAAACCATGAGGCAGTGCAAGGGCGTATGCACGGACCGCTGGACATTTCTGCTTTGAAAAGTTCCAGTGCCGGGCACAGGCTGCTTGCTCATAACCCTCAGTGGAATACAGATAGGGACCACACATCTTGAAGAACCTCCAGTTATATGTAAGTAACCTCCCCTTCCATGCATGCTGGGCAATGTGTGGAGGGAACAAGGACCAATTCTTCCCTGGCTGAGTTTAGGGCAGTACTGCTCACTGAGGTACTAGAAGTATTGAGAATACTTTGTGCCACAGTCTTTGCTTAGGACCCTGTCCAGCTGGTAACTGGTGCTATTTAACAATGATTTAACAGTTCCACAATATAATTGCAGATACCTCACACTTTTTCAGTTGAATATTAACATGTGCTTTGGAAGAAACTATTTTAACAAGGCTTGTCTACACGACAGAGCAAAGCAAGCTAGAGGGGTGCGATTTGAAAAGCACAATAACATGCTCTCCAACTGCCCTGTGTAGACCCTGCTCTAAAGGTCTGAAACAGGACTACATCAGTGCGAACCAGGTACCTGAAAGAGAGTGCCCCAGCTGGGTCTAAAGGGGCAGCTAGTGCATAACACGTTACAGCACTGTACAAATCACAACTCTCCAGGGAGCTTTGCTGGCGCCATGTAGACAAGTCCCTACTCATACACACTCATGGGTTCTAAATTAACTGAAACCACTCAGGAAAAAGACCTGGACTTTATTGTGGACAGCTCAGTGAAAAGATTTGATCAGTGGATTTTGGTGGTTAGAAAAGCAACCAAGATGTTAGCGAGTATTAAGGTATAAAGAATAATACTTCAAATATTATAATGCCATTCTATAAATCACAGGTGTGGCCTCACATAGAGCACTGTTCATGTTGGGTCATGCTGTCTCGAACAGGATGTAGTACAAATAGAAAAAAATCCAAGGAAAATCAATTAAATTAAATTAGAGGCATGGAAAAATTTCCAGATGAGACACTAAAAATTATTAGGGTTGTGTTTTACCAGTCCCTAGTATCTGAATATCTTTGTTATCTGAAATCCATATCTGGCCATGTATCTAATGTTCATATCAAAATAGTAACTGTTCTTTTTGAAGCATTCCTCTGAGATCTTCATCTTATCAGAGCTTACTTGTATTTAGTATAGATAAGAAATAAATAAGAGGTGACATAGTGGAGATCTATCAAATAATGAATAGTAAAGAGAGCAATGTCTACTTCTCTCATAATACAAACACAGGGCTGCAAATTGAAAGCAGGATCAAATAAAATACTTTCACATGATGCATAACTCACCTGTGTCCCTCCTAGAGAGCTAATTGCCCTATTCTGGATCTACAAAAAATCTTGCTTTGTATCATCGTTCCATCTGTTCTGTTTCTCTTAGCAGAAAATGAGAAGGCAAGCCAGCGTCATCTGGGCAGGCAGCTCTCAGTGAGCCACTAGCAAGGTCCCTGTGGGACCAGAATTTGGGTCCTTTATTCAGTGATTACTGACATTCGTTGAAAATGCAGCCTACTCAGTGCCACCTGGCAGGACGTGAGTACAGCCAAATGAAGCCTGTGGCCAACATATGGGTTGGAGTATGACAACTCTCTTCCGGAGAACCCAAAGTTTTTGGATTCATCTGAATGGAGCCCAAAGCAGTGTGTGGTTAGGGTGGAGGAGTCTGAGAATGTCGTTTACCTGGCTTCGGAGAAACTAGGACTGGCAGATTTCACAGAATGGCATTAGCAATGCACACACCAATTTAAAACACACCAAAACCTAAATTTACTAAATAGTGTAGGAAAATATGAGGCTAAACCCCACAGCAGAGTTCAACAGCAGCTTCCCATCAGTGACTTCCCACCAGTAGAACCCGCGTTCTTGGCCCAGCAGATGCAGCAGATCACACAGGATGATAGCCTGGGGGTGGGGAACAACTTGCACAAGGCACAACTAAACCCTCCCATATAGTGTACCTATAACACAGCCATTTCCTCTCCTCCCGTGGATCCTAAGAATGTGAATCATGTATCCAGCAGCAAAAAAGACCACACTTTTATTGCAGTGCAGTTCTTGGTAAACACTCCCCCCCAACACACACACATGCTTCAAACCGTATTAATCTCTTGCAGATGAAAAAAGTAAGTTGCTTTTTCTGTAAATGTCCCTCCATCTGTTTGCTTCTGTGTAAAAGCCAATATTTAAAATGTTCTTCAATTTAGAGATCAAACGCTGGGGGGTGTTACCTTACTATAAAACAAAAGCATCCCTGGGATTATCTGAGAAATAACGTTTACAGTTCTGTTAGAAACACATCATCCTGGAAATACATATAAGGTCATACTTGTGACAGGTAAATGTTAATTGCAGGCACATTTAGGGAATAATATTAAATTAGTTGCACATTCTGTGTCCTTCCTTTTCCTTTCCTGTGCAGGGGGTCCTTCCCCCTAGGGTCTCTCTAGCTATTATGTTGTGCCTGTAAAAACCAATAAAATTCTTTAATCACAAAAAGATTGGTTGCAAGTTGATATGCTTTGAATAAATTATTAACAGCCGATTGCACAGTGCTTTTTTCAGCTCATGGCAAACAACGAGAACCAGGAGCCCAGAGAGACCCAACCATGCTGTCAGTTGGCTGTGGTCAGCTCTGCTCCCAATCTGCCAAAGGCCAGAGTTACACTTGGCATTCCATCATCTTGCCACGTTCTGCCCAATATATAAACCAGCATAGGATGATTTTCATGGGGAGGCTTTACCAACTTTAACAGTCACCGAAGAAAAATAGTCAGCACCCGTGGTGGTTGTAATGTTGTATGTAGTGTAGGGACAGTTCGTCTTTCATGCTCTCAAATAACAGCCAAAACAATTCCTTTCTGGTGCAAACAATTGAATTTGAGTTATTTTCATTGCACACGAGTATTAGCACATGTTTACATGGAATCTATATGTAAATTTTAGTGAGAGACAATGTCACAAAATATAACAGATTTCTCAGTAATCCAATCCTGGTGTGACTGCTACCACAGAAAAATATAATGAAACCACCTCTAACCGTGTTGAGGCTTTAGTATTCTTTGCCAAGTTCTGTTGTGATAGGTTGACTTGGTAGTCCGTAAATTTGTATGTCAATGTTTCCTGAAATCTGCTCCTCTGTGTAATTTCTCTTTCTCTGTTCCTTTACATTGGAGAATGAGTGATCTATAAATAATCTTTTGGTAAATGTTAATTTGGAAAAGGCTTTGCTATTGAGCCATGAGGTTTGAAAACTTTCTCAGTCAAGAAGATTAATTGCCATATTTTTGATTTGTACAACTATGTCGGGAAACGAAATTATTATGATTGATTTGTATTATGTTAATGTCCAAAGGCCCCAATTGGAATAAGATCCTCATTATGCTAGACCACATGCTGTAAAAAACAATAAGATGAGGACAATACCTGCTTCAAAAAACTTACAAACTCCAAGGACAAAAGAGATCAGGGCTAAGAAAGAGGGATACAAGCAAGTGATCAGTCATGAATAACATCAGACTCGTTAGTTGTATTATTTTAAAGCATCATCTTTGTTTATATTATGCTTTTATTTTTTTCATTTAACCCTCATTACCTCCTTTGTTTTTCCCCCTCCTGAAAAAAATAATTGTAGGTAGTTATACTGTCCCCAGCCTTACCAATGCTGTTAACCACTTCCTTAACCACCTCCCTAAAAGTCATTCCTGTGCCTTCCCAACGCTCATTTGCATAACAGCAGCTACTGAAAGCACTTCCTGATGATGCCACAGGGTGGAAGCAGTCTCACTGGCTGATGGTGTGTTTCCACTGAGCTACCACTGCCATTTCCGCTGCCTTGCCAGGGCAGAAGGGCTTTATCATGGGCTGCCCTCAGGAAGCTGGTGTGGTTTTCAGTGATCACTCAATGCTTAAGGTGCTTGCAAGAGGTCTGCTTTTTTTCTATGGCTGATTCCAACTGGCTGTGCATAACAACAAGAGTTTCACAGAGCCCTTCCAAAACTCTCTGTCTGGGAAGTTTAGCCCTTAATGGTGCCATTCCCAATACCACAGCTGGAGCCTGCCACTCACAGGGATCCGCCCACACAGCTCTGGTTGCAGGATTGGAGTCTTAAACTTTAAACTCTTCATGGTAAGGACTGTCTCTTTATCCAGCACTAGGTTATGCACATGCCTAGGACCCCTGCTCCTATAGTCTTGTGTTGATCAGAATTAGAGCAGGTGGGGAATTTTTCAGTAAAACATTTTTTGTCAAATATGTTTGTGAATATGTTTGAGATTTTGACTTTTTGTCCCAATTTGAGGTGACAATTCTCCCCCCTCCCCCCCCAAATCTGGAAAATATTTAAGGGATGGATAGGAAAGCAGTTTCCTGCCCAGCTCTAGTCAGAAATTCAGTTTTCATTTGGGGCGGGGAGTTTTTTCTAGGCATCACGATTGTGAAATACCTCTTGGAAGCATGAAGAGAGTATAACCTGCAGCAGTGATCTCTGCCTGCTCCTACAGATGGCCTGAGTGCATGCTTAAGTGCTTCGGTGAATCGAGGACTATAACATGAGGAGGACACTGCAATAAAAGGGACCAAAGAGAGCAAAAAATTATCCCCAGTATGCTGAGCTGTTAGGAACTTAGCCAACATGAATAATTATTCACAGCCAGGGATACTCAATATTGCTGGTATGTTCTTTCGATACTGTGCTAGAAATGAATTAAGCGTAAAGAATAATTCTTTGCCTTAATTTCTGTTATCTGGATGTCCAGCTGGGTGACTGTCTGTCTGTCAGACTGCTAGTCCACGAGGGGATATATTCTGAACTGTGACACCGCTGTAACTCCACTGATTTCAACTCATGTTGGAATCAACCATTCACTTTAATGGGAGATGCATTGGGCCCTAGCAAAGCAGCATGACTCCCTATTCAAGGTGAATGTTTGTACAGTGCAGGGGTTTATTTTTTATTCCTCCTGACCTGCTGGAGAAATAAGAAAGAATCGGAGTGGCTAATTACAGCATGCTGTTGGTTTCAAGATGTTTGTTAACCTAATTATCCCCCATCATGTGCCTCTGCAGCAGTCTTAGTTCTTCAGTAATGGCTCAGTGGATCAGTTTCTTCAAATGTTATGTTCTCTATGTAAAGGAAAGTGAATGTTACCTCTGTTATAGTCAGCAACATGGCTTTTTCCATGCTATCATACATATCTGAAATCCACTCATCCAAAACAATACTTCTCTCTGTGGTGACAGCACATATACTTTCACATTCCTTGCAAGTAACAAATTAAGCATCAATCCGATTTATAAATTATTCCTGGCTTCAGTTATTTAGCCAAAAAATCTGAACATACCTGAAATACTATTGTTTCTGAATGATTTTGGATATGTACAGTTCCACTATTCTGTGTTCCCTCGTATGCATAGTACAGCCCACAGAGACATCGACTAGGGGTTAGGCTAATGAAAGGTACCTAACAAATTCTTCAATCTAGTTTCCTGTGTAAACATTGTCCCACTATAGACTAACCTTCAGATGTTAGTATTAATAGCATTGCCGTGCCATGTAGTTGTATAGAAATACAATGATACTCTGTTGTTTTATTTCAGTGTGGTGCTCACCTGGGGCATATCTTTGATGATGGGCCTCGTCCAACTGGCAAAAGATATTGCATAAACTCTGCTTCGTTATCTTTCGAGCCTGTAGATAAGAACAATGCTGGAGAAGGCAGCAGTAGCACCAGTCCTGCCCAAACAGACAAAACCGAGCTGTAGGATAAAGGGCGGTCTTCAGAAAACTCACAGCTTATGAAGAACGTTTTTTCTAACTTGCCTGCTATATTATATCATATTTTAAAATGTATAAAGGCATTCTGTACCATCAGGTTTTTTTCTTTGTTGAAATTGAGGCCTTGCTTGCCAATGTATTTTACTATATAATAGGATCTAAATATTTGTTGACTGACTCTCCTGGTTTTGTTTTTGGAGATTGCTTTGGGGAAGGCTTAAAACAAGAGACTTTAGTTATTAGTTTCTTCTTGCTTTAAGAAAATATTCTTCTTGCTTTAAGAAAAGGAGTACTAGTGGCACCTTAGAGACTTGTTACTATAGATCTGAATATTTTTCCTTTTTTTTTTGTGAAGAAAAGGGGATTGTGGTTATCTTCAGACAACAGAACACTCCTGAGTGTAATAAAATTCTTGAGATCCCAGCACATCTGTGGTGGTTCTGATTTGTGAGGCATGTGGCCTTTGGTCATGTGTATTCAACCATCTCACTGTATCAACCACGCCCTGCAAAAACTTGGACTTAGGCAATTCCCTTCCAACTAAAAGTGATGGATGAGATGTAAAGCCCTTCCTTTGGCTAAATTATTGCCAAAATACAAAGGGTGTAGTTGCAGGGACATATATCGCATTATAATAAATTTTTTCCCCTTGTTGGATGTTGGAATGGGGTATTAAATCAAGCTCAAAACTATTGAGCTTCACTTGTTCAAGGTTCACTGAATAGCCTTTGCTTTTTTGTGAGGCCCTGTCTTCTTCCGCTACAACAATTAGAGCTCTGGACTTGAATTAAAATATAAAGGGGATTATTTATTTGGGCAGGAGCCGGTAGAACTTGTAGAGAATTGAAGTGGATGTGGGTTGACATAGGTGGGCTATTTGCCCTACCCAAGGCAAGGAATCACTGCAAGGTATCAGCAGGCTCTGCGGAACCGTGGGACTGCATAATGAAAAGTAAAACGCCCTTCTGAAATACTCCATTTTTAATTTAAACTGGCCTGGGACCATAAAGCCTTGAAGGGCCAGGTCTTTATAACAGGTAGCTATGGTGAGGGGTGTTGGTGGGGAGGTGGATGTAACAAATGAGCATGAAAAAAGCTGGCAAAAAGCCAGACTATTCACTTGGTGAGTTGCTGATTTCCCCTGGCAAGAAGTTGTCCGCAACTGCTCTTAGAGTTTAATTTAGTAGCATATAATTGCGAGTAATGAGGTTTTCTAAGCTTTAGTGAGACAGTATTATCTAATATCACTTTGCCTTGAAATGCTCAGTGACCAACCAGATCAAGTGCTCCCTTTGTGAGTATCCTGTTATGATTGACATTGGGTCCAATCCTATTCCCGCTGAGAGCAAAATTCCCCTTGATTTTAATGGAAGCAGGATTGAGCCTATTATATCAATAAAACTGAACATACCACCTGAAACGTAGAGGGTGGCTGCACTCCGAGCTAGGGGTGGCTCCCAGCTCCATGAGCCGTACACGCAGTAGCTCTGTTTGAGCTACCTGGCTAAAAAGAGAGTGTAGCTGTGGCAGCACAAGTGAAGGGAGGGGTACCCAGCCCAAGTCTGCACTTAGCGCCTCGTCCGGGTGCAAACTCAGGGCTTGCATTGCAGTGGCTACGCTCTATTTTTAGCATGCTAGCTCAATGCCAATGGGAATCGCACCCCCAGCTTGAAGTGTAGACACAATCGCCCTTTATTTTAAAAACAGCCTCTGTAAAAGCGTATAGAAAGGTGAGAATTGCCACCATTAGCACTACTACAAAAGTAGGGAGGCAGCATAAAATGCTTTAAAGTAAAATGAATACAAATCAAGGTGCTAAATATTTAGGGCTGGATTGTTCAATCCTAACATTAACGAGCCACTACTCGGGAGTAGTCCCACTGATGTCATGTAAACAATTACTCACTGAAGTAGGTAGAGGTTATACAGGCTAGCCCTTAGTGTATAAAGGCAGTCAAGCTTTTCAGGGTCCCGTGATTCTTTAACAATTTCTTAGAAAAGGGCTGTTCTTATTCCTTACCTTTGTTTGAAGAGAAGTAAGTTTTCTCCTACCACATTTTCTGACACAAACGTTAAAAATGTGGTGCATGCATGTGGTTTAATTTCAGATTGCTCTTGGATTTGTTATCAAGTTTCAGTGTATTTCTGTCTTATGTTAGAGAAATATATTGCTAAATCTTCAGTGAGCAATAATGTCAGCTGTCCTACAGTAGATTTATTTTGGCAGGATATGGAATGCAATGAACTGAATCAATATGGTGAGGTGTATGTGATCTGTGGGAGTTACACCGTTTAACATAGGAAATTCATTGTTCTCTCTCTGCACCACAGCACAGTGCAAGGTAAGAGCTGTTACAAAATGCCAGCACTGGCTGGTATTAAAAAGTCCAAATTTAGGTCAGTCAGCCTGTGGTCATGACAAAAGGATCTTGGGAATTGAGCACATTGTCTAATGTAACAAGTGAGCATTTCTATCTGGTTAAACTTTGTACTGTCTGGAGGCTTATATATACTGAAAGCAAATGATGCCGAAATAGAAAGCTGTCTTTTATAATATCCTCTCTGTATTGCAACTTGGATGTTTGAACAGAATCACTTTTTAAATGTTACCTAAAAGGTACACATACATATTATAGATATCCAATGATCGTTTCACCCTTCAGTACCTTTTAATACCTAAAACCTTTCCTCAGAACAGTTCAATACTTTTAAGAAATCGTATATAAATTTTTCAATGAAAATTTCTTTTCATATATTTATCATATATGAATATACAATAAAATTACTTTCTGAATACACACTGCTCTGTTTTCTTTCCTAAGTGTATCTGTTTTTGCCATGGGTTCATCTGCTTTCAACTTCAGCCAATCCTAAGGTGCTTCCTTTATCTGGGTCCCCTTATGACAGTCTGCATTTTGTGTATTTTTTGGATATATCCAACTTTTTATCACAAGCAGCTTTCTGCAGTAGAGGCCTAAGCAGTGTAGTGTACTCTGATTCCCTACATGCACCAGTCCCTGGGAAAGTATTTGAGAGATCCAGATATAATTGAGGGGAGAGTGCTCAACCTTCACCTTAGCAAAAATCTTCAGCCACTTCCGTATGTTTTTGTGTGTAGTGTAGGACTTTGGGGAGTTCTATGCAGATAGCACTTTGCAAATTATAAGAGTTATACCATGCGAGTGCATAGACTGCAGCTGAACAATTTGGCTGAAAACTTGCATTTTGTTAAGGATTCGTCTCTAGGGAAACAGGTTTGGAATGCCTCATTGTTCACAGATTAACTCAGTTTGATAAATCAACTCTACAAAAAGTTTTACAAAAATTGGGGGTGGGGCGGGGGTGGAGATGGAGAGCTTTCATGTTGTTTTCAGTCCTGCTTTCATGTTTACATTCCTGGGAACCTAAGTGGTATTGGTGCAATAATTCAGTTGTTAATTGTTCTCAAGTATTGCAGGCATCTAAGGACAATCTGTGTGACAATCAATTAGAATGTCAGGTGACATTCTGAGGACTCATTTTGCCACATTAGTACAGTCTAAACCAACCCATTCTAACCCCTCCCCTTTCTGCCTCCTTTCATAACTGAGATCATTTGGTGCTTCTGGGACTGAGGGACTGATAATACTGACTAAAATGTGACACGGGGCCAGCTTCTCTCTCATGCTCTGATTGTTTTGTACTGCACTGCTGGTATAATCTGACCCTAACACCAGTGTATCCCAGGCAGTGCAAGGAAGATCCTCTAGTGGCTTAGAGCTGGTGTAGAGGCTTTTACATCAATACCCTTCCCTGCTGATGGCATAGCGGAGGAAAGGAGGAATGACCAGGGTGCACCCTCATTTCATGTCAATCCCCAGCTACAGTTTTGGCTCCTTAGGGGCCATTAGATTGCTTTAACTTGACCCAGAGGGGTGGGCCCCACATGCCGGACCCACAGAGGGTAGAGATGATCTTGAAGTCACTTTGCATCCCCAATCACAAGTTTGGTTGCGCTGTTTGCCATTTGGTTGTAGATGAGGTTGTGACTGATAACATGGGCAGGCTTGGTGCAAGCTTCCCTATGTAACTCTGCCACTAAACATCAGTCAGGACCTGCAATATTCCTATTGTTCTGATCCTCGGCCTCTCATGCGTCAGCTATCAAAATATGGCCAATTGTGTCATCGTTTTGTAATAACAAAAATTATCCACAAAGGAATGTAACGAGACTGTCACATTTATTTTTTTACTAGAGCTGAACCCAGATCTCCACAGATAAGGCTAATGGATGTGCTGCTGTTCCTACTGCAGTCTATGAGAGATTGCTAATGACCATTAACCTGCAGTTGTAATAGTGCCTTCCACTCAGGAAACTCCTAAGGCTCTCTAGACACGCCATTAACTGATATTACATAATGAAGGGCGAAGTGGTGCTCTGGGTTAGTGAGCTAGACTTTTATCTTTAGTTTCAGTTAGATGTAGTATTCTTTACTCCCTGTTCAAAAATGGTATTCCTGTGAGCTGTTAGCCAGCTGCCAGGTTTCAATGTAGAGGTAGCTCCGTTTTTGTAGCGGGGAAAGTGAGTCATTGACCTTACATTTCTATGAATTTCATGACTCCCAAAGCTCTTTACAAATACGAGAATCTGATTTTATTTTAGATTCATATATAATATTTAAACTATAGGATCAGATACGTAAAGTGTGTGAGAAATCACTTACAGTGGGGGGCCTTAATACAGCAAGGAACGTATGCATTCAGGAAACTATTCAGTAGATGTAGCATGGGTATCTATACAGGTATTTCCATAGCAGAGTCATTTAAAAGAAAGAGAGGGTGAGATGAGGTGGGTGAATGAACTGAACTTTTATCTGTACTTGCAGCTGCATATGTAAAATGATCTGTTAGTGATGTTTTCATAGAAGCTTTGTGATCCATCAGGATAAAGGGCAGTATATAAATGGAAGGCCCTACTCCCATTGACTTAATATAATACCATGATGATGATAATAGGAATCACTTTATCTGCACCTGAAATGCAGCCACCAGTCCGGTGACTTGGAGAAGCTATTTGATAAAGTCCAACAAGACTCCTTGCCACTTTAGGACAGGGAGTGAGGAATACAATGCCCATCTCAAACTACAGATAAAAGTCTAGCTTCCTATCCCATGGCACCAGCAAGTCTCTGTCTCTTTTTCACCAAATTATGGTTTTCTGCTGCATAAATTAACATGTATATCGCAGTAGCACCTGAAGGACATGCTCATTATGCTAAGTGCTGTATCATAGGCGTAGTCTGACTTCTATATTGGGGGGGGGGGAATTCTACACCTGCCTGAGGCTTGCAGTTTTGGGGGGGGGCAGCCTATGGCTGTGCGCTGTACGAACATAAATGTGGATGCTGATGCTATAGTTCCTTGTAATGAAGTGTACCAGGCCCTTTGAGGCCCACTGCTGGAGGCCTCACGGTCATACCACACTCCACCCCAGGAAAGGAGCAGTGAAGCTGGATCCTCCAGACCTGCCTAGAAAGGCTGCAAGGAAGCAGCCAATTAGAGCACAGCAGGCTCACATAAAAAGAACTCGAACAAGGAACAGACTGGGAGAACCCAGGGATTGTAACCCTAAGGCAACGGCTGAAGGTGATGGGATCAAGTGGGAAGCACCCCAGGGAATGCAGCAGCAGCCACTATTAAAGGGAAGGAGCAGGTGGCTGCTGTCTATAGGGTCCATGGGTTGGGATCTGGACCAGTGGGTGTGCCCAGATCCACCCACCAGACACTGGGGAAGTGACCTAAGCCCTGAGAAGGGGATAAAACTCTGTCCTAAAAGCCTGAGAAAGGGCCTGGAATTTAAACAGGCCCGGAGATGGGGCTGAAGACCTTGGAGAGGGCCAACACTTTGTTACCTGGGAAGGTAGCATTGTGGCCTCTGTGACTTAGCTGGAGGACTGAGCCATTGAAGACCCGCCTGATGAGGTCAACACCCTACAGGGGTGCCAGGAGAAAAAGAAAATTGCAGCACCACTCCCAACCAACAGGAGGCACTCACCAGAGTTCAGGACACCCCGTCACGCTGCTTAATAGTTATTTACTTACTACAGGAAAGAGTCTCATTCTTAATTCACTGGATCTAGTTCTATAGAGTTTCCACTCTTGGCAGTCCCACTGGCTTCAACAGGACTTTGGCATGCAGAGCAGCCATAAGATCAGGTCCCAGCTGCCCTTTCCTAGTGTAACATAAATGTTCTTTACATTCATCTTATTTTTCCAATTTGTAACAAAATGCCAGCAATAAAAGTTAAAAAGCAGGGTTTGACCAGCAATTCTATTCTCCGTTAGCTAATAAAGATAATGAAATAGTGCCCTCTCACATCCCATTCTAAAGCAATGTTTTCCATACACATAAAAATGAAAATAAAGCTACTATCTATTTGTTAAAAAATAACATCAATACAATCATAGACTATCAGGGTTGGAAGGGACCTCAGGAGGTCATCTAGTCCAACCCCCTACTCAAAGCAGGACCAATCCCCAACTAAATCATCCCAGCCGGGGCTTTGTCAAGCCTGACCTTAAAAACTTCTAAAGGAAGGAGATTCCACCACCTCCCAAGGTAACGCATTCCAGTGTTTCACCACCCTCCTAGTGAAAAAGTTTTTCCTAATATCCAACCTAAATCTCCCCCACTGCAACTTGAGACCATTACTCCTTGTCCTCTCATCTGCTACCACTGAGAACAGTCTAGAGCCATCCTCTTTGGAACCCCCTTTTAGGTAGTTGAAAGCAGCTATCAAATCCCCCCTCATTCTTCTCTTCTGCAGACTAAACAATCCCAGTTCCCTCAGCTGCTCCTTGTAAGTCATGTGTTCCGGTTCCCTAATCATTTTTGTTGCCCTCCGCTGGACTCTTTCCACATCCTTCTTGTAGTGTGGGGCCCAAAACTGGACACACTTCTCCAGATGAGGCCTCACCAATGTCAAATAGAGGGGAACGATCACGTCCCTCAATCTGCTGGCAATGCCCCTACTTATATATCCCCAAATGCCATTGGCCTTCTTGGCAACAAGGGCATGCTGTTGACTCATATCCAGCTTCTCGTTCACTGTAACCCCTATGTCCCTTTTCTGTAGAACTGCCGCCTAGCCATTCGGTCCCTAGTCTGTAGGGGTGGATTGGATTCTTCCGTCCTAAGTGCAGGACTCTGCACTTGTCCTTGTTGAACCTCATCAGATTTCTTTTGGCCCAATCCTCTAATTTGTCTAGGTCCCTCTGTATCCTATCCCTACCCTCCAGCGTATCTACCTCTCCTCCCTGTTTAGTGTCATCTGCAAACTTGCTGAGGGTGCAGTCCACGCCATCCTCCAGATCATTAATGAAGATATTGAATAAAACCGGCCCGAGGACGGACTCTTGGGGACTCCATTTGATACCGGCTGCCAACTAGACGTGGAGCCATTGATCGCTACCCGTTGAGGCCAATAATCTAGCCAGCTTTCTATCCACCTTATAGTCCATTCATCCAGCCCATACTTCTTTAACTTACTGGCAAGCATACTGTGGGAGACCATGTCAAAAGCTTTGCTAAAGTCAAGGAATAACATGTCCACTGCTTTCCCCTCATCCACAGAGCCAGTTATCTCATCATAGAAGGCAATTAGATTAGTCAGGCATGATACAATATAATCTGGATCATTGTGTGATAAGATTGGCACGGTGAACAAATGCATTAGCTTCCCAATGCACTACAACAAGGTTGAAATGCTGCTTAGGTCAGTGGGAAAGTTGAATTAATATTTAAGTTTATTGACTATTAAAATGAGGCCTTCTACAGAGCTCACAATAAACCTGCAAAATATCTGACTCAGCATTTTGTGTAGCTGAGTGGGAATGATGTGTGTGACATTTTGACCTTGTTTCCCCCCGTTATCAGAAAATAGGTCTATAGGAATGCTCAGTAAGTCTTTTCAGATCAATAATCTGGTAACAATTGACACTAGTATTATTTTCACAATAAATTTTTAAAATAAATGAAAGTAATATTTCTACCCAAGATGTTTAGACAGAAAACTTACAGACAGTGCAGATATGAGTCTTTCTGTAGTCCTTATAGTGGCAACCAATCCAGTAAAAAGTGCTTAACTCCATAAGCAATAAGGCTCCCATCATGTGCATGCTTACACGTGTGTATGTGTTTTCAGGCTCAGGACCCAACCGTTCAAATTGAGCAGAAATAATGTATTAGGGTGTGGCTAATTGCAAACCTGCTCCACAGAATTTCTAGCACTTCTGGTCAAACTTTTCAGACTTTCTTTTGCTTAACCAACCCAGGCCAATAGTAAAAGAAAAGTTGTTCCACAAATGGGGGGGGGGGGGGGGGAAAGCCTTCTAGTTTCAAAAATCCTTGTTTCTGTTCATCTTGGACAGCTTTCAAACACTTGGAAAAATGTCAGTCTGCAGATATCTCAGACAGGGCTTTCTGATTTGGTGTTTTTTAATGCTTCACTGAGAATGACACCAGCAATCTAATCTCTTGTATTAGACAAGCAATTCTTTTTGGCTGAAGACAACAGATCCGTTTTCTTCCACTTCCATTTTCAGCTACTGGCAGTTTTTCTTTTCTTTATTTTTTCTTTCCTTTTTCGTTTGGTTGGTTGGTTTTGGACTGGTAGCATTTAAGTCAATCCAATGTGAAGGATTTTTTTCTCTCACTTAAATATGAAAACTAGGGTTGCCAACCCGCCAGGATTGTACTGGAGTCTCAAGGAATTAAAGATTAATCTTTAATTAAAGATTATGTCATGTGATAAAATCTCCAGATATATGTCCAGTTGAAATTGGCAACTCTACTGAAAACTGTGGTTTCATGTTACATCCCAAGCACAGAACTACAAACATCCTGTCTGCCCAGGTGGGGAAAAATACCTGTTCCCAAAAATATTAGCGATCAAAATATTGTATCATGTCTGTCTTAAATGTTCCTAAAAGAGCAATGCCACAATTCATCAACCCACCTGCCTAGAGCAAGTAGCTATTGACAAACAAGTGAGAGATGTCCACTTTTACAGTGATAATGAAAGACAAGTAGATTTTGTTCCTGGGCTAGTATATTTTCAGAATGTGTTTTTTCCAAGCTGTTTTTCATGCAGCCCTCTTCTTGTAGTCTGGGCATTCTCATCCAGTTAACAACATTATTGTACATTTTGTACATACATGAACATCTGGAGAACATCGTCAGGTGTAACTCTTGGGCAGTGTGGAAAATATCTGTAATTATCTGCAACAAGTTTTGCTTTCCATGAAAGTATGCCCCTGGGGGCTGGATAATTGAGGAGGTATGTATTGGGATAGAGACGCTTTCGCCTCTAGAACACCACTTCAATTTTGGCCTGTGTCTGTAATAGCCAAAATCCACAATGATTTCATAGCTGTTCGTTGGCCTTTGTGAAATGAGTTGGTCTGGGCACCACATTACAAACCCACCACCCCCATAGCCCTGCTCGTTGGCAGCCTCAGCCAATAATCCAAGAACTGAATGAGCACAGAGACTGAACTACTGCCTTTGCTCTAGCAGTGGTAGCAGAGTGGGGAAATTTGCATTCACACTGTTCATCCTCTGCCTGTTTTGTGGCTAAAGACAGGCCTTAGAATCATAGAATATCAGGGTTGGAAGGGACCTCAGGAGGTCATCTAGTCCAACCCCCTGCTCAAAGCAGGACCGATCCCCAATTAAATCATCCCAGCCGGGGCTTTGTCAAGCCTGACCTTAAAAACTTCTAAAGGAAGGAGATTCCACCACCTCCCTAGGTAACGCATTCCAGTGTTTCACCACCCTCCTAGTGAAAAAGTTTTTCCTAATATCCAACCTAAATCTCCCCCACTGCAACTTGAGACCATTACTCCTTGTCCTCTCATCTGCTACCACTGAGAACAGTCTAGAGCCATCCTCTTTGGAACCCCCTTTTAGGTAGTTGAAAGCAGCTATCAAATCCCCCCTCATTCTTCTCTTCTGCAGACTAAACAATCCCAGTTCCCTCAGCCGCTCCTCGTAAGTCATGTGTTCCAGTTCCCTAATCATTTTTGTTGCCCTCCGCTGGACTCTTTCACATCTTTTTGTAGTGTGGGGCCCAAAACTGGACACAGTACTCCAGATGAGGCCTCACCAATGTCAAATAGAGGGGAACGGTCACGTCCCTCAATCTGCTGGCAATGCCCCTACTTATACATCCCAAAATGCCATTGGCCTTCTTGGCAACAAGGGCACACTGTTGACTCATATCCAGCTTCTCGTCCACTGTAACCCCTAGGTCCTTTTCTGTAGAACTGCTGCCTAGCCATTCGGTCCCTAGTCTGTAGCGGTGCATTGGATTCTTCCATCCTAAGTGCAGGACTCTGAACTTGTCCTTGTTGAACCTCATCAGATTTCTTTTGGCCCAATCCTCCAATTTGTCTAGGTCCCTTTGTATCCTATCCCTACCCTCAAGCGTATCTACCTCTCCTCCCAGTTTAGTGTCATCTGCAAACTTGCTGAGGGTGCAATCCACACCATCCTCCAGATCATTTATGAAGATATTGAACAAAACCGGCCCCAGGACCGACCCCTGGGGCACTCCACTTGATACCGGCTGCCAACTAGACATGGAGCCATTGATCGCTACCCGTTGAGCCCGACAATCTAGCCAGCTTTCTATCCACCTTATAGTCCATTCATCCAGCCCATACTTCTTTAACTTGCTGGCAAGAATACTGTGGGAGACCGTGTCAAAAGCTTTGCTAAAGTCAAGGAACAGCACATCCACTGCTTTCCCTTCATCCACAGAACCAGTTATCTTGTCATAGAAGGCAATTAGATTAGTCAGGCATGACTTGCCCTTGGTGAATCCATGCTGACTGTTCCTTATCACTTTCCTCTCCTCTAAGTGCTTCAGAATTGATTCCTTGAGGACCTGCTCCATGATTTTTCCAGAGACTGAGGTGAGGCTGACTGGCCTGTAGTTCCCAGGATCCTCCTCCTTCCCTTTTTTAAAGATGGGCACTACATTAGCCTTTTTCCAGTCGTCCAGGACTTCCCCCGATCGCCATGAGTTTTCAAAGATAATGGCCAATGGCTCTGCAATCACATCCGCCAACTCCTGGGAGGCAGTGACCATGAGATGGTCGAGTTCAGGATCCTGACACAGGGAAGAAAGGTAAGCAGCAGGATACGGACCCTGGACTTCAGGAAAGCAGACTTCGACTCCCTCAGGGAGCGGATGGGTAGGATCCCCTGGGGGACTAACATGAAGGGGAAAGGAGTCCAGGAGAGCTGGCTGTATTTCAAGGAATCCCTGTTGAGGTTACAGGGACAAACCATCCCGATGAGTCGAAAGAATAGTCAATATGGCAGGCGACCAGCTTGGCTTAATGGTGAAATCCTAGCAGATCTTAAACATAAAAAAGAAGCTCACAAGAAGTGGAAGGTTGGACATATGACCAGGGAAGAGTATAAAAATATTGCTCGGGCATGTAGGAATGAAATCAGGAGGGCCAAATCGCACCTGGAGCTGCAGCTAGCAAGAGATGTTAAGAGTAACAAGACGGGTTTCTTCAGGTATGTTGGCAACAAGAAGAAAGCCAAGGAAAGTGTGGGCCCCTTCCTGAATGAGGGAGGCAACCTAGTGACAGAGGATGTGGAAAAAGCTAATGTGCTCAATGCTTTTTTTGCCTCTGTCTTCACTAACAAGGACAGCTCCCAGACTGCTGCACTGGGCATCGCAACATGGGGAGTAGATGGCCAGCCCTCTGTGGAGAAAGAGGTGGTTAGGGACTATTTAGAAAAGCTGGACGTGCACAAGTCCATGGGGCCGGACGAGTTGCATCCGAGAGTGCTAAAGGAATTGGCGGATGTGATTGCAGAGCCATTGGCCATTATCTTTGAAAACTCATGGCGAACGGGGGAAGTCCCAGATGACTGGAAAAAGGCTAATGTAGTGCCAATCTTTAAAAAAGGGAAGAAGGAGGATCCTGGGAACTACAGGCCAGTCAGCCTCACCTCAGTCCCCGGAAAAATCATGGAGCAGGTCCTCAAGGAATCAATCCTGAAGCACTTACACGAGAGTAAAGTGATCAGGAACAGTCAGCATGGATTCACCAAGGGAAGGTCATGCCTGACTAATCTAATCGCCTTCTATGATGAGATTACTGATTCTGTGGATGAAGGGAAAGCAGTGGATGTATTGTTTCTTGACTTTAGCAAAGCTTTTGACACAGTCTCCCACAGTATTCTTGTCAGCAAGTTAAAGAAGTATGGGCTGGATGAATGTACTATAAGGTGGGTAGAAAGTTGGCTAGATTGTCGGGCTCAACGGGTAGTGATCAATGGCTCCATGTCTAGTTGGCAGCCGGTGTCAAGTGGAGTGCCCCAGGGGTCGGTCCTGGGGCCAGTTTTGTTCAATATCTTCATAAATGATCTGGAGGATGGTGTGGATTGCACTCTCAGCAAATTTGCGGATGATGCTAAACTGGGAGGAGTGGTAGATACGTTGGAGGGCAGAGATAGGATACAGAGGGACCTAGACAAATTGGAAGATTGGGCCAAAAGAAACCTGATGAGGTTCAATAAGGATAAGTGCAGGGTCCTGCACTTAGGACGGAAGAACCCAATGCACAGCTACAGACTAGGGACCGAATGGCTAGGCAGCAGTTCTGCGGAAAAGGACCTAGGGGTTACAGTGGACGAGAAGCTGGATATGAGTCAGCAGTGTGCCCTTGTTGCCAAGAAGGCCAATGGCATTTTGGGATGTATAAGTAGGGGCATAGCAAGCAGATCGAGGGACGTGATCGTTCCCCTCTATTCGACATTGGTGAGGCCTCATCTGGAGTACTGTGTCCAGTTTTGGGCCCCACACTACAAGAAGGATGTGGATAAATTGGAGAGAGTCCAGCGAAGGGCAACAAAAATGATTAGGGGTCTGGAACACATGACTTATGAGGAGCGGCTGAGGGAACTGGGATTGTTTAGTCTGCAGAAGAGAAGAATGAGGGGGGATTTGATAGCTGCTTTCAACTACCTGAGAGGTGGTTCCAAAGAGGATGGTTCTACGCTATTCTCAGTGGTAGAAGATGACAGGACAAGGAGTAATGGTCTCAAGTTGCAGTGGGGGAGATTTAGGTTGGATATTAGGAAAAACTTTTTCACTAGGAGGGTGGTGAAACACTGGAATGCGTTACCTAGAGAGGTGGTGGAATCTCCTTCCTTTAGAAGTTTTTAAGGTCAGGCTTGACAAAGCCCCGGCTGGGATGATTTGATTGGGGATTGGTCCTGCTTTGAGCAGGGGGTTGGACTAGATGACCTCCTGGGGTCCCTTCCAACCCTGATATTCTATGATTCTATGATTCCTTTAGCACCCTCGGATGCAACGCATCCGGCCCCATGGAGTTGTGCACGTCCAGCTTTTCTAAATAGTCCCTAACCACTTCTTTCTCCACAGAGAGCTGGTCACCTCCTCCTCATGCTGTGTTGCCCAGTGCAGTAGTCTGGGAGCTGACCTTGTTTGTGAAGACAGAGGCAAAAAAAGCATTGAGTACATTAGCTTTTTCCACATCCTCTGTCACTAGGTTGCCTCCCTCATTCAGGAAGGGGCCCACCCTTGGCTTTCTTCTTGTTGCTAACATACCTGAAGAAACCCTTCTTGTTACTCTTAACATCTCTTGCTAGCTGCAACTCCAGGTGTGAATTGGCCTTCCTGATATCACTCCTGCATGCCCGAGCAATATTTTTATATTCATCCCTGGTCATTTGTCCAATCTTCCACTTCTTGTAAGCTTCTTTTTTGTATTTAAGATCAGCAAGGATTTCACTGTTAAGCCAAGCTGGTTGCCTGCCATATTTACGATTCTTTCTACACATCGGGATGGTTTGTCCCTGTAACCTCAGTAAGGATTCTTTAAAATGCAGCCAGCTCTCCTGGACTCCTTTCCCCCTCATGTTATTCTCCCAGGGGATCTTGCCCATCAGTTCCCTGAGGGAGTCAAAGTCTGCTTTTCTGAAGTCCAGGGTCCGTATTCTGCTGCTTTCCTTTCTTCCTTGTGTCAGGATCCTGAACTCGACCATCTCATGGTCACTGCCTCCCAGGTTCCCATCCACTTTAGCTTCCCCTACTAATTCTTCCCGGTTTGTGAGCAGCTGGTCAAGAAGAGCTCTGCCCCTAGTTGGTTCCTCCAGCACTTGCACCAGGAAATTGTCCCCTACATTTTCCAGAAACTTCCTGGATTGTCTGTGCACCGCTGTATTGCTCTCCAAGCAGATATCAGGGTGATTGAAGTCTCCCATGAGAACCAGGGCGTGCGATCTAGTAACTTCTGCGAGTTGCCGGAAGAAAGCCTCGTCCACCTCATCCCCCTGGTCTGGTGGTCTATAGTAGACTCCCACCACGACATCACCCTTGTTGCTCACACTTCTAAACTTAATCCAGAGACTCTCAGGTTTTTCTGCAGTTTCATACTTGAGCTCTGAGCAGTCATACTGCTCTCTTACATACAGTGCAACTCCCCCACCTTTTCTTCCCTGCCTGTCCTTCCTGAACAGCTTATATCCATCCATGACAGTACTCCAGTCATGTGAGTTATCCCACCAAGTCTCTGTTATTCCAATCACATCAAAATTCCTTCACTGTGCCAGGACTTCCAGTTCTCCCTGATTGTTTCCCAGGCTTCGTGCATTTGTGTATAGGCACTTGAGATAACCTGCTGATCGCCCCTCTTTCTCAGTATGAGGCAGGAGCCCTCCCCTCTCACGCGCTCCTGCTCGTGCTTCCTCCCGGTATCCCACTTCCCCACTTACCTCAGGGCTTTAGTCTCCTTCCCCCGGGGCCATTTAGGGATCTTGGGCAAAAATTGGGGATTGGTCCTGCTTTGAGTAGGGGGTTGGACTAGATGACCTCCTGAGGTCCCTTCCAACCCTGATCTTCTATGATTCTTACACGAGAAGGATTTCCAACCTGGCAGCTACCATGAGCTCTAAAATCACTCAAAACATAAAACAATATAAGCCTCTGAAATAATTTACAAAAATACAAGTCTTAGTTTTTCCACTCCATTGCATCAGTTTTATGCCAGGAGTTAAGCTCCTGTAAACCTGGTACAATGGAATGGAGAGTCAGGGCAATTGATTGAGATTTTCAAAAGCACCTAAGAGAAAATCTTTTGAAAACTTTCAATGGGAGTTGGGTGCCTAATTCTTAATTGCTTTTGAAAATCCCACCCATAGCATATGTAGGCCCAGCATCTCAGAGATCTAGCCAGTGTATGAGCTATGGGGCATAACCATTCTAAAAATAGTGGATCAAGTTCTCAACAAATTCCCGTGCCATACAAAATGCATGCATCCATCTTTATTCATGACATTCTGCATTTTTCTAGGCAAACAACTGCCTGAGCAATCTTTTTGCAGGTACCGTTACCCCATTTGTACATCCCTGCCCCTTTGTATGTCAATACAGGCTTTCACAGTTACAATAGGTTCCCACATGTTTTGCAGACTCAAATGTTGCACAGGACATCAAAAAACCTATCATATTATCCCAATCCTAATCTAAGAAATTTCTAGCCATCTGTCTCCAGGTCACTGAATATAGTTTTGTGGGCTAGCAATGACCTGAGCGGTCAGAAGTTGCAGAATGAATTCAGTGTCCTCTCTGTTCATCAGCTAGTTTTTCTCTGCCATTGTGTCCTTTTAGTGTTTTGCCAGTTCAAACCCATCGTCCAATAAATTGTTACTTGGAGTGGTATGTGCAAGAACAGGTCTGTGCATACGTAGTAAATATCATCACCCAACAGAATGAGTGACAAAGGATAGCTGAGAATTTACTGATTGAGAGACTGATCCTGGTGCAGTTTGAAATCAGTGGGAGTTTTGCCATTGACCCCATTGAGAGCACAATTGCCCCCCCTGAGATAGATAAGATTAGTGGGTGGTGGGAAGGCACCAAAGGTCCTATTCTCCCCTTTAGAGCCCCAGGGTCCTGGTAGCTTCCACTGAAGTGGGTGGCCAATGCTTACATCCTGCAGGGGGAGGGCAGTCATTCCCCAGAAGATGCAGGTCGAAGCAGAGAGCCCTTTCATTTAAAATAACATTGTTTGTGTTTTTCAAGGGCAGACTCTTGTGGCTGTTTAGGTCACGAGACGCCGGCGCCTGTTTGCATTGAAAAATGAGGGCAGAGGTGGTGGGCGGTGCCTGAATTGCTACACCAAACCTAACATTCTAAACCAAACACTGACCTGGCCAAAAGGCGGCTTCATTCATCCCTAGTGACACCGTGACATGAAGGGAGCGAGTCCAACAGCTGAATGACGTCCGTCCAAGGGGAATAATATTTGGTATTCTCCCTCCATGAACATCAAATACTTCAATCCATGCAGGGGTCCTGCAGGAGTTATCCTCAAGTGAGCTGGGTAAATATGTACTGGCTACAGCTGACGTTTCTAGTGGAAAGAGATTCCAAAGGGTGAAGCTGTGCCCAGCAGTGGGATACAATGCCTGCGTCTGAAAGCATATTGGTCACAAAGAGGCCATCTTTTTCCCTCCACATTAAACTCAAAACTAACCAGTAGGTTTTGTTACACCCTAGACATGGGTGAAATAGAATGCAGAGATTTTTTTCAAAATGGCTTTCTTTCTCGGTTGTGAATTTTGTTGTGCTGCTGAAGAAGCAAATTTGTTAAAATGCTGCTACATCGTGACCCAGAAAAAGTCACTATTGGCTGACAGACACTTTCACACAAAGGTTTTCATTCTTATTTCATGTTTCGAGCCAGGTTGCCAGAATGAGGTTAGTCAGGTGAGTCACATGGCATTGGGTCTGGGTTACCAACTGGCTGAGTTGTAGGAATACAGGAATTGCCATATTTGAACACTGCCTCAGTGCAACGGACAGGCTCCGGTACCAATGCCTATGCCACTTCTTGATGCAGAGTTGGTGAGCGTACATCTCCAGCTAATTCCATCCTCAGGTGTGAGTAAATAATGCAGTACAAATGTGTGTGTGACTTTGTGTTGCTTTATTCCTCCCTGTCTTCAGTCCAGAAGCTAAAATTGCCATAGATGACGACAATAAAAGCATTTTCCTCTATTGCTATTTAATCAGCAGATTACGCCTCACTAAACGGAGCCTGGATATTTGAACATTGCTCATCGCCTCTCTTGTCATTTGAAAGAAAAAGAAGAATCAGCAGATAAATGTTTATGACCAGAACAGTCGTGCAAAACAGTTTTAGGTGACCCAATCCTTTCTTAGCTAATCCATTTGGCCTGTGACTCATGGGGTGAGCAGTTCTGTTACTATTCAGTGGAAGTAAGTGATCCATACTACTAGTGGGCTATTGGTTTACATTTGAAAATATCCATTTCTACTAAGTGCATCAAATAAATATATTTTTTGCCCTGTGATGAAATTAGATAGATTAGAACTATCAAACTTGCTTACCCTGCAGTTAAGGGACTCATCCATCTCTCATTTATATCATTTTTATACTGGCATAACCCACTTGATTTCTATGGCCTTACTTCTGACTTGCACCCATGTGAGTGCGAGTAGAAGCCCACATTCAACAAAGTGCAGCATTCCAAGTGGTCCAAGTGGCTGCCAGTCAACATGAACAAAAGGCAACATCAGCAACTGAAAGCACCATGTAGTCTGCAAAACTGCTGCTCAGCCATCTTGATCTCTAGATGACTGGATACATTTCTAAATGAATTAACAAAAACTTTCCATAGCCATTTCTGAAAAAGAAATATAAAACCTGGCCCCTTGTTTGAGAACAGGGCCCCAGAAAAAAGGGGTAAACCATAGAGTTTACTAAACCGTCCATCTGAGGGAATCTCACCTAAATGTACCCCCCTCCTCTCCCCTCCCCCCCATCCCCCAGACATACACAAGCTGCTGTTTCAGGCAAAGCCCAAAGGTAAGTCTCAGACATTGGCTTACCAAATGCACATACTTCCCTGTGTATACTGTGTAATGTATAATCACAATGTGTTTAGCATTATGCAAAGGTAAATCTGAACTCTATTCCACTCAATTCAGGAATCAAACAGCTTGTTCTTATCAGGATTAGTGGACCAAGCAGTCAGCTGTATGAGGCCAGGAAAAGAGTAAATCTGGGATTGTTCACAAGGTAATATTTACAGAATCCCTTGGAATCAGCTGAGAAAATCACTGCCTTAAAAAAAGCTTGACATTAGCTAAGATTATTTATACTTTCTGAGTAATGGGATAACTTGGACTATATATTTACTTCCCAACTCACAAATTATTTTCACATCTGAGCTTAGGTTACAGCGCAGAAACTTCTGAGGAAAGTCTCTAGGTTTGTTTGAAGATGCACATGGTGACTTATATGGTGAAACATGGTGGGGTGGTGGAAGCTAATTCAAAACAACTGCAATGTCAGCCATGAAGATGTACAACATTTTTCAGGAAGTCTTGTCCACTCTGAACAAATATTTTCATAAAAAAAAAATAGCCTATCCTTAGTAATCGCTGTTATTGAAAAGACACCCCAAGGTTGCCAAATGGAAATATGTTAAATACGTTCTGAAAAGCAATTTAATTTCAACATTAGAGCTCATTCATAATTCTGTATTAAAAGCCTATGCAATTTTCATGAAATATGTCTGTCTGCGTAATCATGAATGCCGAATATTGTCATGGCTTTCCAGGAATTTTCAACCTCGGTGCAGAGGAAAGAAAATCCTTCTTAACCCACCAAGCAGAAATAACAATAACAACTCTAAATTTAAAACAAACATTTCTGGAAAAATAGTGTTTTTTAAAAGAGGCCGTAGTCTGACAGTAATGTTACTTGTAATATGATACAGAGGCTTTGATTGTGCATATAATTACAAACCCTTGCTTTGGAGGGGACTGAGGACAAACAGGCCCATTAGTAAAGGATCTGCTTACTAACACCCAGATTTGGAAAATTATCCTTTCAGATGGATCTAGCCTGTGCCCCGTCAATATTTTTTTTTCTCCAAATAACCAGCTTTGTAAATATTACTCTAATTATCTAATTGCAGCATGCTGCTATTTGCTAATTTGTCTTTAGTACTAAATTCTCTCTGTGGCATACCTCTACACATCTACTCTATATCTGAGAGGCTGAAAGGTAAATGGGGACTTCTGAGGCCCATCTTCATACGAATGTTGGCTTCACTGCCATGATTTCTTGGGATTCTTTGGGCGTTTCTACACAGCAATTAAACATCTGTGGCCAGCCCGGGTCAGCTGACTCGGGCTGCGGGGCTGTAAAATTGCTGTGTAGACATTCAGGATGGTGCTGAAATGGGTGGTCTGGGGGGAGGAGGGGGGGCCCAAAACCTGGGCTCCAGTCTGATCCCGAACGTCTACACAGCAATTTTACAGCTCCACAGCCTGAGCTCAAGTTAACAGGTGTTTAACTGCTGTGTAGACATACCCATATAGGCCTAGGTAATTGAAACAGTACAGCTGTTGTTTGTCATGCGTTTCTTTTTTATTTGTTGTTGTTGTTTAGATCTTTCTTTTGCTACTCAAAAAAAAAAGTTTTGTTTTTGTTCTGTTATATTCTTATTAATGGCTCTTTGAATTTATTATAGGTAAACTTCTGTTAGCAGAATATTGCTGATTCTGTGGCATGAGTTTAAAATGTTAGGAAAAATCATGCAAGTAGGGTGTGAGCTTTTTCAGCATGGCTATTCTAATCCTTCCTGTTATTTCACCCAGTACAGGGCAATAGACAACTTATTTCCAATTATAATACGATTCACACTACATTCATCATGTCCTGAATGCCTGCTTTTCCATTTGCCAAAGATATGAAAGTTTGTGATTCAAAGAGTTCCATTCAGACTACCCTACATGTGGACAATTAAACAGAGTCAGCTATGTAGTATCTAAGGGCAAGTCTACGCTACGGCGCTACATTGGGGCAGCTGCACCGCTTCAGCTGTAGCGCATCTGAAGACGACGCACTATGCTGACGTGAAAGCACTCTCCTGTCAGCTAAATTACTTTACTCCACCTCCGTGAGAGGCGGAAGCTATGTCAGTGGGAGAGTGTTGCCGAGGGATGTAGCGCTGGTCTGGAAAGTACTTAGGTGGATGTAATTTATGTCACTCCAGGGAGTATCTTTTTCACACCCCTGAGTGACCTAAGCTACATTGACTTAAGTGCTGGTGTGGACTAGCCCTCCATTTGATTTCCCTATCTTAGGGCAGCTGGGAGCTTCTGTGGAGATACTTCCCGTAAAGATTCCCACCAGCTGATGATTTATCGAAATAGGTTCTTAGCTGAAGTATGATCCATTTGTATTAATAATACTGAATAGCACATTTGTTGTTAAGTGGGCAATTTCATTTGGAAGAAGGATCCCTTTTTATTGCCTAAGGTTCGCAGACAGGGCCCTTTATTACAGAGTATAATGCCTGCTTCGGTGAAGAGCACAACTGAAGTCACTGGTTACTCATGGCAAAAGGGCCTATGTTTAGTAGTAGGTTTTGGCCCAAAATTGCGAAGGGACAGTGAAACTTAGAGTAGCCTAAGGATTGAGGCTAATTTACATCAGAAATGCATTTTCTATGACCCAGCCACCAATATGAATAGCAAGGATGCGTACCTGTCCAGCTTGTAGAAGGCAGAGCTTTTTGGCACCTTTTGTCCTGTCTCTTTTCCAACATGGGGTGTCGAGTCCAAGAAACAGTGTCCCTTTCACTATTTGGCGGAAAAGATACGTACCTGCTGCATAGATGCTCAGCAAAGCTGGGTCTGCCCCAAATTTGTAACACTCAGCCAATATGTGGTAGAAACTCTTTGATATTTACCTTACCCTGTGCAGTGCAAAGTGAGTGGAAAATGTTACCAAATAGGAATGGTACAAACCCAGCATAGACATCTTTTTACATTCACTTTGTAAATTACTATACAAAATGCAGCAGGGCAATGGTGAATTGGGCCCAAGGATTTCAAGAGATTATATAGATGCAGATGTTCTTTCATGGTTCTGGGATGGGACCTGAGAAGTCCGGTGGCATAGGTTTTTTCTGGGCCTGA
The DNA here is from genome assembly GCF_965152275.1 of Natator depressus. Taxonomy (NCBI): domain Eukaryota; kingdom Metazoa; phylum Chordata; order Testudines; family Cheloniidae; genus Natator; species Natator depressus. Next base: position 285,839,258 of record NC_134234.1, on the reverse strand, counting down.
TCCTGCAAGATGCTGAGAACCACTTTTGGGATGCTTGGCTCCCGCTGACTCCTGTTAAGCTCGTTTTGAAGAGATCAGTTTTATGCAAGTCTTGCTGAATAGAACTCTACTACACATTTGTAAACTTTTCTAAGCAAGACTATTAATCACCAAATGTTATACCAATGCCAGCACTGTAGTCACTTTACAGCTCTGGAATCTAGGCTTTTTTTTTTTTTTTAAGTAATGGCTGGCTTGTGCTAGAGAATCAAAGAACCAAAACACATTGCACTGTGTTGGAACTGTTTTTTATCAATTAATATATTTATTCCAGATGGCAGGTGTTTAAGCTAATCCAACTGTACAATACCTTGCAAAGGTGTATGAGGGCCCTAGCCAGCAGCACTGAAGTAGAGCTATCAATAATAATGCAGAAAAGGCAGACATGTTCAATAAATACTTCTGTATTTGGGGAAGAAAACCGATGCTGTAGTCTCATATGGCGACAGCATTCTTTCCATGCCATTAGTGTCTCAGGAGGATGTTAAACAGCAGCTACTAAAATTAGACATTTTTAAATCAGCAGATTCAGATTACTTGCATCCAAGACTTTTAAAAGAGCTGGCTGAGGAGCTTGCTGGACCTGTAATTTTGTTTTTCAATAAGTCTTAGAATACTGGGGAAGTTCCAGAAGACTGGAAGAAAGTTAATGTTGTGCCAATATTTTAAAAGGGTAAATTATAGACCTGACATCAAGCATGGGCAAAATAATGGAGAGGATAATATGGGACTTAATTAATAAAGAATTAAAGGATGGTAATATAATTAATACCAATCAAAATAAGTTTTTGGAAATTGATCCTGTCACACTACCTTGATAACTTTTTTGATGAGATTATAACTTTGGTTGATAAAGGTAATAGTGTTGATGCAAGATGGTTAGACTTCCATAAGGCATTTAACATGACATTTTCACTGAAAAAACTAGAACGCTATAAAATTAACATGGTACACGTTAAATGGATTAAAAGCTTATTAACTAATAAGTCTCCAAATGTAACTGTAGACAAGGAATCATCATTGAGTGGGTGTGTTCTAGTGGGGTCTTGCAGGGATTACTACACTATTAAACATTTTTACAAATGACCTGGAAGAAAACATAAAACCACCACTGATAACATTTGCAAATGACACAAAAATTGAGGGAGTGGTAAATAATGAACAGGACACGTCACTATCACGGAGCCATCTGGATCTCTTGATAAACTGGGCACAAGCCAATAATATGCATTTTAATACAGCTAAATGTAAATGATATATCTATGAACAAAGAGTGTAGGCCATGCTTACGTGGTTGAGGACTCTGTCATGACCTCCAAATCTTTTTCTGAGGCACTGGTTCCCAGGATAATCAGCTGAATATGAGCTCCTAATGTGGTGCTGTGGCCAACAGAGCTAAAGGACTGCATAAATGGGAATCTTGATGAGGAGTAGAGAGGTTATTTTACGTCTGTATTTGGCACTGGTATGACTGCTCCTGGAATAGTCAGTCCAGTTCTTGTGCCCACCATTCAAGAAGGATGTTGATAAATTGGAGAGGATTGAGAGAAGAGCCACGAGAATGTTTGGAAAACATGCCTTAAAGTGATAGACTCAAGGAGCTCTATGTATTTAGCTTAATAAAGAGAAGTCTAAGGGGAGACTTTATTACAGTCTAGAAGTATCTACATGGAGAACAAATATTTGATAATGGGCTCTTCAGTCTAGCAGAGAAAGGTATAACACAATCCAATGGCTGGAAGTTGAAGTTAGACAAATTCAGACAGGATATAAAGTGTAAATTTTTAACAGTGAGGGTAATTAACTGTTGGAACTATTTACCAGCAGGTGTGGTAGATTCTCCATTACTGAGCATTTTAAATCAAGATTGGATGTTCTAAAAGAGATGCTCTAGGACAGTGGTCCCCAAACTTTTGAGGGTCACAGATACAAATCTATATCCCCAAAGTCAATCAAACAGTCAATCAATGAAAAGAGAATCCAGAATCCCTGACTCCCAGCTCTTTGCTTTGATCGCTAGAGTAGCTTGACAACCTGCCTATTCCGGAGTACCATATAATAATGGCCCCTCAGGATTTCAGTCACTCTGTGACATCATAAAGGCTATTTAAAAAAAGTTACATATGTTAGATCATAAATGAGTAAAATGTGATCTCTTGGGGCTCAGGCCTGCAAACATGCACAGAAGTAACGTTACCCCAATCTTTTGTGGGATTATTTGTGGGAGTAAAGTTAAGGGCTTAAATGTCTGCGGCACTCTGCCCTTAGTCATCTTCTCTCTTGTGCTTTTTGGCTGGCTGGTTTGTTTTGCCTGCCTGTTTCATGGTGTTTCAGAAACCAAGCACATGAGAACAATCCAAAGGGTATGTTGTGCAGCTGCCCTTTCTGTGAAGGGCTAGATGGAATGTTTCCTGAAGGGCACCGTCATCACCAGACAGCTTTTACAATTAACAAAGGTATTTAGTGACAAGGAAGCTATAGGGTTTGGGGTTTTTTTTATGTGAATGCATTCACTGTGGGTGGCTTAAATTAACAAGGGCTTCAGGGAGTGGGCTATCAAGTATCATTGCTACCAGTATATCACAGGCTGTGGGTTAACAGCATTTAAATTCCTGCTTTGTCTACTGCAGCTCCTAGCCAGTCCCTCCTGGAAGGAAAAGGCCCTGTTTCTTATCAAAATGTATTGAAAGCTCAGCACTCAGTCATAACCAAAACATGGTGAGGGATGCCTTTACACCTTGTTGTCTGTAACCTTTCCTTGGACTGTTTTCCTCCCTTCTCCATTTGACATCAGCTATCTCCAGTGCACATTAGTAGGCCACTAGGGTACTAAGTCCATGGGGAGATTGTCAGGACACATTCTTTGAGTCCAGAAGTCATGTGTGTCTCGATTCCATTACCCAGATGTGTAAATATGTGCCGTTAAAGTACCTCAGATATAGGGGTAAGGGGTACAGAAAAGGAGGAGGCGGTGGGAAAGCAGTAATATTGGAAACACCTCATAAATCCTTGGAGACAGCGACTCTGAAAACTGCAGGCTTAAGGACTTTGGAAAACACACAAGGGTCAGCTGTAAAGCGAGCACTATTGTTGAGTACCAAGCACTTTTTTTGTTTTGTTTTGTTTAAATCCTGGCGTGCAATATGGTCCAAAACACATTCAAGGAGTTAACTAGATGGGCCATTATAGTGCTTATTTCACATGAGTTTAGTATTTCATGTTAATAGGTTTGACATTTCCAGACATCAGTTAATACCAGTTACCATTCTATAAATGAGACCATGCCTTTCCCCACACATTAAAGACAAATCCACCAAAGCCTGCTCCCAACTGTCGCCTGGATTTTCCCAGTAACTGTTTCTTTCGAGTGAAAGACTGATGTTGTTCTAATCACAAGGGCAACAGTCTCTATTTTCAACTCTGGTTTAGACAGATCCTGAGCTGAAGAATTTAGAGCTTCCTGAGTCTGAAAACAAAGGGAATAAAAAAAAAAGAAGAAAAAGTAGCTATTGATTGAGAAAAATTGTTCTCAGGGGAAAAAAAAATCCCCATCTATCCCAATCCTCTTGTGTGTCCCTCAGACATTCAAGGGGTTGACTATATTCCACAGTGATATTTAAAAGGGAGAGAGAGAAATAAACCCCCACAGGAGAGAGAAAGAGGATTTTTAGAAATATTCTCCACTTTAGGTCCCTTAATTTCCTTGTGCAGCCCAAATATGAAGCAACTGTATGCCTGTGTTTGTGCACTACAACCAGGCTTTAAAAGAGCTGAAATGTCTTGGCACTATAATGAAAGAATGCTGGGAAATATTGTTGGACCACCAGCCTCTGGGAGCTGTTTGATCTATGTGACCCAAGGACCTCTTGATGCCAACTGGCGGAGGGCACGGGGATGTGTAAGGGCTATAGGGGTCCCCTGCATGTGATCTAGTTCACCAAAGACTGTCATGGAAGGTTTCTACTGAATGCCGGTGTCATGCTTGTCATCATAATCTTTAAGAAAAGTGTGTGTGGATAATATGGAAGGAGATTTGTATATATATTGGAAATTATGTTCTAAGGTTGTCTAGTTAAAGATAAGGCACACTGCCGCTGGGTGACCTAAGGCAGGTCCCACCAGGCAGGAGGCGGGAGACAATTACCTCCCTAGCTGACAATTGTGTATTGTATGTCTTACAATGGAAGTCAATTTGCATATTGAGTCAAATGCTAATGAAGAGATTGAAGGGTGCTTCCAGAGAAGAAATTAACAGGAAGAGGTGAATGCGGGGGGGAGGGAGCCCTGTTTACAGGTAAAGAAAAAAGGACTACTTTAATATAGCTAGGGGTGCAGAAGTGTTCCCTGGCATCCTTCTTCTGGGGCAGACAAGCTGACATTGGGATTGCTCTCATGAAAGGGGGATCCTACTCCCAGCCATCTTGGCTGAAAAATGCTGTGAGAAGGACTTTGGGTAAACAGTACCATATTATACAAGAGGGCATCTTGTTAGTCAAGTTTAAGCTCCAGCATGTGTGTTATGATTTTAGTTTATATGTAGCTCTTTGTTCCCAATATTTCTGGTTGCTAAGCATTTTAATCTGTCTTCTTTGGTAAACAAACTTCTTTTCATTTTCATTACAAACCCATCTAAGTGCTGTGTGTTAAGCGGAGCTGGGGGCTAAGGTGTAACTAGCAAGCGGTGGTAATTCTATGAGTATCCAGTGGATAAGGGGCTGAATACTCCCAGGTGGCTGTTTGGAGGACTGGGGGGTTAGAGTCCTGTCACTAACATGTATGAGGGACAGCAGAGCCCCGTGGCGGGGGGAAGCTTATGATGCCCATGGCTGGGAGAGTCAGGGAGCAGACCCCTGGCAGGTACAGACAAGCCTTCCTCATGCTAAGAGCACTTCTGGGCCTTAACCTCCATCACCTGCATCTAATTAGTCATGCTTTGCATCTGGGGAGGTGAGTAGCTAATTGGCTCTCGGCCAGGGGTGGAGCTAAGCCATAATAAGTAGACTGGAGAGGTGCCAGGTCTCTGTGGCTGAGAGAAGCTCAGGGCTAGAGTAACAGACAGAAACAATGTAGGCTCCTGCAAGGGAAGCCCTGAGATAAGGTTTGTAAGAGAAGGTTTTGGTAGCCCAAGGGGGCAGAAGAATTATTCAGTTTCATTTGGACTTATTTATGATATTCTGGCTGCGGTCTGAACTTAGGTGACTTGGCTGAAGGTCTGAGCCCCAGATGGCCTGGCACCAGAGGCAGGTGGCCTACAGCAGCTGCTGGAGCTGAAGATAGTAGCAACATGCTGCACCAATGCAAGGGGGTGCTGTAAGGGTGAGTGAGCCCCACCACAGGCAGGCCACACCAAAGTGCCTGACAATGGTGGGTACCCCTGTTGGGGTTATTGGAAATTATTGTTGGATCACCAGGTCTAGCAAGCGGTTTGAGCTCCAGCAGTCTGATTTACTTGCATTTGACCATAATTCTCACCATTCACTGGACTCAGAATTTCCAAAATGGAGACCAGGGCTCTGTACTTTTAGGGAAGGGCTTGTGCATTAGCATCACTAAAGGGGGAGTGTTCATACTGTGTATCCAGCTGTAAACATAATGAAAGCAATTTTTCTTACAATGGCTTATGAGCTGGGAAAGCCCATCCTGTGAGGCTATCAATATTAAACTTGTCAGCTTGTGTCCTCATCTTACTTTGTGGCCACAGTGTGTAGTAATGGGGTCACACATACCAGTAATTATGGTCACAGTCGGCTGCAGTGTGGTTGAGTTTGCATTGCTAATGCTACCACTGTGTAGAGATACTAGGTATGCACAATATTCTTCCTGACCAAAAGATTATACCACTGGGACTTAAGGAATGGAGAGCTTGTTCCACCCTGAAATTCCTTCCTCGACCTAGCAACCAGGCAAACGCTCTGTACTCCATTCTTCTGTCCACTTCCCATGTTATTCTCTGCTTTCCCCTTAGCAGCAAAGCAACATTTTATTAAACTATAGGACTGTGGAAGTACTGGCCCAGACTGCTTCAGAGACCGAGATTCTAGACATTTTAGCTTACCTGCTAGTTCATACATAGTGCATTAGAGGTGTGACATGCAGGAAATGGGGGGGGAAGGGAATAAAGATGGAGCATAAAGATAAGGGAGCAGAAGATAGACCATGATGGAGGACTCACTTGCCCTTCTGAACCAGCCTTATTATAGCTTCTTTTTGCATGATATCCCTGCTTCCACCATTGTTCTTTAGCACCTTGTTGAGATCCACAAGCAGCTTGGCTGATAGCTTTGCTGACTCCACCTTCCAGTACAACGTTTGAAAGTCCATGTTTGCAGTGTTCTTCTGCACTTACCTCATTTTCATTTATGAAGAATTAGCTTGTTAACTTCTGTGCATTAAAAATAAGAGCATATTGCTCACTGGATGATCATGATCTTACATAGCAAGATAGGATGTCTTTCTAAAAGATACGTTTTTAGCTCAACTAAAAGTGATGGTCTTGATGCAGGAACCATTTGGTGAAAGGCTATGGCCTGCGTTCTGCAGGTCAGACGAGATGATCATAGTGCTCCCTTCTGGCCTTAAAATCTACATAGTAACTTTCATCTAGATGGATCTCAAAGTTCTTTGCAAACAGGTAGAATGCACTGCCCGAGTTAGAATGTGCTAGGACACTGAGGGTCACACACCTACTGTTATAAAAAGTGCCAGGGGATTTTTAATAACTACAAGTGATCAGGATCTTAATTTTAAGTTTCATTTGAGAGATGGAACCTCTAGCAGCACAGTGATCCCGAACACCAGGCTGGGGCACTGGATCAGTGTTCACTCAGAGCGGACCTTGATATCTACTGAATTGTCATCACTAAGTCATGCAGCACCTAGGTTTTCCCTAGAGATCACTTACCCAAGTAGTGAGCCCAATGTGCTCTAATAAAAGAAACACTTTTATTAGATCTAATTGGCTTGGCAAGCTCTGCATCCAGTAAGAAGATTAGGTTAATGAGATAATGCCTTGAGATGGTCTGGCTGCAAACTGAAACTTTTAAAAAGGAGGGTGCACCATGTGCTGTGCCTTCATAGTCTATCTAATCCATCTAACTAGTTAAGGGAATTTTATCCCTGCTTAATGCTGCTGCCTGTCTTAGGCCTGCTCCGAATGCCCATTGAAGTAACTGGGAGTCTTTTCATTGGCTTCAGCAACTTTGGATCATGCTCTTAGTTGGTGGTTCACTTTTGGATGACGATCTTTCTGAAACGGAACTTGCTGCATTCATTTTCAAGCCAAGAACTTTAGCTGATGGAAATGTCCGATTCCTGAATTTCCCATAAATTAAGTCATTTTAGTGGTGAATTACTGTCATACCTCAGATATTTAGCTACTCCCTCCCTTATTAGACACACGGGCTTCCCATCCCACTCTTTCTTAGTTTCTAGTCTCCTGGAATACACCTTTTTTACCATTCTTAGATGAATTCAGATTCTCTACTGTAAATTTTCAAACATGATTGTTTCAAAGTAAATTTACAAGCTGATGCTTCAAGGTAGATAGCAAAGCAACATTGTCATTAGGGAAGGTTACTATTACAGCAACTCGCTGACAAATGTGTATCTTAAAACTGAAATTCATGTAAAGAAAAAAATAATTGCAAAATCTTGTTTATTCCTCAGTCTAGTTCCATTATCAGGTATTACTTCATATTAGTTGTAGACAAGTGTGACATAGTGGGGCACAAGACAGAATAGTTGAAGGCTGTGTCACCCCTGCCTTGCAACCTTGGGTGCCCTTTACAATACCTTGCTGTAGTAGCTCCCACACAAACAGCCACTCACAAACAGCCTTTCAGCTTGCAAGCCACACCCTGAGTGTCTGTGTGTAACTGTAGCCTGCCAGCTACACATGGCTCTCATCAGCCTTGGTTATACTGCAGTGTGACCTCAACATACCCCGAGTCCTGGATCTTCCCCTGGAAATGTATGTCCTCTACTACCCAGCCCTCTCCTGGACAGTACAAATATTTCAAGTCTATGATTCCTTAAGGGAATAATATAGCAGCTTATTATCTTAAATAGTTACCCAGACATTTCAATTTAAACACACTGGATTAGATCAAGCAAGTTTATTAACTACAGAGATTTTAAATGAGTACAAGCAATGAGGCACAAAAGTCAGAAACGGTTACAAGAAAAATAAAGCTAAAATGCTTACTAGTGTCTAGCTTAACAAACTATATGAATCTTCTACCGTAATGTGATCTTTAGTGCATGATGATGACTTATACATAACTTTAACTTTTATTATGTACTTTGGGAAATAAGTTTGAGTAGCAGCCGTGTTAGTCTGTATCCGCAAAAAGAAAAAGAGTACTCGTGACACCTTAGAGACTAACCAATTTATTTGAGCATAAGCTTTCGTGAGCTGCAGCTCACTTCATCGGATGCACTGTAGCTCATGAAAGCTTATGCTCAAATAAATGTTAGTCTCTGAGGTGCCACAGGTACTCCTTTTCTTTTTGGGAAATAAGTTTACTTCTCTGCACCTGTAAATCCCAGAGCTAGAAGGCTTAGAGAGATGGAACTCTGCTCCCACTATAGGGGAAATGGAGGCAGGCAGGGGAGCCAGCTGTGACCAGCCTCTCTACATGAATTATAATGTTACTTGCAATTCCATAGCTGTTTTGCTGCTTTATTTGGTGTTTGTGTGTGTTCTGATTATATAAAGGGATTGCTACTGTGACTGTACTTGTGAGAGGGCATAGGAGTTGTGCAAGATATACCCTGGAGAAAGTGGGTCACCCTGAGTTTACAGGCAGTGGACTCTGGTTTGGGAATGGGGATTCAGGCTCAACAAAAGAGGGCAGACATCCCTGTTCTAGAGACCAGCAGGGCTATCCTGGGGAACAGGGCCTGTGTCCAAGGCTTCTAATGTGCTCTGGGTGCCCCACTTTTAGATTCTGAATGCTGTATGGAGTGATTTTGCAGGACTGGAATGGACCAGACAAGTGACAGTGGTGGTGCAGAGCTGAATTCATAGTGAGGCCCAGTTGAACCAGCCATGGAACTGGAACAGGTAGCTGCAAATTAGAGTAGAACCTGTGGCTGTGGCCTTCACTGAACTGCAGCAAACAGGCAGGGTAGAGCCAACCCCTGACATTCCAGAGTATAATTGTACCTGTGGGCAAGGATTGGTTTGTGACTAAGAGCTCTGAACCTCAACAAACCAGGCAATTAATACTTGCGACTGTGTTGCTCATACTCCCAACACACTGATTGGGTTTTTCTTACTTTATCATATGTAAATATACATGGTTTATTGTGCTTCTTTTGTTTTTGTTTTTGTCTTCCCTTTGTCCCCCAAATAAAAGGACATTTGTGATTCCATATGCCCAAGAACAACTAGTACGGGGACCAAGGATATTATATTTTAATTTCCCAGAGCCAGGAGTAGGGCTACTGCTCTGGGTGGGGGCTTGAGCCATCATTTTCTTTTAGAAAAGGACCCCTTGACATATTGAACTTGGTCCTTGTCGCTGCCATTGGCACCTGCCTGAAGGGTTACACACGATGATCGATACATTGATGTACCCCTTTGTTAATGGATGAGATTGCTGAGACTGTATGGCTAAAGAATTAACAATCAGGAAATGCCTGGTGAAGGTTGAACATAGAACCTTCACTCCAATGGCTTGGCTAGACTAGGATTTGGAATATGTGTTAACTACTGTGCTAACATGCTGGCAAAGACAAGGCAGTGTGCCTTTAACATGCTATTCTGGTGACCAAGTATACCTAAACCATCCCTGATAGATGTCTGTCTAACGTGTTCTTAAAAACCTCCAATGACAGGGATTCCAAAACCTCCCTTGGTAACCTATTCCAATATTTAACTATCCTTACAATTAGAAACTGTTTCCTAATATCTAAGCTTAATCTCTCTTGCAGGAGATAAAGCTGATTGCTATTTGTTTACCTTCTGTCAACAATTGAGAACAATTGAGCACCATCCTCTTATAACAGTTCTTAACACATTTGAAGACTGTCATCAGTCCCCCCTCATCTTCTTTTCTCAAGATTAAACATGACCAATTTTTTTAACCTTTCCTCACAGGTCAGGTTTTTGAAACTTTTTATCATTTTTGTTGCTCTCCTCTGAACTTTCTCCAGTTTATCCACATCTTTCCTAAAGTACGATGCCCAAAACTGGACACAACACTCTTGCTGAGTTCTCATCGTTCAGCAGAGTGGATCATGTCCTGTGTCTTGCATACACCACTTCTTTTAATACACCCCAGAATGATATTAGTCTTTTTTTTTTGCAAACTTTATAAGTACACTCTCCATTCCATTATTCAAGTCACTAATGAAAATACTGACTAGTATCAGCCCAACAACAAACGGCTGTGGGATCCCATCTAAATATGTTCCCCCAGTTTGACAGCGAACCATTGATAACTACTCTTTGAACACAGTTTTTCAACCAGTTGTGCACTCACTTTATAATTTGTCTAGACCATATTTCCCTAGTTTGCTTATGGGACTGTATCAAAAGCCCTAGTAAAATCAAGATAAATCACAGCTACCACTTTCCCCCTAGCCACTAGGCCAGTAACCCTGTCAAAGAAGGAAATTAGGTGGGTTTGACATGATTTGTTCTTGACAAATCCAATGTTGGCTATTACTTATCACCCTATTAGCCTCTGGTGCTAACAAATAGATTGTTTAATAATTTGTTCCAGTATCTTTCCAAGTATGGAAGTTAGGTTGATTGGTCTAAAATTCCCTGAATCTTCTTTGTTCCCCTTTTTAAAGATAGGTACTATGTTTGCCCTTTTCCAGTCTTCTGGGACCTCACCTGTCCTCCATGAGTTCTCAAAGATAATCACTAAAGTTCCTTAAGTATCCAATTTAGGGTGAATTTAAGGTCCGGCTGATCTGAATACATCAAATTTACCTAAATAGCCTTTAACCTCTTTTTTCCCTATCTGAGCTTATGTTCCTTTCCCATTGCTATTAACATATATTGTGTTAAGCATCCAGTCACAATTTTTTTTTAAAGAAGGGTGAAGCACAAAAGACGTTAAACCTCAGGCTCCTTGGTGTCATCTGTTGTTAGCCCTCCTTCCCCTCTAAGAAGTGGACCTACACTTTCTTTCGTCTTTCTCCTAATTATTTATTGAACCTTTATTGCCTTTTATGTCCCTTACTATGTCTAAATCATTCTGTGCCTTAGTCTTTCTGATTTTGTCCCTACATGCTTGTACTATTCTTTTGTACTCATCCTTAGCAATTTGTCCATGTTTCCACTTTTAGTAGCATTCTCTTTTGATTTTTTCAGCTCATTAAAGAGCTCCTGATGCAACCATATTGGCCTCTTACTGTTCTTCCTGTCTTCCCTTGCATCAGAAGAGTTTGATGTTGTACCTTTAACACTGTTTCTTTGTGAAACTGCCAGCTCTCCTGAACTACTTTGTCCATTAGATTTTCTTCACATGGGACCCTGACTTATCAGTTCTGAGTTTGTTAAAATCTAGTGTTTTGAAGTTCATTGTCCTTATTCTGCTGCTCTCATTTCTCCCTTTCCTTAGAATCATGACATCATTTCATGATCACCCAAGTTGCCTTCCACCTTTAGATTTACAACGAACTGTTAGCCAGAATCAAGTCTAAAATGGCTGCCACTTTAGTTACTTCCTCTACCATCTGAAACAAGAAGTTCTCCCCAACACATTCCAACAGCTTATTGGACTTTTTGTGTTTAACTATTGGAAAAATATGGCAAAAGTCCCCCCATTCTACCAGGTCTTTTGGTTTGGATATTAGTTAGTCTAGAAATGCCTCATCCACCTCTCCTCTGGATTTGGCAGTCTGTAGTAGACCCATACCATGGCATCACCCATTTTTATCTTCACCAGGAGACTTTCAACTGATCTGTCTCTCACCTCCTTCTGGACCTCAGAATAAGTACATACACCCTTGATGTTCTGTGTGACACCTATTATTTTTCCCTCGTCTGTGCTTCCAGAGCAAGCTATACCTCTCTCTAGCAATATTCCAGTCATGAAATTTATCCCACCAAGTCTCTGTGATTCCAGTTACATTATAATTTTGCTTGAGTACTAAGACTTCAATTTCTTCCAGTTTAATCCCCATACTCCTTGCATCTGTGCACAGATCCCCCCTGCTGTTTTCCTTATTGTTCCTATAAACTTAACTATTGTAATTTTCCATTCCCTCCCTTACCACCTTCCTGTTTTCTCGCAAGGTCACCTTTTTTATACTTAGGTGACACAAGCCCACAGGTATCACCTTTTGAACCTAATTTAAAGTCCTTCTCGCTATGTTGGTGAGTTGGTATGAAGAAGCTCTTCCCTATCTTCATCAGCTGGACCCCATCTCTTCCTGTGAGTTATCCTTCATGGAGCAGCATCCCATAGTTGAGGAAGCCAAAGCCCTCCTGTTCCTGTGTGGGCCCTTATCTTCAAATAGCAGGATGGATGAGAACACCACCTGTGTCCCTGTCCCCTTCACCCTCACTCTCAAGAGCCCTGCAGTCAAAGTATCTTTGTTTACCTTGAATTTTGCTACCTTAGCAAGGTCTTGAGCACAGTACACTGCTTAGTTCTCTGTGTGAAATTCACTCACATTCTGAAGGCTCATACAAGGCCTTCCTCATCACTTAAACCTCACATTGTTCCTCTGAAAGAGGGTAAGTGTAGGTGACTCTGTTACATAGGGGGCATCCAGATGCCTCCTCCTTTCTGAGCCCAGAGGGTTACTCTTGGGTGAGCGGGGATGTGCTGCTGAATTAAAAAAAAAAAAAAAAAAAAAACACCTGGTGTAGAGGACATGAAGAACTGAAGTCTCTCCTCCAGTCGAGCAGCAGCTGCAGAGAGGCTCTCCCCTGCAATCCCATGGGGTTGGGGGTGTGTGTGTGTGTGTGTGGATTCCACACCCCAGCCCCTTGGCATAAAGCCCAGTTATTAGAAATATAAACCAAAGAAGCATAAACAGATGATTACATGAAAAGTATATCATGATTAGCCAGATAGATCCCAAATGTTTGTTCTGTAAACTGCAATAGGCAACCGCTGCAGCAGCACCGGTGCTCTTTGCAGCTGTAGTTTCTCATCTTATTTGTGTACGTTTTGTCATTAAGCTTCAAAACAGGCAAAAATATCTTCCTTCATTTCTTGGTTCACACTTAAGTAATGGCTTTAAGACTATACTATGCCAATATTCAATCCAGCCCTTTTGCAACTATTTTTATGCTGCAAATCAGCTCTGACCTAATACGAAATCTTCACACATTTTTTCTGTGCTACTTCCTTTTCTTGCTGCAGCTGTTTAAGTGGCTTGGTTTGTGAATGAATGCTGGCTGCTTTTAGCACGATGACATTCACATTGACCTCTGATTGTGTATTGAATTCCTGCCCAGCAGGGAGAGTAGGTCTTAGGAAAAAGTTAGTTCACTGATGGTCAGAGCCTGCTGGGCTAAGGCCTGTTAACCTGCCTGGGAAGTGAATGGCTTAGAAGGCTTTTTCCCTTTTTTGAATTATGCCAGAAAAGCCATCCTCTGTGTAGTTCTATCCATCACTTGGAAAGATGGATTTGATTGATGTCAGCTTGATACTTTTTTTTTTTAATTGTATATAAAACTACATTCTCTAAGTTTAGGAACAAAAGAAATTTTGGTTTCAGAGTAACAGCCGTCTTAGTCTGTATCCGCAAAAAGAACAGGAGGACTTGTGGCACCTTAGAGACTCACAAATTTATTTGAGCATAAGCTTTTGTGAGCTGTAGCTCACTTCATCGGATGCATTCAGTGGAAAATATAGTAGGAAGATTTTATATACACAGAGAACATGAAACAATGGGTGTTACCATACACGCTATAATGAGAGTGATCAGTTAAGATGAGCTATTACCAGCAGGAGAGAAGAAAAACCTTTTGTAGTGATAATCAAGATGGGCCATTTTCAGCAGTTGACAAGAACGTGTGAGGAACAGCAGGGGGGAAAAATAAACATGGGGAAATAGTTTTACTTTGTGTAATGACACATCCACTCCCAGTCTTTATTCAAGCCTAAGTTAATGGTGTCCAGTTTACAAATTAATTCCAATTCAGCAGTCTCTCGTTGGAGTCTGTTTGAAGGTTTTTTTGTAATATTGTGACTTTTAGGTCTGCAGTCGAGTGACCAGAGAGATTGAAGTGTTCTCCGACTGGTTTTTGAAAGTTATAATTCTTGATGTCTGATTTGTGTCCATTTATTCTTTTACGTAGAGACTGTCTGGTTTGGCCAATGTACATTGCAGAGGGGCATTGCTGGCACATATCACATTGGTAGATGTGCAGGTGAAAGAGCCTCTGATAGTGTGGCTGATGTGATTAGGCCCTATGATGGTGTCCCTTGAATAGATATGTGGACACAGTTGGCAACGGGCTTTGTTGCAAGGATAGGTTCCTGGGTTAGTGGTTTTGTTGTGTGGCGTATGGTTGCTGGTGAGTATTTGCTTCAGGTTGGGGGGCTGTCTGTAAGCAAGGACTGGCCTGTCTCCCAAGATCTGTGAGAGTGATGGGTTGTCCTTCAGGATACGTTGTAGATCCTTGATGATGCGCTGGAGAGGTTTTAGTTGGGGGCTGAAGGTGACGGCTAGTGGCCTTTTGTTACTTTCTTTGTTGGGCCTGTCCTGGAGTAGGTGACTTCTGGGTACTCTTCTGGCTCTGTCAATCTGTTTCTTCAGCACATGGGTATTGTTTAAATTTTAAACTTTCCTACTGCAGGTATCAGGATGGGGCTCTGTGCTCACCGCATAGAAAACTACCAAGGACAATTCCCAAAAAGCCAACCCAAATGCTAACCTCCCACAGAAATGTTGGGGGCCTTATGCTCTGTGAGGCCTATGGCTGTGAAATGCATATCCTATGAATGGAGTTAATCTGTAAACAGAATCTTTGCGAAGTTGATTGGCAATAATGTCCTGCTCTCAAGATCACCAACCAATGAGACTTTGTGCCGAAGAGGTAATGGTTGTAATTTACAACGATGTTATGCTCTGAAAAGGTGACACTGTAAAAATGGCACCTTCTTACTCAACAGCACAGCAGGGTTATATTCACTGTTATCTGCTGTTAGTGACACAAATCATAGCCTGTTCTTCAGAGAAGATATGTACCCAAAGTTCCAGTTAAACTTACTAGAAGCTGTAGCACATCTAAAAATCAGGCCCTTAACTTTAGTCCTTTATACTCCTGTTAGCCCATTAGAGCCAACAAGCTATGGGAGAATGAGAGAGATTCTGTTCTGGTTTCTTGCATTCAATAGCTAATTGCAGAATCTTTACTGTTGGTGATATGTGAGCTAGTGTAGAAAAAAGCCCAGCAAAGCCTTCAGATTCCAAGTGGAATTTGCAGCTCTGGCAGTTAGAAACAGAGCACCTGACTCTGATCTCTTACACTGGTGTAAATCAGCAATAAAGCCACTGAAGTCAGTGCAGTTACCCCAGTGAAAAACTGATTTCAGTGAGAGCAGAATTAGATTCCACTTTTTTTACTTAAAAATGAGTAGATAGAAGTTACTGAGACATATGGAACCCCACAATGTCATGTTCAGTCACTTTTTTCAGCATAAAGACACTATTATCCTTGCTAGTTTGTCTAGGTGGAGAGTTTTTTGAGAACTGGGTTGAACTGCTCTCTTCAGCTAAGAGAACACCTCTTCTCTTCTAGTTGTGTACTTTGAATTAAGCTTCTTCTTAATGCAGTTGTCTCTTTAAGCTATTTTTGACCCTTTACAATTATTTACACAAACAGTAGGCCCAATCCCTCTTCCACTGAAGCCAGTGAGAGTCTTCATTCACTTCAGCTGAAGTTGGATTGGGCCCAGTGAGAGAAAAAGAACTAGATAAATTTGTGGAGGATAAGTCCATCAATGGCTATTAGCTAGGATGGGAAGGGATGCAAAACCATGCTCTGAAGTGTCCCTAGCCTCTGTTTGCCAGAAGCTGGGAATGGGTGACAGGGGATGGATGACTGTTCTGTTCATTACCTCTGAAGCACCTGGCATTGGCCACTGTTACAGACAGGAAAGTGGACTAGATGGACCACTGGTCTGACCCAAGATGGCCGTTCTTATGTAATGTCTGTAAGAATAACTATTAGCTACTCAAATAGGGCCTTATCCTACACCCACTGCTTAATGACAAATTTCCCATCAAGTTCACTGAGGCAGAACTGGGCCCATCAAACCAAGTGAAGGCATATCTGCTTCATTCCATACCCCAAACTTATAAGGTAACTAAATGTACCCTTTAGTGCACTGCTCAAGACGGTCACTGTATCAGCCTTCCTATCCCTGACTCCTGTTAGCAGAGATACAGAAATATTCTCAGAGGTAGCACATTTCAAAAGGGGCTCACGTCTAAGGAAAGGGATGTTCAATGCAAAAAGAAACGTGTAAGCTTCGTTCATAGGGGTGTATCCATATAAACCCTATAAAAATTGTCTTTCAATATTAGAGGATGAACAAACAGGGAGCAGCTGACCTGTCAACCCCACTACTGCTGGAGCCCATCAAGGCGGTAGAGAGTGGCTGTTAGAAGCACATTACTCAGACCATACCTGGGATCTGGTTGGAATGGTGGTAATTCAGATGTGCCAACCATCTGTGACCATAAGTATGATGTCACACATGGACAATGTAGCCATCAATGAGGGCAAGAGGAAAGATGACAATTTATTTCCTGTGTGAACTGTCACTTAGCTTGTGGTGTTTTGTAGACCTTTATTTTTTAAATGTGGAAATTTAAGAATTATTCTTGAGCTCACGGGATGTGAAAATGCTTCCAGCAGAGTACTTAATTTTGTCCTTTGGTGCTTTAAATAAATAAAAACAGAAAGCTTAGGTAGATTTCAGGTGTGAGCAGCAGGAACTGCTGGAAAGGGAGAAAATGAAAAAACATCATAAAACTCTTCTTGCTGGAAGGGTCCAGTACAGCCTATAAAAACATGCAAATCTAGCTGATGGCAAAGTCAAGGCTAGAGTTTGTCTCTGGGAAACATCCAGAGACCACATAATTTCGTCACTCCCCTCCTTTTAATCAGCCATCTTTCTGCACAAATACTACTTCTCCTACCTCATTCAATCATACCCCACCAGCCATTTGCCACCCCAATCAGTACACCATTCTCTTTTGGTGCGGAATACTCCCTAGTTTCTTCTACGTGCCTGTCTGCAAACTCAGGAAGGCAGCACTGCTTCAGTTCACATTCAGAAGGAAATAAGTGTTTTAACCTTAACCTTTTTGGTTGCTCTGAACAGCAGTTTGTTAAAATATATTAGTCTAACAGATTAAAATGCCTAGTGCACACAGAAGGAAAAAGTAGTCACAATAGTATGACTATATATCTTTGCTAACCAAACCGGGCAGTGAGGAATGTTACATGCTCAACAAAGGGAGGCTAAATCTCTTAATAAAACTGGTACAACCAGCAAGAGTTCAATTCTCTCATCGAAACAGCACAATTATTGTGACCGCTCATTTATAAAAGGTGTAAAGGGCATTTTTCTAATTATTCTATATCAAGCTGCCAGTAGGAACTGCTTCCCTAGGGCATGTATTAGTTTTTGCTGCCATGCAGTGTTGTGTAGCTACTAAGAAGGTTGGTTTCCTTTAGACCAGAAGATGCTGCAGTTTCTGCTCTATTGAATGTGGTTACATATTTGTGCATTTGTATATTCTGGGACAACTACACTGTTTAATGAAGTGCTATGGCCATATCCACTACAAAAGTCACCTGAGTCCCGGTCTGAAAATGTGTACATTATAGTCTGGGCCAAATACATCCCAAATGATGTATATTTCTGTTAGGTTACATGGTATGTTAAAAATCAGTGTGTTCTTCCAGTCTGTCTGCTAGATTGCTGGTCAAATCCTTTCCCTATTTAATTGTAAAGGAATGCTGTTCAAAAGATTTGAAGTCCTAAGTGCTCAATAAAGGAATCCAGATACAGCCCTAATGAGTGCAAATAAAACAGCATTTATTTTAAGTTCTTAGGTCCTCTTGGGAGATTACTTTTTAGTGCAAGCAGAATAGCTCAGTTGCAGGTATTGGGAGACTGGGAATTCGGCCCTGTTGAATGAGTTCTTGTAGATGTGCTACTATTTTTCGACCACTGACTAGTAAGCAAAATGAATCTTTCATTTTAATACCCTATTTGCTGAGTAGAGAAGAAATAAATGTTGAAGCCTCAGTGGCTATCCAGTATATTTGATTTATTGAGGTTCATATACATGATTGTCACAGTCTCTAGTTGTGTTAACAATCCATCAAAAATATAATCACCTCAGAAAAGGAACCACTACATCATTTTGAAGAAAGAGGGTGCAGGATCAGGCCCCCATCTAAGACAAATGGCAACACTCTCATTGACTTCAAAGGGTGTAGGATTGAGTACTTAATTATTCAAGAGCCTGATCCTGTGAAGTGCAGGACATCCTCATCTTCCACTGAAGTCAACACAAGTTGAGGGCTCTTGACATCTTGATAGACAAGGCACTAAGACGCCTGAGAAGTATTCAGGGAGAATGTGTAATCTGTTATGGTTTTTACAATATGCTTTTTTATCCTCTGCTGTCCTATATGATGATTTTCAATAATACCAAGAAATTTTAACTCCTCAGGTAAGTCTGTCATATACACACACACAAGCCACACAACCCCCAGTCATCCCTAACTCTTTCCCATTCCTCCTCTGGAAAGACCAAAAGGCCCAATTCTTCACTGCTCTGCATCTTGTGTAGCCATTTACATCCGCGCCCAGTGGATACAAAATGCTGCCACTCTGATTAGTTAGCATTTTGCTACCACTTTACACCAGTGTAGGTCATAGAAATATAGAGCTGGAAGGGACCTTGGTGAGATCACCTAGTCCCTCCCATCACACTGAGGCAGGAGCAAGAGGCCTAGGCCATCCCTGAGAGGTCTATCCCCAGGTTGAACAACAAAGGCTAGGGTAACCATACTACTTTCAGAATGGGCAAGACAGATTTTGACTCATCTCTTCCACCAAATATTATTGAAAGAGGTATAGCTCTCACCCTTGAATTGCTTTGAAAATCACCCCCTGTGGCCTTTTCTATTGCTGTGTGCACATTTGTCACACGTTTGTTACAATTTACATTTCATTCTGTTTTAAACAGCTATACTTACTTTTTATTTCCTGTGACAATTCCACAGCTAGCTCGAAACACCAGACAGCAAAGTAGTGTAACTCCCAATAACTAGGAAAAGCCTTCCAGGTAAAGGGTGTGAGTGCAGAAAAATAATGCCTTACCTCTAAAACACACCAGACACAGAACAAAGGCTTTGAAAGTTCAAGTTCTACAAAAATTCAGTAACCCATGCAGAATGATCCCTGCCTGGGACAGAATTCAATGAGAAAACAGTGCACTAGGACTTACTCCCGGGTCTTCTGTAGTACTCATTGTTACCCACCAAGCCAGCATGTATCAAGTTATGCAGGAACCAGGCTCAGGAGCAACCCTGCTCTGATTCCTCTGGTCAGCAGGACAGGGGAGCACTATAGAAAGGAGAGGCTCAGGCAGTCAGTCGAGGATTCACTTCAAAAGATCTCGGATGAAATTTTGGCCTCTAACTCACTGAAAAAATTCCAATTGATTTCAATAGGTCGAGGATTTCATTCCTAATTTCACAAGGCCTACCAATTGAATATTGTTTGAATAGCTAAAAATAACACAGCGTACTGAAAATTTTAGCGTAGGTCTTAATCTTTCCTGGTGAAGCAGTGCCACTTAGTATAAACAATTAAATATTTAGTGAGCCAGAGAGAGAGTGACTCTCTAGCCCAGCAGTTAGGGGCACTCTCCAGAGGTGGGAATGCTAGGTTCAAGGCCTTGCTCCAACTCAAGCGGGGGGGGGGGGAACAGAACAGGATCTCCTGCACCCCAGGTAAATTGGGCCTTTTTTTATTTTAAACACAAAAAAAAGGGCTGACCTGGCTACGTTGCCTCACTCCTGGAGAAGGATTGATTACAGGCAGGAATCCTGCACAGAGATAGGTACCTCCCTCCCGCCCTTCAGTCAGGTGCCTAAGGCCCAGATTTTTATAGGTATTTAGGCATTGCTGTGCTCAGCATTGCAATGCCAAACTGATTTAGGAGTCTAAAAAAAATTCTCATTTTTCTGAAGTGGTTTAGGCATTTTGAGTCTAAATCCCACTGACTATTGGGACTATGGATTTGATTAGGCAACAGGGCATTGCAATTCCCAAGTCCCTTTGTGGTTCTACCCCTTAGGAGCCTAAATGCCATTTACTTGACCTTCAGTGAGACTTTGTGCACCATCACAGAGCCTCTCGTGAGCACCTCCTGTTGGTTGGGTGCAAGCCTGCACTCTCTCTGCTCACGGTACCCTGTCAGCTGTTAACCTTCTCAGGTGGGTCGTCAGTGGCCTACTCTTCCAGCTAAGTCACATAGTCTAAATCAGTGGTGGGCAATCTGTGGCCCATGAGCCACATGTGGCCCGTCACAGTAATCTGCTGGTGGGTTACAAGACAGTTTGTTTACATTGACTATCTGCAGGCACGGCCGCCCACAGCTCCCAGTGGCTGTGGTTCACCGTTCCCGGCCAATGGGAGCTGTGGGAAGCGGCATGAGCCATAGGGATGTGCTGGCTGCCACTTCCCGCAGCTCCCACTGGCCGGGAACGAAGTGGCAGCCAGCACATCCCTATGGCTCATGCTGCTTCCCACAGCTCCCATTGGCTGGGAACGGCAAACCACGGCCACCGGGAGCTGCAGGCGGCCATGCCTGTGGATGGTCAATGTAAATAAACTATCTCGGGGCCCACTAGCGGATTATCCTGACAGGCTGTGTGGCCCGCAGGCTGTCCACCACTGGTCTAAACCAAGGGTAGTCTATTTTTTGGCCAAGATCCAAATTTCTTGGTCAAGACATAGACAAGGTCCAGATTCCAGAGAAACATTTTACACACTGCAAATGCCCCTGTTCAACAAACACACATAGTATTCTGTATAATAAACCCAGGGCCTGATGCTTTTATTTTTAGGGCATTAAATGAAAAATAATCAAACCACTGTACAACCTAAAAAAACGCTCCAAGAAAGTGATGTTTCATCTGAGACTTTGAGAAAGTAAACAGATAAAATGTCAAATAGATGCAAATATTAGCATCAAAACACTTTCAGATAACTGGTTTAAGTTTTTTGAATTTGAGTTTACATAGAATATTAACTTTTTTAATTTCATCAAGTAAAATTATTGTAGGCATATGCCCCCCAGTTTAGGGTTGCCATATTTCAAAAGAGGAAACTGCCAATGGGGCAGAGGAGGGGAGTATGGGGGGGGGTACAGTTGGGGAGTGCTGGAAGGGTACCTCCAGCTTCACTCTTGATGTAGGGCAGTGTTGTTCTCTGTCACAGTGGCAGGGCAGCTGGTGCAGGCCAGGGACACAGTGCCACCCTGTGAGTCAGCACCTTCATCCCGTTAACTTAGGTTACAGGTCCATGGGTTCTATTTGTCTTGTTCCCTGTTTGCACAGGGTCCCCCCGACCTCCTTGCCTGGAAAGTCTGTCTCTGTGTTTTCCCTTCTGGTCCCAGCCAGGAACTGACATGCTTAACCCCTGCAGCTCCTTTTAACTGAGCCTGCTGGGCTCTGGTTGGCTGCTTCTCTGCAGCCTGTTTAGGAAGGCTTGGAGGACCCACCTTTGCTGCTCCTTTTCTGCAGTGGGGTGTGGTAGGACTGTATAGCCTCCAGCGGGGGGCCTCAAAGGGCCCAGTACACCCTGTCACAGGCTCCTAAGTCCTTTTTGAAAATGAGTTTTAGGTTGCTAAGTCCCCTAGGCACATTTGAAAATTTTGCCTATGATAGTTTTCCTCCAAAATTTACTTGTATATTTACTCCTTCTCTGTTTAAGAATCCACGCTATTACTCCCACATATGCCAATTCACAAGGACAATCCATCACGATTGGATTATAGAGCTATGAATAAGTGATTTTTGTAGGATATACTTGAATGTGAATGAGGAATTGTTGTGCATAAAATATGTTCCACATGTTGCTCACAGGGTTCTCACCTGTACGTGGAAGGGAAAATCCAAAAGATGTAGGATCAACAGAGGCTCCTGTGAGATTACACAAATTATCCATATGAATACCACAAGAATGCATCATGACTCATGTTATTACGATGACTATCCAAGAAAGTAATAAAGATTTGGCACTTGTTATAAAGTGTTGGCAAGCAAGTTCTTAGATTCCTACCTCTTGTGCCTGGGATTTTTTTTTCTTATTATCTATTGGGAAGTTACTCATAAAGCTTTAATAGATGGTTGCCAAATAGGCATTGTTTTCTCTGGAAGGGGGATTTATTATAAGATAAGATTTTTCTCTCCATGTGTTGATGCCAGTTCAATATTGGAAGATGAAACACATACCTAGGGGATGACAGATCCAGAAAGCACCTTTTCCAGGAAAGCTGGCTGAGTGAATCATTTCAGTAAAAAATGTGTTGAAATGTTAAACAAGTGCTCACTCTCTTGATTTAATGCTGTTGTTAATTATAGAAAAACTCCATGAGAAAGGAAACAAGTCAAGACAGAGATTATTACTATAGAGCAAGCATTTAAAAAAGAAACAATAGAATCGGACAAGTTCATTGACCCCAAACTAATGTGAAAAGGGCGTGGAAAATTCATCAGGAACATTTGGTTCTGTGTTATTTTTCATGTGACTAAATGGACAGTAAGAGGATTTTTGTAGCTGAAGGGTCTTTGCTAATGGAGTTCCTTGGAAAGACCTGGTTTAGTAGCACTCCTTCTTGGTGAATTGCTTTCAAATTTCTAGGTAGCACAAGCAAGGGAGAGGCCCTGAATGACAGGTTAGAATATTTGCAGGGGAGGCAGAAGACAAGATAGGGTAAGACTTCTTGCTAAGCCACATTTGACTGTAGAACTTATGGAGATATGGCACAGCTGGACTGCAGGGATTTCTCTACACCCCCCCTGAATTTCTCCATCACCCTTCCCTTCCCCCCGTCCCCCAATCCCAGTAGTCAACTAGTTACATGCAGTGTTGCCAGTTTAGTCGTTGGTTGGACATTTGAATGAAATGGAAACATTAATACACATTTTAAAAGCATATACAGTATATGATAAAATACTTGTACCTTGAAAAGCATAATAGGTCTGAAAGGTATGAACAAAGACTAGGTTCTCACACAGCTGTTGGTTTTTTATGATGATGTCAGTGCATTTGTTGCGGTGATGTTGGCTAACCTTATAATTTCAAATTACGATCTGTAAACAAGGTCTGAATGAGCTTTCCCCTGACAGCTAGTGATGAGCTGGGGTGAGGGGAAGGCTTCAGAACCAGACTGTATTTACATAAACTCACCTACTCTGCCTAGTTATCCAGCACACAGAATTGTGTTGCCCAAGTGATCGATTTTGGCTGGTGTTGGGTTACAAATCATATGGAATGTGTTCCATGCCCCTAATCATTTTAGTTGCTCTTCTCTGTACCTTTTCCTATTCCAATATGTATATTTTTGAGATGGGGTGACCGGAACTGCACGCAGTATTCAAAATGTGGGCGTACCATGGATTTATATAGTAAAAGTGTAGGAGCTTGGTTTGCCAGACTGATGAGCAAAGGCAGTGCTGACAACCTATATCAAAAGGCTGAAAAGCAGCAAGCCTCTGGACTGCATTGACATTGTGACAGGGTCGGGCCAGATGGCTATAGGAAAGGTTTTTTTTTGTTTTTTTGTTTTTTCTGATTTTATATTGATTTTATTTAGACCTACGGGTTACATTATTAGGGAGGGGCTTGTAATCTGAAGCCAGGTCCAAATTGTGACAGGGTCAGGCTAGATGGCTATAGAAGAGTAATTTTTTTTTTTTTTTTTGAAGCAGAAAAGAATTTTTTTTGTGTAACACTTACAAAGAATCACCAAAAAGGATAAAGCAAAACTATGCAACAAAACAAAAGCAAACACAAGGCATAACACAGCAGCCTTCAGGAGGGAGACGTGTTCAGGCTAGCCTGGGCCCAGAGCGGGGGGGCTTCCTCGACACTCGTGGTCTTCCACCCCCTCGAGTTACCTAGTGCCATGCCCAGTGTCACCGATTATCCTTCTCCTGAGAGTGCCCGACAAGATGGGCACGGCTGCAGGGTGGCGGTTTAGGGGTGGGGGGGACGTACACCCCCGTGTGATAGGACCCCTCCTAGGTGACAGTGATGATGGTATCCACAGCGGCAACGGCTGGGGTCTCTCACTCTTCCCCTCAATCAAAGGGTCAGATGGAGGGAACTGGACGGGGTCACCAAGCAGAGAACCTCGGACAGTGCCCACCGCTCCTCGAAGGCGTCAAGGGAGTTGGTGGACGCCGCCCAGAGGAACTCCGCCCGGATACGTGAATGTACTGAGGATCGGAAAACGGCCCTACAAGCGCAGGACGCTTCATTAGCCAACCTCCCCTCTCTGGTTTTATAAATGGGTGTTTTAGCTAGGGCTAGGAGGAGGTTAACCAGGAGATCTCGCGATTTTGTGGGCCACGAATGGGGAGTGTGTAGATAAAAAGGTGAGGGGAAAAGTGTAGCCAAAAGCGTAATAAAATATTCGTGAGGAGCCGGAAAAGGGGCTGCAGCCTGGCACACTCTAAATATACGTACGCCAGGGTTTCCCTCACATTGCAAAAAGGGCAAGTATCCGGGATGGGGGTGAACCGCGTCAAAAACACGCCCGTGCTCACAGCTCCTTGAAGGAGCCGCCAACTAATGTCCCCGACGGGCCTCGGGACCAAGGTGGAATACAGGCTGGCCCACCAGGGTTGCTCACCCTCCAAAGGTGGCAGGAGGTCCCGCCACTTTGTCTCGGGGCGGGACACCAGGGTGTGGGTGTGAAGCGTGAGTATGTATAGACATTTCCGTGGCGCAATTTGGAAGCTGACTGGCTGCAGTTCATGCAGCCGGCTTGCAGTGAAAGGGTGAGGGGTTTGTTGGGATCTACAGGGTAGGGGCCCAATTGAAAGGTCCAGCAGGCCTGGGGTATAGGGTGGGCGGGGTGCACCCTCGCGCAGGGCTCGGTTGAGATAAGCCCAAGGAGCAGGCGTCAAGGTGGCCTTCACCTCCTGAAGTACGCGCCGGGGGGTATGAGGTCTGGAGAGCCCCATGCGCCGAGCGAGCGTCAGGGGATCCAGCCAGTCTCCCCGGTCGTAGTCTAGGAGGTCTCCGACTCTCGTGACTTCTGCCAGGACCAAACTCTGGCGCACCGAGCGGGACTCCGCCGCCAGCACACGGAGTTGGGGGTTGTGAAGCAGGGGCTCCGTGAGGAGATCTGCTCCCGCGGTGGCCGCCACAGACCTGGTCGTTAGAAACAGTTTCCAGGTCCGGAGGAGGTCCTGGTAGAAATCCGGCAGCCCGGAGAGGTCTCGCGGAAAACCTCTCGGACAAAGATAAAAGAGCTGCCGGTCATATCGGAGCCCATGGAAGCGGCGTAGGAAGGCGTGCGCCAATATGCTCCACGTCGAACTACCTGCACTATAAAGGAGCCTCTGCAGGGCCTGGAGGCGGAAAACGCGGACCTGAGTGTACAGACACTTCAGGCCCTGCCCTCCTTCCTTCAGGGGCAAATGAAGAACTCCAAC
Source organism: Natator depressus (assembly GCF_965152275.1). Classification (NCBI taxonomy): domain Eukaryota; kingdom Metazoa; phylum Chordata; order Testudines; family Cheloniidae; genus Natator; species Natator depressus. The sequence continues at coordinate 285,813,535 of NC_134234.1, read as the reverse complement.
AGGGGCCCAGTGCAATCCTGACCAAAAGAACTCCAGAATCAATCTCCGGAGGTGGGACAGGAAACCCGGGGCCGGGGCTAGGGTGTTGAGCCGGTACCAGAGCGTGGACAGGACTAGTTGGTTAAGCACCAGTGCTCTCCCCCGAAGGGAGAGACATCGGAGTAGCCTCGTCCATTTCCTGATCCGCTCAATCACGCCGCCTTCCAAATTTTGCCAGTTCTCCGGCGGAGAAGGGTGCGTGGCAGAAAGGTAAACGCCGAGATAGAGCAGAGGGCCGGCACTCCACCGGATGGTCTGAAGCGCGGGTGGGAGGGAGCTTACCTGCCGCCAGCCCCCCACCGCCAAGCCAGAGCTCTTGACCCAGTTGACTCGGGCGGAGGAGGCTGCCGAATAGATGGCCTGGCATGCCTCCACTCGCGCCAGGTCGCCCGGGTCCTGGACCACGAGAAGTACGTCATCGGCGTACGCCGACAGGACCAGCCGCAGCTCTGGCTCCCGCAGCACCAACCCCGTCAACCTCCTGCGGAGGAGACAGAGGAAAGGCTTGATCGCAAGAGCGTACAGCTGGCCCAAGAGGGGGCACCCCTGTAGCACTCCTCACCCGAAGCTGACCGGTTCGGTCAGGGTCCAGTTGAGCCTAACCAGACACTCCGCGGAAGCGTACAGCACCTGGAGAAAACTCACAAACTGAGGTCCGAATCCAAACGCCTGCAGAGTGCCCAGGAGGTACCCATGGTCCACTCTATCGAACGCTTCTCCTGATCAAGAGACAGGAGGGTGAACGACAGACCGTCTCTACGCCAGAGTTCCAAAAGATCTCGGACTAGAAATAGGTTGTCAAAAATGCTGCGACCTGGGACAGTATAGGTCTGGTCTGGGTGGATCACATCCGCCATCACGGACCCTAGCCGCAGCGAGATTGCTTTTGCTACGATTTTGTAGTCTGCGCTAAGGAGCAAGACGAGACGCCAGTTTCGTAAATCACGGAGGTCCCCCTTCTTTGGCAACAAGGCGAGCACCGCTCGCCTGCACGAAAGAGGGAGGACCCCACCCTGCAAAGACTCAGACCAGACAGTGGCTAGGTCTGGGCCAAGGATGTCCCAGAACGCGCGGTAGAACTCCACGGTCAGCCCGTCCATGCCCGGAGATTTATTGTTGGGCATGCGACGGAGGGCTTCCGAGAACTCGGCCAGGGTGAGAGGCAGCTCTAGTCGGTCTCGGTCACCCAAGCTGACTATGGGGAGTTCCTCCCAGAGCACCCTGCAAGCGCCAGGATCGGTCGGATCCGGGGAGAAAAGGCTTGTGTAGAAGTCACGGGCCCTCCCACACATCTCCACCGGATCCGTGAGGGGGGTGCCGTCTTCTGCTAGAAGGCAGGTGACGTGTTTCTTGACCCCCCCCCCCATTTTCTCCAGGGCGTAGAAGAAACGGGAGCCGCGATCCATCTCCCGAAGGAGGCAGATGTGGGATCGAACAAAGGCACCTCGGGCCCGATGGTCCTCGAGGGCCCAGAGCTCCTCCCGCTTCTCCCGGCACGCTCCGCAGAGGAACGGGTCCTCGGGGCTGGCGGCCAGATGCCTCTCCATCTCTAAGACCTCCTGTTCCAACTGCTCTATCGCTGCATTTCTCCGTCGGCTGGTGCCCCGAGTAGTCACGGCAGAAGAGCTTGGCACGCACCTTCCCTAGATCCCACCATCGTCGCGCTGAGGGAAAGGCACGCCGTTGCTCTCGCCAGGCCAGCTAAAACTCCCGGAAGAACGTCACAAAGCCCTCATCCTCCAACAGGCTGTTGTTAAAATGCCAATAGGCTGGCCCCAGCCCCTCTGCGCGGAGGGAGGCTGTTATGGTGGCTAGATGATGGTCGGAAAATGGGGCCGGCCGAATGTTGGAGGAGTGGGCTTGTGAAAGATGGAAACGGGATAAATACGGTCCAACCGAGAGTGGTGTGACCGATGGGCCTCCACCCGGACAAAGGTGAACGTGGAAGTGTCATCTGGGTGGTGGTCACGCCAGACGTCCACTAGGGAGTGATGTTCGACTATTCCTCGGAGAATGTTCGCGGCAGCCAGGCTCAGCTTGACCCCTGAGGGGTCCTGTTCCTCGAGGGTGGTGTTAAAGTCCCCTCCCAGGACTAAGCACTCGTGAGAATCTAGGGTGCCGAGGAACTCGGACACCCATTGATAGAATTGCGGCCACTTCAGGCTCATTGTCGGGGCATAGATGTTAACGAGGTTGACCACGAGCCCCTCCATACAGACTCGGAGATGCAGCAGGTGGCCCGGCACGGCCTCAGTGACCCCTAGCACCTCGGGCCGTAGGTTGGGGGAGAACAGGGTCGCCACTCCAGCTGGTCGAATCGTGAAGTGGCTAAAGTAGACCCCGTCCCCCCAACCCCAGCTGCCAGCTGTCCTCGGCGGTCGGATCCGTATGGGTCTCCTGCAAGAAAACCACAGAGTACCCCCCTACCCGAAGGTAAGAGAGCACCTGGGACCTGCGGAGAGCCATCCTGCAGCCCCTAGTGTTCAAAGTTGCGATAATGAGAGGCGTCATGCGGAGGGCTGGGGTGGTGGGGGTTCCTTGCTGGCGGGGGTCTTCGCGGCCCCTGGCGGGTCGCGCAACAATCCGTGACCCATCCTGTAAGTGAGTAAATCATCACAGAAGCTGTGTGCCTGCCCGTAGGCCGCGGCACCGTGCCTTCCTTTCCCTCTATCCTCCTTTATAAGGGCCCTTGTGGCCTGGAGGAGTTGATCAAAGTCCCCCCCCATAGCTGGAGAGCCAGCTGTACTCTGTTGCGGGAGCCACGGATGTCTTCTAAAAACTCCCGCAATGCTTTTTGCAGCTCATGGGGGGCGGGGGTGGGGTTGCGATTTCCGGGTTATTCCCTAGTGGGGCTCTTGGTGCAGCCTCGTGGTCCGCTGAGACGGGCAGGCAGGGTGTGGACCACCGACAGGGCGTCTGACAGGCTAAAGTTATTAGGTCCGTCTCAAGCCTTGGGGTAGAAGGGGATGGCGGAGGGAAAATTGCAGCTCCTAATGGGTCGCGGCAGGGAAATGCAAAGGCTGCTCCTTGGGGGGAATCCGCAAAAAACGGGAAAGAAATAACCCCAGGGGCGGCAATAGCATTGCAGGAGGAGGTGGACTGGGCAGGGACGGGGTGGGGGTGGGGGCGGGGGCAGAGGCGAGGCTCTGGGCTTCGGGAGGCAAGCAGCTGAGAGGTGGCGCCTCCCAAACAGATTCGAGGGTTAAGGGGGTAGGGAGGGGACTCCCAGTGATGCTAGGCGCAGGCTCTGTGGTGGATTTGGCAGCCATGGCATCAAGTGGTGGACCACCTTCTGTAGGGTGCCCGCCCAGGAAGGCGGTTAGGGGGAGGGAGCATGGGGAAAGGGGGACTGGGGTAAGGTTGCCCAGATCGAGGTCATGCTCTCCCTGGGTGACCGGGGTCAAACCTAGGACCTCGATCTCCTCATACATGGAGGAGAGGTCGTCTTCTGCCACCCCAGGGGTCTCCCCTCTGGCGCCCGCTACGACAGTCACTTTGGGGTTCGCGGGGGGTTCGGATGATATTCGGGCAGAAGGGGCTTCCTCAGGGGTCTCGGAGGGGAGGGTCTCCCGTGGAGGGGAGATTCTACCTTCCAGTGCTATTTTGTCTTCCCCTCCCGACACCGGCGGATGGATCTCACTCGAGGGCATAGCCGAAGGCTCAGTGTCAGTGCCTCCCTTCCTGGTCTTCCGGGGGGCCTCCGCATCGGATGGGTGCAGCGGAACTCGAGCCTTCCGCTTGCCTCGCTTTCCCTGGACTAGGGTCCAGTCCTCCATAGCATCGTCTGGGGGCTGGTTAGCGGGGGTTGTGTCGGGGGGCAGAGGCGATGGTTCAGGGGCTCAGGGGGGGGTAACAGTGAGGCAGCATGGGGGGGGGCGGTTCTCCTTGGGGCAGGCCCTCTCCTATGCCCGGTAATATCTTTGCTGCATCCTCCTCCGTAGGCTCTGCTGGATTGTTAACAGCAAGGGTGGGGCTCCCTCGCTCGTCTGGGCGTTGTAGGGGAGGTGTCTGTTGGGCCCGGGCAGGAGCAGCGGTGGATCGAGCAGGAGGAGAGGCGGTTTCAGGTACCGGGCAGCCAGGGGCGTCGGCAACGACGGAGCCGATGTCCTGCCGGGTCTCGAGTTCCCCTCCCCGCCGGGCCAAGGGGCAGTCTCTTCGGACATGCCCTGCTGATCGGCAGAGGTAGCACCGGGCCTCTCCCGTGGAGTAAAAGACCCGATAGGGGGCTCCCTGGTAGGGGACTAGGAAGGACCCCTCGAGCGCCTCTCCGTCACGCGCCGGCGGTAGAAGCTGCACTTGCCGGCGGAACGAAAGGGCGTGACGGAGAGTGGGGTCCTTGCAGACCAACGGGAGAGGGCTGATGATAGAAACGGGTTTCCCTAGGGTGGAGAGAGCAGGTAACAGGGCGGCATTGGGTAGAAAAGGAGGGACGGCGGTCAGGACTAGGCGGACGCCCAGGTCCTCTAGTGGTTCCAGGGGAACGAACACCCCCTTCACCGCCAGGCCCTTCTCCACTGCCTCCTGGGCGGCAGCCTCCGATGCTAAGAAAAAGACGATCTTCCCGTACATTTTGGAGGCTGCCACAATAGCCATGGGTCCTATCACCCTCACCAACACCTGCACGTACGTCTCCACGTGGGGCGAGGCGGGCACCAGGAGGCAACGGATGCCGTGCTTCCTGGTCATGGTGGGGAAGGGGCCCCGGCCGCTATTGATGGTAGCAGAGGCAGTGGGTGGGCGAGATGACGAGGCGGCAGGCGGTGGGGGGGGCTGCTACCGCCCGGGCATACGCCCTGGGGGCCGGGGGAGGGACACTCACAGAGCTGGTGGAGGCAACAGCGGGGAGAGACGCCATGGTCGATGACGAGGCCACAGCAGTGGGGGCAGCCCCTGCCATGGAGGGCCTGGTGGTTGTAGCGGGACCCGTTCCCTTCTTCACACCCTGGCCTTTCCGGCCAACTGGGGGGGGCTCTCCTAGAATCTGGGGGGGGCAGTGGGCATAGCAGCGGCAGTAGTCGCCCCGGTGCCTCCTGCTGCTGATGCCCCAGCGGGGGTGGTGGCAGGTGTTTTGGCAGCAGTGGTGGGGGGGGAGGCTTGGGGGTTGGGCAGGGGGGTAGGTGGGCGAGGGGCAGCTGAGGTTGTTAGAGGGGCCTCACCCCTCTCATTCCCCGCCATCGTGAGCAGGGAGACACCAGAAGGAGGAGGTGGGAGGGGGAAGCAGATTAACCGCTTCTCCCTGTTGGGCGGGGGGAGGGGGGCCAAATGGGTTGGACTGGACAGGGGGAGGAAACAGGAGTTGGGGTTAGGTAGTAGGGGCAAACTGAGGGGTGGGCAGTCCGGGGGTGGGTGGAGGGGGAAACGTGGAGCCATGCGCGTTTGTCCGAAGAATCTCGTTTGGTCGGCTGTTGTGTCTGGTCCGGATGACGAAATTCAGAGCAAGCAGCTGCATCCAAAGGCAGATGGCAAGTTGCCAGCAGGGACGGACGGCGGGGGGGCCGTGACTGTTGTAGTAGTGTTGGGGGGGGTCACCGATGGATCGGGGGGCAGCTCCGTGCCACACCCCTGTGCCCCTACAAACGCAGTTAAGACACAGTCAAACTCCCCCCACACGAGAGTACGATTCAAAAGTTACTCAGTCTTACGGCCCCCTCCACGATGATTTGTAGCTTCCCTGGGCGATTTCTCTGTCAGCTGTCTTCTCTCCCAGGCTTTGTGGAGCATTCCAAAAATGCCAAGCAGATAAGAAGAAAAAAAAAAAACTTGTCGGTTAATTACAAGTCCACAAACAAACAGCAAAATGGTTGGGTCTGGGGGCATCCACTCCCTCCTCCGGGGACCGGGTCGGCAGTCTTCCCCCCCTCCTCCGGGGGTTTCAGCTGAAGCAATAGCAGTGTCCGAGGGCAGGCGTAGGGGGGCTGGCAGGCAAGCTGGCAGCCGACCAGCACTCGAACGGCAGCAAAAAAAAAACAAAACGAAGAAAAATCGTCTGGTCCGGTCGGGGGGGGAACTGAAGCAGGGTCAAAAAGTAAGAAAAGCCCAGGCCAGGGGACTTTAGGAGAGAATAGAAAGCAGATAGCTGAGCAACAAGCGAAGGAGGTCCCTTCTCCCTGGGTAAGGGAGCAGGCAAGGTTCCAGAAAAATCAGGAACCTTCTGGAGACAATTAAGACTGGCTGCAGGTGTTCTAATCAGCCTATCAAGAAGCTGCTAGAATCAATTAAGGCAAGCTAATCAGGGCACCTGGGTTTTAAAAAGAGCTCACTTCAGTTCGTGGTGTGTGTGAGGAGCTGGGAGCAAGAGGCGCTAGGAGCTGAGATTGAGAACGTAGACTGTTGGAGGACTGAGGTGTACAAGCATTATCAGACACCAGGAGGAAGATCCTATGGTGAGGATAAAGAAGGTGTTTGGAGGAGGCCATGGGGAAGTAGCCCAGGGAGTTGTAGCTGTCGTACAGCTGTTCCAGGAGACACTCTAGACAGCTGCATTCCACAGGGCCCTGGGCTGGAACCCGGATTAGAGGGCGGGCCCGGGTTCCCCCCAAACCTCCCAACTCCTGGTCAGACACAGGAGTCGTCGACCTGGACTGTGGGTTCAGGAAAACAGCCAAGCTGAGGGCTGCCGTGAAGCTCCAAGGTGAGCAAATCTGCCAATAAGCACAAGACCCAACAAAGTAGAGCAGGAACTTTGTCACAACATTCAGAAAGCCTTATAAGCCTCTCACTATCAAAGCCAATTTTAGATGTACTTAACAAGGCTGTTAAGAATGCTGGAGACACAAAACAGTTCATGAAAATGTAAGGGGATTGTTGCCCCCTTGCTAACATTCAGTGGGGGTGTTTTGGTTGGCTAGCTCCCAGTACTAAAAGGGGAAGGGTCTATGGGAAACCAGGACCCTGAGACTGTTAGTCCCCAGGAACAATGGGGAGAGGCCAATGCTCCGGGTCAGCCTGAATGCCAGGGCAGGCAGGCTAATCAGAGAGTCAGGAGGCCAGGGAGGTCCCATCCTCTGTCAATGCTGTGAGCTGGATTTGCCTGGATCAGACAGAGTGGGGCTGAGCTAAGGAGAAACAGGGGCCCAAGCTAAGCTGGGGAGCAGACCTGTGCCAGATCCAGAGGGACCAGAAAAGTAGCCCAGAGAGAGCAGACCCTGTCCTGGGAGCAGAACTGCAGCCCCAAAGCCAGAGGCACAGCCCAGAGAGAGCAGACTTGCCCTGGGAGCAGAGCTGCAGCAACCAGAGCCAGAGGGGTCAAAGAAGCAGCCCAGGGAGCTGGAGGCAGAGCAGCAGCAGTGCAGAGACAGAATGGCGCAGCTGGGACTGGAGCAGTCTGGAGCTGGGTGCGGTGAGCAGCTGGTGAGACTGAGGGGGACCCTGGGCAGCAGGCCCAGCACAGGGAGACGCCTCAGCCAAGAGGCTCTGCAGGCCAGGCTTCGATCATAACCCCGACAGGGTGGGGGCAACACTGGGAAGAAGGGTCCTACCACTTAGAGCCTGAGAGCGTGTGGCCACCACCAGAGCAAGTGTCCAACCCACAGCATCCCTGCAGCACAGCCAGGGCCTGAGAAGAAGGCCTGGGACTTACAAGGAACAGACTGTGAACTGCCCTGACATTCCAGAGACACTGTTTGTGTCTCTCATTCATCTCTTTCCACATTTTTATGGCTGACTTAGAACATCGCTTCTGCAGCTCTTGTCACCTTACACCCCTACTCTACTTGTGCTACATTGATGACATCTTCATCATCTGGACCCATGGGAAGGAGACCCTTGAGGAATTCCACCAAGATTTCAATGATTTCCACCCCACCATCAACCTCAGCCTGGACCAGTCCACACAAGAGGTCCACTTCCTAGACACTACAGTGCTAATAAGTGATGGTCACATAACCTACTGACCGCTATACTTACCTCCATGCCTCCAGCTTTCATCCAGACCACATCACACGATCCATTGTCTACAGCCAAGCTCTAAGATACAACTGCATTTGCTCCGATCCCTCAGACACAGACAAACACGTACAGAATCTCTATCAAGCATTCTTAAAACTGCAGTACCCACCTGGTGAAGTGAAGAAACATATTGACAGAGCCAGAAGGGTAACGAGAAGTCACCTACTACAAGACAGGCCCAACAAAGAAAGTAACAGAACGCCACTAGCTGTCACCTACAGCCCTCAACTAAAACCTCTCCAGTGTATCATGAAGGATCTACAACCTATCTTGAAGGACGATCCCTCACACTCACAGACCCTGGGAGACAGGCCAGTCCTCGCTTACAGACAGCTCCCCAGCCTGAAGCAAGTACTCACCAGCAACTACACACCACACAACAAAAACACCAACCCAGGAACCTGCTACAAACCTCGGTGCCAACTCTGTCCACATATCTATTCAAGGGACACCATCATAGGACCTAACCACATCAGCCACACCATCAAGGGCTCGTTCACCTGCACATCTACCAATGTGATATATACCATCATGTGCCAGCAATGCCCCTCTGACATGTACATTGGCCAAACCGGACAGTTTCTATGCAAAAGAATAAATGGACACAAATCTGACATCAGGAATCATAACATTCAAAAACCAGTCGGAGAACACTTCAGCCTAACACTTGACTCAGCCCCACCCCTTCAATGAGGCCCCGCCCCTGCTCAATCCATCCACCTTCCCTCCATTGCTTGCTCTCCCCTACCGTCACTCGCTTTCACCAGACTGGTGCAGGAGGGGGTGCAGGGTGTGGGCTCTGGGAGGGATTTTGGGTGCAGGGTGGGGTGTGGGCTCTGGGAGGGAGTTGGGGTGCAGGCTCTAGGCAGGGGCAGGGGGTTGGGGTGCAGGAGGGAGTTAGGGGGTCGGCGCTTATCTTGGGTGGCTCCCAAAGGCAACCGGCACACCCCTCTGGCAGCGGCTCCTAGGCAGGAGGCCTAGGGGGTCTCCGTGTGCCACTGCCCGCAGGCACCGTCCCCGCAGCTCCCATTGGCCACAGTTCCTGGCCAATGGGAGCTTCAGAGTCGGAGTCGGTGCTCGGGACGGGGGCAGCGCATGGAGACCTCTTCCCCAGGGGCCACAGGAATATACCAGCCACTTCCAGGAGCAGTGAGGAATGAGGGCGGGCAGTGAGGGATTGTCCTTCAGGATAGGTTGTAGATCCTTGATGATGCACTGGAGAGGTTTTAGTTGGGGGCTGAAGGTGACAGCTAGTGGCCTTCTGTTACTTTCTTTCTTGGGCCTGTCCTGGAGTTGCTGACTTCTGGGTATTCTTCTGGCTTTGTCAATCTGAAATAATACTCTAGAAATAATACACTGAGAATGGGTGTGGGTGGGTAGCACAATGCTGTGAGTTGGAGACAGTCTCTCTCTCTCTCTCTCTCTCTCTCTCCTTACTCTGAAAGGAATCAGAACTGGAGCTGATCAGGAACAGAAGTTTTCATTCTGTGGGAAAAACCAACATTTTAAAACAATTCATTCTGAATCAGAACACAAGTCTACAATTGTCTGTGACATGACACATTTCAAACAGAATTTTTTTTTAAATTTCATTTCAATCAAGTCAAAATGAAACATTTTTACCTTATTTGTATTTATTTTGTTTTGACTTTTCTATTAAAAATATAATATATTAAAATTAATTTTAATTGAACAGTCTAAAAGGAATCATAATGATAGAGTCTAAATGAAATCTTTTTACCTTATGAAGCGATACATTGAAACAAGAGTCAAAACAATGCACTTATCAATTTTCCTGTCAAAAATTTCATCTAAATTGACACAGTCTTGGGAAATGTTTTGATTTTCACAAAACTGAAGTTTTTGACACAAAAAACTCTTGTGTTGAAAAATGTCCAGTGACCTCTCATCAGGACCTTTATGTTGTGTGAGGGTTTTGCTTTGTTTGTTTAAAACACGGGTTACAGAGAGAGACTCCAGCTCTTCACTGAAAAGATAGAAAGCATGGACAAAACTTTGCCCTTACTCTTTGAATCCTCCTAGAGGTGGTGGTGCTAAATGCAGGAGCAGTAGATGGAGCTGAAGGAACCAAAATCTTCCAGCCTGTGCACAGAGAAGGGCAGGTTTGGGGGTATGGGTGCTAGAGATAACATGCTCAGCTGCACTTCTTACTGCTGCTCCAAAAAGGAGCAATATGAACTGTGCCTTATATCCCACAGGGCTTCCCTCCTCCTGTCTCTGACCAATCCCCTCCCATAAGCGCAGAGCTTGGCCACATACCCCAAGATGGCTAGCCAAACTGATTAGAATAAAGAAACACTTCCAGGTTTGTTAATCTGATTCCCAGTATCACAGTTCAGGGCAACTGCACCAGTATTTCCCCTCAGTGCTCCAGCCAGGGCAACTACTTTCACACTTCCAGCTCTCCAGCTGTTGCCTTTCTTGGGGCGGTGGGGGGACCCACATCTCACTCCTTTCTCACCAGGGGATTTCCAGGCTGCGCAGTTCACTGTGTTATCCTAGTGGAGACAGGCTGTTCAAGCACACTTGCCTTCTCTTCAGAGACTGCCCAAGCTTATAAATACAACACAGCTCTTTTTATGCAAGCTTATTTTATTCTTAATGTAAAAGCACTACAGAGAAAACATATTAACAATAAAAACATACACCATGGTGATAAGCTTACCAAACCCCACCTGAACTCTAATATGGGCTCTGGCAGGAGCAATCCTTCCAAGCCCCACCCCCTTTGGGTCACAAGTTCATCACAACTTCAGCTCAGAACAAGAATCCAGTGTTATGGGCCTCAGTAGGCCCAGTCCTTCCAGCTCTTCTCTAAAGATTGGGGCCCTCCATTGACCAGGTTCCTGTCCATTTTCTGGGAGAAAGTACATTAGCATTCCCCCTCCACCAGAAAAGGTACATAAAATGCATGCACAATTGCATTTTTAATGCAATCAACCCCAAAGATATAAACCTAATTCAATAAGGTTTAATTTAATTTAATTCAGTACAGTTTATCTTAATTCCAAAAGGTTTGTCCAGGATAATGTCAGCCTATCACATCCAGTCTTGCTCACAAGGAAGTGCTAGGTCCATATCCTTCCCTGTGGGGGGACACTCTTTCCCACCTTGCACACTTAGGAACATAGGACCAGAAGGGACTTCATGGGTCATTGAGACCAGTCCCTAGCTACAGCAGGCAACCGCGTCACTTGCTCAAGACAGTCAAATTCCTCCCTCCGCCATTTTTTTCTGGTAGTTATTTTCTCTTGCTACCCCTGCTGCCACCCAGTTCTCCATGGCACTGAATAGCTATTTTTGTGTTGAATTAGATACATTTAAATATGCTCTTTGATCCCACCATAGAAGTGGTAGCCCAACACATTAGCCTGTTGGCAGGTTGTGGGGCCTAACTGTATTGGCCTGTACTGTAAATATCTTTTGTTTGTGTATGGGAACCCAGCTGTGCTAACTCATTGTGCCATAGCACATGCTGTATCTGAGTGGTGACAACAACAACCAAAAACACCAGACCGTTTGAAGGCCCTGTAATTGAAATCAAAGAGGAAAAGACTGGGCTTTGAGCCCACACAAATCAGTGCCAAGCAGCGCAGTCTGCAGAAAACTTCCTTGTAACTGGTGGCATTTACAGACTTTCTAATTGGTTTGCAGAGCTGACAGCTGTTACTCGTGCAGAATTTGAAATCAGAGCCGTGCTGTGCTGACTGAATGGTTTTGAACAGCTTTGCCTGACTTTGCCTTGATCCAGGTGGCAGAAGAGATATGCCCTTCAAGTGGTGCTAAGGGAGACAGCCAACGATTCACAGGCTATTCATCAAAATGCCATTCCATATTCATATTCTGCCCTGATTTTTGTTTTGAAGTAAATTGGATCAATGTTTCTATGGTCTCATTATACGCATATGCACCACAGGGTAAGGAAGTTTACATACATTCCTTTTATTTCCCCTTTAGAAAGGAGTTTAGCATTGATTAAAGGTGCCAGGCAAATAGCCTTGGACATTAACATCCCCTAGGGCATTCTTGATTAGATCTCCTCTGAGCCGAATGGCCAGATTATTTGTTAATGGAACATGGAAGTGTTTAAAATGCTGGCAGCCGCAAGACGCTCATTTACATTGTGGCTCCCAACATTGCTAACATTGACCAGTGGGGAATCTTTGAAAAACTTCCCTAGTGTAGACAATGCCTTTATTTATACCCACACAAGATGGTGTAAAAACAGACCAACTAACAAACCTGTGGGGCACTACATCAATTTGCCTTAATCCAGACTTGGAATGACCACCTTGAGGACTGATTTCAGAGTAACAGCCGTGTTAGTCTGTATTCGCAAAAAGAAAAGGAGTACTTGTGGCACCTTAGAGACTAACCAATTTATTTGACCATAAGCTTTTGTGAGCTACAGCTCACTTCATCGGATGCATACTGTGGAAAGTGTAGAAGATCTTTTTATATACACACAAAGCATAAAAAAATACCTCCTCCCACCCCACTCTCCTGATGGTAATAGCTTATCTAAAGTGATCACTCTCCTTACAATGTGTATGATAATCAAGTTGGGCTATTTCCAGCACAAATCCAGGTTATCTCACCCCTCACCCCACCCCCCCCCACACAAACCCACTCTCCTGCTGGTAATAGCTTATCTAAAGTGACCACTCTCCTTACAATGTGTATGATAATCAAGGTGGGCCATTTCCAGCACAAATCCAGGGTTTAACAAGAACGTCTGAGGAGGGGGAGGGGGTAGGAAAAAACAAGGGGAAATAGGTTACCTTGCATAATGACTTAGCCACTCCCAGTCTCTATTCAAGCCTAAGTTAATTGTATCCAATTTGCAAATGAATTCCAATTCAACAGTTTCTCGCTGGAGTCTGGATTTGAAGTTTTTTTGTTGTAATATAGCAACTTTCATGTCTGTAGTCGCGTGACCAGAAGATTGAAGTGTTCTCCGACTGGTTTATGAATGTTATAATTCTTGACATCTGATTTGTGTCCATTTATTCTTTTACGTAGAGACTGTCCAGTTTGACCAATGTACATGGCAGAGGGGCATAGCTGGCACATGATGGCATATATCACATTGGTGGATGTGCAGGTGAACGAGCCTCTGATAGTGTGGCTGATGTTATTAGGCCCTGTGATGGTGTCCCCTGAATAGATATGTGGGCACAGTTGGCAACGGGCTTTGTTGCAAGGATAGGTTCCTGGGTTAGTGGTTCTGTTGTGTGGTATGTGGTTGCTGGTGAGTATTTGCTTCAGGTTGGGGGGCTGTCTGTAGGCAAGGACTGGCCTGTCTCCCAAGATTTGTGAGAGTGTTGGGTCATCCTTCAGGATAGGTGTAGATCCTTAATAATGCGTTGGAGGGGTTTTAGTTGGGGGCTGAAGGTGACGGCTCGTGGCGTTCTGTTATTTTCTTTGTTAGGCCTGTCCTGCAGTAGGTGACTTCTGGGAACTCTTCTGGCTCTATCAATCTGTTTCTTCACTTCCGCAGGTGGGTACTGTAGTTGTAAGAATGGTTGATAGAGATCTTGTAGGTGTTTGTCTCTGTCTGAGGGGTTGGAGCAAATGCGGTTGTATCGCAGAGCTTGGCTGTAGACGATGGATCGTGTGGTGTGGTCAGGGTGAAAGCTGGAGGCATGTAGGTAGGAATAGCAGTCAGTAGGTTTCCGGTATAGGGTGGTGTTTATGTGACCATCGTTTATTAGCACTGTAGTGTCCAGCAAGTGGATCTCTTGTGTGGACTGGACCAGGCTGAGGTTGATGGTGGGATGGAAATTGTTGAAATCATGGTGGAATTCCTCAAGGGCTTCTTTTCCATGGGTCCAGATGATGAAGATGTCATCAATGTAGCGCAAGTAGAGTAGGGGCGTTAGGGGACAAGAGCTGAGGAAGCGTTGTTCTAAGTCAGCCATAAAAATGTTGGCATACTGTGGGGCCATGCGGGTATCCGTAGGAGTGCCGCTGATCTGAAGGTATACATTGTCCCCAAATGTAAAATAGTTATGGGTAAGGACAAAGTCACAAAGTTCAGCCACCAGGTTAGCCGTGACATTATCGGGGATACTCTTCCTGACGGCTTGTAGTCCATCTTTGTGTGGAATGTTGGTGTAGAGGGCTTCTACATCCATAGTGGCCAGGATGGTGTTATCAGGAAGATCACCGATGGATTGTAGTTTCCTCAGGAAGTCAGTGGTGTCTCGAAGGTAGCTGGGAGTGCTGGTAGCGTAGGGCCTGAGGAGGTAGTCTACATAGCCAGACAATCCTGCTGTCAGGGTGCCAATGCCTGAGATGATGGGGCGTCCAGGGTTTCCAGGTTTATGGATCTTGGGTAGTAGATAGAATATCCCAGGTCGGGGTTCCAGGGGTGTGTCTGTACGGATTTGATCTTGTGCTTTTTCAGGGAGTTTCTTGAGCAAATGCTGTAGTTTCTTTTGGTAACTCTCAGTGGGATCAGAGGGTAATGGCTTGTAGAAAGTGGTGTTGGAGAGCTGCCGAGCAGCCTCTTGTTCATATTCCGACCTATTCATGATGACAACAGCACCTCCTTTGTCAGCCTTTTTGATTATGATGTCAGAGTTGTTTCTGAGGCTGTGGATGGCATTGTGTTCCGCACGGCTGAGGTTGTGGGGCAAGTGATGCTGCTTTTCCACAATTTCAGCCTGTGCACGTCAGCGGAAGCACTCTATGTAGAAGTCCAGTCTGCTGTTTCGACCTTCAGGAGGAGTCCACCTAGAATCCTTCTTTTTGTAATGTTGGTAGGGAGGCCTCTGTGGATTAGTATGTTGTTCAGAGGTATGTTGGAAATATTCCTTGAGTCAGAGACGTCGAAAATAGGATTCTAGGTCACTACAGAACTGTATCATGTTCGTGGGGGTAGAGGGGCAGAAGGAGAGGCCCCGAGATAGGACAGCTGCTTCTGCTGGGCTGAGAGTATAGTTGGATAGGTTAACAATATTGCTGGGTGGGTTGAGGGAACCATTGCTGTGGCCCCTTGTGGCATGTAGTAGTTTAGAAAGTTTAGTGGCCTTTTTCTTTTGTAGAGAAGCAAAGTGTGTGTTGGAAATGGCTTGTCTAGTTTTCGTAAAGTCCAGCCACGAGGAAGTTTGAGGACTGAGAGGATAATTGAGGCTGTATATCCACTCAGTTTTTTGCCTAGCTGTCAAGACAGCAGGTGAAGTGAATCAGTTTGTAATAATGGTTTTTGCAATGCAGCAAAGTGGCCATGTATTTATTGGAAGTGAACTGAAAGCACTAACTCAGCACAGCATTGTTAAAGAAAGAAATCAAATGTGGGCCCTGCATTTAGTATCATAATGTACACAAGACTGTATTTGGCTTACTTTCCTGTAAGTAAGCCATATATATTCATTGGAACCTCTTTCTCACTGCCTTACACAGGGCTGTCCCTAGCTATTCTGGGGCCCTATGCAGCCCCCCCGTAGGGGGGAGGGTTGTGGGGCCCCAGGCCTCTGCGGGGGTGGGGGGAAAGCAGGTGGGCTGGCCCCAGGCCTCTGCAGGGGAGGGGGTGGGCCCCAGCCCTCTGCGGGGGGGGGGGGGGGGGAAAGGGAGGGCTGGCCCCAGGCCTCCGTGGGGGGGGGAGGGCTGGCTTGGGGGGCAGGGTGGAACCACCTCCCAGCGCTCAGTGGCATGGCTGGGGCTCAGCCGCTACACTCCCACTGCCGGTGAGTGCAGGCCCAGCCCTGCTGCAGAGCTCAGGGGAGTGGGGGAAGGGCTGGGGTGGAGCAGGAGTGGGAAGAGGCTGGGTGGGGCTGGGGCAGAGCAGGGGCAGGGGCCCTGGGGAAGAGCAGGAGCAGGGGCTGGAGCAGCGCAACCTCTGTCACAGGGAAAAGTGGGGCATGGGGGGAAGCAGAGCATAGGACACACACAGCCCCAGGCAGGGAGGATGAGGGTATTGGCATGGTGGGAGGAGAAAAGGGGGGTGGCCAAAGAGGCCCTGGCATGGGAGAGAGTGTGTGGTGAGAGAATGGGGGGCCATGGTATGGTGGGAGCAGGGGCACAGAGCCCCTGGTATGGAGGGGGAAATGGGGAACCCTGGCATGAGAGAGGGGGGAAGTGAGGAGCACACAGAATCCATGGCATGAGGGCAGGGTGCAAGGGTGGGTATAGTGAGTCCCTGAAATAGAGGAGGATGAGAGGGTGGCACACAGGAAGTGTGTGGGAGGGAGAGTGCAGGAATGCAAGGAGCCCATGGTGTGAACAATGAGCTCAGCATGCAGAAGCAACAAGTGTGCAACCATCTATGATATAATAACCATAACAATAGCATAACATAATAACCATAACAATAAAACATAACATAACAACGGAGAGGGCACACACAAGGGCCTATGTATCTTTTAAACTCACTTTATGCTCTTAGGCCATCTCTACACTACAGACCCATAGCGGTATAACGATGTTGCTCACAAAATCCCCTCCTCCCCCGAATGACGTAGTTATACCGACCTAACCCCCCACATGGAGTATTTGTCGAAGGGAGATAGGCGATATGTCGAAGGGAGAAGCTCTCAAAAATTGTGTAGTAGTGTCTTCACTAAAGCAGTACAACAGTGCAACTGCACCATGAAGCTGCACTGCTGTAGCACTGTACGCGAAGACAAGCCCTTTGTTAAGGGTTTCTGTGCTGCCTGGGGCCTTGTGTGGCCTCTCTGCACTACAGTGAATTTCACTCGGAAGTTGTAGTCAGCGTTTTCCTCAGGAATTAAAATTATGGGGAAGGGGTGAGACCATTAGGGTGAAGGTGGGCTGTTTGGCACCATAGTAAAAACTGAAAAATGTTTAACTCATGTTTTAAAATCATCACACAAATACTCAAGCCTACTATGAAGTACAACATTCACATCCTTCTTGGTTTCTTGTAATTTTGCACAACTCTGTTAATGAACTTCTCAGATGCAGTGCATTCATCTTTGGTGGCTTCTTGTGTGTCCAGTACTTCCAGTCCTTCATGATAGGCTCATGATCAGGCAGAAGGTGACTTCTTTCAGAACGCAAAATTCTATTCAATGAGGAAAAAGAACGCTCAGCTGTAGCTGTTGTGACTGGGAGTAGCAAGAAACGAATTCCTACTTCTTTCATCCCAGGAAACATAGCAAAGATTGGGTCGAACCACTAGTGATGCTAGAGAAGAAGTTGAAGTCAAATCTTCATTCATTCATCGTATGACATTCCACTCTTGATTATCATACACATTGTAAGGAGAGTGATCACTTTAGATAAGCTATTACCAGCAGGAGAGTAGGGTGGGGGGAGAGAAAACCTTTTGTAGTGATAAACACCCATTTTTTCATGGTTTGTGTGTATAAAAACATCTTCTGTATTTTCCACAGTATGCATCTGATGAAGTGAGCTGTAGCTCACGAAAGCTTATGCTCAAATAAATTGGTTAGTCTCTAAGGTGCCACAAGTACTCCTTTTCTTTTTGCGAATACAGACTAACATGGCTGCTACTCTGAAACATTCCACTCTGTGTTCAAATTCCCTATTCTGTCCTGATCACATGGCAGCCCCATTGCTGGTAGTTCCTCATTCCACTCAGCTCTTGGTGTGTGATAAGACAGACATTTGTAAAAGCTACGTAGAGGTTGAGTAGAATACAGAAGTTGCTGTTGTAGATTTGTAAGAATCAAGTCTGTGTACTTTTTCAGGTGGCTTAACAAACACTTCTTGTCCACTGTCTTACCACTTCAAACGTTATTTTTCTTCCCTTGGGAGCCTGCTGTTAATTGATTTATCTCATTAGACTGACCTCACACTTGGAAAAGCAACCCCCATGCTTCTGTGTATTTATACCTGCTGCTGTATTTTCACTGCCTGCATCTGATGCAGTGGGTTCTAACCCACGAAAGCTTATGCCCAAATAAATTTGTTAGTCTCTAAGGAGCCACAAGAACTCCTCGTTATCTCTCTCTCTCTCACACACACACACACAAATCAATCAAACTACATCTTTGATTATAGCCTCAAACTAAGGCGGCGGGGGTGGAGGGCGGGAAGGGGAGAATCAATGGGCATTTGGACTGAACTACCCTCTCCCTCTGGATGTGATGTTTCCAGTTCAGGGTAGAGGCACATCGGCAGGTCTAAACGAGGAAGTTTGCACTGCCACTAACTAATACCATAACCTAGTCTACGGAGAGATTGAAAGCAGCCCAATTCCAGGAGAACTAAAGTCACGTTTTTAAAGATGCAGTATATACAAAAGCTCTGGTGTGACTTGTTCACCAGAACTCCAACAGGCAAGTACTATGGGTAGCTTTATTTTATGGGTATTGTATTTACACATACAATACCTAGATCAGAGCAAATTCACAAATTGCAGAGAAGTGGTTAAAGGTATGAGAACTGCTAGAGTCCTATATTTCCTAGCAGTAAGCAAATTGGACTATAATTCATGTATGGAAAGAATTATGCCTTACTACTGTCCATTGTTCTGCATTCTTACTTGGAAACAGGGTTAATACCAGAGCAGGGTTTTTTACTTTCACCCTGGAAAAAGAAAGATGTATTTAAGAAAAAAAAAAAGAAAAATCCAGAGCTGAGCTAAGTTGCTACTATATGTATTCACAGACAAAGAAAAAATATTTTCAGTAACATGATGGTTATGACACAAGCCAACCAAAGCTGAGAAAAACCAGAGTGAGGGCAGATAGTGTGTTCTTAACTCACACTGTGCTAATATATTAAATTCTTTTAAAACCAACTCTGCTTTGTTTGTTTGTTTGTTGATAAGAGGTTTACAGTAGGTAACACTAAGCACTAACATTCTTTCTCACTGTTATGATCCTCATCTAGCCATATTATCCACTCCCTGTTTTGTTTATGGTCTATATTGGGTCCAATTCTGCCACTCTTACAACATTGGCTCACATGAGTAAGAACTGCAGGATTGGGCTCTAGCCTTTATTGGACATGACTTGCCCGTGTTTTTTGTCTGTAGAATACCATCTACATACTCTAGAATAGTGGTTCTCAACTAGGGGTACATGTACTCCTGGGGGTATGCAGAGGTCTTCTGGGGGTACATCAATTCATCTAGATATTTGCCTAGTTTTATAACAGGCTACATAAAAAGCACTAGCAAAGTCAGTACAAACTAAAATTTCATATAGACAGTTACTTGTTTATACTGCTCTATATACTATACACTGAAATGTAAGTCAATATTTATATTCCAGTTGATTTATTTTATAATTATATGGTAAAAATGAGAAAGTGAGCAATTTTTCAGTAATAATGTGCGGTGACACTTTTGTATTTTTATATCTGATTCTGTAAGCAAGTAGTTTTTAAGTGAGGTGAAATTTGAGGTACGCAAGACAAATCACTCTTGACAGGTTGAGAGCCACTACTCTAAAAATAAAAAGAATGAGGAGTACTTGTGGCACCTTAGAGACTAACAAATTTATTTGGGCATAAGCTTTCGTGGGCTAAAACCCACTTCATCGGATGCGTGCAGTGGAAAATATAGGAGATGGACACACAGAGAATATGAAAAAATGGGTGTTGCCATACCAACTCTAATGAGACTGATTAATTAAGGTGGGCTATTATCAACAGGAGGAAAAAAACTTTTGTAGTGATAATCAGGATGGCCTGTTTCAAACGGTTGACAAGACAGGGTGAGTAACGGTAGGGAAAAAAATTAGCATGTGGAAATAGTTTTACTTTGTGTAATGACACATCCACTCCCAGTCTCTATTTAGGCCTAATTTGATGGTATCCAGTTTGCAAATTAATTCCAGTTGTGCAGCTTCACATTGGAGTCTGTTTTTGAAGTTTTTTTGTTGAAGAATTGCCACTTTTAGGTCTGTTATTGAGTGACCAGAGAGACTGAAATGTTCTCCGACTGGTTTTTGAATGTTATGATTCCTGATGTCAGATTTGTGTCCATTTATTCTTTTGCATAGAAACTGTCTGGTTTGGCCAATGTACATGTCAGAGGGGCATTGCTGGCACATGATGGTATATATCACATTGGTAGATGTGCAGGTGAATGAGCCCTTGATGGTGTGGCTGATGTGGTTAGGTCCTATGATGGTGTCCCTTGAATAGATATGTGGACAGAGTTGGCACTGGGGTTTGTAGCAGGTTCCTGGGTTGGTGTTTTTGTTGTGTGGTGTGTAGTTGCTGGTGAGTATTTGCTTCAGGCTGGGGGGCTGTCTGTAAGCGAGGACTGGCTTGTCTCCCAAGGTCTATGAGTGTGAGGGATCGTCCTTCAAGATAGGTTGTAGATCCTTCATGATACACTGGAGAGGTTTTAGTTGGGGGCTGTAGGTGACAGCTAGTGGCGTTCTGTTGCTTTCTTTGTTGGGCCTGTCTTGTAGTAGGTGACTTCTCGTTACCCTTCTGGCTCTGTCAATATGTTTCTTCACTTCACCAGGTGGGTATTGTAGTTGTAAGAATGCTTGATAGAGATTCTGTACGTGTTTGTCTGTGTCTGAGGGATCGGAGCAAATGCAGTTGTATCTTAGAGCTTGGCTATAGACAATGGATCGTGTGATGTGGTCTGGATGAAAGCTGGAGGCATGGAGGTAAGTATAGTGGTCAGTAGGTGTCTGGTATAGGGTGGTGGTTATGTGACCATCACTTATTAGCACTGTAGTGTCTAGGAAGTGGACCTCTTGTGTGGACTGGTCCAGGCTGAGGTTGATGGTGGGGTGGAAATCATTGAAATCTTGGTGGAATTCCTCAAGGGTCTCCTTCCCATAGGTCCAGATGATGAAGATGTCATCAATGTAGCACAAGTAGAATAGGGGTGTAAGGGGACAAGAGCTGCAGAAGCGTTGTTCTAAGTCAGCCATAAAAATGTGGAAAGAGATGAATGAGAGAGATGTGGACACCAGCTCACTAGAAACTGGACTTAAACAATCAAAGAGCCATTAGATTTTTTAGTAACTGTCAGTCACTGCTTGCCTGGATTTAAACCAGTGGCTTAGCCATTCTTATTTATTTCTATTATGGGAGTAGATACCTAGAATCCCTAACCGAGATCGGTGCCCTGCTGTCCTAGGCATTTTACACACAGTAGAATACTCTCTGTCCAAAGAGTTTACAATCTACATAGACAAGACAGACAAAGGGTGGAAGAATGGATCTATTACGTATCCCCATTTTACAGATGGGGATCAGAATGACTGAGATATAAAGTAACTTGCCAAAAGTCACACAGGAAGTCTGTAGCAAAGCTAGGAACTGAACCCAGACTGACTGAGTTCCAGTCCAGTACCTTGATCACAAGCCTAACATTTGTGTCTTGATATTTTATCCATTACCAATCCCTACTCTATCCAGGTCGGTCTTCCCCTACTTTTAAGTGAATAAGAGCCAGCGCAGCTACATTAGCTAGGATAAAATGTTTGGGCCAAATGTTCAATAGTCTCAACTCATCCCTTAAATTTGCACCCATGCTTTTATTTTGCAGATTAAAAATTTGTATTTCTGTTGTTGGATCATATTAAAGAAGTTCTGTATTAAAATCACAAATGAGTTTGATTCCCCATAGTTTAAATTCCAGGGTATTACTAATTAAGAGGTCTCTTGGGTTTTGGTACTGTTTCTCTCCCTCTATGTGTGAAACTTGCAAGCTGCTAATTGTGTTAGTACATTCTAAGACAGAATCTGTTCTCAAAGCAATTCACAGAGACTCAAAGCAATACTCTAACAACAGAAACAGCACCCAGAGACTCCCCGCCCTTTTGTTGTATTAACAATTGTGATTAAAATAGAGATAGAGGATGTATGTGGACGGATGCTTGGTGTGGATAACAACTGAATGATCAGGGAGGTGCCAGCCTAAGAATCCAGTGTCCATCGGCTGAAGAAGGCGTCAAGTGGAAATAACCAGAGGACCCCCGGAGGGCAGACTGGAATCCACCCAACAGCCTCAAGAATGGGAGAACCAAAGAACAAGATAACTTCTTGGAGCCGTCAGGAATGTGCTATCTGCTGATTGATTCAGCAACAGCATGATGAAGCAATTCCCATAGACTGGCATAGGAAGAAATTCCTATAAAAATAGACTCTTAAAAAGTGAGAACTTTGGGGTCTGATTCTGCAAACCAACTTCCAGGAGCATCAGATGAGCATCTGACAAGGCCCTGCTCCCTCCTCATGTCCAGGCCACCTGGCCAGTGGCTTGGCATGAGCAACTCTAAGGCTGGTAACTATGATGACAACCTTGCAGAACCTCTGTGTGTGTGTGTGTGTGAATGTGTGAATGTGTGAATAAATATGAGATTGAATGGAATGTTATAGCTATAACTAACTGCTTACTATGATAACAACCTTGCAGAACCTGTGTGTGTGTGTGTGTGTGTTTGTATGAATGAATGAGTGAATAAAGATGAGATTGAATGGAATGTTACAGCTGTAACTAACTGCTTACTATGATTCTTTCTGTATTCACAATAAATGTGGTATTTTGCCTTTTTCCCTTTAATAAGATCCTGCTGGTTTTTAATTTATTGGTACAACACTGTGTACAGTATTTGCGTGTACAAATTGGTAGTTTGACATCCGAACAGGGCTTGATGCATCAATACATTACTCCAGTTTTAATCTGTAACTCCGCTAAAATAGATGGGGTTACACAGGTGTAAAATTGGAGTAACACAGTGATGACTCAGGCTCTTGGTATGTACATGCAAATACCTTTTGCTTATGAAAATGCAAGGTTTAGGGCATGCAAGATTGTGGCTGCCAATTTAGAGATGGCTTTCAAGGATATGGCTTTCAATGATTGTCAGTTTCATACTTCAGGACGTCAGTTGGGGTCAGAAAATTACATACGTTAAGAAGGGACTAAACTTTCTTCAGAAGTATAGGACACTGGTCACCGCTGAAGACAGGATACTAGACTAAATGGCCCAATAAGCAATCCAGTATATAAGAGTTTATGATGTTATGTGCTGATCAAAGGGGTCAAAACTGGCTTGCAAGAAATGCTAAGATCTTTTATGAATGCTTATTATTTCCTTTTATTTATTCTGTTTGTGAAATGGAGAAAAATATGCTCATGTTTTTCTCCAGCTGGTTCTTTTGGCCACACAGAACATGGAGTCCTGCTTTCCTAAACAGTAGGATTATCATGAAGAGTGTTCCTGCTTCTCTTTCTAGTGTCTTAATGATGCCCAACCGGTCAACAGTTGCATTTCTGGCAGGTGGGGGGGTGACTGTGGCTAGTAAACTGGCAGTAAAACCAGCTGCAGTTAAACAACCCAGGCCTTATCTTAACAGCAGTGATAGATAAAGCTTGTCACACTTCATTAACAACGGTTGATTGAGTAGACAAAAATAATTAGCTTACTTTGCCTTGCTGCAGTCTCTTGCCATACCAAAAAGACAATATGCAGAGGAATCTCTTTATCATTTGTTTTCTCTTACTGGTGATGAAAAAAGTTCTGATAACTCACAAGAAAGGAAGCCATAGAAACAGGTTTTAGGTTGTCTTTACCACGAATAGGCAAGAAAGATCTCTCCAGGCACCCTGAAGTGGTTTCTGTTTATGCCAGAATGGGTGAAGTGTGTGTTGTATTCATAGACTGACTTCATTCTCTGAAGGATAAACAGAGTATTTTATTTCTATTAAACCCTCTCCACAATTATAAGATTACCAAACTTAATCAAATCACTTTTTTAAAATGACAGACTTCAAAGATAATTATAAAGTGTATGATTTTAATATTGGTGTATGTGTGAATGTATATAAAAATAGTGTACCTATGCAGGGACTGTCTTTTTGTTCTCTTTGTACAGCATCTAGAACAATAGGGTCCAGGTCTATCACTGAGATGCCTAGGCACTAGAATAATACAAAAACAACAATACACAAACACACCCATGCACATATACTGTGATGGCTAGGGAGGAGTCATAGCCAGAGCGCTGTTGAGCTCTGATCTGGTGATCTCTGGCTGGCATAACTATATTGTAGTTCAGTATAACCATGTTCCAGAAACATTGCTAGTATTTGCTTTCTCTTTTGATTCTTCCATTGATCCTTCTGATTCATGTATTACTGTGCAGTGTGTTTCTAAAGGGTTGTTTTCCCAAAGACACTCAATTATTAAAACTCCTGTAACTTACTAATATTAATCATGTTTTTTACACTAGTAAGGACCAGCCAAGAGTGGAGCCCCATTGTTCCAGGCGCTGTACAAACACAGAGTAGCAGCCAGTGCCTGCCCTGAAGAGCTTACCATCTAAATAGACAAGACAGACACAGGGTGGGGAAGGGATAGAATACACAAGCAGAGTGAAGAATGTGAGGGCAGCGAACGTCATGCGAGTTCTATACTTTTTATTTGATTTATTTATTCGATGGGTTTGGTTAGGAGGAGATCAGCTAAATAGAAAGAAAAGGGAAGGGGAGGAGGCTGAGGGGGACAGGGCAGGGGAGAAGAGGATAAGGTGTGAAGCTGAGGTGAAGAGACTGTGAGGGGGCGGGAGGGTGGGTGGAGCAAACAGCCAATCAGCACAGGATAGAGACAGTCCCATCAAACTGTAGGAAGTTCTCTGAATGTCCAGGTTCCTACTTTTGTGCTTCTGCTCCTAACAGCTGGAGTCTTGGCTGGCTCCTCCCTGCAGTTTTTCCCCACCATCACAAGGCAGGGGGAGGAGAGTCACCAACTGGGTATAGCTTTGGTATTCAGCGTAAGCATCATGTAAGAGTCAATAAATGGCTTATCTGTGCCTTACCCTAAAAGTAAATACAAAAACTTTAGTTAGAGACATTAAAAAATATATTGATTTACTAGTTAATCACATGGTCACCAAATGTCTGAATTAGAAACCTTACAGATCTGAGTCTTGAGAAGAGCTGGGATACATCACTAACACTTGATTGACAATATTTCCTGCATCAGTTCACTAACTGCAGGATGTCCATAGTATACAATACATCTCATTCTCCATGGGAATATGAGTGCAGTCATTCATTGGCAGGATATTGGGGGGAAACAGCAATGAAATAAAAGCCTTTGCTCACTCCACTGAGGTTGTGGAATGTTATGAAACTCAATGAACAGCTGAAATGTTGCAGCATAGCAGATGATCCAGAAGTTGAATAAGGCACTGGGATACAAAAGGCTGACTCATCCATGTGAAATCCTACACTAGCCTCTGGAAAGACCCTCTGCATCATATGATAAGGGCACGTTTGATTTGAGAAAATATGTGCATTCTTGCCAAAGCTACAGTCCCACTTGCCTTCATTACAATATAACTTAGGGGAAAAAATCATAGACAAAGCAAATCCCACTGGGAAGCAACCTCCTTGTCAATCCAGCACAACCTGGATCAATCTCTATCTAGGTCATTAACGTGGTCTAGCTGGATATTCAGTCTATGTCCATTTTATCAAGTCACAGAAGCTTTCGGTACCCATGTGATAATCGGCTGCATAGCAGCATTTCTGGGTGTAAACACTATAATTTGTTGAGGTACTGTACCAAGAAAACTACTGAAACAGAACAAGCAATCAATGCTGATATTGAACGGTGGTGACAGGACACAGCATTGCTGAACTCCCACAGAAATGTGTGTGTGTGGGGGGAAAATAATGTAGCCACATAAATTCACACTTGAAATATGCAAGGGTAGAGCACATCGATGGGCTTGTCTACACTTGAAACGCAACCACTGCACTGCTGCAACTGCACCATTGTAGCACTTCAGTGTAGACATTACCTATGCTGATGGGAGCGGTTCTCCTGGCAGTGCAGGTCATCCCCACCTCCCTCAGGCCGTGTCTACACTAGCGAGTTTACAGCGGCACAGCTATACCAATGCAGCTGCGCTGCTGTAAGATTGCTCATGTAACCACTCTATGTTGATGGGAGAGAGCTCTGCTGTCGACAGAATAAAACCACCTCAACAAGCAGCGGTAGCTATGTTGGCGGGAGAAGTGCTCCCGCTGACATATGAAGGGCCTATTGCACTACAGGTGCTTTCAGACTAATATAGAAAAAAATATTCATTACGTATTAGGGCATGATACAATAAAAGGCTTGAAAACAATTCTTCTTAGGGTATCTTCTGGTCAACGGCTCGTTGAGGACCTGCTTATAAAAAAAAACAAAACAAAAAAACAGAAACCAAGAACAGGATACCAAAAACGTGTCTGCAGTTGTGTGCCTAATTTGAGCATGCAGCCATCATGCTGCCATGCCAACACTGTCCATGCACATCAGATATTTGAATACATGTTAGTCATGCAGTTGCACAGGTAGTTTTGCATGCAGCCTTCGAAAGCCTTTGGGTGCTTTGAAAACCAGGTCTTCAGTGTGCTTTCCTACTAAGTGGGGATGAAATCCGGACCCTATTGAAATCAATAGGAGATTTGCCATTCAATTAGTGGAACCAAGATTTCATGCAGTGTGTGTATATGTCCATATGTGGAGTACATTGTCCAAATATCACAAAAGATAAACCTCAACAAACACACTAGAACTTTGAGACATGCATGCTATTGAAAAATATTTATCTCTAAACATTGTAGCCTACTTAGAAAGTGGACTTTTATTGTTTGTTATTGCAGGTAGGCCCTAATCAGCTCTCCTTCCTTTTAGTTATTACTCTTGTTACTTTATTCATACAACTCTATTCCTTGCATAAACCTTCTTAATCTATTTCAGGCAATCAGTAGGTAATGGCACCCTATCCAAACGTTTAGTTGCACCAGTTCTTTAGGATTACAAATGAGGGCCATCTGTAGTCCCAACTATTTGTGGAGATGAAAAGGAGGCTTAACTTAATGTACTTTGGCAGAGTAATAGGAAAACATCAATCACGCAGTGACATGTTAGTTCATATGCACCGATAGGCTCATGTTTGTAGCTGAGCACATTAAGTGGATCTGTTCCTTTACAGATGAGTCCATCACTTAAAGATATGCATTCAAACCTCAAGCATACAGGACACTTTTAAAAGATACTTAATAAAGAGCTTGAAAATGTGAGTAGTGACATGAGCTAAACTCCATCTCATTTTCTTCAGATTCCCTATTAATATAAGCCTCAAAGTTGAAACTGGGGTCACTTGGACAGTTATTTTAACTAAAACAGATGGAGTTGCAGTGGTTGCTTCAAAAAAAGCAATTTTTACCAAAACTTAATGCACTGTTGTCTCTGAGATAACAGAGCATTTTCCTGTACTGTGCTCTCTGAAGGCTGGGTTGTAACTGCTGGTAGAAGCTGACTTTTTTAAAGATATGTGCAATGTTTTTGTTTTGTTTTTATTTTCATTATTGGAGAAATTCACTGTACAAATGAACTGTGTATAGTTTCCCAAGAATGCTGGAAACTAGAAAGCAAACATTGTTTCTTTTGTTTTTTAACGAAATAATGTAAAAATTGAGCACCCCCTGAATTACTGTTTTTCTCATGTAACAAAATATTCATCATGAAGTAAAATTATTAGACCCTTGAACTTCCCTAGGGTGTAGAGTACAGCTGTGTGAGTAATTCACAATGAATAATTTATTGGATGAAGCTGAGATCTTTCTACATGTGAATTATTCATGAGCAGCTCATGACTTTCTTGTAACTGTTTGTTCTTCAAACTGAGTCCCAAATTTCCTCAGTAATTGTAATCTTCAGATCACTCATGGAAAAATTCATTGCAAATATGTAAAATTCAAAATTCACTGTTAGATCAGTTACAGACATCGCATAGTATAATTGCTCTTCTCTGATCTGATGACTTCTTATGTAATATTGTACATACATTCCTGTTTTCTGATGATAGAAAGACAATTTCTTTAAAAAAAAAAAGGTATTTTTTTGTTGAACATAATGTCTTATATACTTGACATATAGAAAGAACATATTATCTAAAGAGCAAGTTATTCCTCTTTTCTTCTCTTAACACCAAGTGTTTCATGAACATGTCAAGTTAACTTTAACTGTGTATTTAAATGTTGCCTGTGTTTTATACTTATGAAAGGGGAGGGATCAAAAGCTCTGATTCATGTCAAAAATGGTGTGGGCAGGTGCTGAGGGACATGTCCCACACAGCTTTTGCTAATGCGTCTCTGTTCTGACTGGAAAACCCTACTATCATTCTTGCCACTTCTTGGGCAAGGTATGCTATTCGTACAGAAGTGTGTAAAGGGTTTGTGTTGAGGAGAAGATGTAGATTAGACCTGAAACCTTAGGTTCACTTTTGGCAAATTCGCTATTGGCATAAAGGGACAAACCTCAGTTGACTTCAGTGGGTTGGACCAGTGAATTTGGCCCCAAGTCTTCAGAGGTAAAAGTTTAGACCTAGCTACCCACTGATCTGCATTAGCTATTTGAAAGGTAGGTTGAGCCTTTATTATCCATTCAGATATGCCATTGTCAATTGAGAAATCAGTCTTCATGACAGTAGGTTTATGATACTGTTGCTATTGAACGAACAACGAAAGCTTGTGGGAGCAGTTTATTGATTCCTCTTTGGAGTTTAAAAATTAACATAATATATTAAAATTCATATAATAGTTTTTTCATTGAGACCGTGGAGGGGGCAGAGACTGAATGCAAACCTGTATGTGGGTATACTACTGGCTGGAGATGGTGGTCCATTCTGGCAGCCCCGGAAAGCCAGATAACCCTTCGGGGACCACTGACAGCTGGTATAAGGTAGAGCAGTCCCCATGCTGATCTAACCTGTGTCCAGGTCAGGGGTTGGGCAGAGAATCAAATAGACATAACTCACTCCTTGACTCCCACCCCGTCTGCTCCCCTTCCCATAGACTGAGCCCCATAGAGGCTAGACATGGGAGAGACTTTGGCCCTTGATGGCCTAGTGAGGGTTGGGGTAGACATCACAAATGGAAAGCTACCCGAAAGAGGTGAGCTTTGAAAGATTTGAAGGAGGAGAAACATGTCTGTTGGAGGTTCCTTTTCAAAGTAGAAGATCTGGATCATTTAAAACTAACTGAACAGCACTATTTGATGACGAATGAGTGTCGAGCTTTAATGCTGAAAATTATATCTGGAGATTTATAGCTACAGAGTACGTTTTGAGTGCTGAAACTCGGGACAGTCAAATATACCCAAGAATGTCTAGCATGCAACATCGAAGAAGCTGCTGTAGGTCTTAATACACCACAATAATAAAATTATAGAGGTAGAAAGTGCCTTCTAATGGCCCATCAAAACATTAACATTCCTGTCTCTTTTATTGTTTTTGGAGAAAATCCGGAAGCAGTCTATAAGTTGGGCTGAGTTTTAATAATGTAAGTAAGTTGGATTGTTTGAGCTGTCTCAGGACCTAAATGTCAAAGTGAAGTAGCTCTGCTGTACTATCAGGTTCCCTACTCTGTATTCCCAGAACAACATATAGCCACAATGATGAGAAGCTGCTGCTTATCCAGAATAAAATGAATCTGACTTTTCTGAAGTAACAAAACAAAAATAAAGGATTATCTGATTGCTGCATGTGTCTGGAACCACTCACAATTCACTTTCAAACTGTCTGATACAAATAAAACCTGTCCTCTTTCAAGTGCCAGTGTGACTAGTTTGTCATCAATTAATGTTGCAGTAATCAAGGGAATTTGGTATTAGCCAGGATCAGGTAACAGAGTCTATATTTTCAAACATGGGATTCCTTTTGGTGTGTGAGAGACTTGAGCAAGTACATAGGTTTCCCTGCCGTAGCAACATCTGTATAAAAGCTAACCTCAGCCATATGCATCCGCACACTAATGGAAGAGACATCACCTCCCCACCTCTGGAAGTTATTCAAAACTGGTGAAATTCCCTCCTGGGCAGAGGGCCAGCTCAAGGCCTACACATATCTGACATCCTACTTAGTCCATACTTTGAGGATTTAAGTGGGATTAAAATAGTAAATAGGTCCTGTGTTGGCCTTCTTCACAGGAGCAAATTTGACCCTCGTACAGTAGGCAACTAACACAGGGTATGTCTACCGTAGCGCTGGAGGTGTAGCCTGAGCCTGGAAGTCCACACATCAGTGAAACAGCCCTGCAGCCCGAGACTATGATCCTGAGTTGGCTGGTACTGGCCAACCCGGGGTGTCTAGTTGTTGTGTAGATGTACCCTTAGCCTTCAAAAGGTAGGGAGGTGGATGGTGGACATGTATCCTTTCTGGAACTAGAACAGGCTCCCCTCTCCTCTCCCTCATTTAATAAACCTTTCTTAAAATATTATGACAGGCATCACCAGGTGGTGCAGCGACACATACCCTAAGACAAAGGACTTGGACGACTGTGTGTGTCTATACTGCAGCCTCAGGTGTGATTTGCACCTCCACATATGTGGATCTGTGCTAGCTGTACTCTAGCGAGCTCTCTACAAAGTGGAGGAGAGGGTACCACAGTGCAGGCTTTAGCACTGGCTGCACAAACAAGTCCGTACCCAGAGGCTGGTACAGCTGCACTGAAGTCTGCATCATGGTGTCCTCGCTTCTATTTTTAGCAAGCTAAATAGTGCTCTGCTAGTGCAGCTATGGCTACCTGTGCTGCCTCTCGCTGCCCTGGCTGCAGTGTAGACATAGCCGTGGAACAGCAGATGTTCAGTGGTGGGAAGCCATGCTGAGGTGTTTCATTATGAAAGGTTCCGGGTAGAGGCAGTGGTCCCTGGAGACGCAGCTGTGGCAGCAGCAGGACAGTTTGCTCCTTGGGAACCAGACATTGGTGTTTGGCTGAGATTGCTGAAGGATGGACCCACTCTGTTCCAGGACTGGTATATATGTGTAAATAAACCAAGCTGTACCGAAGAGTATTATCCACACTCTGCAGTACTGGTTTCTCCTTCGTGGGGAAGCCAACCTGCAAGGCCCCCAACATCTGCTTCTGCTTGGTAGAGGGAGGACACTGATGTCAGTATCATCCCACATCTGCTGGGCCCAGCTGTTGGGGATCAGCACTTCCACAGCCAGTGCTGCCTCTGACAGGAGGTGCTCTTTACAGTGCCTCATTAGATGGCAGCCTAGCAGAAGGAGAAGACTGATCAGAGCTACAATGTTAGATTGGCTGGGTGTGTATTTTCTGAAGGCATGTTAGCTAACCCACCTCTCCATATTTCCATGTCAGCTGCCTTTTTCTGGGAAGCTTATGCTCACATTTGCATTAGCTCTATTTTCAAACACAAAATTGAAAAGGACATTCAGTGTGGTAAGAACAATCAAAGCCCAGCTCACGCAACTCTTTCTTGTGAATACCTGCTGTAGCATGTCATCGGAATAAATGAGGGCAGGAAGTATTTGTGGGGGTTCAACCTCCAAAGGCCATACTGCTAGAAACGTTGTAGCTTTATGTAATAAAGATCATCTGTCAAACATATAAAACAAAGGAATAGTACTTTTAAACTACTCTGTGCATAAAGTGCTTTGTGGCTGCAAATGCTGCCTTCATCTGCCTGGTAAGCTGGGATGTAGGCTGTGCTTACAGGAAGAAGGCTGTTATGTATAGAACTCCTAACTTGCAATGAAGGTAGCGATGCTCAAAAAAAGTAGAAAATCATTCATGAAAATGTTCATGAACATATTTTTAGTCAAAATTTCAATAAAAAGTTGACCGCCTAATAAGCTAGAAAAAAGATAAGGGAAAAAAAACTACCAAAAATTCTTTGCAAAAATGCATGCTGAAATTTAAAAATTTTTAAAACTTTCTATAAAGTCCTTGGAATTCAATGGGAGGCCTCTCATCAACTGCCACATTTGCTGATAGAAGACCACATTGTCATGTTGCCCCTTATCTAGAAATTATCTCCTGTCACCTCAATCCATATCTCAGCCTTCTTTACTTGAGGTGTGTATGTCTGTCTCTCACTGAGAGAGCCTTTCAACTTCAGATAAAATACAGCACATTCAGCGCCTGACCCTGCATGGCTTATTCTGGCCAATCTGCCATGGACTTCAGTGGGACGTTCAGAAAAAGGTTGAGGAAAAAGGTGTGCAGGACTGAACCATGAAGTAGCAAACAGCCTTATTTTCCAAGTTGCTCAGGACCCACAACTGCAAGTTAATAGGAGCAATGGGTGTTCAACATCTCTTAAAATCAGGCCCCAAATATCCATGCTACCTGCATTCGTCACTCACATACACAAAAATGTTCAGGGCCACATCCTCAGATGGTATCATGGAGTCAGTAGAGTGCTTCACACCAACTGAGGCATTTTGAGGAGAGGAGAAATGAGGAGAGAGGGAAGAAGAAAAAGAGAATGGAAGGGAGAATAAGAATGAAAGGAGACAACTGGGAAGAGGAAAGGGACAGAAGTAGCTTCCTGAGTGGGGAATTGTTCTCTACAGCACAAAACATCAATGTTTGCATCTGTCTATGTTTGTTCAATGCTTATTACGAGATTGAAATGCAAAGACTCAAAGATCCCTATTGATTTACTGGTGCAGTTTTCAAACAAATATTTTATTTATAAAGGAGGCACCCAACAGAATCCCTCCGAGTTCCTAATTGGATTTTAAATACTATGCAAAGGCATTCTGTGTCACTTGAACAGTCTATCTTAATCACCTACCTTAAAAATAAGGAGATGCCAATGTACTCTGTAGAGAAACAGAATAACAAAAGAATTTTTTCTTGCTGATGCTAAGATGGTGTGTCCTTTAATTTATCTGCTGGTCTGTTTGGGTTTCTAACTCAATACCACATCAGCTGCAGAGTAAAGAAGCTCAGGAAGGCACAAAGCATATACTCCAAATTTGTTTCAATATATGAAATATCATGTGATTTATTTATTGTTGTGACTTTGAGATGCCCTCATCATTTACAAGGGGCAGAATTTCCTACAAATTCTATCAGACTTTGTCCTTTTGATCTACCTATATTTCCCCCCTGTTCTGAAGTACATCACTTAGCAGGATTTTCCCTATTCTCCCATCCTTAGGCTGAGTTTCAGGGGTGTGGCACATGACTGCTCCCTCAGAGCAGAAGGGAATAATCTAGTGGTAGTCCATTGATCCTCCTCTCACTACCCTTTCCAGAGCCCCCTGCAAAGTCTCCTGCCTTCCTCCACTTCTCCTATGCAGTAGTTCCACTGTATGCAGGGCTCGCTCTGCCCATGGAGGATAGTGGGGACAGGGCTTACCTCTGGCAAACAAAGATGTCATTATTTTGAGTGACTACTAGTGACATCCACACAAGCAACATAAAGTCAGTGGGCTAAATTCAGACCCGGTGGTAGTGGGTGCAACTCCACTGAAATCAATATCGTTGCATCTGCTTACACCAGGTCTGAATTCAGCTTGATTGATTTGGAAATTTATACCAAGTTTTGGGGAAAAGCGGAGGGTATGTTCACATTTGTGGTATAAATAGACAGAATATAAAAGGCAAGCCATATACCCTTAAAACTAATATTTTATAATAAAGGAACTGATATTCACATCTTAACCCTTTGACTCTGGAAGTTGTGAAGTTTTGATGTGCACATCCAGTAGGAATTTCATGCCAGTGGCAGGAAAAATGAATATAAGATTAAGATATGTAAAAAGATATTACGTTAAAAATATCAGCTGTTACTCTGGATATTTGGAAAGTTTTGAACTTATCAAAGTAGGAAAGCACGCTGCCTGTATTCTGTAATGATTTCCCCCCCTCCTTTTTTCATCTCTTGCTTCCCCAAAACATTGTGTTTAAAAACAAATCGCAGACTGGGGGTCTGCAAAGAAGGAGAACATGGAAACTAAGATTTCCTTTTCATCATTTTTTCAGTGTAGGAAAGAAGATTGCTGCTTGTAGACACTAGGAAAAAGCAGACCTGTCAATCCGACTTCATTTACAGGGAAAGACTCTGAAACTATTTTAAGGGATCAAATGGGGAACACTTGGAAAAGCAGAGCTTGATTAAAGACAACTAAAATCAATTCAGGAATGGGAGATCTTGCCTAATTAATTTTGTTGGAATTCTTTGAGGAAATTACTGCAATGGTTGATACGCAAGGAGGGAAGGATAGTATAGCCTTTTCAGAAAGCACTTGACAAAATTCTCCACTGTTGGTTAAAATGTCTAAAGTCTGAAGTCATGGAATAGCAGCACAATGGGCATATTGGATTGAAAACTGGCAAAAGAGGAGGAAAGATAGGGTAGTGATGAATGAAAGCCTTTCACTTTAGAGAGTGGATGTAAGAAGGATCAAAGAAGAAACCACATTTTGAATTTGGAAATAGGATTTTCAAGGTTATTGAAGACTCTACTGCACCTTTGGAAGTATAGTTAATAATGAGGAGCATTGCAGACAGATAGAAAAAGGACTGCTTTGTGATAATACAGTAGCTTGAAGAGTAGAGAGCAGGAGGGGAAATGACTTCTGTGATGTGCTCTTCACTCCAGAGCACCATGCTAAAATGGATCTGTCTCGTTTTGGAATGATAATACATTTTACATCCCAAAGACATGAAGGGGAATCCACACAAGAACATTTCATGCTACAAAAACTGACGTTGGCCTAATCTCCATTTTTCATGCTAATTACTACTTTATGTACTGAAGATCATTCTGTAGCAAGATGGCTTATCTCACACAGACACAAATGTTCTTACATGGGGTCCTCTTGCTAGAGAATGGTCTCATCATAGGTTAGTCTTGTTATTAGCTCTTTAAATACTATCCATAGCAAAAGTAGGTCTGTTTTGAATCCCCGTATTTTGGCATGGGCCCATGCACGCACACAAACTTGATATTCCTTGCTGCTTCACACTAAGGACTTGTCTATATAGGAAAGATAAGGTATAAATTTAAAGCAATATAGTTACACTGGTACAACTCGCCGTGTGGACACTCCCTGTTTGCAAATGAACTGAAGCTCAGCAGTTTCTCTTTGAAGTCTGGTCCTGAAGTTTTTTTTGCCGCAGGATGGCTATAGCAGAGGGGCATGTACATCGGCCAAACTGGACAGCCCCTATGTAAAAGGATAAATGGACACAAATCAGATATTAGGAATGGCAATATACAAAAACCTGTAGGAGAACACTTCAATCTCCTGGACACACAATAGCAGATTTAAAGGTAGCCATCCTGCCGCAAAAAAACTTCAGGACCAGACTTCAAAGAGAAACTGCTGAGCTTCAGTTCATTTGTAAATTTGACACCATCAGCCCAGGATTAAACAGAGACTGTGAATGGCTAGCCAACTACAAAAGCAGTTTCTCCTACCTTGGTGTTCACACCTCAACTGCTAGAAGAGGGCCTCACCCTCCCTGATTGAACTAACTTCGTTATCCCCAGCCTGATTCTTGCTTGCATATTTGTACCTGCCTCTGGAAATTTCCACTACATGCATCTGAAGCAGTGGGTATTCACCCACGAAAGCTTATGCTCCAATAAGCTGTTAGTCTATAAAGTGCCACAGGACTCTTTGTCACTTTCACAGATCCAGACTAACATGGCTACCCCTCTGACACTCTATCAGCATAGTTTATGTTGTTCAGGAAGTGGATTAACTATGCTACCAAAAGAACTCCTTGTGTTGATATAAACTGTGTCTACACTAGGGGGCTCTGCCAGCATAGTCATACTGGTATAGCTTTGCCAGCAAAGCCTTTCTAGTGTAGACCAGCCCTCTTTCTTATGCACAGCATCCCACCATGCAGGCTCATATCTTTATATAATTTCCATTTATATCCCCTTAAGCTTATCTTCCTCTGCTCATTTGAAAATAGCCCCTTACATTAACATTATCTATACTGTTAGGATTTTCTACACAGAAACACTCTGCTTTCCTGATTACACCCTTCTTGGAAGGGAAGCAATAATTTAAGTCTTGTGATTACAAGAATGACTATGATGGGGTTTAATGTATGTGGGAGCTAAGGCAAGTAATCAATATCAGTGAGGGTGTTAAACCAGGAAGTTTTATCATTGACTGAGAATATGCTTCAGTAAAACAGCCTCAAAATCCTCTAATTTTTCCACACTAGATGATTTAAAGTTTGTCCTCTGAACTGACATGTTTTTGCCCTGTTGCCTTTCTTTTCACTTTTCAAGTACAAAGAGGCATTTGTTTTTTTAATTGACCAAGATGGAACAGGATACACAGCAAGTGACGTCTTACCAGGAAAATGCATAACTTCATTAGTATTTCTTAATGCTTGGCTTCTCAAATAGGTCTTGTAATTCCTCTGATCTGTTGGCTTTTCTTGATTGTGTCTTTCTAAAGATATCTGCACATCTCTAGAAAGGAATTTACCATAATCTGAAGGACTTTTAATAGTTCTCTCTCTCCCTCCACCCCTCTGTGTATAACTTTTTATCATCTTGATTCCGTTGTTCAGCCCCCTTGATTCTCTATCCTTATTAGAGTTCTGGGATGCCACATCTTTTAAATTTTTCTGTTTGCTCATTGTTCTACACTCCTTCCTCTCACTCCCCTAATTTGAGTCATAAATAACTGCACCAAGTTTAAAGCTGGCCCTTCTGTCTAGTTCATTGGTGCAGAACATCTGCCTGAATCACTGAAACAGAACAGAACTAGCACAAGTCTGAGACATGCCCCTGTTGGACCCCATCTACTGAAACACAGTTCTGAAAAACGGTGGCTATCAAGATGTTAAATCTGTTTAAGAATTGAGACAGAGAATGATACTGTATATAATTTAGACAACAAACTATTACATATACCTCAGTAACCTCTGCTGGAATAGGAAAGATTCAGACATTATTATAACTCAAAATCTTCTGCTCCAAAGGCCGAAGATGGACGAAGGGGATTGTAAACATTGTGCCCCTACCCTTTGGATCACCATCTCTTCTCAGCCTTTCCTTCATGAATGAATGCAATTTGGTTCAGAGGCATTTCTGGCAGACATTACAGCATTTTTCCCCAGATGATATTTCAATTTAAAGTGCCTAAGGGGGAAAAAAAAACTTGTTATAAGATACCTCTAATCTGTTCTAAGCAGATTTCCCCAAACTGTTCCATATTAACTAGTTTCTAGTTTGTGGAGAGGTCTTTTATTCACACTCTTGGGAGGATCTTTAATAGACATCAGCATGATAACAAATATATTATCCTACCCTCATTATTTTTTTCTTTTTTAGGAGGGGGAAAGGGAGAAGGGTTTGTGTTTTTGAATCTTAACTGCAGCCCCTGTTCTTATCAGGTTAATTGGGCTGTAGTAGCGTCTGGCTGGATAGCCTGCTTAGAGGGTGATTTAAAAACAGCAAATGTCATGTGTTTTTTTCATTTACTTAATGCTGGAATGTCAGCCCGTTTGTATAAATCAGAACAGTTGCTTCCGTCTCAGTGACATAGGTATTTCTTTAGTGTGTACTAATGAGCAAGCTGCTATCGAGAACAAGGAAAATGTGATTTAACAAAAAAATTAAAAAGTCCTCTATGAGCGTTATCGCTCTGGCACTGTATAAGCCCATTGGTAGCAGGCCAGGTCTTAGGATGTCACCATCATGCTTGCTACTT
Organism: Natator depressus; assembly: GCF_965152275.1. NCBI lineage: Eukaryota > Metazoa > Chordata > Testudines > Cheloniidae > Natator > Natator depressus. Next base: position 285,776,116 of record NC_134234.1, on the reverse strand, counting down.
CCACTTAGCTTTGCAGAATTCTCCCTGGCACCTTTTCAAAACAAATCTTGGAAAGTGCACAGAGAAATGCATTCTTTCTGGAACCCTCTGAGTCCTTTTAACTACAGGCTGCCAACTGTGGCTAACAGGACTTTCACTCTCTTTTTTTGCGGTATCAGCATCTTAAATATAACTGCATCCCTCCTCCGGCAGTGTCTTGGGGAGACAGAGGGTGGCACTGTGCAAGAGGAGGACCCATGACACCCAATTGTGCAAAGTGGCAGCAGACACCGTTCCCACGGCTCAGAGATTTCTGAGAGGGTTAGCACCTAACGTGCTGACAACTAGTAAAACTAGAAGTCCTTGAGCTGAGTGAAATGATAAGCATTGAACTCTGCAAGACAAAATAAGAAATAAAAGAGTGGGGATTAAAGCGGTGGAAAGGCCTCTTCTGTAATTAAGATGTTACTAGGAAGGAACAAGGCTTTAGTCTGGGAGAGGTCACCTCTCTGCTCCTGAGAGAGGAGATAGTAAAGGGACTGCCTTTTATGTCAGCATGGTGGCTTTGAAAAGCAGGAGCTGTACATTCTGGAACATGACAGGACATGGCAAGGATAATTGATTCTTTCAATTGTGATTGGTCAAGAGTAGAAGCCTTCAAGTACAGTTGTGAGTGGTTTGTTGGTTGAACTCAGCAACACTTCAGCTTTGTTGACAAGCATCTACTGGCCTATCAGGTGCTCACCTGTTTTGGTATTAGAGGGATTTCTCACTGTTAATGTGCTGTAGACTCCTGAGCCACAGACTAATTGTCTCTTTTAAAGGCTACTGCTAAATGACTTGATGGATTGTAATTTCAATTAACTGAAAAGCATTTTGTCTTCATAATCATATAAAACAATGATTTCCTATAATCCTATGTTAAAAAAAAGTCTAATACTTTTTGCTTTCAATATCCTTTAAATATGGAAATTGACTTGTATTCCTGAATGGGGGCTTGCATCTCTGATGAATCTACTCTTGTGCAGGATCCTAGAGCAGAAAGTCAGCTTGGAGAAGAGGCTGAAGTGACTCAAAGGGCTTTAACTCAGTTGCCTTATTTATGGGGAGAGAGTAAGAGATGAACACAGCCCAAAAAGTGGGTTGTGTTGGCTGGAGGGCTGTGTCCAGGGTATCTGGAGAATGTAATAATACAGTGCATCCTCTCAATAGCCTATGCTATCTCAGCCTTTGGCCCACATACTAAATCAATTATTTTACGTGTATTCAGGAAATATTAAATCTGGTCCTACTGACTTCAATGGGACTTGCTTCAGATATAGATATAGATAGATATAAAATATATCCCATCAGAGAATCTCAGAGCACTTTAACATTTTCATGAAATAAGCCTCTTGAATTAATAATCCTGAATTACACCTGTAGGAGAGAGTGATGCGGATATTTCCCATAAATTGAGGCTTAGAAAGGCGGGTTCACCTTTCTCTGAAGCATCAGGTACTTGCTAGGATTAGGATAATGGATTGAATACCCAATGGTCTGAAATAGTATGACAGCTACATTGTTCCTATGTATATAAATAACTTCTTAACTCTTGAATGGCTCTCAGTAGCAGCCATTCTGGGATACTAACTCAATACAGAAGGAATGGGTAGTCACAATACATACTTCAGAAAACTAGAAGGGGCTTGGAGAAGGAATCTGGAGGGAGGAGACTAACAAGATGGCGGGAACTGTGAGTTGACTTTTGTGAGTTGACTTTAATAATTCACTTTAATTCTACTGGCCTCTTGTTTGCTTCATTCAACATATTTTCTTTAAAAAAAGATTTTATGTAGTCTAGCCAAGTTTTTGGTGGAGTACAGACCCCAGACATCCATAATTCATGGGTTGAGGGAGGCTGTGGGTTTTTTGTGGTAAACAGGACACTGAGTGAACTAGACCATTTTCATTTGCTGATTATGCCCCATGTCAATATGCTTTTAGGAAATTGTATGAACAAAATGGTATGGATCTAGCAAAGTCAAACTAATGATTCAAAAACTGAAAGGAAATTTAAGATCACCTGATAATTAATAAAATACTAATATTACGGTAACCAGGACATGTAGTTACTTAAATTTTCAAAATTTAACACAGTTAACTATTTTGGCTAATATACCAATGATGTATCCAATACCTGTTAAACAACATTATATCACTGACTTGCAAAATTCTTATACTTTTCATTGTATTCTGGCAGACCTGCAATTGTTAATAATGTTTAACAGTGTTTGAAGTTGATAAGAATGTTTCTATTCTAGAAATTAAGGTAAATGAATCTCAAGTTTCTTGCCAACTCATTGTGACTTTTATAGAACAGTTTAAGTGAGTGAAAAAGGGTAGGTATCCATTTATTTTAATCACGTTCCATTTTTTACTGGCTCTCTGGCAGTAAACAGCCTAGTCCTAAAATATCGGTCACTTCTCGTGCACCCCCAAAAATAATCTTGACTGTAAGAATGCCAACACAGAATGGTCATATCATTTAAAAGAGATTGGGTTTTCATAGAATCATAGAATAGAATCATAGAATATCAGGGTTGGAAGGGACCTCAGGAGGTCATCTAGTACAACCGCCTGCTCAAAACAGGACCAATCCCCAACTAAGTCATCCCAGCCAGGGCTTTGTCAAGCCTGACCTTAAAAACTTCTAAGGAAGGAGATTCCACCACCTCCTTAGGTAACGCATTCCAGTGCTTCACCACCCTCCTAGTGAAAAAGTTTTTCCTAATAACCTTGATCTTAGATTACTGCTGCATCACGATTTAAGGCACCACAGTTAAAGCTTTCATGAGCTACAGCTCACATCGGATGCATCCGATGAAGTGAGCTGTAGCTCACGAAAGCTTATGCTCAAATAAATTTGTTAGTCTCTAAGGCGCCACAAGTCCTCCTTTTCTTTAGGCACTTTCAGGACACTATTATTATTTATGTATTATTTGCATTATAGTAGCACCTAAAGACCCCAACTGAGATCAAGGATCCATTGTGTTAGACATTGTGCACGCACACACTGTGCGTATACACACACACTTGCAAGCACACAAGGCGTTGTGGGTGTCCATCACTTTCAGTGAACAAGTAATCTTCCTCCCACTTAGTATGAAATGTTCTATTTTCCTCATCAACTTTTCTAGTGAGATTTGGTGCCTGCTCTGAAGAGCTTAACAGCTAAATAGACAATACAGACAAAGGGTAGGTGGGGAAAGGGAGATGTTGCTTCCCAAGAGCACACATCATGTAGGTGGTAGTGCTGGGCTTAGAACTCAGAAATGATCCTCAGTCCAGTGCTCTGTCCTCTAACTCACTATGTCTGTATTCAATGAAATAAAATTATTAGTATTTTATATGTATTACCACAGCATCCAGGAGCTCCAGTCATGGTCCAGAACCCTATTGTGCTAGGCGCTGTACAAGTACAGAACGAAAAGAAGGGTCCCTGCCCCAAGGAGTTTATAATCTAAGTTTAAGACAAGACAACAGTCAGCTATAGTAAGGCACGTTCCCATAGAGCTCATAACCTAAGATGATAGGGGGTGTTTTTTGTGAGCTGAAGTCTTCTTTTCCTTTTCAGTGGAAATGTGTCTGGCTGAGCAATAAGAGCTACCTAAATGCAGAGAATTAGAATACTTATAATATTAAAGGTTTCAGAGTAGCAGCCGTGTTAGTCTGTATTTGCAAAAAGAAAAGGAGTACTTGTGGCACCTTAGAGACTAACAAATTTATTTGAGAATAAGCTTTCGTGAGCTACAGCTCAATGCATCCGATGAAGTGAGCTGTAGCTCACGAAAGCTTATGTTCAAATAAATTTGTTAGTCTCTAAGGTGCCACAAGTACTCCTTTTCTTTTTATAATATTAAAGAACAACACATTTATAATGGATCCCTCCCTGGAATAGCCTTTTAGAGATACATATGCAAAAAGAATGAAACAAAGGCAAACAGTGGGGGGTTTGAAAGGCAGATCATTCATAGAATAGGTATTAGGAGCTCCATGGTAGAGAGTTAAGAAGATTACATCCACATGAGAAGGCTAACATATTCCTGTAAGGGGCAGGAGCCTTTCTATTCACACAGAATTTTAAAAATTAGCTTCAATTCTCTTCAATTTTAGCCCATTGTATTCACCAATGAACACTGAAATGGAGACATTAAAGTGATACAGAAGAAAGCAAGAAAAGACTCAGCAAACTATATGCAGTATGTGCTGAGCAGAGGCAAAAAGGATGTTTAAAGCAAGATATGATATTAAATGTCTGTGGTGCACTATTACACTTTGGCAAACTGGTGAAAGTGTGGAGCAGGGTGTTGCATTTCGGGGCGCAATCCAGACCAGTGAAAGGTTGTGTCTGCCTGTCCAGTAACCCTGGGTGCCTCACAATGCTTTGCTGTTGTAGCTCCCAACCTGGGGCCGCTCACAAACAGCCTCACAGCATGCAGTGTCTGTGTTTAGCTACACACCGTGAGCATCTGTGTACAGCTACAGCCGTGCTCCACAACTTTGATCCCAGCTGCCTGTCAGCAACACACCAATCACACTCCTCAAAGTCAAAGGGCTGGTTCCTTTGTCTTCCTAGGTGAAAAAAGAGAGAGAGAGAGAGAGCTTGTTGTGGTTTTGCCCCTCACTTTTATAGTCCAGTCAGCCTTTGAAATGTGTTTTCCTAAGAGTTATCCCTAGATAAAGTTCCTTCCAGCTGTGAGGACATAGGCATGGAGTCTGTGGTGAAAGAGGTCCCATGTTATTGTTTGCTAAAATGTAGATTGATCTGTTCCTGCCCCCTTCCTTGCCAAAGAACAGCCACTCGACAGGTGATTGCCAAGCAATTTTGATGAGACCTGGTTAGAGGCATTGGCTTGTCCTTTGTCTTTGAGAAACAGGGTTACCCCCTCCCCAGATTTGTCTGGTAACAGAGGCAATGGATTCTGCCTAAGAATGAGGGAAACTTGTGGCCCCGCCCCTGCCCCTCCTCTTCCCCCAAAAGGCCCTGCTCCCAGCCAAGCCGGAAGCTGGAGCTTGGGGCCTTCCATTTACCCAGGGTGGGCAGGGGGGCCTGAGAGCAACCCCCAGCCAGTGTCCCCGCCCCCTGGCCTCCTGCCCACAGCAGGTGGAGGGTCCATGGCTCCCCACAGCTGCCCACGTGGCTCTTACCCCAACCTGTCTCCAGCTTCTGGCTGGGTGGGCCAAGCTGGCCCCTTTCAGAAAGTGGGAGGGCTTGGCCCCTTGGCCCCTCCTGTTCCAGTGCCCCACCTGGTAAACAATTAGTCATAATTTCAGCTTGTGTTCATAACTCCTAACATGCATTTTGTACATACATTGCATAAGACTATTGATGATCAGTGTGATGTTAGTTTTTAAATGATACCTCACAAAGCATATTTTGCACAAAGATTATTATTATAATGTGTAGGGTGTGAATACAGGGGTGCTTTTGGTCACACACGGACAGAGCTAAGGTGTTTGATTCAGTAGGGACTGTAGTTTCCCAGCTGGAGGGAAGGATTCCCCAATCTAGGAAAATAGGAAATATTCAGCTTTAAGGCTGAATGCTTAACACTTGGGACCATACGGCCTGTTTTAAGCCCTGGATCTTGAGGCATTTAAAACTCTCTTAGACTGGGCACTGGACACTATATGAAAGGGACAAATCTTTAGTTGGCAGAGGAGGTGGACCTAGATGGGCTGAATAGTTATCATGTAGCAACCTAGATTGTACCTGCAAAATATGTGCACATTGGTGCAAGCAGCTAAATGTGCATGTAAACAATGCCTGCACAAATGGGGGAATTGCTCAAAATTACCCCCTTTGCATTAAAAAAGTGTCATTTCCTGTTTGTGTCAATGTAAGCATGCTTTATAAGCACAACGTAGACACTTTGGGCCATGAGCTGTGCTCAGTGCAAGACACAAGGCTGGGAGAGGAAAAGTGGCTCTAGTCCCCTGGCCCTTGGCTTGACCAGGGGCTGAACTGGTTCCTGACCTAACTTAGAGCAGCCTAAGGGTCTCTGGTGCAGTGTCCTCCCACATCCACACCACGCAGGGACACCCCTATGCTGGGGAGAACAAGTGGCAGAGATCTGGCTGTAAGCACAGAGAGGATGGAACTTGGGGCCAGAATCTGGCTTCTTGTTTTGCTGACTTACCTCAATATGGCTTCTCCATCTCTGATTGTTATGGACCAACTCCTTGGGGTCCTCACTCCTTTCCTTAGGCAAAGCCCCAGCGAAGGCAATGGGAGTTGTGACTGAGGAAGAACTGAGGGACAGATTGAGCTTGGGCCTGGTGAAGGGAGCACTAGGATGGGGAGGAGGTAGGATGCAAAGAGCACTGATTGATCGCTCCCCATAACCCTGTGCCCTTTGAGAAAGGGCTGGAGATAATCATTGTTCCTCCACTCCTGTGTATACAGGGACTGATCCATCCTAGTGTTCTTCGGGCTGCAAACTGTCCCGAGGAAGCCAAGGTGTGCCCCACACTTCCCTCCACACTGGCCAGCAGAGCTGGCTGGATACACAGGTGTTTGTCATCACCCTAAGGTATGGTGCAATGTACGCCCTCACACTGCACATGGGGGAACTCTCAGGCACTGTGGCTCCAGAAGCACAATCGATCCCGGCACTCTGGTGGTGCATCCCTTCACTTCCCTCAGCAGGGAGCAGTGAACACAGTGGCTAGAGCAAGGACTTCAGGGTATGTCCTCCTGATGTTACAATTCTGTGACATTGCCATCCTTAAAATGACAGAGCTGGCTTAGGAGCAGGTGAAGCAGTGTGGCTTATGGAGAAGTAAAGTGGAGAAGCGTAGAAAAGCACTGTCTTTCATGAACAACTAAGTATAATCTGGTCAACTGAGAGCACACTTTTAAAAAGGGGCTGTTGGAAAAGCAAAGACAACCTCTCTTCGACAGCAGAAACGCTGCTGACTAACTAACTAAAATATCTGACTGAATCACCACAAAGCTGCCCTGCCTGGAGCCAGGTACAACACGTGCTTTGTGCACTCAATGAGACTTGCATTTGGGCCAGTCAATAGACATCAACATTTACGGTATCGTGGCAACCAGTGTATCGCTTGCATCAGCTTGTACAGTGCTCTGCTGGGCCCCAATACGCAAACTTCCCACAAACATTTCAACACGCTCTGAGCCAATTTCCTGTCAATACCTGAAGTCATTTACCTCAGCTTTTAGCCAACAGAAAACTCCTCTAAAACTTCTTTTCAGATGTTGAAAATAGCCGTTTTGTGCTAATCTAGTGAAAGCAGAAAGGAGCAAGAAAGAAGCAAGAGCACATATTTTTGGTGTTTGTGGGACACCTGGGGCTGCCTTTCCTTTTTGCACACGCAAGCTTAGTGCTCAAGGAATGGATTATGGGTGGAAATCTGAGTATTTGCCCTTCCAAGCCCGCAACTTGTGCCACACCTTATTCCTGGGCACACATACATTTCCTCCTCTTAAAGAGAGGCCACTCTTCTGAAAACAGACTGTTTTTTTCTTCCGAGGAGGAGCTAAGCCAGGTGCTGGATAGCTACACAAGACGGGGGAGGAACCTGCTACCCAGGCTGCAGAACGGCTATGGAACTGCTCTGCAGAGACTGCTGCAGTGCGATCCTCCACAGCCCCCCCAGGGTGGGGTAGGAATAGCTACATAACACAGAAGCAGATTCTTCTGCCCTGCCCACGTCTTTGCCCTCCCCGCCCCAGAACTGAGCTTTGTGTCATGCAGTGAGTGCACAGCCCCCTAGAATCCTGTTGCACAGAGAGAAAGGCTGGATTTGAGCCACAACACAGTGGGGGATACCAAAACACATAACTTCATGTGGTAAATACCACTGGGGAATACGATGTTGGTCTATGTGCAATAAATTTCCTGCAGGAAGATTACACACTTTGGCAGCCTCCTTTGGGAGGCCACTTTTGATGTTGCACTTTCTTGCTCTATTCTGCTTTCACTTACTGAATGTGATATGTGCCGTGGATTTTCATATTGTGTCATTCTGTAGTCGTGTAGCACCAGATGCAGTCCATGGGCCCGTCACATCTGGAAAAAGTATCCAGGAAAGATCTGTGGGGCCAGCAATATAACAGATGCGCTCAAACTCTTTCAGAGTGTGGAAGCATTCTTAGGAACAAGATGGTCTTCTACCTAAGCCACTTCTTGATCCCATCTGGGATCCTATACCTTCCATATGGCAACTGCAGAGCTTGTTCACAGAGTGAAATGATACGAGGACAGTATGATTGTTTTTAATGTGACAGGTGTGGTCTGTGATCTTGGGGGGTTTGTAAGTATTCAGGTCAACAATAAAAATCAGTTTTTTCCTCTTTATGAATTTTATTGGTGTAATAGTAAGAAATTAAAACCACCATTCTTCCTTCTTTCTGTTTATTCTCTGTCCCACTCTCTGCCAGATTCTGGCTCCCCGGCTTTGCTTCTCCCTGCCCCATGCCTTGGCATGTAACTCTGAGCAAGTCACTGAAACATTCTGTGTCAGTTTCGTTGTCTGTAAAATGTGGGGTGATGATACTTAGACGAATGCACTGAGCGATAGTGAGGATTCATTAGTTAACATTTGTAAAGCACTTGGTCGATGTCCCATCAATCACACTATAAGTTTTAAGTTTGATCATTATTCTTTTTTATTTGCACAAACACAACTGGGGGAAAGGGAAGTCACTTTTGTAAAATGGGGGCCATGGTCTGGATGTCGTGTTACAAAAGCAAGTGATTTAATAGGAAACTTATCTTGGAATGCAGTGCCTGCTATGGAATATCTGAACTTCTCTCAGGACACTGGGTGTTGCTTCTCTGTTCACAACACCAGGAGTAACAAAGGCAAACAAAAGAGTCAAAAGCACAGGACATGAGCTCTGGATGTTTGAAGCCTTTGCTAGAGCCCTAGTCATCTGTTTGTGGGACTCAGCTGGAGTCATCTGCTTGATCTTCAGTGTCATGACAACAAACATCAGTCAAGAGCTATTATGCTCAGAAAAATAACGTAAAAATTTCACCTTCTTACTTAATAGCTCTGCTCCCAATGTATCTTCCAAGTCAGATGTACTTAGTTTACTGGGGGGGGGGCCGGGGAGGGGGAAATACTATTAGTACGGCAGAACCAACACAGCCATGAGAATCACTGGATTCTCTTTGATCCTGCGCACCACCAATAAAATTGTCAATGGAATCTTCACTGCTCATGACAATGTAAAAGGTAGAAATAACACAGCTTGCGTTTCAGATCCCAGGCTGAGTCTGGCATTTCAAACTTTATTATTTTTTATTTCCAACCGGAGATCATTTGATAAGTGAATCACTGAGAGAAAATAAATATGGAATCCTATGATGCCATTTTACAGTCGTATTTCTGATTATAACTAAACTGTAAAAACATAAAGTTTTAATAATGTTAACCTATTTGCAAAAAGGCAAGATGTAACATTAGATACAGGATAATGTGTGATTTCCTCATAGTGTAGTTTCACATTATGTAACATTGTTTGTGCCTGTAAGAAAGATTTGTTTACACTCATAAAGTTTTAATTATGGCACAAAAAATAAGAAATCTGAACTTACTCTATATGTATTTACATGGCCTCCATTGTTGTAGTTTCCAAGTACCTTACATACATTATTTAATTCATTCTCACAACATTTAAATAAGGCAAGGAAGTGTTACTATTCCTATTATAAAGATGGGGAACTGGACACAGAAAGATGCAGTAACTTGCCACAGGGTGTCTGTGTTGGAGCTTGAAACTGAACCAAGATCTTTCGAATCCCAGTCCAGTGCCTTACGCATGAAACCATTCTTCTTCCATATGAAGGTCAGATACAGCTGTAAATGTACTATTTTTAATTCTAAATAGTATGGCTTTTCTTGACTCCAAATTCTTAGTGCCAAGTCGTTGTGTTCTTCAGGGAAAAGAAATGAGAAGCAGACTCCCCATCATCCCCTTTCAGGCATCTGTTAACTTGTGTAAGTGGGACTTTAATTAGTTAATGTGTAATTAAGCCATATTCTCTCTCCACTGTGATCTCCTTCTTTCTGGTCAGTCTATGTAAAGCACCATATCATGTAATGCTACTATATAAATGCTGAATAAATTTAATCATCCTAATTAATAATAGACATGTTTATTTCTGGGTTTGATTGCTGGTGATGTTGTGGGTAGAAGCGTTGTCTGTGATTAGAAGTCTAATTTTAGTGGACAGAAGGTTACTGTTAATGTTTTGAGATGTATAGGATGGGACCAGTGCATGAGGCATAGAGGAATTCCTTTTCAAGTGTTTTGTATTGCATCACTAAGGCTGCTGGGTGCATGCATTTAATTCTGCAGTTTGCATGCAAGAGAATATGTGGGGTGGGGGCTAGATCAAAGAAAGTACAAATTGTCAAGGAGCTGATGGGAATAATTCACTGCATGGCACAGAATACTCATCAGTGAAAAGGATGAATCTGCTCATGTGCCTGCTCCTTTACTTTACGTCCTGATGTTTGAAAGAACAGTTTTCACACATCTCATAAGCATTGGTGATTGCTTGCTTCTAATTAAATGAGACTGGATTGAGAAGTGAATGCTACAAGAGTTATTCTGAGCATTTCCTTTTGACAATGATGTTTTCTTTCCTTTTCATTGGCACTTGTCAGTTTATGCCTTATTCATTTTCTTTCTAAATAATTTTATTATTATTGTTTGTTTGTTTGTTTATTAGTGGGCCAATTCTTGAAGTCCGTATTTAGATTGTACTTTGTCCTTTCTCAGGCAAAACTCCTGAAGAAAGACATCAAGATTTGACCCAATGGAAATTTTTCTTGCGTGAGAACTGATACAAACTCAGTGAGAGCTTCAAGATTTGGCCCTTTAACCTTCCATCTTTGAACATTAAATAGACTTTTGCAAAGGTGCTAGGAAGACCATGCTCTTTACTCTGTGAGTCATTATTCTATCAAACATTCACTACTTAGCTGGGAGGTCAGAGGAAGGGAGCCTACCAGAATTGTGAGAATTCCCAATCAGTCTCTGGAAACCAGAGCCTCGCTCAGGCTTTGAACTCAAATAGGAAATGAATCTTTTGCAAAAGAAAGAAGACAGCTTTCATACATTTTCTGAAGCTACATATGGAAGAAAAATCCTCTCTGTATTAAGAGACCTTCCATCTCTCTCCTGTTGCAGAACAAAGACCCAGCTTCAACCCTTCCAGTCTCTCAAGAATAGTATTTTGTGCCTCACAAGACAGGACTCGGGTCTCAGACAGCAATGGGGAGATTCTGGAGAGTTTTCCTCTCTCCCTTCTCTTTCTCAGTCCTTTCTGATTCTGGTACAGCCCCTGGATAATGGCAAAGATCCTCTTCCAGCTAGGGAATGCTATGTTTCCACTGCTTTTCTGCTGAAGAGGTGCACTTTGGCTAAATTTTGTCTCACTCCCTAACTCTTTCCAAATGTGTCCTGCAGTAAGCTACCAACTTCATTTCACGCTCTCTCTTCCTGTCAGGTGTTTCACACTAGACTTACTACCTTGCAACCTTTTTAGTTACACCGTAGTGACTGGGGTACCTTTTGTGATGAATTTGGGTTTGGAGGAATTTGAAGGCAATGCTTCTTTCTGTTAGGCCATTCTTTTCTTTCACTAGGAAGTTCTTGGTGTCTCAGCGAGGTCAAGGTTTTTGTGGTTTGCTTTCTTCTCCTGACCTGCTTCCATTTGGCTTTGTCATAGAGCCTCAAACTTCCTTTAATCCCCCACAATGACTAGCCTTGCTCTTCATCCTGCCCCAGCTCCAGACTCTTTGTGGCTACTCATCTGCTCTGTGGGATTCTTTGAACTCTTTCTCAAATTCCTCTCTCCACTGCAGGCTGAATTACTAGGAGAGGAAATCTCTGTCCCCTTACACTCATGCCAAGCCCACTGAAGTCAGTGAAAATATTTCAATGGGCTTTGGAACAGGCCCTTAATGAATATGCACTATTTTCTCCTACTTATTCCAGAGGCTCCATCTAATCGTTAAACAGGCAAACAGCACCATTTTTTCAAATTAAACGTCAGCATCACAGCACAATGAAGTTCATCATAGACGTTTCTCTCAAGTTTATGAAAGGATACAAGACCCCTTTACACAGGGTTGCCAACCCTTCAGGATTGTCCTGAGTCTCCAGGAATTAAAGATTCATCTTTAATTGAAGATTATGTCATGTGATGAAACCTCAAGGAACACATCCAACCAAAATTGTCAATCCTAACCCTACAAGATAGTAGCAATTTTTGTGGTGACTCCCTTGAAAACTGGTCTGTTATGTGCATACGTCTTCATATGCAACCACTTAGTGCAAATCTAATTTCACCGGGCATGCAAGTAATGGGGGGCAGATCCTTCTGAGGTATAAACTGGCATCACTCCTCTAAAGGCACTGGAGCTATGTTGATTTACACCAACGGAGGCTCTGGCTCAGGGTGCCTTTCTCCTGGAGAAATTGCACACGTCTTCCAAGGTGGAGGAGTGTATTTCCTTTTGGTTTTGGTTCATATCTGGAGATTTCCGTAAATCTCGCTCAGATGAACAAATAACCCAGAGCTCATTATTTTCTTTAATCAGACTCGTAAGTCTCAGTTTAAAGTTCTGCAAAGATAATTGGAACTTATCATCAAATACAATACAAACAGTACAGCAGATCTGAGCCAGTTGCTCTCAAACTGAACTCCGCTGAGCTAAGATGCTTTTTTTTGCGTGTGCTTGCAGTAATTGTTATTCTGTCATTAAAGAGATAATGGGAAGGGGTGCTCTGTTTTACAAGGCAATAATCTGGTTTGTGAGGGAATAAACCATGAGACTGAAGGCTGAGCCATGGATCTCAATGGAGGAAGTGAATTATTCACTGAGGAAAATGTGGTACTCCACCTATTATACTAGAAGGGAATCTATAACATTTATTGTATCAATAAAAATAAAGTTTCCCCCTTTGTCATCCCTTAGTAACATGCATATCTCTGGCTTTAACCTCCACAGTGTCTTTGTTCCTGAATAAAAACAAGAATTTCTCTCCAGCAGTCTTCCCCGATCCCTTCCTCACTCTATACTCCTTTCCATGGCTGATTTAGCAAAATGTTAGATAGAATAAATCTAACCTTCCCTTTCTTCTCCTGTTGTGCCTGTTGCTATCTAAAGCAGAGTTCAGCTGTCAGCTTCAGGGTTGAGCAGATCAGACCACCCACGTTATCAGGGAGTGCTCTGAGCCACTCCAGACTGAGGCGAACCGTTGCAATTGGTGCAAAGGGCGATAGAGACATTTGGAGAAGCAAGGAAAGAGTTAGATGGAAGGGATTCAACGTTTTTATAAATCAAGGCTGAACATGAGAAAAGCCTGACTGAGTTGGGAGGTGTGGAGTGAAACTAGATTTTCTGAAGTAAAACAGAGAGAGTTGTCATTTGGAACATGGACTGGGGGGACAGCACAGCCCTTATAGAAATACAATAGCTATTCAGAACACAGCAGTGACATTGTAGGAAGTGGCAGCATTTTGGATATTACACTAGAATTCTGTAGAGGTTTTGGTTGTTGGTTGTTTGTTGTTCTTGTTTTAAATCAATAGATTTCCTGAGTAAAAACTAAAGACTTCAGGATTTGGCTTTCATTTTGTGTTCACTCCAGCCAATATTTGGGGCTCAATTCTCCACTGCTTTGCACCCGAGTCATTGACAGCAGTGCAAGGCAAGTGTACAAAGCTACCATTCCGATTCGGTCAAGTTTTCTGCCCACTTTGCACTGATTTAAATTACTACGAAGGGTTCAGAGCAATGGAGATTCAGGTCTTTGGAGTTTATAACAGGGTTGTGGGGGAAAGGCAAGAAAGAAAGGGGTGATGCAAACTCTTATTCAAAACAGCAAGCATTTCTTTGCAAAATAACCTGATTGGCTTTTTTCTGCTTGTGGCTGAAAGTATAGAAAGTAGGGCTGTCAAGCGATTAAAAAAATTAATTGTGATTAATTGCGCTGTTAAACAATAATAGAGTACCATTTATTTAAATATTTTTGGATGTTTTCTACATTTTCAAATATACTGATTTCAATTACAGCACAGAATACAAAGTGTGCAGTGCTCACCTTACTTTTGGTTACAAATATTTGCACTGTAAAAAACAGAAGAAAGGTATTTTTCAATTCACCTCATACAAGTACTGTTGTGCAATCTCTTTATCATGAAAGTTGAACTTACAAGTGTAGAATTATGTACAAAAAATAACTGCCTTCAAAAATAAAGCAATGTACAATTTTAGAGCCTACAGTAGCCTCCGTCCTACTTCAGCCAGTGTTCAGACAAACAAGTTTGGTTTCAATTTGCAGGAGGTAATGCTGCCCGCTTCTTGTTTACAATGGCACTAGAATGTGAGAACAGGCGTTCACATGGCACTTTTTGTTGCGTCCAAAAATATTTAATAAATTTCAATTGGTATTCTATTGTTTAACAGTGTGATTAATCGCGATTAATTTTTTTAATCGTGATTAATTTTTTTGAGTTAATCGTGTGAGTTAGCTGAGAGTAATCGACTGCCCTAATAGAAAGAGATGTGGACATTCGGTAACTCTTGACTCAAATAATGCTGACAGGGAAGGAATCACTTCAGGAAGAACAAAGTGGCAAGGTAAAAAGATCTTGATTTAACAAAATGTGAACCCCTCAGGGATCTATTATAGGTGAATTAAACTGTGCTGCACACTGTTATATATCGCATTTGCCTCAAAGCTCTCTTCTTTTATATTACACAAAAAAACCTATGTTAAAAGAACATTATTAAGGGTTGCAAAGTCAAACACTGAAAAGTTATGAAATACCAGCATTAAGGTTGCCTTTGCAACCCTAATTCATCCTTCCTGTGCACATGCATTATGACAGTATTTAATTACATGATCACATATTATTTTCTCTATTTCCTGCCTCATTGAGCATTCAGGCTGGACAGAGCTCACTTAATGAGCAACTACTCAATATTTTGTTTTCTCCTCATTGTTCAATGTATGGTCCCTTCCTTTATTTGCGGCACAGTATTCAAACCCTGAGCTGAGGAGAGAATTATTGATTTCCTCACGGACTTTTCCATGGTGCCCCTCACTATGGTAACTGAGCACTTTACAGACATTAATTAATCTGCCTTCACAACACCCCTGTGAGGTGAGGGGGGTAGTATTATCCCCATTTTATTGAGGCACAGAAAGCTTAAGGTCAAAAGTATCCTCTAATTTTGGGTGCCCAATTTGAGATACAGAGGAGCTGATTTTTCAAAGTCTTTAGCATTCTGTAGTACTTTATATATTCAAAGCACAGCTCCTACTGCCTTTAGCTGCAGCTCTGAGTGTTCATCACTTCTGCAAAGCAGACTTCAGCGTCCCAAGTCAGGCACTCAGAAAATAAGGGGCATGCAATTAGTGACCTCTTGTGAAAAGTTTCGTTTAAGTAATTTGCTTAGCATCACATAGGAACTCTGTGGCAGAGGTAGAGACAGAAGCCAGTTCTCCTCCTTTACTACACACCTTCCAACTTCTGCAACAAATGAGGCAGAGGTCCTAGAGACAACTGTCTCCTTCAGGATACAAACCTGATTCATCCCCAGAGCAGGGCAGAAAAAATAATAACTGATTATATAATTAAATGCCATATCGTAAAGCATACAGAAAAGAGGGCTGAATTAAGGTTGCATGGACAACTTTAATTCTGGCATTTCAGAACTTTTGAGTGTTTGACTTTGCAACCTTAATAATGTGGTTTTAACACAGATTTGTTGTGTGTCATTTCCTAGGTTTTTAAAAAAGCAACGTGAAAACAATAGAAATGTCATCATGTGGTGGCATATTGACACCCACGTGGATCATCAGCCGGGTTAGAACCTGTACATCCAGCCCACAACCCTCAATCCTCTGCCACTTGAGCTAACGGAGTAACAGATAGCAAAGGTATGTTGTTTGTCATCCTCTATGTGGACCAGAACTAGAGGGTGATGGGCCACTTTGCTAGTGAGTTGTTCAGATATTTGCTGACCTCAGAGGAATGGTGAGACATGGGGAATCTTTGGTTCCATTGCAGGGTCTGGAGGAGAGTGTGCTCGTGTGTGCACAAACTCTTCCTACCATTCCCCCTAGGTTTGACCCTGTTAGCCCACTCCCTTCTGACTTGTCCCCATCCTAGTCTTTTTTCCACCACACCACTGGCTCTTTGTCCCAGTCTCAGTCTTCTCACCTAGCCAGTCCCAGTGTCTTCTGATCCCAGTCTTCTTGCCCACTAAGTCCTAGTTTCAGCCCCCTCCCCCAGTTTCCCCATCACAGTATTTCCCACTCCCAGTCTGCCCTCAGTCCTCCTTCTAGTCTCCTTGCCCAGCCATACAGATTCATCCCCTCTTGCCCTTCCCCCAGCTCCTTAAGAACTTAATTATGGACACACTGGGTCAGTCCAAAGGTCCATCTAGCCCAGTATCCTGTCTTCCGACAGTTGCCAATGCCAGGTGCTTCAGAATCAGAGGGAGTGAACTGAACGGGGCAATCTACCGGGTGATCCATTCCCTGTCATCCAATTCCAGCTTCTGGCAGTCAGAGATTTAGGGACAACCAGGGCATGGAGTTGTGTCTCTGACCATTTTGGCTAATAACCATTGATGGATCTGTCCTCCATGAACTTATCTAATTCTTTTTGGACCCCAGTTATACTTTTGGCCTTCACAACATCACCTGGCAATGAGTTCC
The DNA here is from genome assembly GCF_965152275.1 of Natator depressus. Classification (NCBI taxonomy): domain Eukaryota; kingdom Metazoa; phylum Chordata; order Testudines; family Cheloniidae; genus Natator; species Natator depressus. The sequence goes on along the minus strand of NC_134234.1, from coordinate 285,759,375 downwards.
ACAGGTTGATGTTTGAGTGACATCTCCTTGTCCCAGTCTCTTTACCCAGTCAGTCCCATTCTCTCCCCCACACCCGCGCCACCCCAGCTCTTTGTCACATCTGTCTCATCTCCCCCCACCTCCTTTCCCCTACCTGATTGGCTCCCACTCTCTTCTTGCCCTGCCAATCCCACTCTAATGGCTTCTCATATAATCACAGTTCCTCCTGACCTAGTCTCCCTGTCTTCCCAACCCCATTTCCCTCTTCAGCTCCCAGACCTAGTCTCCAGGCACAGCTAGTCCCAATCTCTGCCCCCTGCCAGCCTCCGGTCCAAGTCTCTGCTCCCCAGGCTCCTTGTCCCATTCTACTCCCTCGGCCCTCCCCTTAGGTGCCCTAGGTCTGGTTCGTGTCCCCTGTGCATTTGAGTCAGACAGCTTGCTCCTCCACACTGCCTGGGTGCCAAACAGGGGGTCACTGAGTGAACAGGATAGACAGACTCCCTGCTCTCAGTTCTGGTGCCCAGCCCCATCCCAGCTTGTAGCAACAGGGAGCAGCAATCACAGGAAAAATTAAGTTGTGCCCCTGTAGTCCAGGGCTGGAGCCTGCTTGGTTGCTCTGTGGCCATGGTGCATGTGCAGTTTGCTCAGCACTAGGATACATGAGAGGCTCAAGCACACTCAGTACACATGGAGATTTTACCTGGTAAAGTCTAAGAAGTCTCTACTGAGCGCGTGCAAACTGAGATTTTCTAAAAGATTATAACTTGGCCAAATTTGGGTGGATTTCCACAGGAACATGTGACATGGCCCTGATATAAAGGCCACCTTCTTGCCAAATTTCCCAACCCTGCTCCAAAGCAAGGGAGTGCTAGAGCTTTCCAAAGAAAAAGTCACTAGAATTTTTTTTAAGAAACATTGGAAAACAACACATTTCCTCCTAGTGTCACTCTAGGGAACAGCTGTACTCTTTTGGCTAAAATTTTCCCAAACGATTCAGCCTAAGGCATGTGAAAATTTCAGCCTGAGCAGGTGAAGTCTGGCAAAGTTATAAGCAACTGAAAGCATGGTCTTAAAATGGGAAATGTCAGGTAACTTTAATTATAGGCCATGCTAGTAGCTCTGCCTATAATAGACCAAAAGCCTGAGCAGTGAACATGTCCCTTGCTCCTGCACAGGGGTGCTCAGCACTGGTCTGTCCAAATCCTGGTGGGATGGTAGATCAGCTTCTTCTCTACACCAGAGTCTGGGCCCATACAGCACAGAGGAGAGGTGGGAAACCTATGCAATGAGTTTCTTGCCCCCTCCAGCAGCTTTTCACAGAGCCCCCTGCAAAGCAGCCTTCAGTGGTGAGGCAGGCAGACCCAAGTATGGGGCAGCTCAGTCCGAGCTCCTGAAAATTGTTAGCTAATGGGGATGATGGTGGGGAGGCTTGGCTGTGCCCTCTGCTGAAGATTGCTCTGGGAGGGCAGTGTCTTTCACCCAGAGCTGCCTGTCAGTTAGCTTTGGCATTGTCAGCCATTTCCCTCTCTCCTGCATTGAGACAGGCATCACCTCTGACTGATATTTTTTCAGTATCCCCACTGTCATATGTGGGAGGGGGAGTCATGCACTCTGCCCTTGGGGGCATAGTGGGCAGGACAGCTGCAGAGTAACTCCACACTATCTGCTGTAGCTGCTCATCTCATACCTGGCTCTAACTCATGCTGTGCAGCAGTGGTGAAGCCTGGTTGGAATCTGAAACTGCCTTGGCTCTGCAGCTTCTCACCGCCTGGGTCATGATTTGGGCCATATGGTTTTTATGTATTTTTCACATATCAGCATAATGCAAAAAAAAAAATGTAATTTCAGCTACAGCGAACACAGATGAAATGGGAAGCTCAAAACCACAGGCCTGTTTGTGTGCATAGAAATGTTTGAAAACTGTATCCTAGTACATAAAAATCAGTCTCACTAAAGTGTGAGGAGAAATATTTAGGGAGTACTAGAAAGAGATGCCTTTTGCTTGAAATCAGTCCTTATAAATGTGGCTTGAACCCTAGCACTGAGTTCATATCTCAGTGTCTCCTTTATGACTCTTGCTTTGTTATTATCTTTCAACACCAGCACACACACAGGCTGCAAAGGGAAGATAGATTAGGGGTAAAATGAAGGGCAGATGAAATGTCCATGATAAAAATGCACTCTTAATTTGAGCCTCCAGGGCTCCAGAAATGACTGTCATGCCAGAATGTGTGATTTTATAGCTATGCAGTGGGGTTGTGGGATTTTTTTTTTTTTTAAAGATCTTGTCTGTGCATCTTCTTTCCTGTTTAGGAAAGGAGCCTTCCCAATCCTGCAAACTCTTATTCTCTAGGGTAAGCCCACAGAGGTCAGGATCATGCCCTATGTTTTTATTTTCTCTATATATGGTTCCCATCACCTAGGAGATCAGTATCTTTTATACTGATACCATACTGATTGACAATTTTAATTCTATAGATAAGGAATGGAAAGGCCATTGTGGTTACAATTTACAGTAATATGGAATATTTACACCAATAAAACATGATATTTTAGTGAGTTTTCCAACATAACCTATAGTATACACTGTATGTGGCCAAACAGAATGTACCTAGCACAATTTCATTAAGGCTAGTCCAGAGCTTTGAGCAAAAATTGAATGTGTTTATTTATTCTATAGATCTATAACAAGAGATGCCTATATAACACAGACTTTAAAAGAAAATAAGTCAAAGAAAGACCAAAAATCCCATTGTATAGAAGAGTTGTAACCAAGTAGCACATAAATAATCCAATTCCCCATTTCTCTATAAATCTCATCCCCTGCAATAGGCACCTCTTCAGCAGTTCTTCTGAGAAGATGAACCTTGCAGTGTGCCCTGAAGGTCAGCAAATTCAGGCTATTTTGGACTGGAGGGAGTGAATTCCAGAGAATAGGGACTTCACAGAGAAACCTCTGTCCCCTCTCTTTTATAACAAAACCAGCTTGAATACTTCTATCTAGAGCCTCAACTGCAGCAGCATATGACAGGGAAAGAGCTGGACAGTGGAATCGAAAAGGCCATAAAATTGTGTCTGGAATCTTTTGTGTGCCTACATTTTTTGCACATATAATCCATCATACCTAACTTTTTGCATGTGCAAAAACTCAGATTTACATGTGCAAACTACACTGCACTATATAGATGAGGTGGGTGATCTGAATAATAGAGCTTTGCTCAAGGAGGCTAGGAGGGAGCGGGGTAGGTAGAATCCTGCTCTGTGTGGCAAAGCAAGGTTTGAGGCATTTGTATGGCTAGCCTGCATCCAGATACTACTAAGTATAGAGGGAGGAATAGTGGACTCCGTTTACTGCTCAATTCCTACACAAGTTTTCGAACATTTAGATTCCTGCTTGTTCAGACCTATTAGTCACAGTGAAGAGCCACTACAGAGATCTTCTTGGCATGCATGAAGCTTCCAGCAGGCAGGATTGCAGCTCCTTTTGTCCCCATGTAGCAGATAAGCAGCTATTAAGCTATGTTTGGCCTCTGCATTTGGCACCTACAGGATTGGGCCATTTGATGTAGCAACAACTTCCTTAATAAACAACTGCTCCCTCTTGCCTCTCTGTAGCGTAGCCTTCTTATAGGGACTTTTCCCCAGTGTGACTTTCTCATGCCTTTCCAAAGCTGGCCCTTTAAATTTGGCAGAGACCGTAGCTGCAGTCGTAAAGCAACCATTTTGCATTCAACTGCTGCTGATTCTCCATCTCTTCCAGCCAGCTAGGGTGACCAGATGTCTCAATTTCACAGGGACAATCCCGATATTTGAGGCTTTTTCTTATAATAGGTGCCAACCCCCCCCCATCCTGATTTTTCACACTTGCTATCTGGTAAGCGTTCTTAATTCCTGTTAGGATTTCTCCTCCTTCCCCCTTTCTTTCTCCTGAGGAGATGGCACTTTCTCACAGGCTCTGTGATTCAAGGACATGCAGTGGTTCCTGGAGCACCCTGATTGTGGCTAGCTGCTGCCCCACTAGTGCATACTTCCCTCAGCCTGGCTGGCCAGCGGATTGGGGAGCCAAGTCATGCTTTGCCTCCCCCCGCCCCAACCACCATCCATCCTGCTCCCTTTCCTGTGAGCTGCTACTCTCAGGGAGCAACTCAGTAGGAGACCCTGTGTTCCCTCAAATGTGGAGGCTACAGTTCTGGGAAGTCTGTGTTTGGGCTGTGCAGGAGGGAGTGAAGAGTCCTTACTCCCATCCTGTGCTGTTGCATAAAGGCTAGGTACAATCTAGAGCTGAATGTTAAGGGAGCAGGGAGGTGGAAAAAACAATGTTAGGGCCAGTTTGTGGCTGCTCATGCACAGTCACACAGGGGGCAACCAGAATGCTGGTGCTAGCACCCCCTGAGTGTGGAGAGGAAGGAGAGGGGCTAGTATAGTCTGAGGCATGCCACACCCCAACTGGCATGGCCAGGGCCCCAGGGCCTTTTCAGCACTCACATAACTGAAGGCTGATACTGAGGAGAGGACACACTGAACTCATTTGAAGGGTATTTGCTGCTTCTGAGAACACTCCCCATTGTCCCTGGAGCAGTGCTTAACTTGTGTTGGGGCTTGCTAGGGCAGAGCCTCGGCACCTCTATGCTTGGCAGTTCATAGCCCTGGCACCTCTGGCCTTGGCAGTTCATAGCCTCGGCACCCCTGGGCTTGTCACTTCAGTTATAAAAGTAAAAAAATTGCTTGAGCCCCAGCACCTCTTTCATTACAAATTAATCACTGCCCTGGCAACATTTTGCCTGCATCTACACTCCATCGGCATAGAGCCTTCAGCAATTGCCTCCACCACTTCCCTCCCTTCACTGGCCAAAATAACCATTGTGCAAAAACCACAACCCGTTCTGTCCCCCCTTTGAGAGAATCCTGTGAGCAGCAGCAGCAGCATTGAAGATGTAATGGGAGATCACTCGTTACCTATCCATCCAAATGAAGGGAGAGATTTACAGGTGGCCTACCTGCCAGGCAAGGCCAATCTGCAAAATAAAAGTATAATACTTCCACTTCAGACATGGAATTTCCAGACAGGCTAAACACTGCTATGGAAGAATGGACCTCTCAGAAGCAGATGCTCCTGTGTATGTACGAGGCCTAGCAAACTTGCAGACTGCAAAATAAGGTGCTGATCCTGCAGTCTGATCCATATGGATTGATCACTGCACTGGTGTTGAGCCCTATTGACTTAGAGGCTCTGCAAGTGCATAAATGTCCAGCCACATGCATCAGATTACAGAGTTAGGGCCTAAAATGATTCTTTTCCTCTAGAGGTGGAACTGAGAGCTAACTAGACCCACTGAAGACATAAGCTTCTGCTTGCTGACATTACGGAGATAGTATGCAGTGAAATTTGGTCTGCATAATCACATAATATATATTACTTTTCACATAGAGAAAGAATTATTACTGGTACCATTTTTGCCTAAGGGAGGGGAAAAAAAACCCTCCTCCCATCCTTCCCTGCTGCCTCCATAACTACATAAAGTGATTCTCTGTATGTGAAAACCTATAAATGTTAAAAAATATTTTAAAAGTTAACCTGTGGAAATTGGAGTTTCAGTCCCAGCTAAACATAGCTGGCCAAAATCTACCCTCCGTGGCACTTATGCAACCCCCAAAAGAAGAGTGGGATTAAGCAGGTTCTTCAGAAGGCAGAACTGAGTCCAGGACTGCTTGGTGAGAACTGACGTACAAATGCATCATGGTTGTCGATTGCTATCAATTGGGGATGGCTCAGCCAATCAGCAACCAAGAATAACCACCATTTGATTTACACCATATTACCTTTTGCAACAAAGTTTGCAAAAAACATACTCCAGGCCTGACTCTAATTTCCGTTATACTAGTGTAAATCAGGAATAATTCCACTAACATCAATGGAGTTATGCCAGTGTAAAACAGGTGTGAGATTCAGACATGAGGAATCTATAAAGACCTAAGTGCAATATGTGTACATAAGTCCAAAACTTTGAAGACAGTCTTTGAAGCCACACCATGATCATACAGTTTAAATCTATATTTTAATGTCCAGAAGTCAGAGTCCCTCATTGTGTTAGTGTGCACTAAATTTTTTTTTACCCATTTCTCCAGCAAGGGTGCATCTACACCAGGACTAGCAAGTGTAAGCACTAGTGAAGACAGGATTCAGGCATTTTATCCTGAAAATCTGCTGATAAAAACACCTGAGCTCTGCCTACACAAGCCCCAGGGCACTGTCCACCATTGATGAAAAATGGGTACTGTTCACTGCTCCATGTAAATAACTTCACAGAGAAAGCAATTTGCAGTGCACAAGTTTCATTGTCCTACAATACTCAGAAGCTATATTTCATTTTCTTGAGCACTATCCACTGGCACTTATCTATCAAACAACTATCTACATATGCACAGTCATCTCATTTATAGAGCACTCCTGTAACAAGTACAACATTTTTCTGGTGTAGGACTACCCATGAAAGTCTAAAGACAGGTGTGAATTTTAAATATCAGTGGACCTGACCCTGCAAGGAACTGAGGACCAAATTTTCAAAGATGTAAGTACCTAAACCTTAACTTTCTTAGGCACTGTTGCAAACACCACTAGGGACCTACCTGCATCTGTAAGCACCTAAATACCTCAGTCGCATTGTCCCAAATCCTGACTCTGTGGTACTACTTTCCTGGATTCCTACTGTGGGATACCTCTGTTGTCTGGGATCCACAAATCCCAGACAACAGAGGTATCCCACAGTAGGAATCCAGGCAATGACTCCCCCCAACCCCCCAAATCCTGCACAGAATCCATGCAGAAGGTACCCAGCACCAGTGGGACTGTGCTAAAAGGGTGGGACAGGTGATCCTGTAGCCAATATGCAGGCATGGGGCTTCTGGCAGATCCCTAAGATCCAAGTCAACCTTGGGGTTCTTTTGGGGTTTCAGGGCTTTCTGCTTCTTCAGTAGAAGGGAGGAAATTTTAGGATACTGTCTGTGGAAGGAACTTCATAAAGTTTTCTTCTCTCCAGGGCCTCCCCCTTCACTTCCTGTAATCCTCTTGAGAAGTGCTGAACAGCTGCTGTTCTCATTAATTTTGGGGGGAGCTGCAGGTGCTCAGCATCTCTCAGAATGTGACTCACAGAGCTCAATGAGAGTTAAAGACACTCAGCACCTCACAGCTGGTGCTTAGGTGGATCAGACCCTGGGAGAGCTGCACAGAAAATCTGGGGCAAACACTGTGATGCATCATGTACTTATGTGAAAGAAACCAACATTGGGCTTTTCCAAAAAAATATTCCAGGGATGCTGGAGTATCACCAAGCCAGTATCACCCTCCTTCTGGTGTAAAAAACATCTCCTATGTATGAATGTGAAGAGAGTTGATTGTGTTCTTCAGAAGGAGGAAACACACAATACTACAAATAAACATATATGTCTGAGAGATTATGTTCATAAAGCTTTATGCACTATCTATGAAGAGTGCCAAAAGTTGCTCTTTCTGAGTTTGGAAAGGGTGTGTGTTTTTTCTGTTGTCTTAACTTGCTTTTCCCTTGTTACACTCAAAAAACCTCACGAGCCAAAAAAAGAAAAAAAATTAGAAGGGTGTGTGAAATTCAACCCAAAAAATAATAATAAAAGTCATTCATGGTTCAAGTGCTCAGCCTAAGCTATATTTATCATAAAACAGTTGACATTTTTTCCAAAAAGGCCAAATGCGTCAATTAATCTGCACAAGGGCAGGTCTGAATTATACCCTGGCCATTTACAGTATGCAGGCTTTTATGAGACTTTTTACTCTCTTGTTCAATAAAACAATAAGTGGTTATACAGCAGCCAAAGGAGATGATTCATAAGCTTCCAAGGGATGCCAAGTACCGTCTTAAGGAAATACACTCATTGATATGTAATGCAAACCTTTTGTGCTTTCTGTGGTATTTCAAGGATTAACAGAATTTCCAAAGACAAGAGATGAATAAGATACAATAGCAAATGCTGCTGATGCTGGATTTGGCCCAGTGGTGACCATATGCAACCCTATACTTCTAAAGGTTTATTACAAGTGATTCCTCATGCAGTGGTAAATGAAATCAAATGCCACCTGTTACATTATCAGTTGATTAATTCCATACTGATTGTTTGATTCCTTTTTTGGCTGCAACATGAAAAAGGGAGTTGGTTGCAGCTGCTAAATTCTGGAGGAATAAAAGCACATGAATCGACTAGTGTACATTTAGCCCAGTGTTGAGTGAGGAAGAGGCACCTGTATTTTGGGTTGAAATCAGGAGCGGTCCTGGGCAATTGGGTTTTAAGTGGCTCCTTGTGTCTAAAGGTAGCTAGTAAATAAATAGGAGGGGGAAGAGCATCCCAGCCAAGTTTTCTGCCCCAGATGACTAGATTAACAGCATGGGAGCTGTTAGAAAATCAGGCAAACTGTGTATCTGTAGAGACCCAGAGGACTATGACTAAAGTCAGGAAAACCCGGAATATTCTTGGGGCTTGATATAACAATGGCTCTGTCAAATCCGAAAGGTTTCTGGACGTTACCAAAATATTTCCTCTGACAAATAATGGCTTCTGGTATTCAAGCTGCAGCTGAGGGCATCCCCAGTATTATGCAGCTGCGGGGACAAACATTACAGCAAATAACAATCCTTAATTTATTAAATAATAAATCCTTAATTTATTAAAATGAGCAGATGCCATTTTTGTCATGATTCCTATTTACAGCCGAGAGGCTGTAGAAAAAGAAAATAGGAATCATGACAAAAATGGCATCTGCTCATTTTAAAGAGCAAGAAAAGTAAACATGAAGTTAAACAATAAAACAAACAAAACAGAATGAAAAATCATAGCTCAGCACTATGCAACATATTGTATATATTGAGTTGGCTTGATTTTTAATATATATAACAAAAAAGATTTTATCCCAAGTTTTAGGCGATACATTCATCTGAAAATGAAAACCAGCAGCTTTTTCTCATCCTGAAAGTAACCAACTAGGGACAAACCAACCCCATGCCAGACACAGACAGCAGTCCTCATTATGTCCCTCCCTCCCCAGAGCTTGGGTAACTAAATTAAGTATTTTACAGCCTGGGAGACTGACACTCAGAGGTGACGGGCTAGACTAGTACCTTGCAATCTGCCCTAACTAAGGGGCAATGGGTAGCTGCTGCCTCAAGAGCAGGATAGGGACCAAACTGGGATTCAGATTCACAATTCTGTCCTTATTCCCCCCTCTGTGGTGGCTCAGTTGGGCTGGCTAATGCATTGGAGGAGCAGGAAGGGGAGAAGGAGCCCAGTGGCAAATGCTCTCCTGCAGCATATATCTGTGCAGAGGAATAAGGAGGCATCCTATACCTGCTTACACAGAAATGTTCAGGAGCTCTCAGTTGAGGCCTATGTGATTTGCCCAAATCCACAGAAGGCATCATCAGTGTCAGAGAGAGAGTTAAGAACTCAGGAGTTCCTGGCTCTGAGTCCTGTGTTCAGGCCATGAGAGCATGCCTCTTTCTGCTGATCTTTTAGAACAGGGGTGGGCAAACCTTTTGGCCCAAGGGCCACATCTGGGTATGGAAATTTTATGGCGGGCCATGAATGCTCACGAAATTGGGCTTGGGGTGCAGGAGGGGGTGAGGGCTCTGGCTGGGGGTGCGGGCTCTGGAGTTGGGCCAGAAATTAGGAGTGCAGGGTGCGGGAGGGGGCTCTGGGCTGGGGCAGGGGGTTGGGGCATGGGAGGGGGTTAGGGGTGCAGACTCTGGGCGGCGCTTACCTCAAGAAGCTCTTGGAAGCAGCGGCATGTCCCCTCTCTGGCTCCTATGTGGAGGTGCGGCCAGGCGGCTCTGCACGCTGCCCCGTCCACAGGCGCCACCCCTGCAGCTTCCATTAGCCGCAGTTCCTGGCCAATGGGAGCTGCAGGGGTGGCGCTTGCGGCGGGGGCAGCACGCGGAGCCCTCTGGCTACCCCTAAATGTAGGAACCGGAGGGGAGACATGCTGCTGCTTCTGGGAGCCTTGGCACATGCACTCGGCGTGGCCTCCAACACCACTCCCCAGCTGGAGCGCGGGAGTAGGGCAAGCCCCAGACCCTGCTCCCCAGTGGGAGCTCAAGGGCCAGATTAAACAGGCTTGAGGGCCGGATGTGGCCCCCAGGCTGTAGTTTGCCCACCCCTGTTTTAGAAGCATTCATGCCAGCTAGAATGAGCTCAGATGCACAGGACTATGAATCTTTAACAGGTGTAGATTCTATATGTTTCCAAGTAGCACTACAAAATACCCACCTTTGGGAGAGCTGACCAAACAGGAAACTGAGTAACAAAAACAAAAGAACTACCCCCAAAGAGAGATTCAGAGATTCCAAGGCCAAAAGGGACCATTGTAATATCTAGTCTGACCTCCTGTATCACACAGACCATAGAAGTTCCCTAAAATAATTACTAGAGCATGGCTTTTAGAAAAACATTCCATCTGGACGTAATAGTTGCCAGTGAGGAAGAATCCCCCACAACCCTTGGTAAATTGTTCCAATGGTTAATTACACTCACGGTTAAAAATTTACGCTTTATTTCCCATCTGAATTTGTCTAGCTTCAGCTTCCAGCCTTTGGATAGTGGTATATTGAAGAGCCAATTATTATTTCTTCCCTATGTAGGTACTTCTAGAGTGATTCGTAGCTAGTCCTCCCTAACCTTCTCTTTGTAAAGCTAAATAGATTGACTTCCTTGACTCTATCACTATAAGGCAGGTTTTCTAATTGTTTAATCATTCTCGTGGCTCTTTCCAAATCGTCTCCAATTTTTCAACATCCTTCTTGAACTGTGAGCACCAGAACTGGACACAGTCTCCCAGCCCTGGTCTCACTAGTGCCAAATACAGAGATAAAATAACCTCTCTACTGCTGCTCGAGATTTCCCTGTTTACGCATCTGTAATGAGGTGGTGTGGTCCCCTGCCGCCCCGGAGAGGGACGAGCTCCTCCAGACACCTGAGTGGGCGGGGCCAGAGAGCTCCGAGCCACCTTTCAGTGGGTCAGGCGCAGGACAGGAAGTAGAAAAGCATGGAGACAGAGCTCACTTGGGTGCAGCTGCTGGAGAGGCCAGATGCCTCTGGTCTAGCTCCTGGCTGGGAGACCCCAGCAGCTGGCGGCGGACCTGAAGACTGGCCCACCTGACCAACGCCTGACACTGACCAGAGCCCGGAGAAGCTGCCAAACCCGCCTCTCGCCAGTTACCCAGAGGACCCCTTGGTGCTTGACACCCCCCCCCCCCGAGGACACTTTCCTGACACAGGTCCCTCTAGACGGGGAGTTAGGGGCTGGCCCAGGGGCAGCTGACCCTAGTCTGGCTGCAGCACTGCCAGAGCCTATGTCAGTGTGATGCGGCCAGGATCCCCATTGACTCAGCAGTAGGCCTTTTGCCGCTGCTAGGCCCTTGGGCTGGGACGCAGTGGAGTGGGAGGGCCTGCATCCCCCCTGTCACCCAACTTGTGGGTAGCAGTCTCCCCCTCTCCCAGGCCCCTCTGAGCCAAGGGCCTGGGCTGGTTGTTTACCTGTCTGAGCTCAGCCCTGCCTGAGGGCTTGAGCTACTGACTCCTTCCTGCCCAACGCTGACTCAGGGCCTGGGCCTGTTACTTATAAACTGCTGCTCAGCCCTGCCTAAGGGCCTGAGCCTTAATCTCATTGCTGCCCTGCCCTGACCTAGGGCCTGGGCTTGGTAATTGTAGAACTGTTGCTCAGCCCTGCCTGAGGGCCTGAGCCACTGCCCACTGGCACTCACCGCCCACGATTGGGCACGAATAACTGTTTTGTGGAATCTCTCTGGTCACCCGTGTGAGAGACTCCCGCGACCGGACTGATTCCATGCCAGCAACGGTGAGGACATAACTAGGCAGTGTGGTCCCCTGCCGCCCCTGAGAGGGATGAGCCCGGCTAAGCCCCTCTACAGCATCCCAGGATTGCATTAGCCCTTTTGGCCTCAGGTCACACTGGGAGCTCATGTTTAGTTGATTATCCAGCATGACTCCCGAATCTTTTTCAGCATCCTCTTACCAGGCTACAATCCCCCATCTTGTAAGTATGGCCTATAGTCTTTATTCCTAAAGGTATGCATTTACATTTAGTTGTATTAAAACTCATATTGCACCCATCATACCAAGCAATCCAGATCTCTCTGTATCAGTGATTTGTTCTTTTTCATTATTTACCACTCCCGCAATCTTTGTGTCCTCTGCAAATATTATCAATAGTGATGTTATGTTCTCCTCTAGGTCATTGATTAAAATGTTAAACAGTGTGAGGCCAAGAACAGATTCCCCATGGGACTCCACTAGAAAAGCATCTCTCAATGATGATTCCCCTTTATAATTACATTTTGAGACCTATCAGTTAGCCAGCTTTTAATCTATTTAATGTCTGCTATGCTAATTTTATATCATTCTAGTTTTTTTTATCAAAATGTTGTGTTGTACCAAGTCAAATGCCTTACAGAAGCTGAGTATATTACATCGACATTATTACTTCTATCAACCAAATTTATAATTTCTTCAAAAAAAGATACCAAGTTAGTTTGACAGGATCTATTTTTCATAAACCCATGCTGAAACCTTGGCTTTCAGTATATTACCCTCCTTTAATTCTTTATTAATCAAGCCTCATATTGGCCACTCCATTATCTTGCCTGGGATCAAAGTCAGATTAACAGGCCTGTATTTACCCAGTCATTCCATTTATCATTTTTAAAAACTGGCACAACATTAGCTTTCTTCCAGTCTTCTGAAACTTCCCCAGTGTTCTAAAACTTATTGAAAACCAACATTAATGGTCCAGTGAGCTCCCCACCCTGCTCTTTTAAAACTCTTGGATGCAAGTTACCTGGGCCTGCTGATTTAAAAATTTCTACCTTTAGTAGCTGCTGTTCAACATCCTCCTGAGATGCTAATGGAATGGAAAGAGTGTTATCATTATATGATATGATTACAGCATCTGTTTTTTCCCCAAATACAGATCAGAAATGTTTATAAGCTCTAATCCTATATACAATAAAATCTAGTGAGGTGATCAGACACACAAGATCCTGTCACAATTCATATGTGCTGCAATTCCTCTGAAGAGCTGAGTGGCTAAGATTGCATCATTTGTGACAGATGCGGTATTATAACTCTGAAAGCAATGAGGCCAAGGGAGTCACAAACTCCCTTTATGTGAAAGTCAAAAGGGGAGCCAGTGACCCTGAAAAAGTCTTGTATTAGTTCATTATCAAGCAGCCAGGAAAATACCTGGAAGACTTGTCTAGTGCTAAATGATAAATGGTACTATACATTGCTAGAAAATTCTCTGAAAGGAATCTAAACTTTATTTGGACTATTTCTTGTAGAGGCAGACTGCCTACGATTTTCATTCATACACCTTTGAGTCTATTCCAATAAGTCTAACTGACCCATACAGACCAAGGGTCAGATTCACAAAAGGACTTAGGTGTTTAGCTGCCACCTTAGGCACCTAAATCCCAGAATCAGGCCACTCAGGTATTCACAAAACCCCTGCTCAGTTGCCCCCAACTCCCTTTGGGTCCTAAACTTGCTCAGCACCTAATTTTTTGCAGTAAAAGTTCCCTAGGTATCTATGTTTCTGACTCTGAGACCTGGTCTACACTGGGGGGGGATTGATCTAAGATACACAACTTCAGCTATGAGAATAGCGTAGCTGAAGTTGACGTATCTTAGATCGACTTAGAATCACTTACTTTGTGTCCTCACGGCGCGGGATCGACGGCCGCCGCCGCTCCCCCGTCGACTCCGCTTCCGCCTCTTGCCGTGGTGGAGTTCCGGAGTCAACAGCAGAGCGATCGGGATCGATTTATCGCATCTACACTAGACGCGATAAATCGATCCCCGATAGATCGATCACTACCCGCCGATCCGGCGGGTAGTGTAGATGTGGCCTGAGCATGTGCATTGCAGCCCCTAACTCAGGCTTTGAGAATCCCAGTGATTTTCTAGGCACCAAAAGCCAGGCATAGTGACACTCAGCTTCACTAAGTCTAAGTTCCTTTGTGAATCTAGCCCCAAGTGCCTAATTCTTCCCTCACTTATACTTAGTGTTCATCCAGAGTAACTTCTAGAGGTGGTCAGGTTTTTTTTCATCAAAGTATTTTTTCAATGAAAAATGGCTTTTTGTCCAAAATGAAAATGTTTGCAGGAATTATTCATTTTGGTCAAAATTTTCTGATTTGTTTTTATGGAAAAATTGGAAAAAAAATGTAAACATTTCACTTTTCAGTAAAATATTTTGCTTATGGTACACAAAAATTGGCTTTTGGAAAATGAAAATTTTAACTGAAAACCATAAATTGTAACTAAAACAGCCTGGAAAAACTGAAAACATTTCAGTTTTTGGTTTCAGTTTTTGGTCCAAAAATGAAAAAATGTCATGGACATTTTGAAAAACAAAACAAAACCAAAAAGCCCCAACCAACCAAAAAAACATATTAAAAGATGAAATTCCGATGAATGATATTAGGCATTATTTAGCCTGCTCTGTAACTTCACTGAAGCCAATGGATTACAAAGGAATTAGTCCTAAATGTGTAAACAAGTGTGTTTTTCCAAATTAAGGATGCTAGCTGCAAAGATTTGGGGAAATGATGATGTTTTAGAAAGTAAGCAACAAGTGACTTAAGTTTTAAAATAAGAAATATTTTTAACAAGGCTAAAACACATTTAGTAATTATTTATTAAGGGAGACTTTTAATAATTATTGATAGACAAGTCCCTGTAGCCCTTGAGTTTACATGGTGTTCAGAACAGCATTCCAATCTGTAATTTAGCCCTTACGTTTAAGGGCTGAGTCCCTGACTAACAGGGATCCAGATTACATGTAAAATATTTGCAGTTCATAGGTATCTGTACCAATTCTAATCACAACAAGCTAAATTCAACCCTCAGAGATACTTCCACAACTCTCACTGAAGTCAATATATGTATCTTGTCATTTATCCCTCAGTTATTTCCTCAGTGATGGATGTTACACAGAAAAGCAAACAAAAAATTGCACCCATCTGATGTTATATTTCTTCTCAATGACACCTCTTAAAGTATTGTTACAATTTTTGCTAACAAGTGCATAGATTCATACAGATAATCTGTTCATCACCTCACAATAAAACAGTATTTGCTTTAGACTGTGGCCCTAAGTGTTAAGTCTAATTTTGTCTTGGACATATCCAGTGACAGTATTATGAAACCACAATGGCTTCCTTGAGTATATTACACCTTTAAGAACTATTTTCTAATGCTTATTTTGAGTTTTACCCTTTTGAAATTACTGCTCCTTATTTTCTTCCTTTTTGAATAATGCTTCCTTCTAATTTTTTAACATCTGTACCATCTATCAACCACAACTGCATCACCTATTGTCACCTCTTTTCCAAGTTGGAAAGTATCTATATAGTTTCTCCTTATAGGACATGCCCTCTAACCTTATTATCCATTTCTCTTTTATGCTGCTGTGACTTTATCCCTATCTCTTCTATAGTGAGGGATCCAGAACTAAACAAAGTACTAGCGTTATGTTCTTGCAGCCAGTGGGACTACTTGGGTGATCAAGTGCTTCCCAACATGACCAAGGGTTCCGCCATTGAGTCCTTAAGATTTCCTCTACCTAGGAATAGCATGAGTGCACTTCCATAGAGGCCAGCTCCAGTGTTGGCAAAAGTCAAGGTTCACTTTGGCCCCAATCGTGGTCCCCGTGTAGTTCATTGCAGTTTTGTCAATATCTTCGGTGGGAGCAGGCGTGGGCCTTCTAGCTCCAAATTATTTTGTTTCCCCACAGCCTGTTTCTCTTCCCCAAATGACACATTCTCTTTACATTATTTTGTTGTAAATATAAGAAAAGGCTCCCTGTTGACATGAGTAGCACAATTCTGAACAGAGAGTGCTGCTAGTCTTGTTTATTTGGCTTTATTGTTTGTGTTCAGTTGTACTGCTACTCCCCAGAACTTGTCTGTGTATTATTTCTTGACTCATTTTGCCTGAACTCTGGAGGAGGGTCATTGGTCAAATGCGGCCCACAGGTGTCAGTAATTTCCCTTGCGGTTTCCCTCATATACTTTCTTCTTTAATACGGAGTTGTGACCCACCGAGATGGGCCGCCAGGGCCAAAATGGTACATTATATGCTGTGACGAATAGCCTGTCTCACTGACAGCTGCTCCTTACTCCATTTTATGCACATTAGAAATATTTTCCAAAACTATGAACAGGGAAAGACTTAAATTGTGGTTGGTGAGGAGTCTCAAAAATGCTAACAGCATCAGGCAACTAGCAGTTGGTTCCAGTTGTAGGCAATGGCAGAGACAGCTCAGTACTATGACCCGCAGAAGTTGATCCCCTTATTGGATGTGCAGTTTCCTCCTTTTTAATCAGCCATGTTTTAAGTGATTTCGTGTTAGCCCCTGAATATAGCTGCTTTGTTTTGGGACTTCACTCAGGCACTACTCAGTTAGACCAGCATAGCACTATAGAATTACAAAACACACACAATACTTCTCTGGCAAACTGAATCATTTAGCTGACCTCTTGGTTTTATATAGTCACTGCATTCTTTGTAGAATAGTCAAGAATGTGGCAGAATGAAGAAAGGGAACAGACTACACCTGATCTGTTGATTACACTGGAAAACAACTGCTTTTTATGTTTTGCTTAGGTAACTCCCTGGGTTCCTCTCATACGCAGAGAGTCTGACAAGGAAAGGACTACAAATAAGATGGCAGCTGCTGGCCCTGTGATATCAAGGCATGATGGGACTAGTGTCAGAGGCTGCAAAAATAAAGAATCATGGGCTCAGTGACATCTGGCCTCCCTTTCCCTTTGTGAAAAAGAACATATGGAACTCATGAGGGAGGAGGGACAAAAGAAGAACAGAGTCAATTAGGAGACTCTGGGAGTCTGCCCCAAAGGAGTGGCAGCTGGCTGGACCTATCAGGCCTCCCTAGATAAAGAAGGGATGAGAAGTCCTCATGCACAGAGACAGAACAAGAGGTCAGTTAGGGGTGCTGGAACAATTTGTATAATGGGGGTTCTGAGAGCCACTGAACCAAACTGTAAACCCTGTATATGATGGAAACCACTTCAAACAAGGGGGTGCAGCAGCACCCTTACTTCCAGCACCTATGGGGTTAATAACCTTCATGAGAGAAGGAGGGAAATGGCCAGGCTGGCTGCAGAAAGAGTGGGGAAAGCAGACAGCAGAGCCTTACCCTGGCACACATAATTCCTCAGAGGAGACGCTGGTTGCTAAGCCATTTCCCAGCCAGGGTAGAAAGGAGCCAGAGCCTGCTGCACAAGGGACCTTTGACTGGCCCCAGCTCCCAAGTGCCGGCAGAAAGAGAGGGACTTCAAGCAACCAAGACGAACAGAGGACTGTACCCCTCCTGAGCTGCAGAGAACAAACTGTGAGTTATCAGGGGACTGTCCCATATACAATAGTTAGATAATATAAAGTGGTATTCAATGGCTATTCTTTTTTAGCTCAGCCTCACTGCCCCCAAAAAATGTTGTCTAGGTCCCTGAACTGTCAGTAGCTAATATAAAACCCACGCAGATGCTGGGGCAGCACAATACGTGGTCTATATAAATGACCCACTTTTCCATTTGAATGAGGTGCACACATTGTGGATACCCATATTCTTGTTTGGAAGAGATTCCAGGTGTAAGCAAACTGTAGATTTATGAAACAACAGATTAAGGCTGTGTCTATACTAACATGTTTTTCAGGGCCCCATTGTTGCCACCACCACCATTGCACTAGATAGATCCACTAGTGGCAGCCCTGGTGGGAATGCCATAGACCGATACAACAGAGCCCAGGCCTTTTTATCATTTTGTTGTCTAACCCTGCTCAAAGCAGTTCTAAACAACGTGGTGGTAGAAATGCCCATGCCCTGTCTACTTTAGGGCTCCCATCTTTACTACCGCTGCTGGAGCTGCATTAGTGGTAGTGCAAGAAGGGGGTTTCTTAAAACATGCTAGTATAGACAAGGCTTCTAAGGCATCATATTTCTTTGTAACAATAAAAATAATGACACTGGACAGTGTGTTGAAATGTGATAGTCCCTGGTCTGTTACAGCAGTTCTAAGGAGTAAAACAAATCTTAAAAGTTCCTGCAACAGTTATATATTAGATTTGCCTCAGCTAATATAACACTGGAATTTGCTCTACTGGTAAACATTTAGGGACAGAAATAAAGGTGTAGGGCTAAATACATTGCTGTTGTAACTCTACTGGAGTCAGTGGACTCGTGTTAGCAGAAAATTTTGCCTAGGGTTGGTTTGTTTTATGATTCTCACTGGCTTTTGTAAGGCAGTTAAGGAGGAGCCCAGTGCTTTGTTCTGAAGGATGGAGGGGGTGGTGCTGAGCATATTTAGTGGGGTTTTCCGAGCACACTTAGTGGGGTTGTTTCCCTGACATTATTTTCAAGAACCTGATTTTCATATTAGATGAGGCAAAGTCAGAGGCCTGATTCAGAAGGGATGAAAATTATGGGATAAGTTGATAATTTACATGATAGGAGAGTGGGGTGGGTTTGTAGTAGTAAAAGCAATCAGCAGGAGGATGTGAGAGGTATGTGCCAGGCTGCTTTACCTTACGCTTTCTTACTCCACCCCACGTTGGCTGATTTTTCCTTCTACAAACCTGCCCTTCAGCTCCTGTGGCATGTAAATTACACCAATTTACACTCACATGGACTCCCCCCATCCCTTTGCTAGCATGTAATTTATACCACCACCATGTAACTCACACCACCTCTCTACTGGGCCCATGGACTCTGCTGTGGAGCGGGTACAGCGTAGAAGGCCAGACAAGCTATTTACATGGCCACCAAAGATGAGTGAAATTAAAAAAAAATTCTCTGAAGAATGTAAATTAGCTGCCACAGCTGCAGAGTACAGGAAACCTGTGGAGCTTTTGGCGGCCAACATCCCCAGCAACTGTTTATTACTGAACTGAGCCCTTTAATAGCCTATTGTTCACAGTGCACCAGTTATTAGGTAGATATGGGCTTCTGTGAATTATAGCACACACATGTTCAGTGTATATACAAAGACGCAAACAGAAATAAGTAAACAGATAATGATGTACATATGGTAGAGAAATCAAATCTATCTAATTTCATAAGGACCATGCAGAATATAAAATGGACATAAAAGAAACTGAGCCTATTAGGATACCACATCTGATTTTTATAATTAATTCTGGGGGCAAGAGGGAATGTATATGGGTATCTGAGAAAGTGCTGTAGGATCTGAAAGGATTGAAAATACATGCCTTAATGCTTCCCTTGCTGAGGGAAGCAGTGTAGTCTAGTGGTGAGAGCACTGGAGTTAGACTCAGGGGAACTGGGTTCTACCTCTGCTCTGACATGCTGCATGACTTTGGGCAAGTCACTTCAGTTCTTTGTGTCTCTGTTTTCCCTCTCATCCTCTGTGTGTTTTGCCTATAGACCAGCTCACAGAGTATAAGTTCTTCAGGGCAGAGACTGTCTCTTACTACAGTGTCTAGCACAAAGTGGGGCCCTGCTCTAGCACTACTCTCAGGCAAACACAAAAACTTGCCGTAGTGTAAATCAGCAGTGTAATTCTGTTGAAGCCAATGGGGTTACATGGGTGGAAGCATGGGAGTCAAGTATTATAGGCCTGCCTGTGCTCCGCTTCTTCCCATCCCTGCTCTGCCCCTTCCCCGAGGCCGCTCCGCTATATATATATATATATATATTTTTCAGCTATATTTTCTGTAGAAAAATGTGCAGAGTGAGAAAAGTGTGTGTGCTAGTTTTTGTTTTCTCCTGTCCTACAACTGAAAAGGGCCGAAACGATCATGCTCAAATTTTATAAAAAGAAAAAAGTAATTGCCTTCAGGCAGCAATCAAGAATGGACAATTTCAGCCACAAATGTGACTTTCAGTAGGTTGTGAGTGTGTGAAAGCAGGCGATTATAATGGAAAATGTTTATAAATTTTAACTATCGCAGCCACTGCTATAATAACTTTATGAAACCATTATACCTGGAAGATCAAAGTGTAATGCACAGTTGAAAATATATTGTCCTTTAAAACAAACTTGTAAGACGTAAACCTGAGCATTTAGTGAAATGAAGGAAAAAATTAAAATAACACAAAAAATATAATTAAGATAATAAATGAAAGTCTTTTCTTTTCATAATTTCCACAAGTACTTTAAATATCTGCTGGAAATGATTATATCAGCAAAGGCTGGACTATATTAAAATAATGAAGAGTGAAGTTTTCACTGTGTTCCCATTTAATCATCACCTCACAACTTTACATTTAGGATATCCTCTTCCAGTATCACATTAAGAATGTTTAAAGGAAACAGGAAGGTCCACAAGTGACATAGTTTCCTCAGAAGAACAGTGGCTATCAGCCTAATGGAGTCTGAATTTTTCAGACAAAGAGCAGCAGCAGCTTACCCGTGGCCAGATTTATCAATGCTCACACAATACAACTCTTTCCTCTTATTAGCAGAGTTAGCTTAAATGATGGGTGGTGCTTTTTGTATCATGTTCATGAAAAAAAGATTCTCCCACATGCTTTGACCAGTTCTATAAATAGTCTGGCATACTGTAAAGCCAAAACAAAGTCCATTTAGTGCTTTAAAAAAAGGACAGTAAAAAAATAGAAACAAAGGCCAGCCAAAACATTAGAAACTGTATTTGACCCTTTGCATCTCAACTCTGGTTCAAAGCCCAGATTTGAAGCTAACTGCTGAAGTCATTAAGCTGACCGTATATGGCAAGTTTCTGGATGTCATTTCTGTAGCAAGAAGTTGCACATTACTAGATAGTGTGGAGGGAAGGGAAGAGCAATAGGAGAGAACCAGACCACCTTGACTGCTGCATATGAAAAGTGCAAGATTTCCAGAAGGCTGGGGGAAAGGAAATAAAATGGGTGAAAATAGGAGATGAATTATTAAATGAAATCCTTTCATCAAACTGGCTGATGTTAAAATTCACATATTGAAGGTCATGAACATTACAATATTCAAGTAAGGGGGGAAATAACCATCCCATATAGGAGCAAACCTAGTGGGAAAATCTAGAATATTGCCTTAAAAGAGTTCGAAATGTTAGACATGTATTGTTTCAGACAAACTTGCTTAAATATCACATGCATAAAATCAGTTTCATATGTCTGCTCATTTAGACATAGATGAGGATACATATTGGAGAAAAACATGAGGAGGGGCGTCATCTTCAATAGCCTCTATGTTTGGCTATAGATAAAAAGCAGACAGTAAATTAAGTCGGATGTTCATGTACTTTTGCATACACAGAGAGCTATGTTATGACCTCTAGATCACCCCGTTTGAGCTCTGTAGCCTTTATGTACAACTTTAAATTGACTTTTCTTCAGCGCTATCAGTATGTTTGTATTACATTCATGGGACTCCCTCTGGTGTATAACTTAACACATGAAAATTCTTGGTTTATTCTTCACCGAAGGCTCTCTGTAGCATGGTGGATATGGTGGCTGCTTTTGTGACTGCACAGAAGGCGGCATATGTGTTGCTTGTGTTTCCATTAACAATAAAAAGTAATGCTGGGCCAGATCACCCCCTCCTACAGTAAAACCCACAAACAGGGGTGGAGGGACAGGGATCTTCACAAGCTTCGTCTTGTGATGTTTGTCTACTATTGCTCCAAGGGTGTAAAAGGGCATTCTGGAGTGAACCCTGGAGCTCACCCACAAATGTGTGGAGGTGTTGTGTCCCCTGGCAGCCCCCTTTAAAAGTGAGTCTTAACGCAGAGTGGGCTCTGTGGAAGAGGAAATACAGCCACAGATGCAGGACCAGAGAATGATACACATTTTTCCTGTTCACCATTATGGGGCCACCCAGTGCCTGCCCCCCTCTCTCCCACATGCAGATCCTGACCCCACAGAAACCTCACTGTGAAGTCCTAGAAAGCTGGAAGAGAAGAAGTCATAAAGATGGATGATCCCCTGACTTCTTTGTGGGAGGGGTAAGATCTGCATCTGAGGTTTCTCCTCCTCATGCAGGTCAGAGGTGCTATCTGGTCCTGGCCTAATAGCTGATTTTCTCAGTGAGACAGGACTTATTTTTGTAAAACATAAACATGTAGTGAAAGTTAATGTGGCCTCCAACTAGGTTTAGCAACCCACACATGGGTGTTCTGAGAGTTGTAATTGTATCTTGTTTAACTTGGTCATTTAAATGGCTGATCATTGTCTAAGTGTATAATATTCTCACTTTACTTGTTAACTTAATATACAATGTCTCGCCTGAGACCAGGGGCAGAGACACAGCTTTGGTGACTAATGTGCAAGGGAGGAGTCCAGGAGAAAGATCCAGCCAATGAGAGTGAACATACTGGGACTGTTTAATTTAAAGAGAAGATGTGATAAAGGTATACAGAATAATTAGGCTTGGAAGGATTCAATTTTTATTGGTAAATGTCGGTAAACATCAATTTCAACATACACACACAAACCGACAAACAAATATTTCCATCAGTCATAATCAAAATTGATAGATAAGCAAAGTAAGAAAAATGCTGAATGAGATCTTATCAGAGTTTGATTTGAGGATATTTACTTTGTATATTTTGACATGTGATGTTGACAATTTGTGTTTTAACAGTGATAAAGCTTTAACTTTTTGAATTTCAGTGGCTTCTGTCATTAAATAATTGTTGTCTCAACCTTCTATTGTGTGACCTTCCCCATAATTGCACACAACTATGAAAATTTAAATCAATCAAAATCTAAAAAAATGCTTACAGATAAACATTATCCGTTGAAATGACAGATAAATAAATAATAAAAAATTAATTCTCCCAAGCCTACTTATATTTTATATCTGCCTGCTATTTAAAAATGAAATTCAGTGTAAAACCTTATAAAAAAACATGTTTCAGAACCCCTTATTAATCTGACAGCTCAAAACTAATTTTCTTGAAACCACTAAAAAAGCACATCTACTACCTTAGGACGACGTCCCTGCCAAATCTAGAGTTTTTACCATCTCCCACTTAGACAATGTTGCTGTCCTAAAAAAAGTGATAAATAATTTTTGTAATGCTGAAAGAGTTGTTTCACTCTTCGTTTTTGAAAAAAGGCTTAACTAATTTTGCTTAGACTTTTCAAAGCAATTCATTCCTTAACTGAGAGAGCCTGCCAAATTTTAGCCCAAAAGGTAACAGTTTGACAAAGTTATATCTGAAAAATAGCCTTTAGAATGAAAACTCTTGTGTAACCTTGTCTAGACACTTTGCTATGTGCTGCACTTCTAATCAGAATGGCTGCTCTAAAGAAGAGCAGATAATTACATATTTTACCTTGTAGACATCCTCTCAGATGTAAATACAATGCAAATAAACATAATATACTTTTATTTTCAATTATTAGAGATAACCATGCACAGCTTATCCAGTTTCACTTTATTTTTGGCCTGCCAAAGTTTTGCAGTCATCCCTAATTCATTAAAAGGAAAACATTTATTAAATTGTGGTCCCATGCCCTTTCTCTCTTTCTGAAAATGATTCAGGTCAGAAGAGAGACCATTTTGCTTCTGTGTGATTGATGTTTTCTCAAAATTATGACAATGTCAACAATTTTGGTTGCTAAACATAATTTAGTTATTTTTCAGTGTATGCAGGAGAATAGCTCTGTTATAGACAGGCCATGTAATTTAGAGTACCACACCCAAGACTGAGATACAGGAGATTTTAAATTTTAAACTGACCTCTGCAACTGACTTACTATTTGATAATCTTAGGCAAGTCACTTAATTTCTATAGCTTTTTTCAATAAATTCCCATCAGTGGTAGCACAGGTTTAGTTCTACTGGGGTTAGTGGCATTGGGAGCCCTAGCACAAACAATGCTATTTTAGGCATTGTGGGTAAAATTTTCAAAAGTGCCTAAGTCCCATTTTAAAAAGAGACTTAGGCACTAGGGGGCAGATTTGTAAAGGTATTTAGGCACCTAGTGGGATTTTCAAAAGCTTCTGGGGTTCCTAAAACCCATGGAAATTGGGCTTTTGAAAATCCCAGTCGGCACCTAAATACCTTTAAAAATCTTACCCTTAGGCGCTTCAGTCACACTGACTTTTAATGAGTGCCTAAGTCACTTTTGAAACTTGGACTTAGGCTCTTAAGTCACATAGGCACTATTGTTACCTTGTTTCTAACTTTGCTTATAGCAGTTCTCATTGTCATGGCACTTAAAATGGTGATAGCAGCAGATGGCCCACCTCCACTAGGGCTTAGACTGTAAGCTCTTTGGGTCAGGGACCATCTCTTTGTTCTGTGTTTGTACAGCCCACGGCACAATGGGGTCTATGATCATAACTGGGGCTCTGAGGTGCTACTGCAGTATAAATAATTTGGGCTCCTAAAGCCGCTATCACTTGTGGCGGCAGTAACTGTGTTTGTGATGGTGGGAAATAGTTGCAAACATTCCCTAGCCTAGACTAAACGTACGTATCTCGGCTTTGCCAACTATAAAATAATAATACTCTCCTATTTGGAAGAGGTGCTGTGAGGATTATTAGTTCATGTCTCTTCAGCCCTTTGAAAATGCAAGGCGCTATGTAAGTGTTATTACTGAGGGGCTGACATCTGTGAAATAAAGAGTGTATTTTGAATTCTAATTTTAAACCACGGAGAACCAAGTAAGCAAAAGCTGACCATGTGTTAAAAACACTTGAAGTCCTTTCTCTTGTAACTGTTTATCTACATTTTAAAAACTATGTTTACATTGTAGTAACAGCTGTGTTTAAAGGGGACATGACAGGGCAGACTAATTTGTAAAGCTAAACTTGATTCTGAAGGAAACAAAGCTAATGTTTGAAAAAACACTTCAAAAGAGGGCAAAAATGATTAAAATAGACACAACCATTTGTTTAAACTATGACTTTCTCAAGAAAAACCAGCCTAATGTAAACTGGCCTATCCATGGTCCAAGCAGCTGTTCTGTGTAGCTCTTATACAAAACCCTCATTTCAGGGAGGGGGAAAACATGAAGACATAACAGGTCATTTCTCAATGAAGGAGCCAAACTAAGGACCTGATTAACAATGAAATGGCCATATGCAGGTGAGACTTTGTAAGGCCCTGAAAAAGAGGACACAACCCCTTTGACCTTTTTACCCTCAGCAAGGGCTTTAACATGGTTGCTGATCCAGTGTTAGCCACAGTTTGTTTTTATTTACACTTTACACATATTTACATTTACACAGTTACACAGCCCGTATTCAGCACTGGTTGAGCTAAACTGCAATGGCTCTTTTTCATACCGGAGGCATATTTTAGGGTTTTTCTACTGTTCCTCACCACAATATTGAAACACTTCCCAGGTAAGTTAAAGCTGCACCTCTCTAGGGAACTTCAGCAAGTTTTCTGCTCTTTCCCCCTCGTTGGGCATGGCAGTTCTGCTTGGGAAAATGCTTCGTCAAACAAGAAGGTCTTGCAACATGCCCTAATAGAGGTCAGATTAGATTAGCCTGACTGCCTCTGGAAGGTCATTCTAATGCCCTTCAATAGAGAATGTTTTATCTTCCTTCAATAGAATGTTTCGATAGAATGTTTGTTTTATCTTCCTTCAATAGAGAATATTTTATCACTTCCTTCACCTGGGGCTGTTTAAGCTGCATTGTAAACCAGGATTGCAGCTGGCTAGATGAACCAGATGGTGATGTGGTCACTGACTCAGGTGGGTCCTTAAGCTTCTTAAGATCAGGAGCAAAGGCTTGAACAGACAATAGAATAGAAGTGGACTGGGTACAATGACAATAGAAGTGGACTGGGGTACAATGGAGGAGTAGATCACAGAAGATGTGTGTTCATGGCAACCCATCCTATTTGCATCCACATTTAGTTCCAGTTAACAGTTACAGTAATCTAGTCTGGAGGTAATAAATGCATGTACCACAGTGTCCAGATCCTCATCCAGGAGGTAGGGGTGGAACTTCCTAGCAGTCTGGAGGTGGAAAAAGGCTGTGTTCACTGTGGATGTTGAGCATCTAAGCTTAGGGATGAGTCAAACAGGACCTAGAAGCCTTGCGCCACTTTGACAAATGGGAAAGGGGAAGGATCCATTTGATTGAAAGAGAAAAGAATTTTTTTCTCCTCCTAACCAGTATCACTTAGGTCTTGCCTCGTTTGAGCATGAGCCAGCTGCCCTCCAAGAGCTGACCTCTTGTAGAGGCCATCTCAGTGATGGTGCTGGTTTTAGATGTGGAAAGTGATACATACAGAGTGCTGTCATTGGCATATTGGTGGCAGTGATGCCTATGGCATCTCACCAACTTCCCAGTGGTCTTATGTTGATGTTGAAGAAGGGAGGCCAGATGGAGCTCTGTGGGACACTTTTGGTGTGGGCTTTTGAGGAGGAGGAGCAGTTACCCATCCCCATGGTCCTGTGGGTGGGTGGTTTACCTGCAAAGGCATTGTGAATAGATGCTTTTTCCATCCTACTTTCAAACATAGTGCATGCCTCATGTAAAGTCTAAATTCGTCTTCTTCCTGGGGTTTCATTTTTATTAACAAAGAAATGTATTAGCAAATTAACGATAAAATAACAAAGTGCATCTCAGACCTTCTTCCTCTAGGTTTAGCTGCTCCTAGAGTTCCCCTGGACTGCTCAGCTGGCACCTTGGGTCCTCCCTCTCTCTAGACAGCTACTCCCACTTCTTTTATATCAAGGAATGGGCTGACAAGCTGCCTGCTTTAGTGAATCAGCAGAACCTCCTTAACATTCCTAGCAATATTAACATTTGCTAACCGGGTGGGTGTTTCCGGCAAACACTGCTAGTCTGTTACAGGGATGTTAAAATGTAAAGGATTTAAAAGTGTGTGTAGTAAAATGGCTTTGACACTCCGTAACCTGGGTTACCTGAAGGGATAGCCCTGATCTTCATCTGGATCGTGATCATGAGTAAGGCTAAGATTTTGTCATGGTTATTTTGAGTAAAAGTCATGGACAGGTCACGGGCAATAAACAAAAATTCATGGAAGCCGTGACCTGTCTGTGACTTTTGCTGCTGCAGCTCCATGGGTTCCCCCACCACGATGGTGGCTGAGAGCTGCAAGGTTCTCTTGCCTCCCTCCCCCCGAGGAGGCTGTCGTCTGTCACTGGAACCCTGCCGGGGCCCCACTGGCTGCCAGCTCCAGTCCCGCAGACCCAGGGGCTGAAGCAGAAAATGTCACAGAGGTCTCTGGAAGTCACTGCTTCCATAAATGTAGTCTTAACCATGAGGCTGGACAGCTGATGATGTCCCCAAAGTCCACTTCTAGACTGAAGATCAGATCCAATGTGTGTCTAGCTGTGCGTATGGGTCCAGAGATGGCCTGTGTGAAACCGATGGTTTCCATGTGGAATCATGTATTCTTGGCATTCTATATGTAGAAGTTAAGGTCACTGAGGATAGTAAATCTGGGGGATTCCAACGCCACGCTGGGCAACAGCTCTGCGAGTTCCTCTAGGAAATCAACAGGGCCTTTGCGTGCAGCTCTACAGACCACTAAGAGTCCTCGATTCTTTTTGGCCTTTACATCACAGGTCCTGTGAATGCAGTTACAGGGTTTTGTTTTCTGGGGTGCCGTGTTGTCATTGTTACTAGGCTAACTGCACCTCTCACCCTCCTGGTCTCTTTGATTACATCCCTCTCAGGCCTGGAGCTATCACCTCTCTCTTGGGATGGAATGCTGTGATTCTCCTGCTGTCAGACCAGGCCCTGGCTTGCAGTCCCTGGTGCATCAACTGTGATCACCACAGAAAGTCTCACTTATGTCCAGACCATGCAAGTCTGTTCCTGCTGGGAGCAATGACGGGGTTTAATACAGGGACCAAACAGCCTTCTTCAAGCAAAGTGTTATTTATTTAGAACAAAAACATTTAAGAAAACACAGCTCTTCAAACAATAAACCAGTCTATGTGCATACCTGCCTCTCCTTAGGGCTTACTGTCCCCTGGATTTGGGAAGACCCAACTCCTTCAGAATCCCTCTGCAGAGTCTCTTCCTGTGTCCCTCAACAGCTTCTGACAATTGAATCCCTTTCTTCTCCTGAGAAGGATTTTTTAACTTTTTAGTATTTGTGTATTTTGATTTATTTATTTATGTGTTATTTTTTATCTCCAGGCTCCCAACTTTGACAAAACAAGACTTTCAACTTGTTGGAGACAGCTTCAAGGATCCTGTATCCTAACACCTTCCTCCATTTATTGTCTTTCAAATGTGTACCTGGATGTTTTTATCCGAGAAGCTATTCTGTTGCCTTCATGCACAGACCCAATTGAATTCAAGTAATATTATTGCCATATATCCCCCCAATATAAGTTTGATAAATACATTCATACAAGAAATTTCTGATAACCCACCATAATTATACAGGAAGTTTACCTGACTGACCAGATCACTTACAAGATTCATGCCATTATTCCATATCAGTATTCTTAGATTATTACATAACATCTCCGCACAGGTCATCTGCACCTGAGTTTAGAAAGGAACAGGATTGCTACTCTCCTGCGTCTTTTCTCCTTTTTGTCTCATTACAGGATCTTTTCTAGGTTTGTGTTGAATTGAGTGGCCCTTACGGGCTACACCTTGCACTTGAACTGAGAACATTTTCCTGAGAAATCAGTTCAAATAGCCAGACAGGATCAAACTTGGGGACTGGGAATGAAATAGAAGGTTTAGTATGTAACATTTCAAGAGTCTTTTAAAAGTGTCTGACTTCCAGAAGGACATCTTCAGCACCTGTGCAGACCTTTGATAACAAGAAGTGTACATGCTGAGTGACAAGTGCCTTTCAAGGGAGGTGCCCTGTTTTATCTATTTCCTCATTTGCGATTGTAGTATAACTGATACATGCTGTTTCCCTATGTCTGAATGTGGCTGCTCACTGGGATGGCAACAGGTTGTTTCCCCGTGCACAATGTGATTGCACAGCTACCTGAAAATGAAAAGGAATAGGATGGGTGCCAAAATCACCCCTTGCATAAGCAGTCATTGGAGTGATACCATGGCTCCAGTTGTACCACTATGTGAGTAAAATTTGCTGAATATAGAAAATAGCCAGTGGGCCTGATTCGCCACATCCTTGTACTTTGTGTCTCCATTTATGTCAGAGCAAAGAGTGTATAAAAGAGTGTCTTGGGTACATGAGTGAAAAGTTCTGATTCTGTCTTGGAAATCTGCATAGTCTTCCTCAGAATCATGTGACACTCTCAAGTATTAAAGTACATCAAACTATTGTATGGAGAAACATTTTTTCTCCCCAATTTGCATCACTGTGATCTATTACTGTTTGTATTGTAGTGCTCCCCAAAAGTCTCAACTGTGCGGATCGGCGCCTGTTGTGTTAATCCCTATACCTGAAAAGATGATCCCTGCCCCAAAGAAATAGGGCTTTATTCACATTTACACTAAGGCTCCTCTACACTGATCTGGCACTGTAAAGGTGCCTTAGAGTGTGGTCTATTCTACTTTAAGGCCCCTGTACTGTGTCAGAGTGCTGTAAGGGGGCCGTAGTGTAAATGAGAATCAGATATATACTGTATATTATATAACATACCTCTTAGGGGTGAAGTGCCGCTAAAGATGGGGAACAGGAACAGATGGACATCCATGTCATCTCTCTGTTTCTCCTTTCTAGCTACAGTGGGCCTAATTCTTCCCTAGCTTGAAGCTTCTCAAGCCATTTACACCTGTGCAAATTGGGTGTACAATACTATTTCACTCCATATGTAAATCAGTTAAAGATACTGTCTGTCATTGAATCCATGAATCACCTTTTCATTAATGTGCATCAAAATAATGTTGGACAAAAGGGCTTGTAACTGCATGTTACAACTAATAAAATCTAATAAAAACTCCATTGAAACAAACAAAAAAAGAATAATTTTCTATAAGTTAAACACCAAAAATACAAAATATGCCATTCTTGCCATGAGGAAAATTATTTGTGGAAGGACTGGTTAAACTTAAAGATTTCCCTCTGGGAGCACAGAAAGCAGGACTTTCCACTTCAATCTTTGCACAGAATTCAAGGGAAAATATTTTTAAAACACCAGTCAAAATTATTTGTTTCTGTAACATTAAAAACTATCTGATTTCTCTATATGATTTTCCCTAAATGGATTCAAAGGGACTGTCATAACCATACAGCTAAGGGTAGCCTAGAATTCCTCCTTACCTGTAAGGGGTTAAGAAGCTCAAATAACCAGGTTGGCACCTGACCAAAAGGACCAATGGGGAAAGAAGATACTTTCAAATCTTTGGGGGGTCGGGGGGAAGGCTTTGTTTTGTGTGTTCTCTTGGGAAGCAGAGAAGCATCAGGTCAGAAAACTCCTTCTCCTATAAACCATCCTAAAAGTTTCTCATATTACAAAAATTGTAAGTAAAAGCCAGGCAAGGCGTGTTAGATTATCGTTTGTTTTGCTTGTGAATTTTTCCTTTGCCGGAGGGAGGTTTATTCCTGTTTTTGTAGCTTTGAAACTAAGCCTAGAGGAAGTTCTGCTGTGTTTTTGAATCTTTTGTTACCCTGTAAAGTTATTTTCCATTCTGATTTTACAGAGGTGATTTTTACCTTTTTTTTTTAAAATAAAATCCTTCTTTTAAGAACCTGACTGATTTCTCTATTGTCCTAAGACCCAGGGGTTTGGGTCTGTGATCACTTTGTAACCAATTGGTTAGGATATTATTCTCAAGCCTCCCCAGGAAAGAGGGTGGAAGGGCTTGGGGGGATATTTTGGGGGAATAGGAACGCCAAGTGGTCCTTTCCCTGATTCTTTGTTAAATCACTTGGTGGTGGCAGCGTACCCTCCAAGGGCAAAGAATTTATGCCTTGGGGAAGTTTTAACCTAAACTGGTAGAAATAAGCTTAGGGGGTCTTTCATGCGGGTCCCCACATCTGTACCCTAGAGTTCAGAGTGGGGAGGGAACCCTGACAGGGACAGATTTAACTTCCCGAGATGTCAAAGATGAGTCTGAACTTGCATTACTTGTGTGCTCATAACTCCTCCCATTTATTTCAGTGGGAGGTTAAAGTGAGCAAGTAACAGAGGACTACACTTATTAAAATATGCATCTAACTCTGTGTGCATGTATTTATATAATATGAATACCTGGACTGTATTGGTTTAGTTTTTTGTAATACATTTTTTTAAGTGTGAAAATAGTCTTCCCAGCATGAGAAGTGTCTCATTTGACTTTAGATTTGAGACTAAATAGAAAACAGAATATTTGTGGCATGATATTTAATGTAGTGTGTCCTGTTTTCCAGATGCATACATCTGGTCTTTAATGGCCATTTTATCAGGACTGCATCATTTCACGTTGGTTCGTTCACCACAAATATTTGATTGTAATGAGTTCTGACCATGGGATGTGTCATCCTTGCTGTTAAATATAAAGGAGTTTGGATTTACAATTTCTGTCTTCAAGGCATCATATCTTCTGTTTGGGATTATAATTTTGTCATGACAAGACATTGCTGACAAGATTTTGTGCAATGATAACCAAATGTCCTGTGAACAGTCCAGTAGTTACACTAGGAAACTGGCAGTCAAGACTGCCTGGCTC
The DNA here is from genome assembly GCF_965152275.1 of Natator depressus. Lineage (NCBI taxonomy): Eukaryota > Metazoa > Chordata > Testudines > Cheloniidae > Natator > Natator depressus. The sequence goes on along the minus strand of NC_134234.1, from coordinate 285,727,772 downwards.
CGTTCCCACTTCACAAGCTGACTTGCTGTGTGACCTTGGGCAAGTTGTTTAGGCTGGGATTTCCAGTGGGATTTAGGTACCTAACTCCCAATGAAAGTCAATGGTCAACCTAAATCCTTTGTCTCAGCCTGAACCTTTCTGTGCCTCCAATTATTCACCTGAAAATGGGGATAATGTTCGTAAAGCTCCTTCAGATCTTCCAGCGAAAATCATTTATGGAAGGACACAGTGTTGTTATTAATCTTCACAGCTGCCAGAAATCACATACAAAATATCATATGCGGTAAAGCCTCTGATGAGGCCAAAGAGCTAAGGGAATTTGTACAGAACTGGCAACCAGAAATTCCTATTTCTAGTCTCAGTTCTGACATTTATTCACCATGTGTCTTTGGACGTGTCCCTTTACCTGCAATGGGCCAAATTCTGCTCTCCCTTATCATACAAATCCTCCAGGAAATAAATGGAGGTGTATGGGTATAACTGTAAGCAGAATTTGGCACTGTAGGTGAAATGCATCCCCGATATACTCAAATTAATGGATTACAGCTGGGACGAATTTGGCCCTCTGCATATCATTTTCACTATCTGTAAAATGATGATTACTGTGCTTAACTACATGATGAGGTGTGAGTATTTATTTTCAAGTCTAGAGAGCACTACACTGATATAAATGCTAAGTACTGTATTATTATTTAATGCTTTGGACATTCAATTGGAAAGGTCCGACATTTGAATCTACTTCAGGGACTCTGATTTTGGTTATTTGTTGAATACAGTTACTGCATACAATTAGCCCCATAGGCCAGCTAAGAAGATTTAGGAATTTTCTATTAATTTGATGATCTCTTGAGTTTGAATAATAGAACTGCCCATGGGAAATTCCAAAATGTTGACATTTGTTTTCATCTGAAAACAGGATGAAAAGTCAAAATTGTCACAGAAGAAAAAGTTCAGAAAAATTTCACTTTGGAAACATCAAAACAAAAAAAATCATTTTGAAATGTCAATCAAATTGAAGCAATTTGTTTTGAAATGTCAACCTTTCTGATGATTTTTGATATCATGAAATTTGTACTGAAAAATTGCAAAATTTCTCAAAAGTGACATTTTCTCATGGAAAAATTTAGATTTTGATAAAACTCATAGTTTGTAGAGGAAATTAACACCTGTTGATTGAGTTGTATTTATTTCTGGTCTTATTTTATCTCATCAAATGAACAGTGGCCCAGATCTTCCTTGAAATCAGATAAACCAGTTTATGCCAGAAGAGGATTTGATCCAGTAGTTGAAGTTATTTTTGAATAAACACTCACCTTGGTGTAGTCCTCAATGCGTGTGCATTGGGGAGCATGTTTTTGCAGATAAAGCATTCAGGCTCTGAGAGACAAGCAAAGAGAAAAGAAGAGGAGAATTTTAAGGTGAACAGCAAAGCAGAAATGAAAATGAGAAAACTTAGTTCAGGGCTGAACGTGCCTCCCGGTAAACCAGGGTGGGGTGGGGTAAATAAGGTTTAGCTCGCACAGTGAATTTCCCTTGATCTTTACTAGCCTGGGTCACAGAGAGTCAGAAGAAATCATCCCATTCCAAATGTGTGATACTGAATATATTTGGCTGGCTGCTTCTTCCCGATGTGAATGAATCCAGTAAATATGTTTGATAACATGTTTTGGCCCCGGTCTTTGGCTCTGGCCTAGGAACTGAGCAGAACTCAGTTACCTTTCTATTCCCCCAATCCTAGTTCCATTCTGAGTTAGACCCTCCTTCTGGTGCAAGTTAGAGCAATGTAGAGGCTACTGTAATTTTTACCAGCTGTCAAAGGCTGTTAAGGCTGCTGGGGATCACCAGGATGCAGGAATGTCTCAGGCACATGGTCTTTATCGCAGCTATGATCCTTGTGCTAGCCACAGGAATGAGATGGTGGTAAAGGAATTACTTGGCTGCTCTACGCAATCCAGCTACACTGGGACAATGCCTCCACTGGGGTAATCCTCCTGTGGCCAGCTATGCCAACTTTAGGGCAGCTTTGCATTAGCAGAGCAGTGCAAATCTGCCCTAATGCAGAGGAGAATCTGTCCCTCTTTCCCTAGGCTTTTTAATATTCTCTTTTTGTATTTATTCTGTCCTCCCTAGTAAATACAAGGCCAACTCCAGTGAACTCATGACCAAAGAGAAATATAAGTAAGATCACTCACATAGCCTTGTTAGTGTGTTGCTTGTCTCATATGCAGTCAAATAGTTCACTCCTTTGGCTTTGAACTCAGCTGAAATATTATGAGGGAGGTGACCGGGTGGGTAATTTATTAGCACTGCAGCTGTGAGGCATAGAGGTTGAGAGAACACTTGTGAGTATAAAGAAAGAAGAGGGAGATATGGTATACTTTCCAGATAAGATTAATCCAGAATTCTACAAATGTCTTGATACAGTGAGCTCAACTCCGTTTGTAGATTTTATTAGGAGAGAAACATAAAGGCCTTAATTCTCCTGGAATGGTTTACTTGTATTTGCTTATTTGCAGAGCTCTGGGCATCTCAGGAATACATTATATCTGGTATCTACAAATAAAATACCTTATTGCACACACAAGTTATGACAAGGGGACCTGGAAGGCAGCTGTAGAGTATATTTTACTGAAAAGGAAAGAATGAGCAAAGTAGGGATGGACTGCAAACCTCTCAATGTATGTTTTTAGGTTTGCAGTGCTGCTTTGAGTTTGCAAATCTTTTCCACCCATAATTTTAACCTACGGTTTTTAAGGGTGATTCCATTTACACACATGCTTTTCTGTCTAAAGGGAAATACACTTTGAGGCCTTAATCAGGACTGGGGTCCTGGTGTGCTTTGTACTAGCGGGTTCCCTATACACTGTGTGTGTGTGTGTGTGTGTGTACAAAGCGATCCCACTGGTGCCTACCACACCTTGAGTGTCTACCTACATACATATATAGATATACAGAGAAAGATGAGATACATTTAATTTGTGTGTGACACACTGTAATTTAGAAAAGTTCTCTCATCCTCTCTGTTCCTATTTTCCCCCTTACAGTCTCTCTTAAGTAAAATCTGAACCCACTTAGGTCTGAGTCATACATGAGGTTGTGGGCCATTTGAAATTAGGCAAAATGGATTAATTGAGACTCTGTTGAAACTCCACTGTGACAGCCTATTGGGGTGCCAGTTTTGTAATGCAGGCCCTTATCCACTAATAAGTGGACTGAGACTAAATATGACTTTTGAGCATTTATATCCAGATGAGATTTTAACCAGTGACCTAAGAATAAAAGGTTCCATATCCAGTTACCAGTCCTCTGACCATACCTCTCAACCTTCAAATCTGCCAGTGTATCACCCCAGCAAGCAAAATATGGGACAAATGACCAAAATATGGAAAATCTGTATATGGCTGCAGATGGCACCATAACTTACTGATTATAGTGTTTTTTAACTACAAAACCTGTTTAAAGGATGATTTCTCTTTGTATAAATTAAGTAAGCTATTTTAAAAAGAAAATTGTAAAAGCAAAAAGTCTACTGCATGCAGCCATAAAGTCGCCCCGCCAATGTGGATCATCTATAGGTATGGCCCTACCAAATTCACAGCCATGAAAAATGTGCCACAGACCATGAAATCAGACCTCCCCCATGAAAACTAGCTATTGGAGAGGAGGGGAGGTGCAGGGCTGGGGCCCCCAGCTTCGGGCTAGTCCCCTCCGGGCTGGGAATGGACAGGACTTGCTCTTCCCCTGCACAGTTGCTCTTGGGAGGAGATCAGACCCACCTCAGGGTACCTACACCAGCTGCAGGAAGCTCCGGAGCTTCCTGCAGCACAGGAGGTTTCTGGAGGGGAGTCTGATCTCCTCTGTGCTGCTGGGAGCACCCTGCAGCAGTGGGAGGTACCCAGAGTTGGGTCTGATCTCCTCCTAAGAGCAGCCATGATGGGGAAGAGCAAGTCCTGTCCCCCCCCAGCCCAGCTGGGAGTAGCAGCTTGGAGCCCCCTGCTGGGGCGCTCCCAGCAGCATGGGGCAGATCACACTCACCTTCACCTTCAGGAACCTGCTATGGCTGCAGGAAGTTGCAGGGATTCTGCCTTCAGAGCCAAGCTCTGAAGGCAGTGCAGAAGTGAGGGAGCAATCCTGTGACCCCTCTACACCTTTGTGACACCCCCCAACCCATTTTTGGGTCAGGACTCCCCACAGTTACAACACCATGAAATTTCAGATGGAAATATCTGAAAATGTGAACTTGACTAATTTTAAAATGTGATGGCCATGAAATTGACCAGAATGCACAGTGAATTTGGTAGGGCCCTATCCATAGGGTAGGAATCAGATCTTCAGCATAGACATTTACCACTTGAACGATAGGAGTAATTAGTATCCTTTATATGGACCACTAGAGGGGGACTTGGCACACACTTTGCTAGTAGATTACACACCTAGTAAGACAGCAGATCAGGAACAGTCAGCATGGATTCACCAAGAGTAAGTCATGCCTGACTAACCTAACTGCATTCTATGACGAGATGACTGGCTCTGTGGATGAGGGGAAAGCAGTGGACGTGTTATTCCTTGACTTTAGCAAAGCTTTTGATACGATCTCCCACAGTATTCTGCCAGCAAGTTAAAGAAGATGGGGCTGGATAAATGGACTATAAGGTGGATAGAAAGCTGGCTAGATCATCGGGCTCAACGGGTAGTGATCAATGGCTCCATGTCTAGTTGGCAGCTGGTATCAAGCGGAGTGCCCCAAGGGTCGGTCCTGGAGCTGGTTTTGTTCAATATCTTCATTAACGATTTGGAGGATGGCGTGGATTGGACCCTCAGCAACTTTGCAGATGACACTAAACTGGGAGAAGTGGTAGATATGCTGGAAGGTAGGGATAGGATACAGAGGGACCTAGACAAATTAGAGGATTGGGCCAAAAGAAATCTGATGAGGTTCAACAAGGACAAGTGCAGAGTCCTGCACTTGGGACGGAAGAATCCCATGCACCGCTACAGGCTGGGGACCAACTGACTAAGTGGCAGTTCTGCAGAAAAGGACCTAGGGGTTACAGTGGGCAAGAAGCTGGATATGAGTCAACAGTGTGCCCTTGTTGCCAAGAAAGCTAACAGCATATTGGGCTGCATTAGTCGGAACATTACCAGCGGATCGAGGGAAGGCCATATCTGGAGTATTGTGTCCAGTTTTGGGCCCCCAATTACAGAAAGGATGTGGACAAATTGGAGAGAGTCCAGCAGAGGGGAACGAAAATGATTAGGGGGCTGGGGCACATGACTTATGAGGAGAGGCTGAGGGAACTGGGATTGTTTAGTCTGCAGAAGAGAAGAATGAGGGGGGATTTGATAGCTGCTTTCAACTCCCTGAAAGGGGGTTCCAAAGAGGATGGATCTAGACTGTTCTCAGTGGTATCAGATGACAGAACAAGGACTAATGGTCTCAAGTTGCAGTGGGGGAGGTTTAGGTTGGATATTAAGAAAAACTTTTTCACTAGGAGGGTGGTGAAGCACTGGAATGGGTTATCTAGGGAGGTGGAGGAATCTCCTTCCTTAGAGGTTTTCAAGGTCAGGCTTGACAAAGCCCTGGCTGGGATGATTTAGTTGGGGATTGGTCCTGCTTTGAGCAGGGGGTTGGACTAGATGACCTCCTGAGGTCCCTTCCAACCCCGATATTCTAGCAGCAGAATATTGGACATCAGTGATCCACGGTTAGGGAGTGCAGTGTAGTGGTTAGAGGTAGGTTAACCAAATTGCATATAGTTGCACATTCAATATGATTTACAGTGAGATAGTTAATGCTAGTTGGAGGTATGCCATGCCTAATTACATCACTGTAAAAACTACCTGTGCCTTGTCTCCACTAGGATTTTATAGCAAGATAATTAGCATTGGTTATCTCTCAGTTCAAAATAATAAGAATCTCTTTTGGCAGTGAAGACATAGCTAAAAAGGCAGTGTGCTGAGTGGGTAAGGCTTGGGGCTATTAGAGGGTTATTCCCAACACTTTCAGAAGTGACCTTATGCAGCTTGTCTGTGAACTTACTGCCTCTAGGGTTAGAATGTAAGGTCTTAGTCAGTAAGAAGAGCTGTAAAGTTAACGGAAATATAAACAGTCCTTAAAAGTGAGATTTAAACACATGGTCTTTTGCCCCACCGGTGCCTGTTCCTCTAGGCTGGGGGAGGGTATTTGCTCAGGGAAGTGTCTCTCTTCCTCTCTCTGTTTGTGGAACACTGCCTGCCTTTGCAGTGCTGCAGAACAGGCAGCTTGATTCAACCAAAGTGTGCGACAGCCCACAAAGTACAGTATGCTTAAGAGGTCTGCTTCAAAGGCAACCAAATCCTGCCCTGATGATTATTTTCACCAAAGGTTGGTTTGAAATGCTTTTAAGTTTCTTACAGCTAAAATAAAAGTATCAAGCCTTTTTTCAGGAAAAGTATTTTTATTAAATCCCATTGCTTCTTAATGTTAAGACACTAATAGCATTGTAAAAAGAAGTCACCATATATCAGTCAGTCAAGTAGTCTAAACATCTGCATTGGAAGCTTTCCAGTATTGCCCGGTCAGTGGCCACAGACCTTATTTGGAAAGCAATCATCACTTGTGGAAGTAAGATGTAATACTGTTTTCTAGATAGTCTGTTACCCAGAACTCTCCCAGAGAGAGATGGCCATCTTGGTGGCTTTGTGATATTCACTGCTGTAAGCAATGAAGTTAAATCTGAATTTAACATGTGATTATCACACCCAGAGAACACATGACAAAAGACTAAGGATTTTGTTTTTATAATCTCACAGGGTCACACCTGGGTCACAGTAATCACACTCCTAGAAGTTTTCTGCTACCCTCAAGAAATTTATTTCCATTTAATGTATAAATTATTGCATCAGACTACTTCATGAACACACTTTGCATTGGAACTTTAGGACACGTTCCAGGCTCCCTGGAAAGTACATTCTTAGGATACAGTTGTATTGTTTAGAACACAGAATATAAGAGAAGAGTCTCTGCTAAGTCATCCTCCCAATATAATGTATAATTATAATAAATACAGTGGCTGATACATTGCTCAAATATTTTAAAATATGGAATGCAAACATTTATTATTTTCTTATGATCACAATGAAAATTTTGAAAAAGTACATCACAGTAATCATGTTTATATGTTACTTGCTTTAATATATTGTTTTAAATATTTTACATACTTTATGTATTTAGGAAAACAGTGGAAATATGCTCATTTTGTTAAATTTATTTTTCATAGAACACCTTCCTTATGAACAGAGGCTCACGGTAGCATGGAATTAGCATGTGGCTCATTCCAATTCACTGAAACCATTTCACTCATTAATTCTACTTTCTTATCAATAAAATGTTGCTATATCCAAATGAATTGTCAATGTATTTTTATAACATGAAAAATATTGCCTAGTTTTGACATAGATTATTTTAAATACAATTAAAGTGTTTTTCCTTCTTTTACCAGTGAGAAATCATGATGTAAACAATGGTTAATCTTAATATATGTATAGAAGGGGAGGGAGTTTAGTGGTTAAAGCACAAGGGTGGAGTCAGAAAAGCTAGGCTCTATTCCTTGCAATCACTGTGAAAGTCTTTAATTTCTCTGCCTCCGTTTCATTATCTGTAAAATGGGGATAACAGTACTTATCTACTTAACAGATATATTGTGATGCTAAACTGATTAATGTCTGAAAAATGCATTAAGAACCTCAGAAGGTGAAACAGAAATACAAAGTGTTATTATTTGCTAAAAATCTGCTATGGCTACATATTTAATGTACGTAATTTGAACAGAAAGCTTTAACATGGGTTATATTATTTAATTAATGTTTGCTGAGAACTCAGAAAATGTGAAGTGTGTGTGTATATATAAATAAAATTACTTTTATTTATTAAGTCTCCTATTGCATAGACATTGGATGTAATAATTTTTACACATTTCACTAGCTTTATATAATGTGCCTAGTGCTTTGACATACATAAAAATGAATGGTTTCAGAGTAACAGCCGTGTTAGTCTGTATTCGCAAAAAGAAAAGGAGTACTTGTGGCACCTTAGAGACTAACCAATTTATTTGAGCATAAGCTTTCGTGAGCTACAGCTCACTTCCGATGAAGTGCCACAAGTACTCCTTTTCTTTTTATAAAAATGAATGAGATCTAGAATGAATCCATAAAATGTCTACAGGATATGTTTTCACTGACGCTTCTATTTGGGGAAATTACAGGAAATCTGTCTATTATATAGCACCAATTATTTTAGTAATTAATCTTACCCAAGTATTTAAAACTATAAATTTCTCTCTCTCTCTCTCTCTTTCTTTCTTCTCAGCCTGAGGAAGAAATACAGTAGTTAGTTGTGTGTGCAAGAGAGAGTGTCTGAAGACATTAGTGAGGGAAAGTCAAAAACCTGAGTTTTGCATTTAGTTTTGAATGTGATGAGGCCTGTAGTCATTCTTATCTCTGGCCTGAATGAATTCCATTGTCTAGGTCCAACTCCTGTGAAAATTCATCTCCTATGCCCACTAGCTTCTTCCTGTCTTCCACTCAGACATATTGGCCTAACTTCTTGACACCAGAACAATACACAGAATTGTGATGGTCACAAGGTGTGTGTGAAGGCAGTATGTGCCCCCTGGCTCTGTACAATATTACACTAAATTCCTCATAAGGCTTCCACAATTACTCACTCTTTTAAATATATGCGTTGGTTTTTTTTATAACATGGCCCTGCACCAAAACTTCAGTATCTACTGTAACCCAACAATCTGAAATACCATCAAACTCACTTCATCCCATATGGAGTAAAAATATAGAGACCTCCCTGTTTCCTACTGACTGGCAACACATACTAGTTCCACTAGACCTTCTGTCTAGACTTATACAACAGAAAATCCCTTTTTGAACTTCTTGGACACCAGTCTGTGTGGCTGCTGCACAATGAAATGTTCAGAAAATTGCTGTTGCTGTAATCAATATCTTGACACTCCATTGCATACGTTATGGTATTGTCTCAAAGGCTCTGATTTCACCATGACCCCAATGGACGTGGTTGCAGCAAGTAACGTTAATACCCAATAAAATTATTTTACAGAAATGAAAATTTTCTTCCCTCTGGCCCTGAGGAATTTGTGGCTAGGGCTTTGTAGACTTGAAATATTTAAACAAATCTTATAGACAAAACAACGACGAATGTTAAATGCTTTTAAAGACATGGTCAAAAGACGTGTGGCTCCTGATAAAGTCAATCATGGAAATTAAACAGCTCAATAAAATGTTCATTTAAATACAGTGGTATATATGAACATGTATAATTATTTGTAATATACCTGAAGTCAGATAACAAAAAATCTCACAAATGAAAATTGTTCCAATTTCTTCTGTTTAAATAACAAGTAGAGAAGTATATGTAACCAGTCCTTAGACAAAACTCTCACTGAAGTCAGTGGACTAATTTCTGCCTTCAATTACACCAGTGCAACCACACTGACTTTTCCGAGGCTGCATAGCTGTAACCAGCAGCAGGATTTGACCCAAACCAAATTTTTGCATGAGGAAGAACTTCAAGATTTGGACCATGTTAAATATTTGCCCCTATTTACAAATGTTATTGTCACTTTCTTGTTTGCCCTTTGGTTGTTTTCTTTCTTAGCGTATTTTTTTAATCCATGGAAAATTATTACTAAACAAATAATAATCCTAATAAAACTGGGCATAGATTCTGTAAAAGGTTCATAATAAATAATAATTATAATGAATTATTTAGGGGCAGAGTATGACTAACCTTCACACAACTGTGTAATGGAGTGAGACCCTCCCACCCACTCAGCCTCTGAGCATGGGTGCGAAGAACAGGGGTTATATGCCCAATTCTCCCTCCCTCCCATGAGGCCAAATTTCCACCTCTCCAACATGCTAGCCAGTAAATCACACTGTAAATTACCCAGCCCTGCAAGGCAAAGCAGGGAAGAAATTGAAACACTAATCTCAATTCCTTCCCAGGGCTACTCTTGGGACAGCATAGCTATGCTTTACCCTTTACTCAATCCAGCCTGAGGTGGCACTTAACATACCCAAAGGACTGTGCAACCATTAATCCTTACAGCTCTCCTGTGATGGAGGGAGGTGAGCATTATTTCACAGATGGCAGAGAAGTAGAACAAGTTGCCCAAGAACCACATCAAGTCAGGGGCAGAGCTGGACTTAGAACTCAAGATTCCTATCTCACATTCTCTGCTCAGTGCTCCAGACCATTCGTTTGGAACCTCACCAAACTCACCCTGAGGTTCATGAAACTTAACTAGCCTTTCAACTAGCCTTCTTTGGTCTTTGGATTGTTAACAAAATCTGAAACCATGCAAACTTTGTGTTGCATTGTGAAAATTTCACACAGCTTTGTTTTCCACTTGTTCAGTCCGTCCTGAATCATAATGGCATGACAAGTAGTCCAGAAAACTGCCGGTTTTACTGAGGACTCCAGTTTACAAGTGAAAGGTAGTGGAGGTGGAGAGAGGTGGGGAATGGGCTTTTCAACATTTTATGGAAGTTACCACTTCCTCTCGGAATCCAGATTACTTGCCAAACTTGTTTAAACCCAAACAATCCCTTTGTTTTTAGTGGTCTATCTGAGAATTTAGCCCTGATTTTGTTTACAGATTCTTCAGGCAGAGTTAGAATTACTTCACGAAAACCAAATGAAAGCAGTTTGAAACCGTTAATGAAACATGTTAATTTAAAATCATAAAGGATAAAGCGAATCGAAGAAGAGTGGGTTTTCTGTCACATCTATGTTCCAGCACTGTTGGAAGCCATCTATAAATCAGCAATGAAAGTGCGGGTATCTTGAACAGCTACCCATTTGCTGCCTGTGTTGAGGTGCTCTACTAAGCCGCTTATGTTAACTCGGGGGTAAATGTATTCAATGAAATTAGTAGAGATTCAGCAAACCCTTATGCTCATGAGCGGTCCTTACTCACTCGCTCATTGAGGGCTGGTCTGCACTTAAAATTCAGGTTACTACTATGCTCAAGGGGGTGAAAAATCCACCCCCCGAGTGCCATAGCTATGCCGAGCTAACCCCTGGTGTATACGCAGCTAGGGCAACAGATGAATGACGAATGCTTCCATCAGCCTAGTCACTGTCACTCAGGAGATGGTATTCTACAGCGGTGCAAAAGCCCCTCCTGTCAAAAGCAGTGAAAAGCAGTGCAAAAGCCCCTCCTGTAGGCTGTGTCTGCACTATGGGATTATGCCGGCTATAGCTATGCCATCATAGTCCTTGTAACATAAACGTGGCCTTAGAGATTTCTCCTGCTCCTGTTAATAGGACAGTGACTTAAATGGGAGCAGAATCATGTCCTTCCTAGGGCCAGATCATGACCCTTGCTACGGTCCTGCATTAGGGCGCAAGAGGACATAAGGAACCTCCCTTACTTCTCTGCACAGACTATCAGTATTGTAGGGCTGGGGGAGAGACGCTTCCATCAAATTGCTACGCCCCCGTCCTGCAGGAATTGAGCTCCCAAAGAGGCGTAAAAAGTAAACTACACCAAGGACAGGGCTGCCACAGTCTCTTCTCCCATAGGGTGAATCAGGGACTGAACCGTGTGACTCCTATAAGCCAACCTTAGCCCTTAGTAAGTCAATGGAATCTTTTGCATGAATAAATGTTAGCAGGATCAGGTCTTATGACTGAACCTACACAGGACAAAATGTACACTATATATTAGTGCCATATAGCAAAATTATCTATTACTGGAAAAAAGTTAAGCAAACCTCTGAAGAAGCCTAAATCTTAAGATCCTTTGACAATGACAATTCTGTCATGAAACACATTGTGGCCATTCATTTTGAGGTGGAATCATTATTTATGACAAATGCTGCACATGATTAGTATGTCCCATTCCAGGTTTCCTGCTCAAGTTGTTTGGTCTTCATCCTATTATATATCCAAAAGGGTCTTTGGAAATGCTGCCGCACAATGTGACCCAGTAAGTTAGAAAGTTTTATTTGTATATGCTTTTGTTGGTAATCTCACTCTTTTGTGCTTTTCTTTCAAGTATTTTTCCCCAAACTCTTTCCAGACAGATCTGTAGCATTTCAGCAAATTTGATCATTTTGCTGTGTAAAAAAGAAAAAAAAAATCTGAAAAGCACAGCATATAAGACTATTAGCTTGGTAAATCTTAGAAATTGCCTGATTTGATTTCAGAGCCATTATTATTTATTTAACATTAATATTTGTGTTTCAGTAATGCTGCAAGTCTCCAATCGAGATCTGAGGCCCCATCATACTAAGTACTGGACAAACATCTACAATTGTTGTTTTCAGTTTTGTTGTAACTTTGGTCCCAGAATATTAGAGAGTCAAGGTGGGTGAGGTAACATCTTTTATGTGACCAACTTCTGTTGTAAAAGAGTCTTTTTCACCAACAGAAGTTGGTCCAATAAAAGATACTACCTCCCTCACCTTGTCTTTCAAACATTTACAAAGACATCATGCAATTATAAATAATGTTGAGATGCTAGAAATCTTCTGTTGAAATCATATTTATTATGTTAAACTTTTAGCAAGTTTTTTCTTTAAAAAAGTTTGTAAGTTCACAAATTGGTGATCCTTCAAACATAGAGGTCACGATTTCCAGGTCTCTTTGATCTTTATTAACCACATTTCCTACTCCTTTAAACTGGTTATTTTCTGTAATGGATAGGGACATTGAAAATTGTCCAAATCCTTACAACTGTGCTGGAAGTTTCTTTTGTCCAGCAAACCAGCTAACTTCTTGATTAGATAAAGAACTATCTAAAAGAAAACCACTCTGGTGGATAAGATGGCAATCAAATGTGGAAATCTTCTCTGTATAGGGCACCCTGGGGTTTGTTAAATATCTGCAGATCTGCATGTTGTAAGTGACAATGTTTATTCTTGCAAGTAAATTCCAAGATAGATTCGATTCCTTGGAGTTTAATCTCAGCCTTTTTTGTTTCTCTGATTAGTTGAAAACTGTAACAGGTCACCCAGACTCTTTGAAGAATAAAGGGTTTCATTCCAGGGTGAGGCTCAATGAATTTGTGAATGAATGAAAAGTTAATTGAGGAAAAGGTTAGAGCATATTTCAGTCATAGTTAATTTAAGCAAAGCTGATAAGCAAGTAACTAGAAACGTTAATATGCTATTAAAGTAGATTTCCTTCTCGCATCAATATCTTAATGTTTGTATCTATGGTAATTTAAAGGTTGATGTTTGTCATAAACACTTTATCTAATCTTCTAGTGAGTAGAGCTCCAATAGTGTCAAGTAATTACCAATAGATAATACATATGTTGAATAATACATTCAGAATCATAAGAGAAGCTGTTCAGTAAATGTCTTGTGCTTTTTACTTTACCCAATTTAGAGAATGAAGTATTTATTTATGTATTTATTTCACTATTGAGCATCAGAGGGAAATAATCAGAGGGTTGTAGAAGACCATCAGTTTTTAAGAACTTCAAATCAAAGAAGAAGTCTGAGTTTTGCTTTGAATTCTGTTTTCGCTCCAAATGGAAATGCATTTTGCAGATTTGTCAAGTTTGTGCTAGGATGCAAAAATGAATAACAGCTTAGCAAAAGTCTGGGAACTTACTCAATTTAAAATGTTTTAAATTAAATTACAAAAATTAAATGAAAAATGCAATTTACAAGTAAATGAAGATGTAAGAAACTAAAAGCACTGTTCCTGGTTTTGTGGAAGTTGAAGAGAAAGTGGTTTTTTGCTGGAGTAGTGTTGCTCAGAGTAAAAGCCCCTAAAGCAACAGTTTTTTGTGGGTGACGGGGAGCCATAGCAAACAACTGAAGAGATGGAATCTAGCATTTCCCCTCCTTTTAAATAATGCTTTGTACGTATAGAGCACTTTCCATGCACAGATTTTCAAGTGCTTTACAAACATGAATTAACTTAGCCTTGTAACACCCTCTGAGGTAGGTATAATAGCTATTTTGTAGATGAGAAAACTGGGGCCCAGAGACGTTGTGATTTGCTAAAGGTCATACAGGAAGTCTGTGTCAGAATCAAGAATGAAATATAGCTCTCTTAAAGGCAGGGAGTGTAGCCTATTGAACAGGACCCAAGATTAGGACTCGGGACCCCTGAGTTCAATTCTTGGCTCTGCCATGGCTTTGCTGGGTGGTCTTGGGCAAGTCACTTCCATGCCTTGTGCCTCAGTTTCCCCACCTGTATAATTGAGGTAATGCTACTGATCCTCCTTTGTAAAGTGCTTTGAGATCTATGGAGAAAAAGTGCTACGTAAAAGCTTGCTAGCTATTATTATTAAATTTCTGTCATGTGCTTTAGTCATGTGCTCTACCTAACTTAGCTACTCAAACACAGTTCCATAACTTGGGTTTTTAGTTTTAAGTTATAACTCATAAAATCTAATTAAGACTCCATTAAAGCAAAGAAATGAGAATATGCATTTTTTTAAATATACACTGCAAATATGTGAAATATACCATTTTTGAAGTGGTGTAAATTGTTTATGGTGTGGCCCTAAAGATTAGCGGGCATGCTGGACTCTTCTCCCCAGAAATGTAATCCAAGGGAAAACATTTTTAAAGCACTGATTGCAAACAATTTTTATACTCATTCAAAAACAAACCATAATTTGTCTAAAAATTAGCACTAAAATAATAATAGAAAAACCTACAGATAAGAATCCTAATACATAACTACATACAAAGGTGAAAAATACAGGCCCACAGCCTTATTTACACATAACAGTCACAATGGTTTAATGAAAATAACTTAATAAAGCTACACCGATATAAGACTGTGGTAAACAGAACTAAGAATGTTCACACAGGGATTTGCAGCAGTGTAGCTTAATGGATTCAAAACCCACTTTTCATTAAATCAGTTCAACTCTGTGTGTAAAGAGTGCCCGAGCAGCAAGTTGACTAGCCAGGATGAAAATATCAGTGGCATGGGGGATATAGAAGCTAATGATCTCAGCCTTCCTCAGCTGTGCTACTGCAGCCACATTGTTTTGCTAAAATAGTAATTGTAATACGCCTATATAATTATCATCCAAATAAGTAGCATTTGAAAAATTGGCAGCTGATGTTTTAGATGCAGATAGATTTCTTCGGCCATGCCTGGACTAAGAAAATAGGTTGTGTTTTAAAATGTATTAGCTGGTCATGGTCAGTCGTAGGCATGAAGATCAGGTTGAGCATGACTAGCTAACATGTTTACAGCCATTTCTTGCCCTCTATACAAGGTACAAAGGTTTGTTTAAAACAGTATTAGCTAGCAATTTTAAAACATGACCTATTTTCGTGCTATAGACCTGCTCTCTCAGGCCAGGTCTACACTACACATTTATTTATACCAACCTTAACCGCTCTGTAGACAATGCTAAGTCGATGGGAGACCTTCTCCCATGCCCGCCAACATAGCTCCCGCCTCTGACGGAGTTGGAGTTATTAGTCCAACAGAAGAGCTCTCTCCCATCAGCTTGGAGCATCTTCACCAGTGCAGCTGCACCGCAAGTTGGTTGTGTAGACCTGCCCTGAGGCCCCAGTCCTGCAAAGACTTCAGCTTGCTGCGCTTGAATGGGTTGAAGAACAAGGAAAAGCATAAAAATAGCCAAAGCTAGGACAACATACAGCTTTTATTTAAAGTATTAGGCTTAATTTAACCTCTTTCAGTGTCTTCTGGACACAGAAGTGGCACTGCCTCAGCCTCTGCAGTTAAGGTCTGATCTAAAGCTTATGGAAATCAATGGAACAAAACTTCCACGAGCTTTGGATCAGGCCCTTATTCTCTGTAATAACAGCACCCCCTTTGGTGCTCCTTTTTGCCCTTCTATTTGTCTCAATGGCACAAGGGGAACTCAGCCCTGCCAATCCTGGGAATAAAATGAAAAAATAAGAAGGAAAGAGGCTGCAATCATATCTGCCCCTGCCTTTTGTGCTTTCCTTTACCAGAGGTAATTGTAGGGGGCTTTGTTATGACACCCTCTTTCTTTTCTCTTATTCCTCCTCTCCTTTTATAGGGTTAATTCCTTTTAAACAGCTCCTCTCGTTGAATTTTTTTGCTATTTATCCACAAAAGAGGGGGAAATCATGTATTTATTATAACTTAAAATCATTGAAATTAAAGAAGTTAAAAGAGCTCTTTTTGCTGAATTGGTAAGACTCTTTTTTTGATTTTTTTCTCTACCATTTTAAATTTTCTACTACATCTTTCCCTTTGCAAGTTACCACTGGCAATGAGTGCTGCTTATCCTGGGCCCGATCCTGCATTCCTTGCACTCCCAAAGAAGGTGATGGGAGCCTAGTGTACTCAAGAAAAAGCACAATCAGACCCCATGTGTGCAAGATTCAAACAGATCAAGTGAGGCAGCAAGCTAAATTTAAACTTTGACCTTTTCCCGCTTTCTGCTGTGATACACAACAGGCAGTTTCCAAACCAAAGCTGCTGAAAACAGCTTTTTTGCTGTTTTTTTTTTTAAATCACTGTGAAATTGTACCAGATGAAAAGTGAATCTTTTTTGATCTTTTGTAAAACCAGCAAATAGTCAATGTTACCCATTTCACTTTAGGTGTGAAAAATATTTATAGGGCTCTATTAAAAACTATAAAAAAGCTAGTGGATGAATCCGCCCTCCCCACCAAAAGCGAAACAAACAAACAAAAGTCTTACATTAAATCTTCTCTGAAGGTGAAGAACGTACATGGGATTTTCATTTTTTTTTTATTATATAAAAATGTGATTCCCCATAGAGAACACATTTTTTCTAATGATAACCTTACCACCTTGGCATTATAGCTATAGTACTTGCAGTTGAAATATGTCGTTAACAAAATCAGATTTTACCTATATGCATTATGAGTTAAGAGCAATTGTTTTAATTTGCAAGCAGTTTGAAAGTCAGTAGGATAAGATTTTAAATCTCATAGTAAATTGTGGCAACCAACTACCATTCTGACTTGATGTTATTTAGACTGCAGCTGGAAGTGACTGTTATTTTAACTTCTCTTAAATGTAAAGATGTTATCAATACTTCCACTAATAAACAATTAAAAGGTACATTTAAATGAAGAAGACAATTAGTTCACATGACTCAGTTTATTTACTGGGCAATACTGATTACTTAAATGTCAGCCCTGTCCAAAGAAAACATATAGAGATGTAAATTACTAATAAAACAAACAGTATCAAAATATCACTTTTGATCACAATTTGTCTGTGTTCCTATAATAAAACTGTCAGCAGAATGACAGTTATTTTTTCTGTTTGTTATGAGAATTAATTTCCTTCTCCTTTCAGTGAGTTCATTTAATTGAGACAATTTATACTCTTGTTTGTGGATTTTATTTTTGAATTTTAGAAATAATAAAGTCATGGTTACTGTTATATATATATATTTTTAAAACCCAAACCTTGTAGTAAATTTCTGATTGACAGCCTGCCCCCTCACTAGCTCTTCAAAGTTCAGGATGACCTTTTATAACAAGTCAGTGCCTTCTTAATCTGAAAGGTGATTTCTAAAACTAGCAATCATTTTCAAACATAAACAATACTTTGTTTTGGTGGGTTTCTTTTCTTCTTCTTTCTTTTAAATCAAATCTAGCCCAAATGGCATGTTGAATGGAATGTGCTTTAACAAAGGCAGGCAATGTTTCAAGGCAAATAAATAATGTGTGTCATAATTTGCAAAAGACTTTCTTTCTTGTTTAGGACGCTGGATTGGTCAGAGAAGGCTCCCATGACAAGGCTGGGGAGGTTTGGGCCATTTTGTGGCTAGCTAATTAGTTCCTACAGCTTTAGCACCAAGGCTTCCCTCCTCTCCCAAACAACCCACAAGATTGGTTTTGTAGGCTAAGGTGTCTCTCTTCTCCCCAGCGGCCTCTCTTCTTCATTCTGCCTCCTTGATACGGGTGGGCAGCGGCTGGCTGGCTGGCTGGCTGGCCTCCCTCCGGCGAGCAGATCTCATGACATGCCCCGATTTCCTCCGGCTCCCCGACAGGAAATCAAGAGCTTTAAAGCGACTGAGCGCGAGGCCACCCCGGTGTATCTGTAAATAGCTCAGCCAGCGGCCGGCAAGCGCGTTAGCCCTTTCCGACGGGGAAGCACAAGCGGCCGGGCGAAGGAGGCAGAGCAGTGCCTCGGGCTGGGGCACCGCGAGCCATCAGGGCTTGTTGGGTTGCTTCCAGAGCGGTGGGGCGAGCAGGGAATTTCTGCGCAGCGCACGTGCGAAGGTGATGGTGGGTGACAGACAATCTCAGCTCCTGTAGATCTCCCGGCCCCCAGCGTAATTCCCCGGCAGGGCTTTCCCAAGTCTCCCATGCAGAGTCGAATCGCTGAAATGTTTGAGCTCAGAGGCAGGCGGAATATTCATCGAAAGCTTCCCTGCGGGGCTCTACAATACGAAGCTGCTCTTGGGAAGTTACGCCGGGTGGCCAGGTTAACTAGCCGTTCTAGTACAAACTGTCTCCTTGTGAACACGGTTGATCTGCTCTCGATTGCATGGCTGGCTAGGCATTTTTGACTGCAAACAGTGTGACGCTGTCAGAGGGGGAAATGACCATCGCAGTTGCTATTCAGGACCCCAGGGGAATTCTGGACCCCAGGGGAATATTAATAC
The DNA here is from genome assembly GCF_965152275.1 of Natator depressus. NCBI lineage: Eukaryota > Metazoa > Chordata > Testudines > Cheloniidae > Natator > Natator depressus. The sequence continues at coordinate 285,709,128 of NC_134234.1, read as the reverse complement.
ACACCCGCCCCAAGAAGTGATGTATATGAACATGCTACTATCGGTCAGAGTTCCATTGTAAAGCTCTGTTTTCAGGGGGGTTATAATTCAACCGTAAAAATTCACTTCTAGATGGAACTTGGCATAGAATATCTCAGTCGGGGAAGCGGGGGGTGGGGGAGAGATTCACAGAAAAATTGAATAATAAAAATATATTTGATATTTAATTTATAAAAGTGGAAACCAAAATAGAGGTTAGTAATGTAAATAACATGCTATTTTTGTGCTCCTAAATTCCCAGTGTAAAATCCTGAAGGTCACTAGTTTGTCACAGTATTCTGGACTTCTCTTGTGAGAATCTCCAACTATGTTACAAATGTTAGTCATCTCCATGTTGCTGAAAGATACAGAGTGATTACTGCCATTTTACAGATGAGTCACAGAAAGAGAAAGTGATTTATCAGCACTTAATCCAGAAATCCATTAAATAAAACCCAGGGATCTCTGACCAATAAGAACACAGGTATTTCAGCACTGGAACAAGTTCATCTGAGTTGCTGCTGGGACCGACAGTGGCCAAAGCAAAGTGCTTCAGAGCAAGACAAAAAGCCTTCATAATGCTCCTACTTTGTGTTAGTACTGAGGTGATAGAGAAGAAAGCTGTTACAGGATTGGGAGGAACTCTTCCAAAGTATTATAGTTGCAAATGCTATTCCAGTTCACACAGATACACCATTGCCAACTCACAGTGTACAAAAAAATATCAGTGAGGTGCCTCAAAATGATGAGATTTTTTAAATAATAAAAGTTAGGGTTTATTTGCCTTCTGGTTTTTTAACCCTCATAGTGCATGCAGGTCACATTTTCAAGCTTTTCTTCACAATCATAAAGTACTGGAAACTGCCCCCCCCGCCCCACCCCAAAGCTGAATCTTGCAAAATCATATGATTCCAGGAGCTGGGGTTTCAAGAAAAAACCCCAAACTAGCACAAGATTTGTGACACAATCATGAGCACTGGCCACACTATAGAGATCTAATCTTTTATTTCGCACACATTAAGATCAGTATTGTCAGCCCTAAACATTCAAAAATCATGAGCCAGACTCCAAAAATCATCTGATTGCCCCCCAAATCCTGAGATTTTTAAAAAAATGTTTATCTTGTTTTTTATCTGTCTTCTCACTTTTGAACTCCCCCTCCCCCCTCCCAATGTGTGTGTGATTATTACAGTTCTATCAACCCTCAGAAATGTATATTGGGTAAAGTGATTTTGACCCCTTGCTGCAGGAGCTCTTGCTAGAAGAAAGACCCACCTGAGATCAAATCACACAAATTTGTATAATGTGCTACCCAATGGCAGAGCTGACAGCTCTCAAAATGCAAAAAATTCCAATTAATGTTGAGCCCTCTCTGCCCTGCGTCTGCCCATCCCCCAACCCATATATTAATTATACGTCCCGCAGGCTACTTTTGCTATCCTCAGAAGCATCTGATTCTGGCCACTGCCAGAGACAGGCTATTGGCCTAGATGGACCAATGCACCGGTCCACTACAGCAATTCCTATGTTCCTATGCAGTCCCGCACCCTCACATCAATTCTATGCCCCTCTCATCCCCAAATCAATTAATGTTGTGCCCCATCCACATCAATTCTGCCCACCTAGCCACATATCAGTTCTACATCTCTGCCTCACAGCTACCCTGTGCCCTGCTCCACCCCACCTCTGCCTCTTCTGCAGATGTGGAGGCTCTTCAGCCCCATTTCCTAGGCATGGGTGGGGCCAACTCCAGGCACTCCTCACTCCCCTCTGCCAGGGCCAGTTTTGCAGGATTAAAGGGAAGTGAGAAGCTTATCCTGTTGTTCATGGGAAGGAAGAGAGGAGCAGCAGAACTGCCCTGAGCTGCCGGTTTCTTTCTGCTCCCTCCTCTGCTTTGCCCTCCAATGAGAATCGAATGGGTTTATGCTCCCTCTCACCCCACCCCAAGCACTTCTTGCAGCTGCAGGGGAGGGGAGGGAAGGGATCTGTGTGCCTCTTTCAGCGCTGCTGATTGGAGGTTCTTCCTCAGGTGGAAGGGAAGAGGGGAAGGCAGCCAATCAGAGTTGCTGGGCTAGGTAAGGCTGGAGCTACTCCCCTACTGGGGAGACAGGTTCCAACAGGGGCCAAAATCCCCCTTGTTTGCTAGTTGGCAACCCTGTTTGTGTGGCTTGGTGTTTGCCCTTTTATGTTTCTTCATTATATGTAAAGAAACTGTGATGACATTTTTAACATTAGACATTCAAGTGCTGTCTAGCCTGGAAATCACTATGAGGACTGGAGTACAAGGAAAACGATGGCTTTAAAAGAGAGCAAAAGTTGGGCAACTGAGAATTGCTGGAAGAGCTGCTAGCTTGAAGGGCTTTTCCCAGAGACTTTGGGTTTCAGATCCTCCTAAGGGATCGGTGAAGATAAACTGTCCCCGTTGAGGAAATCTCTGATTTGCTGTTCTTCTCTTGCCTGTCTCTTGGGAAAAGGCAGCCAATCAGAGCTGCTCCATAAATTGAGGGGCTTCTTCCTCCATCAATACATAAAGCAGACTAAGCTCATTTTCCATCTTTCCTTCTCTTAAATAGCCAGTTGCTCAGCTGTCTTGCAGCTCCTGTTCACTGACTCCCAATGCTGCCCACCTTCCAGGAGGAAAATAGGAGGAAATAGAATAGCTGGGAGCAAATGAAAAGGAGAGTCACAGAAATGCGAGTAACAGCAGAATCTGAAATAAATTTTGTGGGTACATAAATAGTTTTGGGATTTGCATGGAGGGACTAGATTAATTAATTGGTCTTGTGTAGGGGGCAACAGATGAATTCACTGGGATGGTGTGTGTGTAGAAGTGGCAGATTAATTCAGAAGAATTAATTCAGGGAATACAGAGGAGCGTCTATGCTTTTAGGTGGGTTTGATGGGGTTCCTACCCCACATTGGGCTCTAAGGGGTTAATAGAACCTTTGGGAGGCTGTATAGGAAGCAGCCAATCAGAGAGGGGCTGTGAGGAGCAGCCAATCAGGGCCAGGTTGCCCCATATAAGAAGGGCTGCAGAGCAGAACAGCTTTAGTCTCTCCCTGGATTTTGAGGAAGACTGTTTGCTTTGCAGGCTGAAGGCAGCTAGCACCCTAGACAGAGCAGTACTGCAGGTAGCTTTTGGTGGGCAGCAGGGATCTGCAGGCTGAGGCCTTGATGCAAGGGCAAAGAGGGTGCTGGGGCTGCAGGGAAGTGGCCAAGGGAAACCTACTGAAAAGTTGGAGGTGATGCTGTGAGCAGTGGCCTTCAATTGGGTCCTAAAGTAGTGAGCGGACCTGGGTCTCCCCCACTTGCCACTGGGGAAGTGGCTAAACATTTGACTGCAGTTGCCACTGAGAGAAGTGGCTGGACAGGGACTACAGAGATATCCCCTGGAAGGTGGGAGCACCAAATGTGGCATGGCTGGAGGGCTGTGTCACTGAAGAGGACATTGTGGTCCTTGGAGGGATGTGGGTCCAGGAGCAGAAGAGGTGATGGGCAGAGCAAGGTGCACTGACTACCAGAGCTAATTCCTGTACTGGCCACCAGGAGGTGTTGGAGTGTGGTGAGTTACACCCTGTCATAGGGGGCCAGAGAAAATAGTTAGAATGTAATAATGGCCATACTGGGTCAGACCAAAGGTCCATCCAGCCTGGTATCCTGTCTACTGACAGTGGCCAATGCCAGGTTCCCCAGAGGGAGTGAACCTAACAGGTAATGTTCTAGTGATCTCTCTCCTGCCATCCATCTCCACCCTCTGGCAAACGGAGGCTAGGGACACCATTCCTTACCCACCCTGGCTAATAACCATTAATGGACTTAACCTCCATGAATTTATCCAGTTCTCTTTTAAACCCTGTTATAGTCCTAGCTTTCACAACCTCCTCAGGCAAGAAGTTCCACAGGTTGACTGTGCGCTGAGTGAAGAAGAACTTCCTTTTATTTGTTTTAAACCTGCTACCCATTAATTTCATTTGGTGGCCCCTACTTATATTATGGGAATAAGTAAATAACTTTTCCTTATTCACTTTCTCCACACCACTCATGATTTTATATACCTCTATCATATCCCTCCTTAGTCTCCTCTTTTCCAAGCTGAAAAGTCCAAGCCCCTTTAATCTCTCCTCATATGGGACCAATTCCAAACCCCTAATCATTTTAGTTGCCCTTTTCTGAACCTTTTCTAATGCCTATATATCTTTTTTGAGATGAGGGGATCACATTTGTACGCAGTATTCAAGATGTGGGAGAACCATGGATTTATATAAGGGCAATAAGATATTCTCCATCTTATTCTCTCTCCCTTTTTTAATGATTCCTAACATCCCATTTGCTTTTTTGACTGCTGCTGCACACTGTGTGGACGTCTTCAGAGAACTATCCATGATGACTCCAAGATCTTTCTCCTGATTAGTTGTCGCTAAATTAGCCCCCATCATATTGTATGTATAGTTGGAAAAAATAACCCCAATGTGCATTACTTTACATTTATCCACATTACATTTCATTTGCCATTTTGTTGCCTTATCACTTTGTTTTGTGAGATCTTTTTGAAGTTCTTCACGGTCTGCTTTGGTCTTAACTATCTTGAGCAGTTTAGTATCATCTGCAAACTTTGCCACCTCACTGTTTACCCCTTTCTCCAGATCATTTATGAATAGATTGAATAGGATTGGTCCTAGGACTGACCCTTGGAACACCACTAGTTACCCCTCTCCATTCTGAAAATTTACCATTTATTCCTACCCTTTGTTCCCTGTCTTTTAACCAGTTCTCAGTCCATGAAAGGATCTTCCCTCTTATCCCATGACAACTTAATTTACATAAGAGCCTTTGGTGAGAGACCTTGTCAAAGGCTTTCTGGAAATCTAAGTACACTATGTCCACTGGATCCCCCTTGTCCACATGTTTGTTTGACCCCCTCAAAGCACTCTAATAGATTAGTAAGACATGATCTCCCTTTATAGAAAGCATGTTGACTTTTGCGCAACAATTTGTTCTTCTATGTGTCTGACAATTTTATTCTTTACTATTGTTTCAACTAATTTGCCCAGTACTGATGTTAGACTTACCCGTCTGTAATTACCAGGATAACCTCTTGAGTCCTTCTTAAATATTGGCATTACATTAGCATCTTCCAGTCATTGGTTACAGTAGCTGATTTAAAGGACAGGTTACAAACCATAGTTAATAATTCCGCAATTTCACATTTGAGTTCTTTCAGAACTCTTGGGTGAATGCCATCTGGTCCCGGTGACTTGTTACTGTTAAGTTTCTCAATTCCAAAACCTCCTCTAGTGACACTTCAATCTGTGACAATTCCTCAGATTTGTCACCTACAAAAGAGGCTCAGGTTTGGGAATCTCCCTAACATCCTCAACCATGAAGACTGAAGCAAAGAATTCATTTCATTTCTCTGACTTTATCATCTTTAAGTGCTCCTTTTGTATCTTGATCGTCCAGGGGCCCCACTGGTTGTTTAGCAGGCTTCCTGCTTCTGAGGTACTTAAAACATTTTATTACCTTTTGAGGTTTTGGCTAGCCGTTCTTCAAACTCCTTTTTGGCTTTTCTTATTACATTTTTACATTTAATTTTGCAGTGTTTATGCTCCTTTCTATTTACCTCACTAGGATTTGACTACCGCTTTTTAAAATATGCCTTTTTATCTCTCACTGCTTCTTTTACATGGTGGTTAAGCCACGGTGGCTCTCTTTTAGCTTACTGTGTTTTTTTTTTTAATTTGGGGTATACATTTAAGTTGAGCCTCTATTATGGTGTCTTTGAAAATTGTCCATGCAGCTTGCAGGGATTTCACTCTAGTCACTGTACCTTTTAATTTCTGTTTAACTAAACTCCTCATTTTTGCATAGTTCCCCTTTCTGAAATTAAATGCCACAGTGTTGGGCTTTTGAGGTGTTCTTCCCACCACAGGAATGTTAAATGTTATTATATTATGGTCACTATTTCCAAGCAGCCCTGTTATAGTTACCTCTTGGACCAGATCCTGCACTCCACTCTGGACTAGATCGAGAGTTGTCTCTCCCCTTGTGGGTTCCTGTACCAGCTGCTCCAAGAAGCAGTCATTTAAAGTATTGAGAAATTTTGTCTCTGCATTTCGTCCTGAGGTGACATGTACCCAGTCAATATGGGGATAATTGGAATCCCCCACTACTGAGTTTTTTTATTTTGATAGCCTCTCTAATCTCCCTTAGCATTTCATTGTCACTATCACTGTCCTGGTCAGGTGGTCGATAATAGATCCCTACTGTTATATTCTTATTAAAGCATGGAATTACTATCCATAGAGATTCTATGGAACATGTGGATTCATTTAAGATTTTTATTTCATTTGATTCTACATTTTCTTTCACATATAGTGCCACTCCCCACCCTGCACGACCCGCTCTGTCCTTCTGATATATTTTGTACTCTGGAATGATTGTGTCCCATTGATTGTCCTCACTCCACCAGGTTTCTTTGATGCCTATTATATCAATATCCTCCTTTAACACTAAGCACTCTAGTTCACCCATCTTATTTGGGAGGTAGTATTGGGAATTGGTGATGGTGCCTGGTTTATAGCTCCTCTTCCTTGGCATGGATAGTAGTTTGGGAAGTGCCCACCAACAATGAATGGGTTTTGTGTTGATGCAGTTCTTTGTTTCAGATCTGAGGAGCCACTTACTTGATCAGCAAGGAGAGGCTGATGCTCCAGAGGATTGGGGCTCTGCAAAGGTTTGGAGCCATAATTAATGTATGGACTAGGGATGGGCAGATGCGCGGCAGGGCTGGCCCAACATTATCTCATCCTCTGAAGCATCTGGTTCTGGTGGATGTCTGGCTTTTCCTGGGTCTCACTGTAAAGAAGTACAACTGTTTGTGAAGTGCTATATAGTAAATGCTAAATATTAATTTCAATAAACAAAATTCTGATCAGTTACTCCAGATCTATACTGGAGTACCTCAATAACTATTAGTCCTCCTGACCACCCCATTTCTTGTATTATGGGCAGAGGTAGATAGAAGTTCCTTACTTGCCTTTTCTACACCACTTTTAGCTACGTTAGTCCCATCTCCCTCTAACTGGCCAAAAATCTGCTTTTAAAACACTGATACACATTAATTAACTGGCCAAGAAATTGCTTCAATAACTTTAAGTTTGTCACAAGGCAATAAAAAGAAATTCAAAGTAAAGGCTGAAATTCCAGTCTTAACTTCCCCCATTTTCTTGAAGTATTAAACATCCATTCTGTATGGTAACGACACAGTCTATGCAAGAGTCAACAATAGTTAGGCATAATGAAGTAATTACAATGTATATTAAGCATGGCTATTTATTAAGGGATGTACATCATTGATGATGGTTAATGAGGCTGAAGTGGCAGCAAGTTCAAGATAGTTTCATCTTGAGCCTCAGTTTTGAATGTCTTTAATTTTGTTGGCTTGTTTTATAGGGTTAATCAGCTTTTTCTTTCATCATAACTGTGTAGGTGACTCTACATTTCCACTGTATAAAGTGGAAGCCTGTGCATTTATCTGGGTGTAATTTGTAAAGCGTGCTTTTTGTTTAAAAAAAAAAACACACACCCCACACATGGCTGCAAACTTAAAAATGGGATGGTAATAGATCTCAAGTCCCAGTGGTGATGGAACCTGGTGATATGCTAAACCAAAAGAGCTCTCTCCCATGCTTGTAGCTGCTGAGTTGGTGTGAAGTGATGGGAACAGACATTCTAGGCTTCAATGATACACAAGGTGGCAATCTTGGAATCTTATTGTATAGATCAACAGTTCTCAACCAGGGGTCTGGGGGCTGTGAACAGGTTTTAGGGGGTCTGCCAAGCAGGGCCAGCATTAGTCACTGGGACTCAGGACAGAAAGCTAGAGCCCCATCACCTGGGGCTGAAAGCAAAGCTTGAGCAACTTAGCTTTGTGGGGTCCCCTGTGGCCTGGGTCCCCAGGCCATTGCCTTGCTTGCTACCCCCTAATGCCAGCCCTGGCTTTATATGCAGAAAAACAGTTGTGGCACAGATGGGCCATACAGTTTCTATAACCTGTTGGGGGGTGGAGGGGCTCAGAAAGAAAGGTTGAGAACCCCTTCCATAGATTATATATATATATATGGAAATCTATATGGGTGTGTTTATTCTACACACTATCAGTCTAGTTCACAAGACACAAAGCTGAGGCAACCAGTGAGTTAACAATTCAATACAACTTTTTTCTGTACACCATTTTATTGTACAAACTCTATCCCACAATGCTTTATAGAGTTAAATGATACCACTGGTGTTCAATAATAAACAAAAGTAGCAGAGGGAAAATCAATTATAAGTAAGGGAGAAAAGACAGTTTTTTAAAAATAAATAGGTGAAGACAGAGCCTAATTAGGCATTTTAGCACCCTGGGCAAGCAAACATATTTGTGCCCCCTACTATTTTTTTTTGGGGGGGGGCAACTTTTCTGCACTGAGGCTGCATGTGGGGATGGGCATGCAGGGTCACATGCCCCCCAGATTTTTTTGGTTGTCCCCCCCAAACCACACAGTCTGGGCAGTTCGCTGAGGTGAGTCCAGGGATGGAACTGGCGCTCCCTCCTTGACCTCTGCCTCGCAGGGCTAGCCTGATCGAGTTGCTGTGTGGGGCTTCACATGTTGCTTCTGTTTCCGCCTCGTTTTTCTACCTCTGTAGCTACCCAGTTCGTCCCACGCCCTGGTCACAGCCCTGGGCAAAGAGGAGGCAAGTGTGGAGGCTGTTTCTCAGGGTCAGAGCTACAGAGAAGAAGGCTCTTGTCCCAATAGTTGCCCAGATGGAAGGCGGCAGATGTGCACAGGGAACAGAGTGGAGTAGAAAGAAAAGGTCTCTGATGCATTCTGAAGCAAACCCATGGAGGGCCGTTTTGCACCCTATTCTGAAATGAATGAGGAACCAGTAGGGTTTTTTGAGGAGGGAGGGGATGTAGTTACACTTGTTTGTACTTGGGATAGATCAATCACAGTGGAAAAAATAATGTATTGTACCCTGATTATAGCAGTTGCAACTGATTTTTCTTTTATGTAATCTTATTTTAATAGGTTTCAGAGTAGCAGCTGTTTTAGTCTGTGTCAGCAAAAAGAACAGCAGGACTTGTGGCACCTTAGAAACTAAAAAGTGTATTAGAGCATAAGCTTTCGTGGGCTACAGCCCACTTCATCGGATGCACAGAATGGAACATATAGTAAGAAGATAATATAAAGAGAAGGTGGAAGTTGCCATACAAACTGTAAGAGGCTAACTAAGATGAGCTATTATCAGCAGGATAACTTTAATGTAGCTTGGCTGGCTGATCCTGGTCCCTCCCAGGTCAGTTGCAAAACTCTCATTAACTTAAATGGAAGGCAGGACTGAGCCCCCTATGATGAAATGCTATTGTAGTAAAAACTTTTTGTTTTGCTTTCAGCAATAAGGAGATAGATAGAAGGCCACTAACTGCTTCTAATGATACATACTACTCATATCAGGTGTAGTGAACTAAACAAGAGGAATTCTTTTCCCCTTCAATGTTGAAATTGTAAATTTAATTCATATTACATCCAAAAAGACTACAGTAAAAGTTAAGGTTGCAAAGCCAAAACTCAAAAGTTAGGAAGTCCTAAGAATTAAGCAAAAAGAAAAGGAGGACTTGTGGCACCTCAGACTAACAAATTTATTTGAGCATAAGCTTTTGTGAGCTACAGCTCACTTCATCGGATGCATTAAGGTTGCCTGTGTAATCGTTTTTTAGATGCCCAATTTGAGACACTCTGGCTCTGATTTGCAGAAGTACTGAGTGATCACAGCTACAACAGAGATCAATAATATTACTAATGTTTGAAGTACTGAGATACTATTGAGTACCCTAGAAAAGCCTGTGGGGAAACTAATAATTATTCATTCCAGGCAGGGTTTGAATGGTGTACAGTAAATGCATGGGGCCAGACACTGAATGATGAGGATGAAAAAGAATATTGAATAGAATCAGGGCTACAATTAAAAACAAAAAATCCAGCACATAATCATGTAGTTAAAGATTGCATAATAAAGCATATGCACAAATGGGGCAAATTAAGGTTGAGCTGGCAACTTCTGGCAATTTCTGACTCTTGAGTATTTGACTTTGCAACCTTATTCTGTGTGTGATGTGCTTTTTTTAAAAGAAATAAGTATTACACTTGAACTATATTTTAATTACAATTAAATCACTGTGGGGAAAATCAGAGTCCTAGTCCAAAACAATATATCAACAAATATTTGTGTGATTATGTTGATATAGATGTTATATCCGTCACACATGAATATACAACTGTCTATATGCACATGTGTAACTATATAAGAATTGCCATACTGGTCAGACCAAAGATCAATCTAGCCCAGTATCCAGTCTCCTGACAGTGGCCATTGCCACAAACAGACACTTATTTGATGTAGGAGGCCATATTTTTATAGCAATTTTAATTGTATGTTCTGGAACCACTGGCATCATTTCTAATACTTGAAGAGCAACTGTCAAATTGAACTTGACAAACATTTATATTTTCTAAAAAACAAATCTTTTATAAAAGCTAAGATGAATAAAAGCATTTTCTCATTTTAAAAGACTCCAATTAAAACAGTTTGTTTTAAACAAATAAACATTCCCTTTAATGTATGAAATCCAAATACTACAGCTTTAAGAAACTGAAGATAAACAAAACTGAAACTTAGAGACTAACCAATTTATTTGAGCATAATCTTTCGTGAGCTACAGTGAGCTGTAGCTCACAAAAGCTTACGCTTGAATAAATTTGTTAGTCTCTGAGGTGCCACAAGTCATCCTTTTCTTTTTGCGGATACAGACTAACAGGGCTGCTACTCTGAAAACTGAAACTGACTTAATTGATTTTCATTGCAATCTGAGGAAAAAATGCAGTAAGTAAATCTAATTAGCAACAAATTAGATTTTTTAAAACTTTCACTTTTAATAACTAAGCTCTTATTAGTAACATAGGTAAAAATGATATATTTAGAAGACATGGGCTAAATTCTGTAAACCAGTGGAACTCCATGAGAATATGAACTATGATTTGTAAGCTGAGGCCCTGTAATGTACTGAGAGTTTATTTCTGTGTGATTTGGATAGCACTAACAGTGTACTTGATAGCATACACGTTAAAAACATCAATCCTTACAATACACTGTGAGTCAGATTATTCTCATTTTACAGAGGAGGAATATATATTTGGGTTTTTTAGTATGAATTAAACTCCCTAAAAAGAATAAATAGCACTAAGCAGAAAACACAACCATTTCCCCAAGTGTGTGTGTGTATATATAACCAGTACTCTAATTCCAGGTATTCAAAAACCATGAAACCCCCTCAAATCACGATTGTTTTAAAAAATTAGATTTTTTAAAAGGTTTGAAATTTGAACTATTTTTATTTGACTTTGGGGTTCACTCACCACATTTTCATGTTTTTCTCTATAACCATAAGGGCTAGAAGCTAATTTTTTTTAAATGAAGGCTAAATTCCCCATGTAATCCCATGACTGCTGGGGCTTTAAAGAAACACAAAATATGGAGAGATTGGTAATGCTGTTCTTTCTTAGCTTGAGCACCCAACGCATAAGGACATAGTCACCTTAAAAATCATATTTGTCTGAATTTCGTTTACCAAATATTTTTGCCTGTAAACCTAAGATGGCTATAATTGTGAGCGATCGGGAGAAAACGTTTCTTTTTTTCAGTTTGCTTACTTTGTGCATGTGGCCTCCATCCTGCAAGGTACTGAACACTCTGGCCAGGATCCAGGATTAAGTGCATGCTTAATTTTAAAACCTTTATGGAGTATCCCCATTTAAGTGAATAGTAGCATGTGGTTAGGATTTCAGCCTTTGACTGTAGTGGGGCTATTCATGGGTTTAAGTACTTTGCTGGATTGCTTTGCAAAATGCTCAACACCTCCCTAAACTGAGCTCTTTGTGCATAGTAATTACACAGATTCCCCCATAGCTACTTTGCATCCTGCAGCTTGTTCTCTGCAGGCCAACCCCTAGCAGTCTATGTTCTTCTTCTTCTTCTTCTTCAAGGTCCAAATTTCTTGGTCAAGGTAGAGTCAAGGTTCAGACTCTAGAGAAAATAATTATATTTTAAAAAAAAAAAAGTAAAGTTTTCAGGGTCTGTTCAAAAGTGTCTGAAGTTGGCTCATGGTCCTCCTATTGACTACCCCTGCCCTAGCCCAGGCCTACTTGAAGTGAATGTGGCTCCTTGTAGCCTCAGCGCTCCACCCACACAAAACTAGCTGAGGTGCTTGGGGTCCTTAGTCTCTTTCCCTGCTGTGTGAAAGACCCAAACAAAGCAGGGGCGGTAAAACTTTTTAGCAACATTTTTCCTTTTTTCAAATAAATATTGGCCAGGGGACACAAGGGCATTACCTGAAAATACCCTCTTAACTTATTTTATAGTCCGCTAGCGCCCAGAGGTCCCCGTTAAGATCACTTAGGCAGTGTACAAACACAACTCCACGGGGTGCCCGGACATTTTGTACTTTTTACGGGCGGTGAGTTTGGGATTCATCCAGAGGCTCAAAATTCTCAATCTCCGCTTCCTTCGATCAGCGGCTCGAGAGCCGGGGGGAAGCCGCCGCGGTAGCTCGGTGGGTGCCTGCTGCGGGGAGGGCAAGTCCCCTCCCCGCCACACACGCTCTCCCCATTCCCGGGCAGTGAGTGGTGGCCGGGCAGAGGCGGACTTCCCCGCCTGGCCCGGGGCGCGGGGGAGGAGCAGGGGGCTGCCGCAGTGGAAAGTCATCCATCTCGTTTAGGAGCCGGTGTGCTGCTAACACTTCCTGCTGTAATTTGCGGCCAGGGCTATTGGTTGGGCTGCTCCTATTCGCTCGCGGCCCTGACGCCGGGCAGTCTGGGGAGGCGGAGCCCGGCCCCGGGAGGAGGAGGAGGGGGAAGGGGTGTGTTTCATAAACAAAGTCCTAGTACCGGGGGGATCCCCCCTTCACGCGCAGCCGCTGCTCCGGGGGTCCCTGCCGCGAGAGGGGTTTTTATGAATGGACGGGGATGCCCGGGGAGGGACACGCGAGTTGCTTTCCTTTTCCCGGGGAAAGCCGGGCGGCCGCGGGCGGTGTTCGCGCGGGCTCCCCACCGCCGCTCTTCTGCCCGCCCAGGCGGCGGGAGCAAGGCGGGCAGAGGCGCTCGGGGGCCCGACCCGGGCAGTGGGGCGGGCTCGCCGGGGCGCAGACCCCCACCCCCCAGCCCCTCGCTGTGCCGCCGCGCTCTCCGCTCTGTGGGGCGGGAGCCCCCCGCGGTGGAAGGGGGGGGCGACAGCCCGGCCCCAGGCAGGTCTCCCTCACGGGGCGGGGGCGCTTCCAGCTCTGCCCCCCCCTTCGGGCGGGGCGAGGAACAGACCTGCTGGAGTTTAACTGGGGGTAGAGAACCACCCCGCCTTCAATCCCCTCCCCACGCAGCTGGGAGGGCGCGTCCCTCTCCCCAACCCAGGGTGCTAAACCTCGGCCTCGGGGCGGGAAGGGATGAGGGCGGCGGGAAGCGTTTCGGTGACAGACAATCGCTCTTCAAGTCCCCCCCCGCGCCGCCCGTTTCGGCGGGCCCCGCGGCGGCACTGACGCAAGGGTGTTTACCGGCCCCGAAGGTAAATGATTTGTCCTGTGCCGCGCGGGCGCGTCCGCCCCTCCTCCGCCCCACCCCCGCACTGTTCTGCCGCGACTGAACTGTGCCCAGTGCCGCCGCCGTTAGCCAGCCCAGCCTGCGCAACCAGCGCCTGGGTGTGTTACACGCTCCCCCACGTGACGGGGGGTGTGTGTGTGGCGGGGGAGGGGGTGCGCCCGCGCGCACCGCCCCCGAGCCCTGCGCGGCGGGACTCGTCGCAGGCCGGGGCGGGGCCTGCTCGCTGCTGAGCTCAGCTCTGCCGCTTACGTCCGCTTATTATTTACTTGCACTTTAAACGTCCTCGCGTTTTTTAAATACGCTGCTTTGGCCCACGTGTTCCCTCCGCCGTGTCCTCTGGAAAGATGAAGCCAGCAAAGGCTCCCTCCCCCGCCCAAAGTCCTGTTTCATTTGCTAACCTCCCCACCCCCGCCCTCCTTCTCCGGCAAAGCCCAGGGCTTGGGGGTGGGGCGTGGGTCGGTTTTTGAATGGTAGCAAGGAGGAGCCTGGGGAAAGCCGTGATCCCTTGCTGCTGGCGCGCTGGCTGCCCTGATCGTGGGAAAGTGGCTGCACGTAAAGCAGCAGATTCTTTGTCCCTGTTGTTCTTCTGTAATCGATCTCACTTCAAGTCGAGGGGTGGAAAACTTCAAAGGCGGATCGGGCTGTTGGAGGCCGGAGCAGGAGCACAATCAGCTCGCACTGCACCCACTCTGCCTCCGCCCCCACCTCCAGGAGAAGGGGGCGGGTGGGGGAGAGAATCCTCCAATCTCTAAAGTACACCCAATCAATAAATAAAATACAGACTTTGTGGAGCGGGTGGGTGGAAGGGAGCTGAGGGCGTTAATGTACCCAAATACACACAGACTTTCAAACTGCCCTGTTTCTACCCTGGATAAATAGCTGCATTCTGTCCTGTGTGTAGGTATTTTTTTTGAAAGGGGGAGTCCTCTGGGGCAATTTTAGATTTGCATAGTTTACAATGTAAGCTACTGTAGAACAAGATTCAGAGTAGCAGCCGTGTTAGTCTGTATCTGCAAAAAGAAAAGGAGTACTTGTGGCACCTTAGAGACTAACAAATTTATTTGAGCATAAGCTTTCGTGAGCTACAGCTCACTTCATTTGTAGCTCATGAAAGCGTATGCTCAAATAAATTTGTTAGTCTCTAAGGTACCATAAGTACTCCTTTTCTTTTTATAGAACAAGAATTACTGATTGACACCAGCTCTTACTGCTTGACACCAGCTAGGGGCTCTCCTTGGTAGCCGGTAGTACTTTTAAACACAGTTGGGGAGGACAAATGGCACCGAGGGCATAGCTACACTTGCAGATGTAAAGCACTTTGAGTTAAACTAGCCTTCGTAGAGCGCAGTAGGGAAAGCGCTGCGGTCTGTCCACACTGACAGCTTCAAGTGCACTGGTGTGGCCACATTTGCGGCACTTGTAGTGGTATTGGGAGCAGTGCATTATAGGCAGCTATCCCAGGATGCAAGTGGCTGCACATGCTTTTCAAAGGGGGGGTGGAGTGTGACAGGGAGTGTGTTATGTGTATGTGGGGGGAGAGAGAGAGTGGGTTGGGGGGGGCTGAGAGCATGTCAGCATGCTGTCTTGTAAATTCAGACAGCAGCAGACCCCCCTTGCTCCCCTGCCTCTCTCTCACACACACAGCATTCCACACTAATGGTTGCTTTGTCTCGGAGCAGATAAGTAGCCGGCTGTCAGAAACGGAGCTTCCAAAGGGCATTTCTGCATTCTTACAGCTGATTCCAAACAATGACAAGAGTGGCCACTTGACTTAAGGGGATTATGGGACGTTTCCAAAGGCTGATCAGAGCTCAGTAAAGCAACACCTCGTTCACACTGGCATCGCAGCGCTCCAGCGAGGGCACAGCAAACGTTATTCCACTTGCTGAGGTGGAGTACCAGCAGCGCTGTAGCCGCAGAGTCAGAGTGCTCTACGTGCCTTGCCAGTGTGGACGGGTAGTGAGCTAGTGCACCCGGGGCTCCTTTATTGCACTGTAACTCACAAGTTTGGCCAAGCCCCAAGACAATATATAGCCATAGCTGGATACAGCTGAGGACTGAGCCCTCTGTTTGTTCCCCACATTTCAGTTTTTCCATAGGAAATGCTGTTATGTATTACTTTAAAATTTCCATTCCCACCATACACAATTGTTCAATAAACACCCTCTTCTCTTCCACCAGGATTTGCATCCTTAGACCTTGTACTGGAGATGTTCAGAGTCTGACTGCATAGCATTAAAGGGGTTAATCATAATGCATATACACACATAGGGTGGAGCTTGTGCCAATGTCCCTAACTACAGTTACCCCAAAATTTCCATCCTAAAGTGCCTTAATCCAGATGCTTATCACTTTCTAAAACTTTTACTTTTTGGACTGTAATTTTTCAGAGTCTATTGTCAGCCTAAGGATGACTTTTTTGTGGCAAGTTGTTAGCAAATACAGTTCAGCTAAATTTTGAAACAAAGAAAATTAACACTCGCTCCCCACACACACAAATATTTTGCTGTTATTTACAAACAAGCAAATGTGTAGCCATTTTCTGAACAGCTCTCTCCGTGGTTTGGGGTAGCAACTTGCTTTCTGACATAGACTTTAGATCAGAAATGAGCCTTCTAGTAGCCTGGTGAAAATGTTTATATTTGGCCAAATAGTGTATCATAATTGTAGATAGTGCTTGCATGTTAATTTTTACCAAACAATGATGTTGTTTTTAATAACCATATCCCAACCTTCAGTTGGCCCTGCACATACTAAATAAGTGAGATTCCTCATTGTGTAGGTGAAATCCTCCTATGAGTGTGTGTATAGGAGGAAAGCTAGATTGTTTGATCAGCCAAAGGCCTGATGTTACAGAAGTCCTTCCTGCTCTGTGTGCTTTGAGAAATGTATTTGAAAATGCATTTAAAAAATCAAAACTAGCACTTCTGAGTTAAAGCAGCCAACCCCAGCTACAGATAAGGCACAGGTGGTGAATCATGATCTTCCAGCACCCACCACCATACTGTGTGGGTTATCAGGCCCAATGGCTTCCCTTCCCCCTCTTCCTACAGCAAACAAAATCTGCAGCCTCCTGATATCAAGATTTGCTCAAGTCTGAAGCTTGGACTCTTCAACCCTTTTGTGATATTGCTATTGGGTCTGGACACTCTTTCTCTAGGGTTCTATGTATATGACTCCCATACAGTAGTATCTCAGCAATTACAAGTATTTGTGGATTTACCTTCACAGCACCAGAGAGTTAGGTAAGTATTAATAGTCTCTCTCCCCCCCCCTTTTTTTTAATAAACAGATGAGAAACTGAGGCACTGAGCGACTAACTGACTTGTCCAGTGGCTCTCAGAAAGCCTGTGGTGGTGCTGGGAATTGATGTCCGAGCTCCTGGTTCTGTGCCCTAAACACAAGACTGGCCACTGTCTTATCACTACAGCCCACAATGCTTCTATCCTTTCCCCTTTCTGTTTCTGCTCCAGCTTCCCTTTCCCTTTAATCTCCTTTACATATGCCAACATTTTCTTCTACTTCCCTTCAGCCCCAAATGAACCCTCTAAAAACGAAGAATCAAATCCTCCAATTTGTCCAAGCTGCACCTGGTGCAGGCCTTAGGGGTACATGGGGGAAAAATCACTGTAAGCCGTCTTTCACCAACCCTGATTCTGGTCTGACTGGGTGCCAACATCACCCCTGGTATAACATGCCTCAGGCTAAGGAGTGCTCTAATTATACTAGTTAGAATGGTGTTCCTCCCCCAGGGCCTACTCTGCCAGTCGCTCATTCCTCTCCAACTCACCCAGGAATACTGTCTTTACACCATGTGGGGATTTCCCAACTGCCCTATTATGGTACAAAATGGATGAAGACAAGGGCTAGAATCTGTCTCCAAGTATTTCTAATATAAATAAAGCAATTATGTTTTAAAAATTTGTGGAACTAATATAATGTCTGCTGTCATCCTGATCACTTTGGCATGTATTTATCTTTTCCCCCCCCTTATGCTTCCTCTGTGTTTGTCTTAAATTAGGTTATAAGCTCTTCAAGGCAGGGATTGTGTAGCTGTAGTCAAAAAATAAAATAAGAGGTGAGGTTGCATAAAGAATGGGATAGAGAATAATGCAGAAAATATTATAATGTCCACAAAGGGTAGGACAAGTAATTGGCTTAGTTTGCAGGAAGGGAGATTTAGGTTGGATATTGGGAAAAACTTCCTATCAGGCTAGTTAAGCATTGGAACAGGTTACCTGTGGAATTCCTATCACTGTAGGTTAAGAACAGGTTAATCAAACCCCTGCCTGGGTGATCTAGGTATACTTGGTCCTCCCTTAGCATGTGGGGATGGCAGCCCTACATTTTTATGATTGTAATTTGTATGATCATGCCATTACTTCACTCCATGATCTTTCTTCATCTGGAATACAGTGTGAGGTATTGCTTATCCCATAGCAAAAAGGATATTGGAAAATTAGAGGCCATTCAGAGATGGGTGACAAGAATGATTAGGGGCATGGAAAGACTTTCATATGAAGAGAGATTGAAAAGATTGGAATTAATTCGTCTTCTTTAGGAGAAATAAAAGAGATATGGCAAAAATATACAGAATTGGGGATGGTGCAGAATAGCTCAACTGGGAGCTCCCCCCCCATCTCATAAATCAAGAAGGAGCGGACATTCAGTGAAATTGAAAGGTGGTAAATTCCAGATTGGTCACAGGATACACTTTTCACACAGGGTATAATCAGACTGTGGAACTCATGGCCTCAGTAGTGTCCTGTGAGAAGCAATTTAAGATTCAAGGTGGGATTGGACATTTATCTGGATAAGAATAATGATAAAAATATGAAGTGTTTTGGAAGAGTGATTAAAACCTTCTGCTTCCCAGGTTAAATTAATCTCTAACCAATAAGGGGTGGGGGCAAATTATCCGACATCTGACTATGATGGGTTCTTGTACCTTACTGAAGCATCTGGTATTGGCCAGTGTCAGATACTGGATTAGATGAACTTCAGGTATGACCAAGTATGGCAATTCTTAGGTTCCTAAACATCTACCTGTGTGTTTGTAGAGTGTATCGCACAAGGAGATCCTAATCCTGATTGGGACCATTGTGTGCTACAACAACATACATAAATAACAACTATGATCACAGTAATCCTGGCCTCTAACAAGTTTAGAGAAATGCCAGCTTTTAATTTAAACATCCCCTTAGTACTGAACTGTAGATCTCCAAAATATGTGGTTAATTTCAGTGCCTGAGGGACAAATAGCAGCTCCTGAATTCACGTTACAATTCAATAGTATTCTGCCTTCCTCCTGAAAGTCTGGTTCTTCATACCCACGACTTCTGCGTTTATAATGGAAGATTTCCAGAAGGGGTGTGTGGTTTGGTCTAAAATTGGCACTTTTGCTAAAAGTCTTAGTTAATGCTACTGTCCAAAATAGTTAGAACGTGAGCCAATTTAGCAAGCCCAAGTTTGAATTGACTTTGGAAAGATTAACTTGTACTCCTGAACAGCCTCACATATAGCCAATAGGGAGCTGTCTTAGCACTTTAGTAGTTACACATCTTTCAGATAATTCTGAGGTCTGTGTGCAAAATTAGGTCTCTGATATCTGGACGTGTCACATCCTAGGAGTCCCTAAACCAATGGGCCAGATTGCTTCCTCCCAGGGATAAACCCACAGGAGGGGTTGCAGGATAGGGGTTAAGGAAAACTTGGTGTAATTCCCATCTGAATTTTCCTGGAACCATTTCTTCTAATGAGAGGGATTTAGGGTGGGTGTAGATTATAAAAGTCCTGCTGCTTCCCAAATTTGTACATCTTGGGGATTCATAGGGAAGGAAACTCCCTTCCTCACAAAAATAGGAGCTATTTGCAGGGACAACAACCACTAACTCTACTGTTCCGGCTATATGGATTTCCACCTCCCCTGGATTTCCACATGCAAATGTGGGAGCAGAGCAATGGGTCTGTAGTATTCAAGTGCAGGGGCATCTGTGGGGTGGTGCTGTAGTGGCAACACTCCCCTTCTGCACAGAAAGGGAGAGGTCTGTGTGCTGAGGAAACCCTCTGTGTACACTTCTGCCTAGGATGATCCAGTGCAATGGATGGATCATAATGAGAAATAAAGGTGCTTTTGCCATCTGGTACTGATATAGATGGTGTTCCTCAGGTCCAATAGCCTTTTGAATTACTGCACGTGAGAGAACACAGAACGGAAAGTGTGTATTCAGAACTGAGAGGGAGATTGTAGCATTTACTGGGATGAGACATGCCACTTGGTGAGGTGAAAGGCAAGTCAGATCCAGAGGGCTCAACTTCAGTCTCCAGAATGTCTTCCTGACCTGTGGGCACTCCTCCAGATTTGATCAATGTTCTGTTGAATTTCCCTCCATCTCCCAGGTTCAGAGTACTTTCTCCCTACCCTGACTGGATTATTGGTCTAGAAGGGTACAGCTTGCTCAGGAAGGGCAGGCAGAGAAAAAAAGGGAGGAAGTGTTGCCTTGTATATCAAAAATGTATACACTTGAATTGAGGTTGAGATGGAAATAGATTTGTTGAAAGTCTATGGGTAAGAATAAAAGGGGTAAAAAACAAGGGTGATGTCATGGGAGGCTTCTAGTACGCACCACCTAACCAGGAAGAGTAGGTGGATGAGGATTTTTATAAACTAACAAAATCATCCAAAGCACAGGATTTGGTGGTGATGAGGGACTTCAGCTATCCAGAGCTCTGTTGGGAAAACAGCACAGAAGGGCACAGATTATTCAACAAGTTCTTGGAATGTACTGGAGACCATTTTCTATTTCAGAAGGTGGAGAAAGCTACTTGGGGAGAAACTGTTCTAGCTTTGATTTTTGACAAATGGGGAAGAACTGGTTGAGAATTTTAAAGTGGAAGGCAACTTGAGTGAAAGTGATCATGAAGTGATAGATTTCAGAGTAACAGCCGTGTTAGTCTGTATTCGCAAAAAAGAAAAGGAGTACTTGTGGCACCTTAGAGACTAACCAATTTATTTGAGCATGAGCTTTCGTGGCTGTAGCTCACGAAAGCTCATGCTCAAATAAATTGGTTAGTCTCTAAGGTGCCACAAGTACTCCTTTTCTTTTTATGAAGTGATAGAGTTCATGATTCTAAGGCACGGTAGGAGGGAAAACAGCACAATACATCCGATGAAGGGAGCTGTAGCTCATGAAAGCTTATGCTCAAATAAATTGGTTAGTCTCTAAAGTGCCACTAGTACTCCTTTTCTTTTTGCGAATACAGACTAACACGGCTGCTACTCTGAAACCAGCACAATTCAGATAATGGATTTCAAGAAGGCAGACTTTAGCAAACTCACAGAGTTGGTAGGTAAGAAATGACAGAATTGCTAAATAACTTTTTTGTTTCAGTTTTCAACAAAAGGATTAGTAACAATTGGACATCTAACTTAATGAAAGCCAGTGAAAATTAGGTAGGATTGGAGGCGAAAATACTGAAAATTACTTTGACTTAATTAGAGGTCTTCAAGTCACCAGGGCCTGATGAAATACATCCTAGAATACTCAAGGAGATAGTTGATCCATGAGTGATTATCTTCAAAAAATAATGGAATATGGGAGAGATTCCAGGGGACTGGAAAAGGGCAAATATAGTGCCCATCTATAAAAAGGGGATAAGGACAACCTGCGGAATACAGACCAGTCAACTTTGTCAGTAGCTGGAAAGATAATGGAGCCAATAACTCAGCAATCAATTTGCAGACACCTAGAAGGTGATAAGCAACAGTCAGCATGGATTTGTCAAGAACAAATCATGTCAAACTAACCTAATAGTTTTCTTTGACTGGGGAACAAGCCTTGTGAAAACCAGGGGAGCAGTAGATGTGGTATATCTTGACTTTAGTAAGGCCTTATATATTGTCTTCTCATAAACTAGGGAAATACAACCTAGATGGATCTATAGTAAGGTGAGTGCATAACTGGTTGGAAAACTCTTCCCAGAGAGTAGTCATCAGTGGTTCACA
The DNA here is from genome assembly GCF_965152275.1 of Natator depressus. Taxonomy (NCBI): domain Eukaryota; kingdom Metazoa; phylum Chordata; order Testudines; family Cheloniidae; genus Natator; species Natator depressus. The sequence goes on along the minus strand of NC_134234.1, from coordinate 285,687,420 downwards.
GTGTTAGGATATAGATATTTAGGCCTGTCTGTAAAGGCCTATACTCTAATTTAGGTGTATTCTTATCACCTAGCTAGTTATAGAGGTATAAAAGAAAGAATCTGTGTAAGGGCCTTCTCTCACTGTGACAGTCTGAGGCCCGGTTCTTAGGCTAAAGCCTTTGGTTAAGCAGCAGAGGCAGCCATAAGCTGGGAAGCGAACGGTCACATCCTTACATTCCAGACTAGTCACATTGAAAGAAGGTGCTATTGGGTTGTTAGGAATACAGTCCTGTCCGCATAATGCCTATCGCCTCCAGAGAAAGGGAAGTGCCTAGAAGATGTAAAAGGAAACGTAGTTTGATAGCATCCTGTCTGGCAAGAACTCACTTATCAATAGCTGGGATGTGAAATCCTAATTTCTGTGTTGTTCTATCACTGTAGTCCCCATTTCCCTATTGTTTGTCTGTATAATCTCTGTCTGGTTCTGTGATTGTTTCTGTCTGCTGTATAATTAATTTTGCTGGGTGTAAACTAATTAAGGTGGTGGAATATAATTGGTTAAATAATCATGTAACAATACATTAGGATTGGTTAGTTAAATTTCAGTAAAATGATTGGTTAAGGTATAGCTAAGCAAAACTCAAGTTTTACTATATAGTCTGCAGTCAATCAGCAAGTAAGGGGGGGAAATGGGAACAGGGAATGGGGGTGGGGAAATTGGAATCATGTTTTGCTAAGGGGGGGAATGGGAACAGGGACACAGGTAAGGCTCTGTGGTGTGAGAGCTGGGAAGGGGGACACTAAGGAAGGAAAGAGGAAAGATTGGGGAAAAAAATTGGATTTCTTTACTCTGGAGAAGAGAAGACGGGGGACAGGGACGGGAGGGGGATGACATAAAAGGTTGTTCTAAGGAGGAGAAAAATTGTTTCCTAACCTCTGAGGCTAGGACAAGAAACAATGGACTTAATTGCAGCAAGCTTCCTAACTGTCAGGGTAGTTAAGCACTGAAATAAATTGCCTAGGAAGGTTGTGATATCTCTGTCACTGGAGATTTTTAAGAGCAGGTTAAACAAATACCTGTCAGGCAGGGCCGTCCTTAGGCATACACAGCTGCGTAGGGTACCATGAAATTTGGGGCATGCCCCAAATTTCATGGTGCCCTAGGCAGCTGTGTGCTGCATACACAGCAGCACCAGCCCTGTGACCAGCCCTATCCCCTGGCCGGCTCCCCACGTGCTGCACCCACTGCAAGGGGCAGGGCCGTCCTGGGGAGGGGGGGTGGCCCAGACAACTCCCTCCGCCCCACCTCTTACCCTCCCCCCACTCCGCCCCCGGCCTGCCCCCATTCCACTACACTCACCAGCAGCGGCGGGAAGTGGAGCAACCCAGCCCGAGCCTGCTCCACTCCGCCAGCTCCCAGCCATGGCGCTCCGCTTCCTGCTGCCAGTGAGTCCAGGGAGGTTGGGGAAAGGATGCTCCCCGCACTCGCCGGCAATGGCGGGAAGTGGAGCGACGTGGCCCCAGCCCGCTCCGCTTCCCTTGCGCCGGCCCCAGCCATGACACTGCGGGGGGTTAGGGAAAGGTTCCCCCCCCCCGCACCAACTCACCAGCGGCAGGATGCGGAGCGCCGTGTCTGGGATTTGGCAGAGTAGAGCTGGCTGGGGCCGGGCTGCTTCGCTTCCCGCTGCTGCCGGTGAGTGCGGGGGTGGGATGCCTTCCCCCAAGCCCCCTCCCCTGAGTGACACAGCTGGGGCTGGGACGAGGGAAGCGGAGTGGGCTGCTCCTGACCCCCTGCTAATCCCCCTGGCCACTCTGGGCCTGTGGGGCCCCAAAAAGTGTCCCCCCACAGCTCCTGCCTCTCAAACCCTGGGGAGGGGGAGGAGGCCTGGGGTGCTGCAAAGAGCACACAAATGGCTAGGGACAGCCCTGCTGTCAAGGATGGTCTAGATAGATAATACTTCGTCCTGCCTTGAGTGCAGGGGACTGAATTAGATGACCTCTTGTGGTCATAGAATCATAGAATCATAGAATATCAGGGTTGGAAGGGACCTCAGGAGGTCATCTAGTCTAACCCCCTGCTCAAAGCAGGACCAATCCCCAATTAAATCATCCCAGCCAGGGCTTTGTCAAGCCTGACCTTAAAAACTTCTAAGGAAGGAGATTCTACCACCTCCCTAGGTAACGCATTCCAGTGTTTCACCACCCTCCTAGTGAAAAAGTTTTTCCTAATATCCAACCTAAACCTCCCCCACTGCAACTTGAGACCATTACTCCTTGTCCTGTCACCTTCTACCACTGAGAATAGTCTAGAACCATCTTCTTTGGAACCACCTCTCAGGTAGGTGAAAGCAGCTATCAAATCCCCCCTCATTCTTCTCTTCTGCAGACTAAACAATCCCAGTTCCCTCAGCCTCTCCTCATAAGTCATGTGTTCCAGACCCCTAATCATTTTTGTTGCCCTTCGCTGGACTCTCTCCAATTTATCCACATCCTTCTTGTAGTGTGGGCCCCAAACTGGACACAGTACTCCAGATGAGGCCTCACCAATGTCGAATAGAGGGAAACGATCACGTCCCTCGATCTGCTCGCTATGCCCCTACTTATACATCCCAAAATGCCATTGGCCTTCTTGGCAACAAGGGCACACTGCTGACTCATATCCAGCTTCTCGTCCACTGTAACCCCTAGGTCCTTTTCCGCAGAACTGCTGCCTAGCCATTCGGTCCCTAGTCTGTAGCTGTGCATTGGGTTCTTCCGTCCTAAGTGCAGGACCCTGCATTTATCCTTATTGAACCTCATCAGGTTTCTTTTGGCCCAATCCTCCAATTTGTCCAGGTCCCTCTGTATCCTATCTCTGCCCTCCAACGTATCTACCACTCCTCCCAGTTTAGTATCATCCGCAAATTTGCTAAGAGTGCAATCCACACCATCCTCCAGATCATTTATGAAGATATTGAACAAAACCGGCCCCAGGACCGACCCCTGGGGCACTCCACTTGACACCGGCTGCCAACTAGACATGGAGCCATTGATCACTACCCGTTGAGCCCGACAATCTAGCCAACTTTCTACCCACCTTATAGTACATTCATCCAGCCATACTTCTTTAACTTGCTGACAAGAATACTGTGGGAGACAGTGTCAAAAGCTTTGCTAAAGTCAAGAAACAATACATCCACTGCTTTCCCTTCATCCACAGAATCAGTAATCTCATCATAGAAGGCGATTAGATTAGTCGGGCATGACCTTCCCTTGGTGAATCCATGCTGACTGTTCCTGATCACTTTACTCTCGTCTAAGTGCTTCAGGATTGATTCCTTGAGGACCTGCTCCATGATTTTTCCGGGGACTGAGGTGAGGCTGACCGGCCTGTAGTTCCCAGGATCCTCCTTCTTCCCTTTTTTAAAGATTGGCACTACATTAGCCTTTTTCCAGTCATCTGGGACTTCCCCCGTTCGCCACGAGTTTTCAAAGATAATGGCCAATGGCTCTGCAATCACAGCCGCCAATTCCTTTAGCACTCTCGGATGCAACTCGTCCGGCCCCATGGACTTGTGCACGTCCAGCTTTTCTAAATAGTCCCTAACCACCTCTTTCTCCACAGAGGGCTGGCCATCTACTCCCCATGTTGCGATGCCCAGCGCAGCAGTCTGGGAGCTGTCCTTGTTAGTGAAGACAGGGGCAAAAAAAGCATTGAGCACATTAGCTTTTTCCACATCCTCTGTCACTAGGTTGCCTCCCTCATTCAGTAAGGGGCCCACACTTTCCTTGGCTTTCTTCTTGTTGCCAACATACCTGAAGAAACCCTTCTTGTTACTCTTGACATCTCTTGCTAGCTGCAGCTCCAGGTGCGATTTGGCCCTCCTGATTTCATTCCTACATGCCCGAGCAATATTTTTATACTCTTCCCTGGTCATATGTCCAACCTTCCACTTCTTGTAAGCTTCTTTTTTATGTTTAAGATCCGCTAGGATTTCACCATTAAGCCAAGCTGGTCGCCTACCATATTTACTATTCTTTCGACTCATCGGGATGGTTTGTCCCTGTAACCTCAACCGGGATTCCTTGAAATACAGCCAGCTCTCCTGGACTCCTTTCCCCTTCATGTTAGTCCCCCAGGGGATCTTACCCATCTGCTCCCTGAGGGAGTCAAAGTCTGCTTTCCTGAAGTCCAGGGTCCGTATCCTGCTGTTTACCTTTCTTCCCTGTGCCAGGATCCTGAACTCGACCATCTCATGGTCACTGCCTCCCAGATTCCCATCCACTTTTGCTTCCCCCACTAATTCTTCCCTGTTTGTGAGCAGGAGGTCAAGAAAAGCTCCCCCCCTAGTTGGCTCGTCTAGCACTTGCACCAGGAAATTGTCCCCTACACTTTCCAAAAACTTCCTGGATTGTCTATGCACCCTTCCAGTCCTACAATTATATGATTTAAAAAGGCAGCTACTTTTGTGGTGGATGCTCTGGGTGTTGAGCACTAGACAGCACTAAATGGTTAGCTCACAGACTCCTTGCAGGTCCTTTAGGTGGCATTCAGTTTAGTTCAGTGAGACTTTGTGTGCATGTGCAGTAGCTTGTGAGGCCAATACATATGCACAGGAAGTTCAGCTAAATCACTCCTGTGAAAGAGGACAATTTTTGTAGGTCAATTTGTGAAAAAAGACTGGTAGGACTCATGTGTCAGAGAGAGAGAGAGAGAGAGAGAGAGAGGGATGGTGAGATGCCATCACAGATTTTCTTCTGCCATTTTTACCAAATACCTAAAAGCCATTCTGGGGAAGCCTGACAGTATGGCTTTGGGGAAGCCCTAGAATATCTGATTGTTTTATGACATATATGCTGAAATATCCAGGCATGGTATGTCTTGTTTATGTAATAGGACTTTTCACTTCGATAGCATAGCCCCAGAAAGCTTAGAGCCCTTTGGACATTAATGAATTTACCCTCACAATGCTTTCCTGGAAGGTAGGAAAAATATTACCCCAATTTTACAGGCACAGAGGTTAGGTGACTTGTCCAGGAGCCATGGGATATAGATAGCAGATCAGGAAAAAAACCCAGATCACCTAAATTCCATACCTACATTTAACCCGCAAGGTCAGAACTAGGGGGTGATGGAAAAATTTGAATTAAACATTTTCTTGTTGGAAAATTGTCATTGTAGTTGAAATTTTCCACAGAAAAGATCAATTTAGACAGAAATCTGTCAGGAAAATTGAAACAAAACATTTCATTTCAGGCTGACAATTTTTGCATGTGCCTGAGCTTGGAGCATTATGGGAGATGTAGTCTGGTTGCGGAGCTGGTTCCATGGGGGCATGAGGAATCAAACTACAACTCTCCTAAAGCATCGTGGTGGTACAGAAAGCTGCAGAGATTAATGCTGACTTGAAATAAAACTTATCATTTCAGGCTGACAAACTGAAATGAAGTGTTTTGATTTGGGAATGCAGAACCATTTCATTTAGATCAAAAATGTTGAAACAAACATTCTGACATTTCCAAATCAAATTTGAACTTTCATGCAGTAAACCATTTTGAATTTGTCCTGATCCGGGATGAAAACAGATGTCAAAATATTGGAATTTCCTGCTGGATGGAAATTCCATTTTTTCAGTTAGTTCTAAGAAACTGCTAAATTTATGGCAGGAAAACAGACATGGGGCCAAATTTACCTTTTAAAGTCAGCAGAGGGCAACTGCTTACAACAGAGCTGAATTTGTCCTACAGGGCCACTTTGTTTGCTGTGCAGCTCTTTAAATGTAAAATAATTTGTTAGGGCTTTTCTTTTGTGTGGAGAGCCATATACTTAGAATGAAATAATTTTTATATCTGTCTGTTTGACTCCATTTGAAACACATACCCACATAACAGACTGTGAATCTGATTGTCAGGTCTGCTCTGGCCCCTTTACAGCACTTGAACAACACCACGGGGCCACGAATCCGGCTATATGGGAATTCCCTCCAGGACAGGGGCATCCTTCAGTGGCATACAGTTAGCATAGCGTCTCTATGCCATTTGTCCTTGGAGCTCCTGGTTTAAGGTTCATGACATAGGACGGATGAGATCCTGACCAGAAAAATCTATATGCTCCAGCTATTCCTACCTGCCAGAACAACTCCTTGGGGCTGTGGGTAATTGTATTAACATAGGCCATGGGCCAAAGTGCCCACCAGCCATCTCCAGAATTAGAGAGCTACAGAGATGGTATAAAGCCACATTTGCCCACCCTCTTTGGGCCCTGCCCTGAGCACAACTTGCTGGTCTTGAGAAATGGGGCCACTGGCTCCTTCTCAACGTATCTTCATAAAACCTTAATAATGTAATCTGTCAAGAAAATCTATGGTTGACTCCTTCTGGCAATTACAATGGAGTATTAGAATGGACCAATTATGTAAATAGAGATGCATGTGAGCAAAAAAATGCCAGATGCTCAGCAAAGCAGTGCATGTTGATGCCCTAAGCTTTCCCAACTTTAAAAACCTGGGAGTTTAGACCAGGCTTTGTCACAGGAGAAAGTGAAGTCCTTCATGTGCAGTTCTTACTCCTGTGAATAGCCTTTACTTATGCATGTAGTTCTATTGATGTCAGTAGGAATAATTACATAAACAAGGATAGGCAGGATGGAGCCCAGAACCATGCAAAATTGGCACCATTTGCCATGATACTGCTCAGGACTCAAATAGGAATGTAGCAAATAAGGACATGGATGCTTTTACAGCTATGCATGAAAGTTTGCACAGCATCTGTCCTCAATTGTTCTTGACTCAAGCCAGTGCAGTTAGTCCTTGGCTTTCACGTGCACCAAATTCACCCAGAGCATTTTTTAAATAAGAAAGTACTATGCACATGCAGTAGCCATTTTACAAATAAAAAACTCCCCCCATTGTTAATATAAAAACAAGTTCCTAAGAAGTTAATCATCTCTGTGGACTGAATTTCATTTTATAAAACATAATTTTCAACTGCAAAACAGCTCCCCAAACAGTCCATTTACTTCAATTCTTCCAGCTTTTAAAATAGCCAGACCAATATTCTTGAAAATGGGTGGAGATGAATCTGGACTGACTTGTTTGGAAGCCTGATATGCAGCATGTCAGGCAGGAGCAAATCTGCCAGCAAAGCTAAACATCTTGGATTGGGTGGGGGAGGGGGAGGAAACTCCAGCTTTTACTGGAAATGCTGGCAGACTGGGAAGCATTCTATAGTGTTACCCCTACCCCATTTTGATATAACTCTGCATTCCCTCCTCATGAGTATAAATCCCTTCCTACCCTTCATTGCCCCAGTGCAGACCTACCCACACTCCGTCTTTCCCTCAAGTGCAAATTACGGTCCTGAAGCTTACATATCCATCTTTCCTACCCCTAATACAATTCTCCTCTCAACACTACATTCACCTTGTTGCCACTGGGAGATCCCTCCTCCCTCAATTCCCTCCTTAGCAAACCACCTTCCTTTCTCCCAATGCATCTCTCACTGGGCCATCCCTTTAGTTTCTCCTATGCAGGTGCTGCTACAGCTACCCCTCCCTATTTAGACTCCTTACCCACCAACCTTTCTGCCCACACAATGCAGATTTCACTATTCACACACACACACCTACCCTCCTCTCTTGCTCATCCAATGCAGATAGTCCTAGGGTAAGGTCAGGAACCCACTGCTAGGCAAGTTGCCAATGTAGCCCCCACCACTGCCTTAATACTGTGTGTGTAAATCCTCTTTCAGCCAGTAACAGGCTGATTATTAAAGCAGAAATGTGTCTGTTTTATGAGAAGTCAATTTCAATACTATACATGTAACTATCAGTCACAGGTGTCACTAGTTTATGTTACTACAGCATACACCTGTTACTCCCATTTTTCATGCTGTGCCTTCTCACCAGTAACTCTAGTCCCTTTCCTAGGCCCCTTGCAGAATGACATTCCAGCTGAAACCACAGATGGTACAATTTAGCATTGTTCCACAACCTTTGTGCAGCTGAACACTGTCGTCGCTGGTTTACTTTTTCTCCCACTGTAGCAACTGTCCCTGTAGCAATCTGCCTGTTCTTTCTCACTGCTGAACAAATGCAATGCAAGATTTCAAAGGAAGGGGGCAGGGGTGGAAATGGAGAAAATGGGACGTAGTAGTGGTTTGGAGCCACCTGAATATGGTAAAAAGAAAAGGAGTACATATGGTAAGGACTGAAGGGGGTGGGAGGAAGGACAGGTAAGAAGTTGGAAGATAAGACAGGAATGTGAAAGAAATGGTGGCAGGAAATAATGTCTGGAAATGCATTGCAAGTGGTGTTTTTTGACTACATAACATCAGCAGTAAACCAAATAGATGCTGTTCCAAGCTGTGCTCCATAGGGAGCTTTGGAAAAATAACCACTATTTATTTACCAACCAGTCAACTAACAAAATTCTTGCGTTCCTCAAAAGACTGAGGAAGATGTTTTGATACACAGAATAGTACCTATGATCTAGGAACCTATTTTCACTCAGTATAATGTTATCCATTCTTTTGTCTCTGAGACCTGAACATTGAGGGTAAAATCCTGGCCGCACTGAAGTAAACAGTAAAACTCCCATTGAATTATTCCTGCATTTTAAAATATAGTTAGCACCTTCCACTAGGGCCATTTTTGAATGTAGAGTCATTACAAATGCACATGAATATCTTAGACGCTTACAGCATATTATACTAACCTAATAATAGCTAGAATATATTTATAACAATAGCCCCATAGCACATGTAAGTACAGTCTAGAAATTTCAATGTATTTCAGAGGGAAAAGAACAGAGTGTGTTAAACAAAATATCCTTTTTTTCTTTTCTAATCCTTGGGTATAAACTGCATGCAGTTATTGAACATACCACCCTTTGCCACTGTACATCTGTACATATTTGGATATACTGAAATGTCTAATCTTGTAAAGATGCTTGCTGTTTGAGGTGCCAATCCAACTAGGTTTTGTTTACTAGTGAGTCTGAAGCCACTAAATTAGTGCATTTATAAGCAAGTTAATCGCTGGTGGCTTTTCAGAACAATTAAATTGTATGGATTCCAGAACTGTGATGTATTTTCTTCTATTATATGAACTTGCCGTAACCACAGTACTCAAGTGGAGGAGAGCTTTTGAAAACCAATTTTGTTCTGTTTGCTTGGCTGCAGTGGTCATTAATTGAAACAAATATGTCTGTTTGTCTGCTGCTGAATGTCCTAAAATTACTGTAGCAAAGTGGGTTGCATTCAAATTGTCAATTATTAAATTAGGAATAGTTCTGCAAAATGAGATTATGGTTGGATAACTCTGGAGTACATAGAAATGTCGCTGTCTGACTGCTGTTTGTGGGGTTGTTTTTTTCCCCCGCCTGCCAACAGCTATGGTAACTGGAAGGATCAAAGACAGATAAGAGCTACATTTTAAGTGTCCACTAATTTGGGATGTCTTCATCTTTGTGCACACATTTGAGATACACAAGATATCTCTAGTGGGTGCCCAACATTAGTGGACATTTGAAATCTTAGCCTATGATCCTTTTCATGTGGTGTACAGAAATTAGAATTCCCTTCAGTCTGGGGAGGTTGTAACTGTGATGAAAATGTTTCCTTGAATCTCTTTTCATGCTTCAAATGCTACAGATAGCAATATATCTTTCTCTTAAGAACTTCATGGATCCTTAGGTTGTTTAGGACCTGCTGCTTATTAATTTTGCAGTAATAACCTCATCTGGGAAGATGCTGAGCATCTCCAGAGAGGTACTCAGCGCTCTCAACTTCTATTGATGTCATTAGGACGTGAGGGTTCTCAGCATCTTCAGGATCAGGCCCTGTGTCAAAAAGTACTCTGGCTAAGCAATACTCCTATAGTTATTGTATTCTTCTCTAATTTTGATCTTAATTGGTGGCAATGGCTCCTCTGACCAGGGCCAATCTTTGTGAATACAAAGGGTCTCGGTTGTAGATATTTAAAGAAATTTGATCTTTGAAACTTGTATTGTCCCTGCAGTTCAAAGGGTTTGGAGATTTCAGAATTGCTTCAAGGAACACAAATATTTCCTCTGACCACCCATTCCTTGCAGCTCAATGGGAATTCAGGTATGTGATAGAGGTTGTCTGGCCTTCATCAGATCATACTTCATAGGTCTTTTTAAAAAACGTCTTCCAAGTGGAAAGGATTTGCAAGGACGTAGGGATTTGTAGTATTTTGTCTCTTTATTCAGATCGCAGAAGGGAATTGTTGACTGAGGAATTGATGGAAATGGCATCAGTTCTATTTGTGAACATGCCATCCCCGAGGGGTCTTTCACCCAGTCTGTTAAATACTTCAGATGAGCTTCCTGGGAACATGTCAGAAAGCTGAGAAGGGGCAGCCCACATTCATTTTCTTCTGCTGTAATATCTTCTATTTTTATCTTTGGCTCTTTCCCACACCAAGGGGACCTTGAGATGGACTTGTCTAATGGTGGGAAGGGGGGAGGGAAATGAGTTTGGTGGTTTAATGCAGAGATAATAAAGGAATGAAAACCTAGGGAATATATTCATTTTAATAGTTTCTGTTCTTTCTGCAATGAGGGAGGCAATGCCATGTGTCCAACTCTGGTTAACTCTTTTAAATGTTTTATTGCTTAAATAACCAATTTTATCCACCTTTTGTATAAACTACAATTCCCAAGTATTTCATAGAATCATAGAATATCAGGGTTGGAAGGGACCTCAGGAGGTCATCTAATCCAACCCCCTGCTCAAAGCAGGACCAATCCCAAACTAAATAATCCCAGCCAGGGCTTTGTCAAGCCTGACCTTAAAAACTTCTAAGGAAGGAGATTCCACCACCTCCCTAGGTAACGCATTCCAGTGTTTCACCACCCTCCTAGTGAAAAAGTTTTTCCTAATATCCAACCTAAACCTCCCCCACTGCAACTTGAGACCATTACTCCTCGTTCTGTCATGTGCTACCACTGAGAACAGTCTAGATCCATCCTCTTTGGAACCCCCTTTCAGGTAGTTGAAAGCAGCTATCAAATACCCCCTCATTCTTCTCTTCCTCAGACTAAACAATCCCAGTTCCCTCAGCCTCTCCTCATAAGTCATGTGTTCCAGTCCCCTAATCATTTTTCTTGCCCTTTGCTGGACGCTTTCCAATTTTTCCACATCCTTCTTGTAGTGTGGGGCCCAAAACTGGACACAGTACTCCATTTATATTGAAGTATTTGAAACTCAAGTATTTGAAACCTTGATTACTCAAGGAAGAGGATCTCCTGGGGTGGTTGTTTTTGAGTGAATGTTTGCGGGAGGCTTGTCAGAAGTACTAGATTGGCAAGTATCAGAAACAGAACTCTTCTGTCTGTTGCCAGTTGCTCCACATGGCCAGCGTGCTTGCACCCTGCCACACTCCAGGCCCACTTTATCCTATTTCTCCCTGCTGAGACTGCCATTGGTATCATTGCTGGCAATGGTGTTTTTAGTGATCCCTTAAGAAGAGAGCAAAAATTATTAGCTCCTAAGCTACCAAATAGCTCATCGGATGGAACTAATTTAGATCCAAACCAACCTCCTTTGGATCTAATACAGTTATCTAGAGGTGAAAGGCACTGTATGTCACAAACAAGCCTTTGGACTATTGTGCCGCAGTAACCAAGGCACTCTTAATAAAAATGGTCTTGCATTCCATAGATAAATGTAGGATATTAGACACCTTTACTGTGCGCAAAAAAAAAAAAAAAAAAAAGGATGCAGTACAATTTTCTGAAGCATGTTTTTTCAAGTTTCCACAAATCTTGCTCATTGCAATGGGTGTTGTAGAAAATCCTAAGATTAACAGAGAGACACGTGAACTGTACTTGTTTTCTCCTTAGCTCTCCTCTCTGTCGACATGTCTGTTTAATGTTGCCCTACTTTAACTCTTGAAGCTACATCAAGCACGTGGAGTGATGTAACCTCTATGAACACATTGTAGCTGAAGCAGAAACATATGGCAGCACAAGGAAAAGTCACCTATGGGTCATAATCCTCTGCTACTTAAAAATAGCATTTACAGAGAATCCTGTGAGGATTCCATGAAACCCATGGAATTTCTGCTGAAAGCTCCCTTCCCTCTAGGGCAGGAGTCTGCAGTCACATGGACCAGCCAGGAGATCTGAAGTTTGTTATGCCCCAGGAAGCTTGAGAATCCTCAGACAGATTCTGTTCATCAAAGGGTCTTTGTGCCAAGGGGGTTGGCCTAATCTGTGATGCTGTCCATCTTGCCCATCACCACAGGGAACCATTCTCTCAGTTTCCTTGACTGCATTTCCAGAGCCTGTCTCCAAACAAGACACAGTCATGGAGCAGCTTTTAATGCTTCTCTAACTAATATTAGCTGGGAAATCCACGCAGTCTTGAAGAAGCCATGTGGGGGAGGGTGGTTGTTCCACTGAGTTTCCCCTCTTGTTCCCACATATTGCAAAATTTGGCAGCTGCAGAATTAGCCATAGAATTCACCATTTGCCACAAGCTGTGCTAAAGAATCTGAGCTTTCAGTTTTTAAAAACTTGTGTTTGTAGCCCATATGGATGCTGGGGTAAACTTGAAGATGTGAACCAAGATTAAAACAATGCAATGATGCCTGTGTGAGCCTGCAAACCGCCTAAACCACTAGTTTTAAAAGGTGTGAATTACCACATTCATCTCATTCATGGCCCTATGGCTTCCATGACTCTAGCCACATAACCTGGCATTTCTCTAAGATGCCATGGGATTCAACATTTCATTGCAGAAAGGCACCCAGCATTTTGTTTTGTGGCTCCCTTCCCTGCGGGCAACTGCCAGTTGCCCTGCAGCTTTTCCCCCAATGGGGAAGTTCATTGGATTATGTGCATGCTCCCTGAACTGTGCTATGGAGCAAGAGGAATTTGGGGAATCAGAGTGAAAATCCAGCTGCGCAAGCCAAAGTGCAAGCAGGAGAGCTAGGCAGCCTGGAGAACAGAGCAGGCGCTAAGGCCTGTGGAGTGAAGCCTGGAGAATATAATGGAAAAAAATTGTTGAATAAATTAATACAATAATTTAATGTGGCCACATAATTCAGGAATCACACTTACTGCTGCAGAATTTGGTCCCATGGTGCTGCAGATCACCTGGAGCCTGTCCTGTGATGTTGCTTTCCTTCCCTTTGCTCCTCCCAGCTAAGAAGAGCATCTGGGCCAGTTTGGTTGTTTTTTTAAGGAAGCTGTTATTGTGTGTTAACAGATATGCAAACACAAATGCCTTTGGGCATCAGAATCTTTCAAGCCTTCCACTCATGTTCTATTAAAACATTTTAAAGGAATTTCTCTAGCCAAATAGGTGACTGGTTTTCTGAAGCATTCATTCAGTTTTAGCAATGGCTCCCTAGTTTTTTATTTTAAAGTTATTTCTGACTTGGTCAGCATTTTACAGGACTGTCATAATACTGGGAATTCTGGGTAATTAAAACTGTATCAGTTTGATCACTAATGGCAAAACACATCTGTTGCTATGGATCTCTCTCATTTTTCAGCTCCCTCTGTGGGATTCTGGTCGGGGGAAGGCGGGGGTTATGCGACATCAGTTAAATCTGTCTATTACCACTCTCAGGGTTGGTGCCATAGGATACAAAATAACAAGCGTTGGCTAGCGCTAACTAGGGCTGGCTGTAAGTGTGTGAAGTACTTCTTTTAAAAAAGAAGGGGAAAAAAATACAGGGACATCCTGAACCACAGGCTCTGCTGCTTTCCCTGTTTCAGCTGCTTGGCTCTTTCTCTGGAATATAGTGCTTTCCAATTCCAAAATATTTAAGCTCCAGAGCCCCAATGATTGTAATGTACAATTCTGTACTTAGAAGTCATAAACTCAGTTGATGCTTAAAATATACCACTGCAATGTGAAAATGTCAAGTGTACCTTTGCAGAAAGGTTTTGCCAGTGGGAGTCCCCGGGAATTGTAAAGTATGGAAAGAACAGCCTCAACCCACCCCAAGTATTGGTGTTACATTGAGCAAAAGTGGCTTTCCTATAAAAGGAGCATTTTGATCTCTCCAAAAATGGAAAGGTTTAATTATGTGGGCATGATTACCAGATTGTCTTCTGGATATTCTGGATTAGTTATTTTTAATATTGGAAAATTCGGATTTCTAGAAAACCCTTTTCCTCTTAAACTCTGTACTAAGTTGGCACAGCATTTTACAAAACCTACATAGGATTATAATACACCACTGTATTTTATAGCATTTTCCATCAGCTAAGGACCTCGAAGCTCTTTACAGACAGTAATGAACTAATCCTCTTGAGAGGTAAGGAAACATTATTTCCCTCATTTTACAGATGAGTGTGGCACAGTTTCAGCCATCCTTACTTATGTGGAGTAGTACCTTACTACATGAGTAGTCCCATGGTTTCAGTGGCACTGTTTGCATAGCAAAGTACTACTCAACATGAGTAAGGCCAGGTCTACTATAGACTATATAGGTATAACTATGTCGCTCAGGGTGCGAAAAATCCACACCTCTGAGGGTATGTCTACACTACGAAATTAGGTCGAATTTATAGAAGTCAGTTTTTTAGAAATCGGTTTTATATATTCGAGTGTGTGTGTCCCCACAGAAAATGCTCTAAGTGCATTAAGTGCATTAACTCGGTGGAGTGCTTCCACAGTACCGAGGCTAGAGTCGACTTCCGGAGTGTTGCACTGTGGGTAGCTATCCCACAGTTCCCGCAGTCTCCGCTGCCCATTGGAATTCTGGGTTGAGATCCCAATGCCTGATCTTAAACATAAAAAAGAAGCTTACAAGAAGTGGAAGATTGGACAAATGACCAGGGAAGAGTATAAAAATGTTGCTCAGGCATGTAGGAATGAAATCAGGAGGGCCAAATCGCACCTGGACTTGCAGCTAGCAAGAGATGTTAAGAGTAACAAGAAGGGTTTCTTCAGGTATGTTGGCAACAAGAAGAAAGCCAAGGAAAGTGTGGGCCCCTTACTGAATGAGGGAGGCAACCTAGTGACAGAGGATGTGGAAAAAGCTAATGTACTCAATGCTTTTTTTGCCTCTGTCTTCACGAACAAGGTCAGCTCCCAGACTGCTGCGCTGGGCAACACAGCATGGGGAGGAGGTGACCAGCCCTCTGTGGAGAAAGAAGTGGTTAGGGACTATTTAGAAAAGCTGGACGTGCACAAGTCCATGGGGCCGGATGTGTTGCATCCGAGAGTGCTAAAGGAGCTGGCGGCTGTGATTGCAGAGCCATTGGCCATTATCTTTGAAAACTCATGGCGATCGGGGGAAGTCCCGGACGACTGGAAAAAGGCTAATGTAGTGCCCATCTTTAAAAAGGGGAAGAAGGAGGATCCTGGGAACTACAGGCCAGTTAGCCTCACCTCAGTCCCTGGAAAAATCATGGAGCAGGTCCTCAAGGAATCAATCCTGAAGCACTTACACGAGAAGAAAGTGATCAGGAACAGTCAGCATGGATTCACCAAGGGAAGGTCATGCCTGACTAATCTAATCACCTTCTATGATGAGATTACTGGTTCTGTGGATGAAGGGAAAGCAGTGGATGTATTGTTTCTTGACTTTAGCAAAGCTTTTGACACGGTCTCCCACAGTATTCTTGTCATCAAGTTAAAGAAGTATGGGCTGGATGAATGTACTATAAGGTGGGTAGAAAGTTGGCTAGATTGTCGGGCTCAACGGGTAGTGATCAATGGCTCCATGTCTAGATGGCAGCCGGTATCAAGTGGAGTGCCCCAGGGGTCGGTCCTGGGGCCGGTTTTGTTCAATATCTTCATAAATGATCTGGAGGACGGTGTGGATTGCACTCTCAGCAAATTTGCGGATGATACTAAACTAGGAGGAGTGGTAGATATGGTGGCAGGTAGGGATAGGATACAGAGGGACCTAGACAAATTGGGGGACTGGGCCAAAAGAAATCTGATGAGGTTCAACAAGGATAAGTGCAGGGTCCTGCACTTAGGACGGAAGAATCCAATGCACCGCTACAGACTAGGGACCGAATGGCTAGGCAGCAGTTCTGCGGAAAAGGACCTAGGGGTGACAGTGGACGAGAAGCTGGATATGAGTCAACAGTGTGCCCTTGTTGCCAAGAAGTCCAGTGGCATTTTGGGATGTATAAGCAGGGGCATAGCCAGCTTATCGAGAGACGTGATCGTTCCCCTCTATTCGACATTGGTGAGGCCTCATCTGGAGTACTGTGTCCAGTTTTGGGCCCCACGCTACAAAAAGGATGTGGAAAAATTGGAGAGAGTCCAGCGAAGGGCAGCAAAAATGATGAGGGGTCTGGAACACATGACTTATGAGGAGAGGCTGAGGGAACTGGGATTGTTTAGTCTGCAGAAGAGAAGAATGAGGGGGGATTTGATAGCTGCTTTCAACTACCTGAGAGGTGGTTCCAAAGAGGATGGTTCTAGACTATTCTCAGTGGTAGAAGAGGACAGGACAAGGAGTAATGGTCTCAAGTTGCAGTGGGAGAGGTTTAGGTTGGATATTAGGAAAAACTTTTTCACTAGGAGGGTGGTGAAACACTGGAATGCGTTACCTAGGGAGGTGGTAGAATCGCCTTCCTTAGAAGTTTTTAAGGTCAGGCTTGACAAAGCCCTGGCTGGGATGATTTAATTGGGGATTGGTCCTGCTTTGAGCAGGGGGTTGGACTAGATGACCTCCTGAGGTCCCTTCCAACCCTGATATTCTATGATTCTATGATGGGGCTAAAACATTGTCGCGGGTGGTTCTGGGTACATATCGTCAGGCCCCCGTTCCCTCCCTCCCTCCGTGAAAGCGAGGGCAGACAATTGTTTCGTGCCTTTTTTCCTGAGTTACCTGTGCAGATGCCATACCACGGCAAGCATGGAGCCCGCTCAGGTAACCGTCACCGTATGACTCCTGGGTGCTGGCAGACGTGGTACTGCATTGCTACACAGCAGCATCAACCCATTGCCTTGTGGCAGCAGACGGTACAGTACGACTGGTAGCCGTCATCATCATGTCTGAGGTGCTCCTGGCCAGATCGGCCAGGAGCGCCTGGGCAGACATGGGCGCAGGGACTAAATTTGGAGTGACTTGACCAGATCATTCTCTTTAGTCCTGCAGTCAGTCCTATTGAACCATCTTATGGTGAGCAGGCAGGCGATACGGATTGCTAGCAGTCCTACTGTACCATCTTCTGCCAGGCAGGCAAGAGATGAGGATGGCTAGCAGTCCTACTGCACTGTCTTCTGCTGAGCAGCCATGAGATGTGGATGGCTTGCAGTCCTTCTGCACCGTCTGCTGCCAGCCAAAGATGTAAAAGATAGATGGAGTGGATCAAAACAAGAAATAGACCAGATTTGTTTTGTACTCATTTGCTTCCCCCCCTCCCCCGTCTAGGGGACTCATTCCTCTAGGTCACACTGCAGTCACTCACAGAGAAGGTGCAGTGAGGTAAATCTAGCCATGTATCAATCAGAGGCAGACCAACCTGCTTCTTCCAATAAGAACAATTATTTAGGTGCACCATTTCTTATTGGAACCCTCCGTGAAGTCCTGCCTGAAATACTCATTGATGTAAAGCCACCCCCTTTGTTGATTTTAATTCCCTGTAAGCCAACCCTGTAAGCCATGTCATCAGTCGCCCCTCCCTCCGTCAGAGCAACGGCAGACAATCGTTCCGCGCCTTTTTTCTGTGCGGACGCCATACCAAGGCAAGCATGGAGGCCGCTGAGCTCACTTTGGCAATTAGGAGCACATTAAACACCACACGCATTATCCAGCAGTATATGCAGCACCAAAACCTGGCAGAGCGATACTGGGTGAGGAGGCGACGTCAGCGCGGTCACGTGAGTGATCAGGACATGGACACAGATTTCTCTGAAAGCATGGGCCCTGCCAATGCATGCATCATGGTGCTATGGGGCAGGTTCATGCTGTGGAACGCCGATTCTGGGCTCGGGAAACAAGCACAGACTGGTGGGACCGCATAGTGTTGCAGGTCTGGGACGATTCCCACTGGCTGCGAAACTTTTGCATGCGTAAGGGCACTTTCATGGAACTTTGACTTGCTTTCCCCTGCACTGAAGTGCATGAATACCAAGATGAGAGCAGCCCTCACAGTTGAGAAGCGAGTGGCGATAGCCCTGTGGAAGCTTGCAACGCCAGACAGCTACCGGTCAGTTGGGAATCAATTTGGAGTGGGCAAATCTACTGTGGGGGCTGCTGGGATGCAAGTAGCCCACGCAATCAAAGATCTGCTGATATCAAGGGTAGTGACCCTGGGAAATGTGCAGGTCATAGTGGATGGCTTTGCTGCAATGGGATTCCCTAACTGTGGTGGGGCCATAGACGGAACCCATATCCCTATCTTGGCACCGGAACACCGAGCCGGCGAGTACATAAACCGCAAGGGGTACTTTTCAATAGTGCTGCAAGCTCTGGTGGATCACAGGGGACGTTTCACCAACATCAACGTGGGATGGCCGGGAAAGGTACATGACGCTCGCATCTTCAGGAACTCTGGTCTGTTTCAAAAGCTGCAGGAAGGGACTTTATTCCCAGACCAGAAAATAACTGTTGGGGGTGTTGAAATGCCTATAGTTATCCTTGGGGACCCAGCCTACCCCTTAATGCCATGGCTCATGAAGCCGTACACAGGCAGCCTGGACAGTAGTCAGGAGCTGTTCAACTACAGGCTGAGCATGTGCAGAATGGTGGTAGAATGTGCATTTGGACATTTAAAGGCACGCTGGCGCAGTTTACTGACTCGCTTAGACCTCAGCGAAACCAATATTCCCACTGTTATTACTGCTTGCTGTGTGCTCCACAATATCTGTGAGAGTAAGGGGGAGACGTTTATGGCAGGGTGGGAGGTTGAGGCAAATCGCCTGGCTGCTGGTTACGCGCAGCCAGACACCAGGGCGATTAGAAAAGCACAGGAGGGTGCGGTACGCATCAGAGAAGCTTTGAAAACCAGTTTCATGACTGGCCAGGCTACGGTGTGAAAATTATGTTTGTTTCTCCTTGATGAAACCCCCCGCCCCTTGGTTCACTCTACTTCCCTGTAAGCTAACCACCCTCCCCTCCTCCCTTCGATCACCACTTGCAGAGGCAATAAAGTCATTGTTGCTTCACATTCATGCATTCTTTATTCATTCATCACACAAATAGGGGGATGACTACCAAGGTAGCCCAGGAGGGGTGGTGGAGGAGGGAAGGAAAATGCCACACAGCACTTTAAAAGTTTAAAACTTTAAAACTTATTGAATGCCAGCCTTCTGTTTTTTGGGCAATCCTCTGTGGTGGAGTGGCTGGTTGGCCGGAGGCCCCCCCACCGCATTCTTGGGCGTCTGGTTGTGGAGGCTATGGAACTTGGGGAGGAGGGCAGTTGGTTACACAGGGGTTGTAGTGGCAGTCTGTGCTCCAGCTGCCTTTGCTGCAGCTCAACCATACACTGGAGCATACTGGTTTGATCCTCCAGCAGCCTCAGCATTGAATCCTGCCTCCTCTCATTACACTGCCGCCACCTTTCAGCTTCAGCCCTCTCTTCAGCCTGCCACTTACTCTCTTGAGCCCGCCACCTCTCCTCCCGGTCATTTTGTGCTTTCCTGCACTCTGACATTATTTGCCTCCACGCATTCGTCTGTGCTCTGTCAGTGTGGGAGGACAGCATGAGCTCAGAGAACATTTCATCATGAGTGCGTTTTTTTTCTTTCTAATCTTCACTAGCCTCTGGGAAGGAGAAGATCCTGTGATCATTGAAACACATGCAGCTGGTGGAGAAAAAAAAAGGGACAGCGGTATTTAAAAAGACACATTTTATAAAACAGTGGCTACACTCTTTCAGGGTAAACCTTGCTGTTAACATTACATACATAGCACATGTGCTTTCGTTACAAGGTCGCATTTTGCCTCCCCCCACAGCGTGGCTACCCCCTCAACCCTCCCCCCTCCCCGTGGCTAACAGCGGGGAACATTTCTGTTCAGTCACAGGCAAACAGCCCAGCAGGAACGGGCACCTCTGAGTGTCCCCTGAAGAAAAGCACCCTATTTCAACCAGGTGACCATGAATGATATCTCACTCTCCTGAGGATAACACAGAGAGATAATGAATGGATGTTGTTTGAACGCCAGCAAACATACACTGCAATGCTTTGTTGTACAATGATTCCCGAGTACGAGTTACTGGCCTGGAGTGGTAAAGTGTCCTACCATGGAGGATGCAATAAGGCTGCCCTCCCCAGAAACCTTTTGCAAAGGCTTTGGGAGTACATCCAGGAGAGCCGCGAATGCCAGGGCAAATTAATCCTTTAACATGCTTGCTTTTAAACCATGTATATTATTTTAAAAGGTACACCGGAGGTCCCTTCTCCGCCTGCCAGGTCCAGGAGCAGCCTTGGGTGAGTTCAGGGGGTACTGGCTCTAGGTCCAGGGTGAGAAACAGTTCCTGGCTGTCGGGAAAACCGGTTTCTCCGCTTGCTTGCTGTGAGCTATCTACAACCTCATCATCATCGTCATCTTCTTTGTCCCCAAAACCTGCTTCTGTGTTGCCTCCATCTCCATTGAAGGAGTCAAACAACACGGCTGGGGTAGTGGTGGCTGAACCCCCTAAAATGGCATGCAGCTCATCATAGAAGCAGCATGTTTGGGGCTCTGACCCGGAGTGACCGTTCGCCTCTCTGATTTTCTGGTAGGCTTGCCTCAGCTCCTTAAGTTTCATGCGGCACTGCTTCGGGTCCCTGTTATGGCCTCTGTCCTTCATGCCCTGGGAGATTTTGACAAAGGTTTTGGCATTTCGAAAACTGGAACGGAGTTCTGATAGCACGGATTCCTCTCCCCATACAGCGATCAGATCCCGTACCTCCCGTTCAGTCCATGCTGGAGCTCTTTTGCGATTCTGGGACTCCATCATGGTCACCTCTGCTGATGAGCTCTGCATGGTCACCTCTGCTGATGAGCTCTGCATGGTCACCTGCAGCTTGCCACGCTGGCCAAACAGGAAATGAGATTCAAAAGTTCATGGTTCTTTTCCTGTCTACCTGGCCAGTGCATCTGAGTTGAGAGTGCTGTCCAGAGCGGTCACAATGGAGCACTCTGGGATAGCTACCGGAGGCCAATACCGTTGAATTGTGTCCACAGTACCCCAAATTCGACCCGGCAAGGCCGATTTAAGCGCTAATCCACTTGTCAGGGGTGGAGTAAGGAAATTGATTTTAAGAGCCCTTTAAGTCGAAATAAAGGGCTTCATCATGTGGACGGGTGTAGGTTTACATCGATTTAACGCTGCTAAATTCGACCTAAAGTCCTAGTGTAGACCAGGGCTGAGAGACATAGTTCTACCAACCTAACTCCTCATGTGGACAGCACTATGTCAACAGGACAGCTTCTCCCACTGGCATAGCTACCGCCTCCTGGAGGTGGATTAACTACGCCAACGGGAGAAGTTTTTCATGTAGGAGCGTCTTTACTTAAGCACAGCATCGGCACAGCTGCGCAGACGCAGCATTTTAAGTGTAGACCTGCCCCAAGTGTAGCATAACAGAGCCCTGAGATATTAAGGCTAGGATTGTGCCTCAGCCCAATGCCACCATGCAGGTTGTGTGAGGAAGTAAGGTTTCTCTTCACCCTCCCAAAGTGCAGGTCTGGGTTTGATGAGCAAAGCAGCAGATAGAGACTCATATACATCCTCCTCCCCATGAGCTAGTAGTTGGGGGCTGGGGTGTGCACAGGAGGCAGGGAGTTATCAGAATCTTGGCTTCTCCCGTACACAGAGCTAGCCAGGTGTACGTGGGGGAGTATGCCAATCCAGAAAAGAGGTGTAGTAATCTAATCATCCCCTGGAGCAAGAGGGAGAATTGTGCCTCTGAGCCACTCCACAGGCACAGGATTGATCCTAAACACTCAGTCTAGCCGTAAGTGATTTGACCAGGGACACACAGAGCCTGAGGCAGTCACAATAGAACCCCAGTCCCTTGACTCCTACGTCTGTGTCTTGACCACAAGGCTATTCCTTCCTTTGATCCAGTGGGGCTAGTTGCACATATAAGGGGAGTAGAATATGGCCCGATTTTAATAGACCTGTTGCCATGAAACACCTGAGTTAGAAATGGAACTGATTAGTGAGGATCCTCTTCTGCAAATAACATTTCCCTTTGAACTTTTACACTCTGGCCAATTGTGTGATTGAGTTGCCAGTAAGTCTCCCATTGACCTCCGTGGGAGTGCCTTATGAAGAAAAATGGTAGGATGGAGCCCTATTGGTTACCTAGAGGTTGTATTACAAGGACTTGGCTGTGTATCGTGTTACCTTTTGTGCCTCATCTGCTGACAGTGATATGACAGCTGTCTGTCTCAAACCTCAAGAAAGCACATAATTTCTCTAACATTCTGTCCCCCATTGTGGGGTACTAATGAATGCATGGGGCAGTGCCATGTCAAGGGTGTTCTGAGTCCAATTTAGAGACTCAGAACTGCCCTGCTCCTCCTCTCCCTGGCCTACAATTACCCCCTCCCTCCGCCACTCACCACTAACTACTATTACAAAGAGATCTTAGCCCTCTCTGAAGCAACCCCATTAATTTGCAACCCCAGTATGTTTGTCATGCTTCTGAGTTCTCTACAGAAATAGCTGCCAGATTTCTTTACCTTTCCTGTCCCATGCATGTTCTTAGGTAGTCTTGATTAATTTTAGCTTGTTGAAACTCCTTTCATTAGCAATGATAGTTACTCGAAGACAAGAAGAATATGCAGTGCTGTTTTCTCTGTTAGGGAAAGTCCCACCTAAAGACCCTTTTGTACAAGTAGCTAGGGAGAGCAACGGGTGTCTTGGTTTCCAAGTCATCCTTAAAGATTTGCTTGAAGAAACTGGCCAAGAGTTCTATCTTGTTCTCAAAACTCTGAGTTTAAATCCCATGGGTAGCTGCTTGCTAAGTTTTGAGCATGCCTGTTTAGCTCTTCACTGCTGAGACTTTTCAGTTTCTTGCCTGTCAAACAAGCAAACCTTTCTCAGACTGTGTAAATACAATGGAGTCAATCATCCAGTTGTGTTCATATTGTGTCTAAGATGGGGCTGAAGGCCTCACATTCAAAAACTGTTTCAGGATCTAATCACCTTTCATCCTTTGCACATTCACCTGGCATTACTTTCCTCCCTCAAGATCAATTCTCTTTGAGCTGCATAGATATTTCTAATGTTTCAGCTTGTGGAGTAGCAGCTTCCTTGCATGCAATGAACCCAGAAGACCATAATTCTGATAAAGCATCTCAAAGACCACCAAGTAAATGACAAGTTGTTTGAATGTCAAGAGCCAGACTCTGCAATTTTTTCCTCACACTTACCTTTTTTATAAGATCATACACCATATTTCAGCCAAAACAAGAAACAAACTCTGAAATGTTTGTTTGCAAGCTATCAGCTTCTGAGTGAAGTTCTGGCATAAAGTTGTGTGAAGCCTCAATTTTTGTCTAAAGTGTCAAACACCCCAACCTGATTTCATCATGGACGATTGTCTCTACCCATGCTGACCATCTTGTCATGAGTTGGCATTTGAATATAGTGCTAATCTGCTTTTTCAACAAATCCCAGTGTCTAGTAGAAACAGAAAATATGGTATTATATTTGAATGATTCCAAAAAAGAACAACTTTTGGACCAACCATTGCAGGAACTTCTCCAACAAGATTCAGTGAGTGGGTTGCACATGGGATGAAAGATGTGTATAGATTTACCTGCTGAATTGTATTCAATGTTAGCTCCATGGTCATAGATTTGTTCACTGCAATCAGCCATATCAAAACCATATTTTTCAGCTTCTCTAAAATAACCTTGGTAATACCTTCCCTTGTTTTTGGTGTGGATATCAGTGAAATCTACAAAGCTCTCAACATTCCATCTTTCAAAACGTCAACATACCTTAACACCTGAGACACTTGTTCTGCTTTGGAGAGGTCTGGAGTGTAATCAGCCATAATAAAGAAGTATTTAGCTTTCCTAATCTTGTTGAAAATAGTTCTGCTGCTATATTTCTTGCAATCCTACCAATACATTTTGAATTTGGTTTGGTAAGTATCTCACCTTTTGCAGTACTGCACTTAATAGTTTCAATATGATCTCGCAACACATTATCATACCTTGCAAGCAACTCAAATAAACTGCCCAAAATTACCATTTAGAGGACTGTCTAATATCTTGTCTGAATCTTTCAAATCTAAATACTGCTCGAATAAGTACAGCAAAATATCCAAGGGCTGATGTAAAATATTGCACCACATGCCCTTCTACCTGCCAAACCCAAATCAATGTCCTCACCAGCTAAGGAAGGTGCAAGTAGCAGAACTGTCCACAGATTATCACCAGGAACATGGTTGAACTTCGTGCATTGGAAGAATCTTTAGTGACCACATGCACTCTTCTGATCTTTTTCAGGGGCCTGCTGCAGCTTGCACTTTTGAGCACCACTATTATGCTTGTAGGTATTCATGGCAGAAATCAGTTGACCATAAGAATTCACCCACCACGCTCTTCATGAATAAACTGTGAGGTTTGGAATGACTGCAGTAGCAGGTGAAAGATACATAACTAATAGCTCTGAGAGAAATTGCTAAAAGGTCATATCTATGGCTATAGCTCAGTCTCACAAAATGTATGTGGAGGGCCACACGGGACCACAGACCTGCCCCAAAATATGTTTTTAAGCTTGAGCAGAGTCATTGAGGCCTATGCAGATCTTTTTCTAGAGCTGCTGCCTCACACAGCTACCTGAACTCCTGATGCAGCCTCATACAGTACCCCAGGCTCTCCTCCACTCCCTCATGGGCAGGCACTGCCCACTTATTAGTCCCTCCATCAGCACACTGGGAGTGGGTGGTGCCTGTATCCATAGGGGAGCATAGCATAGCAGAGCTGGGAGCTGCAGCAGCCTGGGCAGTAGAAGATCTGTGGGTGAGGGAGGAGGCAGGCTCCTCCTAAGAGCTGGGCAGGGGCCAGAAGCCACAGGGGATGTGGACCCTCCTCCACTAGCCACCCAGCACAGGGTGACCAGGTGTCTGGTTTTCAAGCAGAACACCCAGTCGAAAAGGGATCCTGGCGGCTTACCACTGACCGGGCCATTGACTGTCCAGTTCGCGGCACCCCGCAGGGGTTGGCAGGCTCTTTGCTGGCCACTGGGCAGGGTGGCTCTCAGGAAGCAGCCGGCACGTCTGGCTCCTACGCTGAGGGGCAATCAGAGGGGTCCAGGTGCAGCCCCTCCTGGAGGTGCAGCTCCCATTGGCCGGGTCAGGGCAGGGGATGAACTAGCGCAGCTTGCAAGAGCTCAGCAGGCAGCTGTTGAGGGGTTGTGGCGCATGTCTCTCCCACTGCTGCCAGCCCTCTTCTCCTCCTCAGCCACAGAAGAGTGCAGCCTCAAGCTGCAGTGCATGCCCTGCGGTGAGCCGTGGTCCATTGCCCGCACCCAGGAGTTCAAGGTATGTATCCCCGTTTCTGAGTGCTGGGAATGGGGCTGCTGGAGGGGATGGGGGGAGAACGAGATGAACCCAGCACCCGGCCCAGCCACCTCGCAGAGTCGGGGCGGGCCTGGCCCAGCAGCACCGCCCCAGCACCTCCTCCGCCCCAGTAGCGCTGCCCCCCAGCCCAGGACAGTCCTCCGAGTCTGCCACTGGCCCCAGCAGCCACGGACTCTGGGCAACTCCCTCCCCGCAGCCCTGCCCCCTATCATTGCATCCCTGCCTATCCCATCCCCCCTGCACCCTCATCCCTCCACCCCCCATCATTGCAGCCGTCCCATCCCACGCTGTCCCCCCACACCTACCCATCCCAGCTCAACCAGCAGCCTGGGGCACAGAGCAGAACCCCCTCAGTGCCAGGTGGCCAGCCTTTGGCCTCTTTGCTCAGGGGCCCAATCTTCATGCCAGCCACAGCACTGGGCGAGGGGCCTGTGGGCACAGGATGTCTCCTGCAGCTGGGGTGACCAGGTGTCCAGTTTCCATCTCCCACATTCAAACTATTGCAGCTCCTGGCCTTCTCCTGGTTCCTGTTTGGGCCTTGCAGTGAAAATGAGTACGTGAGCGAGGGAGTGGGGGATGGAGTGAGCAGGGGCGGGGCCTCAGGGACGGGACAGGGGACAGGGTAAGGGTGTTCAGTTTTCTGGAATTAGAAAGTTGGCAACCCTAACCAAGCACCTTGTATGGACAGGCTCTGAGCCAAGCCAGCAGGGAGGGGCAGGACAGAGTTGGCTGGGCAGAGGCTACACCCCCAGAAAGACTATACTCCCCACTGAATCTCACTATACCACCAGCCCTGTATCCCCAGAATTTGAGGGACCCTGAATCTCACTGAACCCTGTCCCTAGAAAGACTCCCAACTCCAGTGAATCTCACTGTACCCCCATTCTCAGAAGACCCTCCCCAATTTTGATGTGGATGTCAAAGGCACCTCCAAAGCATTAAACGTGGCCTGGAATGGCCCATTAAGGGCACTAAACATTGGCTCGAATACACCATTCAGGGCAGTCAGTAGGGCCCTAAATAGTACATTTGTGATACTAACCAGAGAAGCCTCGTGACCCATGATAGATGAAAGGAGTGAGAAGGGGGAAAAATAGTCGTAAAGAAAAAATAGGGCCCTTTATGGCTTCTCGATGATCCCAAGCCCAGTTCCACTGGAACCCTTTGAACTCTGCTTCACGTGGCCTTGATTGGGAATATTCTTTTCAATATTTGACCCTTTCTTCTTTGCCATTTTATTGGTGACTGTATCTTAAATCTTTGGGATACTCAACAGAAAAGAAATATGTGGACAATATGGTCCTGACTATAGCACCCCTTTATTGAGCTACAGTTGTGATGCATGAAATCATTGCAAAATAATAAAAAAATGGTTGGAAGACAAATACCATAGATACAGTCCCTAGAAACCACCACTCACTTTAATTGAGAGCAGCTGCAATATTGCAAAAGCACTGCAAAGGCTGCAGTTCATATTCTCCCTCCCTGGCTTTTCTAAGGGAGCAAAAATCCATTTAGACCATATACAGTCGGGACTGTTTTTGTGTGCATTTTTTTTAAATTGCTCACAATCCGTTTAGATCACAGAGGGTCTACAGCTTGAGGAGCAATGTCTCTGCCATCCTCTCTATTTTTATGCTTGCAAAATTATACATGCAGTGTTTTGTGCCTATAAAATCTCCAGTCAAATGCACAAATGGGCATCTGCCAACCCAGATCGGTGCGTGTCTGTCTAACTATTCAACTTTCACAGGCAAAATGTGTGTGCACAAATTGAATATTACTATAGAAATAAAATAGACCAGAAAATGTTTATTTTCTATCTCCCTTTTTAGAGTCTTGTTTAAAGATGGATTTTAATGTTATCCTGTTGTTATTACCTCTGGGGAAAAAAACGTGAAATCAGACAGTTCTCCCCGTGCTCATATCTGTAGTAAACCAATTGTTAGAGCAAGGAGAGAGTTAAAACCTGGTTTTCTTCACTCTCACCAATGCCTTGATGTGGGACTACAACATCTCCCTGTGCCGAAGTGGTCAACTGCAAAAATATTCCTGTGTGTATATCTGGAAACGTGAAACAATTACTGAGAAACAAGTATTAGACAAACAACTTAAGCAGCCCAGGTGCACAACTTACACTCATAACAATGCTAGAAAAATAAACCATTTAATTCTCCTTAAAACCCAGTCAGATGATCTTCCACTTAGCCTTTTGGACAGCAACAGAACTGGCTTTGCATACCTGGCACTTCCACCCCTAAAGACCAAATAAAAGGGGTGCAGCTCTGGGGGTGGTGGTGGAGGGTGGACTATCAATTTTCTTTATACACATAGAAGCCCTCAAAGGAAACACCAGCCACATCCTGCCAATCGAGGTAGGTTCGGGTAGTTAGTCTGAGGCAGTTTTTCTATTGTATTTAAGTTTAAAAAAAGAGTGCAGATAGCAATTTGCAGAAGGCTATTGGCGACAGTGCAGAAGAAATATCCTATTGCGGCTTAGCTTGCACATTGATCCCTGTAGTTTTGGGCATGGCTGTAACTACCTCATCAGACCTGTGCCAAGTTTCTCTTTTTCTTAAATAAGAAAAGGAAAAAGAAATTTCATTTTGTTTTCAAATCTAGGGCTCCTCCATCGAAGGATCGCGAAGCACTTTATAAACACGAATGAATTCTGCCTCATGCCATCCTGATAAGGGAGAGCAATAGTACTATTCCCTTGTTATAGGTGGGGAAACTGAGGCAGAGAGAAGCTAGGCAACTTGCCCAAGGCCACACAGGAACTGTGTGGCAGAGTTGAAAAAGGACCCCAGATCTCCCTGACTCTCCAAAATCATGATTGGTGTGGAGAAAGTAAATAAGGAAGTGTTATTTACTCCTTCTCATAACACAAAAACTAGGGGTCACCTAATGAAATTTATAGGCAGCAGGTTTAAAACAAACAAAAGGAGGTATTTCTTCACACAATGCACAGTCAACCTGTAGCTCTCTTTGCCAGAGAAGGCCAAGACTTGTGAAGGCCAAGACTATTACAGGGTTAAAAAAAGAACTAGATAAGTTCATGGAGGATAGGTCTATCAATGGCTATTAGCCAGGATGGGCAGAGATGGTGTCCCTAGCCTCTGTTTGCCAGAAGCTGGGAAGGGTGACAGGGGATGGATCACTTGATGATTACATGTTCTGTTCATTCCCCGTAGGGCACCTGGCATTGCCCCTTTCGGATGACAGGATATTAGATGCACTTTTGGGCTAGCCCAGTATGGCTGTTCTTATGACTCCAAGCCCTGCATTTTAGCTCTACTGTAAGTTCATCCTTCCCCTCTAATGATCCATTTCCCCTGCTAAAATTTCAGAGGAGCCCTATAACATGTGGTGAAAGGGTTCATAATGAGATTTTCTTCTGTGGAATTTTTCTAGGGTTCCGCCACCTAAACATTGCTTTGGGGGTGGGGGGCAGAAGGACCCTCCCTTCACCATGTCCCACAAAAGATTCTCTGATGGAGATGGGACAACTTGGGAGGTCTGTGCAAAGAACTATATTTTGCTGCATACACTCCTGCTGTTAACAAATTGCTCCAATGGGAGGACTAACCAACTAATTCAGTTGACATACTAAAACGGATTCTCTATTTTATAGAGATGGAACCTGACAGTTAACTCATCTGCTAGACTGTGAAAAATGAGAAAAGATAGAGCACAGGCTACATGGGGGAGAGAAAACAACAGCTAATGGGAAAGATTTTTTTTTCTTCCTCTATTGCAGTTGAGGGAGGTCAATATGTCTTTCTCACTGTGTGCTCATTTTTCTATATCAGTCTTCAATCTTTTCCCTCTTCACTCACTCCATATTTGGCTCTGTAACATCAATGATAACTATAATCCAACTTACTCAAACACTTCAGAGAGGGGAACAAAAAAAAAAAGATACCCAGACAAGTTATTGCAGGAATTGTCAAAGGAAAGATATTTCATGCAAAATCCACAAAGGAGTACTCAAGAGAGCCCTATAGATTATTTGGATCCAAATTGCATTCTGTGAAACCTGGGCCCACTGCAGTGTTGCCACACGTGCAAGTCAAGAACTGCCTAAGCAAGCCCGCAAAAGTGGCCGTAAAACGGCAGGCACTGATTTTTTGAATGCTCCCTTCAGTCAACTTTGGCAGCCTATGAAAGTTACCTAAGAAATAAGCACTCACATTGATTCCTGGAGTCGCTAGTCCATCATATAACAACCCTCTTCTCTCCCCATCCTCCACCAAAATTGTATTGCCTCTGGTAGTTAGCTGTCTGCTATGACTAGGCCTCTGTCCCACCTCTGATAGTTCAGGATTGCTCCTGACTGAGTAATTCTTGCTTTTAGGCTTGCCGCAATGTTGCCAGGTCAATGAGTTTCACATGGCCTTGGACAGCTTTTGAAAGCTGGTCACATTTTTAAAAGGAGTCATGGATAGTTCTTGTGGGAGGACTTTTTCTTACAGTGTAGCCACATTTGGCAGCTAAGTGAGGATAGGAAATAAGTCAGTCACAGCTCGTGTCTGAAATTTGGAGGTGAGACCAGGCGCAGAGGCACAGCTCTGGTGGCTAATATGCCCAGGAGGAATCCAGAAGGAAGGTCCAGCCAATGAGAGTGAACAGATTGGGACTGTTTGATAATGTTTTCTTTTTAAATTAAGGTATGTAAAATAATGAGGCTTGAAAAGATTCAAATTTTATTGGTAAATGTCAGTGAACACTGATTTCACCACACACACCCAAACCGATGAAAAAATACTTCCATCAGTAATCAAAATTTACAAATAGGCAAAGTGAGAAAAATGCTACTTGAGAACTTTTTAGAGTTTGAGTTGAGGATATTTACTTTCTATATTTTGACCTGAGACGTTACCAATTTGTGGTTTAAGAGTTTTAAAGCTTTAACTTTTTGAACTTCAACATCTGCTGTCACTAAATAATTATTATACCCCTTTTTGTCTGATTCCCACCCAAAATTTTATGCAACTGAAAAGTTAAATACATAAAAATTGGGAAAAAAACCTTTTAACCCACAATTTTGCACAACGGTGACAATTTAATTAAATAAAAATCTAAAAAATTCTTAAAATAACTATAGATATTATCCATCAAAATTATTTTAAAAAATCAAATTCTGCCAAGCCTAAAAATAATGAACAGCAGCGAGAAGATAAATAGGACACGTTTGTTCACCTTTTCTCATAATACAATAACAAGGGGGCAGTCAATGAAATTAAGAGGCAGCAAAATTAAAACTAATAAAACAGTACACATGTATTCTGGGGAATTTATTGCCACAAGATGTCATTGTGGACAAGAGCTTGGCAGGATTAAAGAAAACAACTAGATATTTATATGCATAATGTCAGGAGTTAAAATAATCCACAAAAGAACAAGATTTGTGGAATAGACGTAAACCCTCCTGCTTCAGGGCATAAGTCTAATGGGAGCTACGAAGACGATTTCCCTGAGGACAATGTATTTCATAATTGCCTAGGGCTGGGTTTCTTGCTGCTTCACGTGTTGCTGGCCACTGTTGGAGAGAGGATGCTGGATTAAATGGACCATTGATCTGATCCATTATGGCAATTCCCATGTTTGTTTGATCTGCCCCATGCTCATTAATTAGTACTGCTTTTCTGTAGCAGTTTTCAAAGCTATGCTGTGGCATATTTTTGTCAGTCTGTCAGGCGGCATTGACCAGCAGGGGCAGCATAGGTTAAAACACTGTGATTAGCTCTATGAAGAGCACAGTTACTCAAAGTAACGGGAAAAAAACCAACCCAAATCAAACTCTATGATAAGTCTCTCCCCGCCCCGCTCCTAAACAACACAAAACAAAAACAACCAGCCAGCCTCAGACCCCCTTTTCCCAAGTTTATGGGAAACCCAATAAGCCAGGTTTGGTTATTTGTTGTTGTAATGTGTTAGCTGTAGAAATGGTGGTTTACAAAAGTAGTATAAAATTGAACCCAATACACAAAATTCACAGTTAAATCAAATCACAATAGCATTTTAATTTTTCTTCATGGTCACTCTCTAAAGATAGTAAGTATTGCTCTTGAAATCTGTGAGATACGTTTTTCCCTTGTGTGGTTTTTGTCTCTGTAGCTGATGCTTGTCTGAGTCCTATCTATCCAGTGAGTGATTCTGTCTACTGCATATGATCGTAATAATGTTTTTTTTGTTTTTTTGTCTGCTGATGCCCATTTTAGGCTGTTCTAACTTTGCTATTGTTTAGCTAGGGAGTTGTGTTGAATACCCCTGAGAAATATCACTGTACAAAATTAGTATAATATAATACAGTCTTATCAGAATTGTATGCCCTTTCATACGAGTAAATTCAATGACAGGGCCTGATTGTGCATCTCTTATTCACAGAGGTTGTTCCAGTGAAGTCAAGGAATACTCACTTATATGAGGAGGTACTCTCCACGTGAGTAAGGGATGCACAACTGGGCCCCTAAAAATTAAATCCTAAGCAAAAGATGTAGGTATTTTAAAAAACATAATATTTGAATTAATTGAGAGGTTTGAGTTGCCCTGTGGCTGTGGACTCGCTCAGCAGTGCAGACCTTTAGAAAAAAAGTTACTGTCCCAACTTTCTTCTCATCTGATTTGCATTACTGTTCTAGCCACTTCATCCCCTATTTGGACAGAATGTTGAGGATTCACAGAAATACCCTGGGGTTAGATTGTGACTTGGGCTACCCACCCACCCAGGGGAGCAAAGACTCCCCTTTCACTTCTACACAGGCTGCCCCAATCTGGGGTCCGGATGCACAGGGGCAAGTGAAGCTAGATGCCCACTTGCTCCCACTTTGACTCCACTCCTGCCCTCAACTTGCCGGCCAGTGCAACTCACCCACCAGGGTGGGAAGGTAATAAGTTACTGCTGGTATATGAAAGCAGTAAATTGCTAAGCCCAGGCAGGAAGCAGGAAGGGATTCACGGCTGCTCTGGCTCAGGGAATCACAGTTCCTTCCCTGAAATGCTGTTGGGGTGGCATGGCCGTGCATTCCTCCTTACAAGGGGCTTCCCTTTGTGACAAAATCTAGCCCATATCTCTTACATAGTGCACGGCTGCCCTGGATCTCTAAGCACTTTCAAAGATAGGTAATTATTATCCCCAATTTACAGAGGGGGAAATCGATGCAGAGAAAAATACAACTTGTCACACAATAGGCAAGACAGGGACAGAACCGAGCACACACAGCTACCAGTCCAATGCCTTAAGTCCCAGCACACACTGCCTATTACTCACAAGTGAATTTGGAGAAGAGAGTCTTCCATAGCTTCTTGTTTCCAACCAAGCATAATAGGCTTTTTCTACAATATTATATAATATATGTATGTTACAAGTTAATCAACACAATAAATCATTTATAAAACTAGGGAAAAGACAGATAAAATGCCTCGTGTCATTTAACTTAAACTTGCTATTCTCTGCAATATCCACCTCCATCTCAGAGGAGAACACAAAATAAAAAGGGTAAAGGTGGAATAGAGAATACTTTGCTTCCCCTTTGAAATAGCATCTCTCAATAGGGTAATGAAATGCTTTACATCACCCTGTGTCTCTGCTCTGGGTGCCCCTGTGTGTTTGCAGGGCAGATGGGGGAAAATAGCATGCAAGGGGTATGCTCCCCAATCCCCTTGGTACACCTATTTAGGACCTAGACAGAAGGCTGATGCTATCTCTCCCTGTGCCCCAAAGGGGACATGGCCAGTACCTGTGTTCCTTGAGGGGGACTGTAAGCTGTACTTTTAGAGGAGAGCTCTGCAGAGCTCTCCCTCCACTGTTCCCTGATGCTTTCTGTCTATGCCTGGCCTGCACAAGCAAAATACCTCAAAGCAGTTCCACTTGGCTGTTTTTCCCCCTAGTGCTCTAGAGAGAAGGGTCACAATGTGGACTATAGGTCTGACTGTGTATTACAATTCAAGTAAGATTTCAAAATTAATTGATAAATGGGTGAAGTGGAGGGAAATATTTCATTAGGAATGCCAGTTATTGTTCCAATGTGTCAATTAACTAATGAGACATTAACAAGAAAGCAGGGACGATTAAATTACATACTACTGCTTCTTCAGAGTTCAAATTACCCAAACCTTCACCCTCTTGCACCTTCACTTTTTTGAGGTTAAAAAGTTAAATAGTGACATGTGTCATCATAGTCACAGGGCTAGATTCTGCTTTTAGTTACATTGGTGTATATCTGGAGTAAATCCATTGTATGTCAGTGAGTAGAGCCCAGATTTGCTTATAGACATGAGACCAGAATCTGGCTCATAAAATATGAAATTTCTTTTTCTTTTGATCTAATCCACAATGTAGCTGGAAACAAGAAAGCCATATGAAGCCCCAGATCATACAAGTCAGTCTTTAAAGATATCAACTTTCTTTTACGATCTGGGTGGCCCTCACCATGTCTGGGAAAACATTAACCCAGTGGCCCTGGTAATGCATCACCTGCTTTTTTCCAGACTGCTGTAATCAATTTGTCTTTATGCACCACATTACCAAAAGACACTATTAAAATTCATATCTGTGTGTTCTCCCCAGAGTATAAACCATCAGAGATCACCAGGGTTTTGGAGTTTTTTTGTGGAGATGCAAAAGTTTTAATTACATTTAAAGAGGGATCAAATTTCTTCTCTACAATCGTTTCAAATATATCTATTAGATTCATAGAGGGATATTTTGCCTTCAAAAACCTTGATTGACCCCCAAATACAGGCTTTTATTTAAATTTCCCAGAGCCTCAAAACTGTTCTAGGTAGGAGAGCGTTGTCTTTAATCAGTACTTGCAAACTCCATTGGTA